>NC_092718.1:91759327-92359327 GCF_047496885.1 Scyliorhinus torazame
CTGACACGATGGAGAGAGAATCCCCATTGTGTCACTCACACAGTGAGAGAGAATCCCCATTGCGTCACTAACAGGGATAGAAGGAGAATACACATTGTGTCCCTGACACGGATGTCGAGAGAATCCCAGTTGTGTCACTTACACGGATAGAGAGAGAATCCCCATTGTGTCACTGACATGATTGGAGTGAGAATCCCCATTGTGTCACTGACACGGATAAGAGAGAATCCCCATTGTGTCACTGACACGGATAGAGAGAGAATCCACATTGTGTCACTGACACGGATAGCGAGAATGCACATTGTGTCTCTGACACGGATAGAGAGAGAATCCAGATTGTGTCACTGACACGGATAGAGAGAGAATCCACATTGTTTCACTGACACGGATAGAGAGAGAATGCACATTGTGTCACTCACACGGATAGAGACAGAATCCCCATTGTGTCAATGACATAGTGAGAGAGAGAATCCACATTGTGGCACTGACATGATTGGAGAGAGAATCCCCATTGTGTCACTGACATGGATAAGAGAGAATCCCCATTGTGTCACTGACACGGATAGAGAGAATCCACATTGTGTCACTGACACGGATAGAGAGAGAATCCACATTGTGTCACTCTCACAGTGAGAGAGAATCCCCATTGTGTCAATGACACAGTGAGAGAGAGAATCCACATTGTGTCACTGACACGGATAGAGAGAGAATCCACATTGTGTCACTGACACAGTGAAAGAGAATTCCCATTGTGTCACTGACACGGATAGAGAGAGAATCCCCATTGTGTCACTGACACGGAGAGAGAGAGAATCCCCATTGTGTCACTGAAACGGTGAGAGAGAGAATCCCCATTGTGTCACTGAAACGGTGAGAGAGAGAATCCCATTGTGTCACTGACACGGATAGAGAGAATCCCCATTGTGTCACTGACACGGAGAGAGAGAGAATCACCATTGAGTCAATGACACAGTGAGAGAGAGAATCCACATTGTGTCCCTGACACGGATAGCCAGAGAATCCCAGTTGTGTCACTGACACGGATAGAGAGTGAATTCACATTGTGTCACTCACACAGTGTGAGAGAATCCCCATTGTGTCACTGAAACGTATAGAGAGAGAATCCCCATTGTGTCACTGACACGGAGAGAGAGAGAATCCCCATTGTGTCACTGAAACGGTGAGAGAGAGAATCCCATTGTGACACTGACACGGATAGAGAGAGAATCCCCATTGTATCAATGCCACGGATAGAGAGAGAATCCCCGCTGTGTCACATACACGGAGAGAGAGAGAATCTCCATTGTGTCACTGACACAGTGAGAGAGAATACACATTTTGTCACTGACACGGTGAGTGAGAGAATCCCCATTGTGTCACTGACACGGATAGAGAGAAACCACATTGTGTCACTGACACGGATAGAGAGAGAATCCACTTTGTGTCACTGACACGATGGAGAGAGAATCCCCATTGTGTCACTCACACAGTGAGAGAGAATCGCCATTGCGTCACTGACACGATTGAGAGAGAATCCCCATTGTGTCACTGACACGGATAGAGAGAGAATCCCCATTGCGTCACTGACACGGATAGAGAGAGAATCCACATTGTGTAACTGACACGGATAGAGAGGATCCACATTGTGTCACTCACACAGTGAGAGAGAAACCCCATTGTGTCACTGACACGGATAGAGAGAGAATCCCCATTGCATCACTGACACGGATAGAGGGAGAATCCATATTGTGTCACTGACATGGATAGAGAGAGAATCCACATTGTGTCACTGACACGGATAGAGAGAATTCCCGTTGTGTCACTGACACGGATGGAGTGAGAATCCACATTGTGTCACTGACACAGATAGACAGAGAATCCACAATGTGTCACTGACACGGATAGAGAGAGAATGCCCATTGTGTCACTGATACGTATCGAGAGAGAATCCCCACTGTGTCACTGACATGGTGAGAGTGAATCCACTTTGGGTCAATGACACGGATAGAGAGAGAATCCCCATTGTGTCACTGACACGGATTGAGAGACAATCCACTGTGTGCCACTGACACGGATAGAAAAAGATTCCCCATTGTGTCACTGACACGGATAGAGAGAGAATACACATTTTGGCAGTGACACGGTGAGAACGAGAATCCCCATTTTGTCACTGACACGGATAGAGAGAGAATCCACATTGTGTCACGCACACAGTGAGAGAGAATCCCCATTGTGTCACTGACACAGATAGAGAGAGAATCCCCATTGTGTCACTGACACGGATAGAGAGAGAATCCACATTGTGTCACTAACACAGTGAAAGGGTATCCCTATTGTGTCACTGACACGGATAGAGAGAGAATCCACATTGTGTCACTGACACAGTGAGATAATACACATTTTGTCACTGACACGGTGAGAGAGAGAATCCCCATTGCGTCACTGGCAAGGATAGAGAGAGAATCCACATTGTGTCACTGACACGGATAGAGAGAGAATCCACATTGTGTCACTGACACGAATAGAGAGAGAATCCACTTTGTGTCACTGACACAATGGAGAGAGAATCCCCATTGTGTCACTCACACAGTGAGAGAGAATCCACATTGTGTCACTGAAACGGATAGAGAGAGAATCCCCATTGCGTCACTGACACGGATAGAGAGAGAATCCACATTGTGTCACTGACACAGTGAGATAATACACATTTTGTCACTGACACGGTGAGAGAGAGAATCCCCATTGTATCACTGACACGGATAGAAAGAGAATCACCATTGTGTCAATGAAACGGAGAGAGAGAGAATCCCCATTCTGTCAATGACACAATGAGCGAGAGAATCCACATTGTGTCACTGACACGGATAGAGAGAGAATCCCCATTGTGTCACTGACACGGATAGAGAGAATCCCCATTGTGTCACTGACACGGATAGTGAGAGAATCCACATTGTGTCACTCACACAGTGAGAGTGAATCCCCATTGTGTCAATGACACAGTGAGAGAGAGAATCCACATTGTGTCACTGACATGGATAGAGAGAGAATCCACATTGTGTCACTCACACAGTGAGAGAGAATCCCCATTGTGTGACTGACACAGGTAGAGAGAGAATCCCCATTGCGTCACTTACACGGATAGAGGGAGAATCCACATTGTGTCACTGACACGGATAGAGAGAGAATCCACATTGTGTCACTCACACAGTGAGAGAGAATCCCCACTGTGTCACTGACACGATGGAGAGAGAATCCCCATTGTGTCACTGACACGGATAGAGAGAGAATCCACATTGTGTCACTCACACAGTGAGAGAGAATTCCCATTGGGTCACTGACAATGATAGAGAGAGAATCCACATTGTGTCACTCACACAGTGAGAGAGAATCCACATTGTGTCACTCACACAGTGAGAGAGAATCCACACTGTGTCACTGAAACGGTTAGAGACAGAATCCCCATTTCGTCACTGACACGGATAGAGAGAGAATCCACATTGTGTCACTGACACAGTGAAAGAGAATTCCCATTGTGTCACTGACACGGATAGAGAGAGAATCCCCATTGTGTCACTGACACGGATAGAGAGAATCCCCATTGTGTCACTGACACGGAGAGAGAGAGAATCCCCATTGAGTCAATGACACAGTGAGAGAGAGAATCCACATTGTGTCACTGACACGGATAGAGAGAGAATCCACATTGTTTAACTGACACGGATAGAGAGAGAATCCACATTGTGTCACTGACATGGATAGAGAGAGAATCCCCATTGTGTCACTCACACAGTGAGAGAGAATCCCCATTGTGTCACTGACACGGATAGAGAGAGAATCAACATTGTGTCACTCACACAGTGAGAGAGAATCCACATTGTGTCACTGAAACAGATAGTTAGAGAAGCCCATTGCGTCACTAACAGGGATAGAAGTAGAATCCACATTGTGTCCCTGACACGGATGTCGAGAGAATCCCAGTTGTGTCACTTACACGGATAGAGAGAGAATCCCTATTGTGTCACTGGCACGGATAGAGAGAGAATTCACATTGTGTCACTCACACAGTGTGAGAGAATCCCCATTGTGTCACTGAAACGGATAGAGAGAGAATCCCCATTGTGTCACTGACACGGAGAGAGAGAGAATCCCCATTGTGTCACTGACACGGAGAGAGAGAGAATCCCCATTGTGTCACTGAAACGGTGAGAGAGAGAATCCCCATTGTATCAATGCCACGGATGGAGAGAGAATCCCCGCTGTGTCACATACACGGAGAGAGAGAGAATCTCCATTGTGTCACTGACACAGTGAGAGAGAAACCACATTGTGTCACTGACACGATGGAGAGAGAATCCCCATTGTGTCACTGACACGGATAAGAGAGAATCCCCATTGTGTCACTGACACGGATAGTGAGAATTCCCATTGTGTCACTGACACGGATGGAGTGAGAATCCACATTGTGTCACTGACACAGAAGAGAGAGAATCCACAATGTGTCACTGACACGGATATAGAGAGAATGCCCGTTGTGTCACTGATACGTATCGAGAGAGAATCCCCATTGTGTCACTGACATGGTGAGAGTGAATCCACTTTGGGTCAATGACACGGATAGAGAGAGAATCCCCATTGTGTCACTGACATGGATAGAGAGACAATCCACCGTGTGCCACTGACACGGATAGAAAGCGAATCACCATTGTGTCACTGACACGGATAGAGAGAGAATCCCCATTGTGTCACTGACACGGATCGAGAGACAATCCACTGTGTGCCACTGACACGGATAGAAAAAGATTCCCCATTGTGTCACTGACACGGATAGAGAGAGAATACACATTTTGGCAGTGACACGGTGAGAACGAGAATCCCCATTTTGTCACTGACACGGATATAGAGAGAATCCACATTGTGTCACTCACACAGTGAGAGAGAATCCCCATTGTGTCACTGACACAGATAGAGAGAAAATCCACATTGTGTCACTGACATGGATAGAGATAGAATCCACATTGTGTCACTGACATAGATAGAGAGACAATCCACTGTGTGCCATTGACACGGATAGAAAGAGAATCCCCATTGTGTCACTGACACGAATAGAGAGAGAATACACATTTTGGCAGTGACACGGTGAGAACGAGAATCCCCGTTGTGTCACTGATACGGATAGAGAGAGAATCAACATTGTGTCACTCACAGTGAGAGAGAATCCCCATTGTGTCACTGACACAGATAGAGGGAGAATCCCCATTGTGTCACTGACACGGATAGAGAGAGAATCCACATTGTGTCACTCACACAGTGAGAGAGAATCCACATTGTGTCACTGAAACGGATAGAGAGAGAATCCTCATTGCGTCACTGACACGGATAGAGAGAGAATCCACATTGTGTCACTAACACAGTGAAAGGGTATCCCTATTGTGTCACTGACACGGATAGAGAGAGAATCCACATTGTGTCACTGACACAGTGAGATAATACACATTTTGTCACTGACACGGTGAGAGAGAGAATCCCCATTGCGTCACTGACAAGGATAGAGAGAGAATCCACATTGTGTCACTGACACGGAGAGAGAGAGAATCCGCATTGTGTCACTGACACGGATAGAGAGAGAATCCACTTCGTGTCACTGACACAATGGAGAGAGAATCCCCATTGTGTCACTCACACAGTGAGAGAGAATCGCCATTGCGTCACTGACACGATGGAGAGAGAATCCCCATTGTGTCACTCACACAGTGAGAGAGAATCCACATTGTGTCACTGAAACGGATAGAGAGAGAATCCCCATTGCGTCACTGACACGGATAGAGAGAGAATCCACATTGTGTCACTGACACAGTGAGATAATACACATTTTGTCACTGACACGGTGAGAGAGAGAATCCCCATTGTGTCACTGACACGGATAGAGAGAGAATCCCCATTGTGTCACTGACACGGATAGAGAGAATCCCCATTGTGTCACTGACACAGATAGAGAGAGAATCCACATTGTGTCACTCACACAGTGAGAGAGAATCCCCATTGTGTCAATGACACAGTGAGAGAGAGAATCCACATTGTGTCACTGACATGGATAGAGAGAGAATCCACATTGTGTCACTCACACAGTGAGAGAGGATCCCCATTGTGTGACTTACACAGGTAGAGAGAGAATCCCCATTGCATCACTTACACGGATAGAGGGAGAATCCACATTGTGTCACTGACACGGATAGAGAGAGAATCCACATTGTGTCACTCACACAGTGAGAGAGAATCCCCACTGTGTCACTGACACGATGGAGAGAGAATCCCCATTGTGTCACTGACACGGATAGAGAGAGAACCCACATTGTGTCACTCACACAGTGAGAGAGAATCCCCACTGTGTCACTGACACGATGGAGAGAGTATCCCCATTGTGTCACTGACATGGATAGAGAGAGAATCCACATTGTGTCACTCACACAGTGAGAGAGAATCCACATTGTGTCACTGAAACGGTTAGAGTATCCCCATTGCGTCACTGACACGGATAGAGAGAGAATCTCCATTGTGTCACTCACACAGTGAGAGAGAATCTCCATTGTGACACTGACACGGTGAGAGAGAGAATCCACATTGTGTCACTGACACAGTGAGAGCTAATACACATTTTGTCACTGACACGGTGAGGGAGAGAATCCCCATTGTGTCACTGACACGGATAGAGAGAGAATCCCCATTGTGTCACTGACACGGATAGAGAGAGAATCCACATTGTGTCAATGACACAGTGAGAGAGAGAATCCACATTGTGTCACTGGCACGGTTAGAGAGAGAATCCCCATTGTGTCACTGACACGGATAAGAGAGAATCCCCATATGTGTCACTGACACGGATAGAGTGAGAATCCCCATTGTGTCACTCACACAGTGAGAGAGAATCCACATTGTGTCACTGAAACGGATAGAGAGAGAATCCCCATTGTGTCGCTGACACGGATAGAGAGAGAATCCCCATTGTGTCACTGACACGGATAGAGAGAATCCCATTGTGACACTGACACGGATAGAGAGAATTCCCATTGTGTCATTGACACGGATAGAGAGAGAATCCACATTGTGTCACTGACACAGTGAGAGAGAATCTCCATTGTGTCAATGACACAGTGAGATAGAGAATCCACATTGTGTCACTGACACGGAAAGAGAGAGAATCCACATTGTGTCACTCACACAGTGAGAGAGAATCCACATTGTGTCACTGAAACGGATAGAGAGAGAATTCCCATTGCGTCACAGACACGGATAGAGAGAGAATCCACATTGTGTCACTGACATGGAGACAGAGAGAATCCCCATTGTGTCACTGACACGGAGATAGGGAGAATCCCCATTGTGTCAACGTCACGGATAGAGAGAGAATCCACATTGTGTCACTGACACGGATGGAGAGAGAATCCACGTTGTGTCACTCACACGGATTGAGAGACAATCCACGTTGTGTCACTCACACGGATTGAGAGACAATCCACGTTGTGTCACTCACACGGATAGAGAGAGAATCCAGATTGTGTAACTCACACGGATAGAGACAGAATCCCCATTGTGTCAATGACATAGTGAGAGAGAGAATCCACATAGTGGCACTGACATGATTGGAGAGAGAATCCCCATTGTGTCACTGACACGGATAAGAGAGAATCCCCATTGTGTCACTGACACGGATAGAGAGAGAATCCCCATTGTGTCACTGACACGGATAGAGAGAATTCCCATTGTGTCACTGACACGGAGAGAGAGAAACCCCATTGAGTCAATGACACAGTGAGAGAGAGAATCCACATTGTGTCACTGACACGGATAGAGAGAGAATCCACATTGTTTCACTGACACGGATAGAGAGAGAATGCACATTGTGTCACTCACACGGATAGAGACAGAATCCCCATTGTGTCAATGACACAGTGAGAGAGAGAATCCACATTGTGTCACTGACACGGATAGAGAGAGAATCCCCATTGTGTCACTGACACGGATAAGAGAGAATCCCCATTGTGTCACTGACACGGATAGAGAGAGAATCCCCATTGTGTCACTGACACGGATAGAGAGAGAAACCACATTGTTTCACTGACACGGTTAGAGAGAGCATCCACATTGTGTCACTGACACGGATAGAGAGAGAATCCACATTTTGTCACCGACACAGTGATTCAGATAATCCCCACCGTGTCATTGACACGGATGGAGATGGAATCCACGTTGTGTCACTGGCACAGTGATAGATAGAATCCCCATCGTGTCACTGACACAGATAGAGAGAAAATCCACATTGTGTCACTGACATGGATAGAGATAGAATCCACATTGTGTCACTGACATAGATAGAGAGACAATCCACTGTGTGCCATTGACACGGATAGAAAGAGAATCCCCATTGTGTCACTGACACGAATAGAGAGAGAATCCACATTGTGTCACTGACACGGTGAAAGAGACAATCCTCATTGTGTCACATACACGGATAGAGAGAGAATCCACTTTGTATCACCGACACGGTGATTCAGATAATCCCCACTGTGTCACTGACACTGATCGAGAGAGAAACCACATTGTGTCACTGACACAGAGAGAGAGAGAGAATCCCCATTGTGTCTCTGACACGGAAAGAGAGAGAATCCCCATTGTGTCACTAATACGGATAGAGATAGAATCCCCATTGTGTCACTTTCACGGATAGAGAGAGAATCCCCATTGTATCACTGACACGGATAGAGAGAGAATCCCCATTGTATCACTAATACGGATAGAGAGCGAAACCACATTGTGTCACTGACACGGATAGAGAGGGAATCCCCATTGTGTCACTGACACGGTGAGGGAGAGAATCCCCATTGTGTCACTGACATGGATAGAGAGCGAAACCACATTGTGTCACTGAAACGGTTTGAGAGAGAATCCCCAGTGTTTCACTGACACGGATAGAGAGAGCATCCACATTGTGTCACTGACACGGATAGAGAGAGAATCCACATTTTTTCACTGACACAGTGATTCAGATAATCCCCACCGTGTCATTGACACAGATGGAGAGGGAATCCACGTTGAGTCACTGACACAGTGATAGATAGAATCCCCATCGTGTCATTGACACGGAAATAGAGAGAATCCCCATTGTGTCACTAATACGGATAGAGATAGAATCCCCATTGTGTCACTTACACGGATAGAGAGAGAATCCACATTGTGTCACTGACACGGTGAGAGAGAGAATCCTCATTGTGTCACATACACGGATAGAGTGAGAATCCACTTTGTATCACCGACACAGTGATTCAGATAATCCCCACTGTGTCACTGACACTGATAGAGAGAGAAACCACATTGTGTCACTGACACAGAGAGAGAGAGAATCCCCATTGTGTCGCTGACACGGATGGAGAGAGAATCCCCATTGTGTCACTGGCACGGATAGAGAGAGAATCCCCATTGTGTCACTGTCACAGATAGAGTGAGAATCCACATTGTGTCACTGACACGGTGAGAAAGGGATTCCCCATTGTGTCACTGACACGGATAGAGAGAGAATACACATTTTGGCAGTGACACGGTGAGAACGAGAATCCCCATTTTGTCACTGACACGGATAGAGAGAGAATCCACATTGTGTCACTCACACAGTGAGAGAGAATCCCCATTGTGTCACTGACACAGATAGAGAGAAAATCCACATTGTGTCACTGACATGGATAGAGATAGAATCCACATTGTGTCACTGACATAGATAGAGAGACAATCCACTGTGTGCCATTGACACGGATAGAAAGAGAATCCCCATTGTGTCACTGACACGAATAGAGAGAGAATACACATTTTGGCAGTGACACGGTGAGAACGAGAATCCCCGTTGTGTCACTGATACGGATAGAGAGAGAATCCACATTGTGTCACTCACAGTGAGAGAGAATCCCCATTGTGTCACTGACACAGATAGAGAGAGAATCCCCATTGTGTCACTGACACGGATAGAGAGAGAATCCACATTGTGTCACTCACACAGTGAGAGAGAATCCACATTGTGTCACTGAAACGGATAGAGAGAGAATCCCCATTGCGTCACTGACACGGATAGAGAGAGAATCCACATTGTGTCACTAACACAGTGAAAGGGTATCCCTATTGTGTCACTGACACGGATAGAGAGAGAATCCACATTGTGTCACTGACACAGTGAGATAATACACATTTTGTCACTGACACGGTGAGAGAGAGAATCCCCATTGCGTCACTGACAAGGATAGAGAGAGAATCCACATTGTGTCACTGACACGCATAGAGAGAGAATCCGCATTGTGTCGCTGACACGGATAGAGAGAGAATCCACTTTGTGTCACTGACACAATGGAGAGAGAATCCCCATTGTGTCACTCACACAGTGAGAGAGAATCGCCATTGCGTCACTGACACGATGGAGAGAGAATCCCCATTGTGTCACTCACACAGTGAGAGAGAATCCACATTGTGTCACTGAAACGGATAGAGAGAGAATCCCCATTGCGTCACTGACACGGATAGAGAGAGAATCCACATTGTGTCACTGACACAGTGAGATAATACACATTTTGTCACTGACACGGTGAGAGAGAGAATCCCCATTGTGTCACTGACACGGATAGAGAGAGAATCCCCATTGTGTCACTGACAAGGATAAGAGAGAATCCCCATTGTGTCACTGACACGGATAGAGAGAGAATCCCCATTGTGTCACTGACACGGATAGAGAGAATCCCCATTGTGTCACTGACACGGATAGAGAGAGAATCCACATTGTGTCACTCACACAGTGAGAGAGAATCCCCATTGTGTCAATGACACAGTGAGAGAGAGAATCCACATTGTGTCACTGACATGGATAGAGAGAGAATCCACATTGTGTCACTCACACAATGAGAGAGGATCCCATTGTGTGACTTACACAGGTAGAGAGAGAATCCCCATTGCATCACTTACACGGATAGAGGGAGAATCCACATTGTGTCACTGACACGGATAGAGAGAGAATCCACATTGTGTCACTCACACAGTGAGAGAGAATCCCCACTGTGTCACTGACACGATGGAGAGAGAATCCCCATTGTGTCACTGACACGGATAGAGAGAGAATCCACATTGTGTCACTCACACAGTGAGAGAGAATCCCCACTGTGTCACTGACACGATGGAGAGAGTATCCCCATTGTGTCACTGACATGGATAGAGAGAGAATCCACATTGTGTCACTCACACAGTGAGAGAGAATCCATATTGTGTCACTGAAACGGTTAGAGTATCCCCATTGCGTCACTGACACGGATAGAGAGAGAATCCACATTGTGTCACTGACACAGTGAAAGAGAATTCCCATTGTGTCACTGACACGGATAGAGAGAGAATCTCCATTGTGTCACTCACACAGTGAGAGAGAATCTCCATTGTGACACTGACACGGTGAGAGAGAGAATCCACATTGTGTCACTGACACAGTGAGAGCTAATACACATTTTGTCACTGACACGGTGAGGGAGAGAATCCCCATTGTGTCACTGACACGGATAGAGAGAGAATCCCCATTGTGTCACTGACACGGATAGAGAGAGAATCCACATTGTGTCAATGACACAGTGAGAGAGAGAATCCACATTGTGTCACTGGCACGGTTAGAGAGAGAATCCCCATTGTGTCACTGACACGGATAAGAGAGAATCCCCATATGTGTCACTGACACGGATAGAGTGAGAATCCCCATTGTGTCACTCACACAGTGAGAGAGAATCCACATTGTGTCACTGAAACGGATAGAGAGAGAATCCCCATTGTGTCGCTGACACGGATAGAGAGAATTCCCATTGTGTCAATGACACAGTGAGATAGAGAATCCACATTGTGTCACTGACACGGAAAGAGAGAGAATCCACATTGTGTCAATGACACAGTGAGATAGAGAATCCACATTGTGTCACTGACACGGAAAGAGAGAGAATCCACATTGTGTCACTGACACAGTGAGAGAGAATCCCCATTGTGTCAATGACACAGTGAGATAGAGAATCCATATTGTGTCACTGACACGGTGAGAAAGGGATTCCCCATTGTGTCACTGACACGGATCGAGAGAGAATACACATTTTGGCAGTGACACGGTGAGAACGAGAATCCCCATTTTGTCACTGACACGGATAGAGAGAGAATCCACATTGTGTCACTCACACAGTGAGAGAGAATCCCCATTGTGTCACTGACACAGATAGAGAGAAAATCCACATTGTGTCACTGACATGGATAGAGATAGAATCCACATTGTGTCACTGACATAGATAGAGAGACAATCCACTGTGTGCCATTGACACGGATAGAAAGAGAATCCCCATTGTGTCACTGACACGAATAGAGAGAGAATACACATTTTGGCAGTGACACGGTGAGAACGAGAATCCCCGTTGTGTCACTGATACGGATAGAGAGAGAATCCACATTGTGTCACTCACAGTGAGAGAGAATCCCCATTGTGTCACTGACACAGATAGAGAGAGAATCCCCATTGTGTCACTGACACGGATAGAGAGAGAATCCACATTGTGTCACTCACACAGTGAGAGAGAATCCACATTGTGTCACTGAAACGGATAGAGAGAGAATCCCCATTGCGTCACTGACACGGATAGAGAGAGAATCCACATTGTGTCACTAACACAGTGAAAGGGTATCCCTATTGTGTCACTGACACGGATAGAGAGAGAATCCACATTGTGTCACTGACACAGTGAGATAATACACATTTTGTCACTGACACGGTGAGAGAGAGAATCCCCATTGCGTCACTGACAAGGATAGAGAGAGAATCCACATTGTGTCACTGACACGCATAGAGAGAGAATCCGCATTGTGTCGCTGACACGGATAGAGAGAGAATCCACTTTGTGTCACTGACACAATGGAGAGAGAATCCCCATTGTGTCACTCACACAGTGAGAGAGAATCGCCATTGCGTCACTGACACGATGGAGAGAGAATCCCCATTGTGTCACTCACACAGTGAGAGAGAATCCACATTGTGTCACTGAAACGGATAGAGAGAGAATCCCCATTGCGTCACTGACACGGATAGAGAGAGAATCCACATTGTGTCACTGACACAGTGAGATAATACACATTTTGTCACTGACACGGTGAGAGAGAGAATCCCCATTGTGTCACTGACACGGATAGAGAGAGAATCCCCATTGTGTCACTGACAAGGATAAGAGAGAATCCCCATTGTGTCACTGACACGGATAGAGAGAGAATCCCCATTGTGTCACTGACACGGATAGAGAGAATCCCCATTGTGTCACTGACACGGATAGAGAGAGAATCCACATTGTGTCACTCACACAGTGAGAGAGAATCCCCATTGTGTCAATGACACAGTGAGAGAGAGAATCCACATTGTGTCACTGACATGGATAGAGAGAGAATCCACATTGTGTCACTCACACAGTGAGAGAGGATCCCCATTGTGTGACTTACACAGGTAGAGAGAGAATCCCCATTGCATCACTTACACGGATAGAGGGAGAATCCACATTGTGTCACTGTCACGGATAGAGAGAGAATCCACATTGTGTCACTCACACAGTGAGAGAGAATCCCCACTGTGTCACTGACACGATGGAGAGAGAATCCCCATTGTGTCACTGACACGGATAGAGAGAGAATCCACATTGTGTCACTCACACAGTGAGAGAGAATCCCCACTGTGTCACTGACACGATGGAGAGAGTATCCCCATTGTGTCACTGACATGGATAGAGAGAGAATCCACATTGTGTCACTCACACAGTGAGAGAGAATCCATATTGTGTCACTGAAACGGTTAGAGTATCCCCATTGCGTCACTGACACGGATAGAGAGAGAATCCACATTGTGTCACTGACACAGTGAAAGAGAATTCCCATTGTGTCACTGACACGGATAGAGAGAGAATCTCCATTGTGTCACTCACACAGTGAGAGAGAATCTCCATTGTGACACTGACACGGTGAGAGAGAGAATCCACATTGTGTCACTGACACAGTGAGAGCTAATACACATTTTGTCACTGACACGGTGAGGGAGAGAATCCCCATTGTGTCACTGACACGGATAGAGAGAGAATCCCCATTGTGTCACTGACACGGATAGAGAGAGAATCCACATTGTGTCAATGACACAGTGAGAGAGAGAATCCACATTGTGTCACTGGCACGGTTAGAGAGAGAATCCCCATTGTGTCACTGACACGGATAAGAGAGAATCCCCATATGTGTCACTGACACGGATAGAGTGAGAATCCCCATTGTGTCACTCACACAGTGAGAGAGAATCCACATTGTGTCACTGAAACGGATAGAGAGAGAATCCCCATTGTGTCGCTGACACGGATAGAGAGAATTCCCATTGTGTCAATGACACTGTGAGATAGAGAATCCACATTGTGTCACTGACACGGAAAGAGAGAGAATCCACATTGTGTCAATGACACAGTGAGATAGAGAATCCACATTGTGTCACTGACACGGAAAGAGAGAGAATCCACATTGTGTCACTGACACAGTGAGAGAGAATCCCCATTGTGTCAATGACACAGTGAGATAGAGAATCCACATTGTGTCACTGACACGGAAAGAGAGAGAATCCACATTGTGTCACTCACACAGTGAGAGAGAATCCACATTGTGTCACTGAAACGGATAGAGAGAGAATTCCCATTGCGTCACAGACACGGATAGAGAGAGAATCCACATTGTGTCACTGACATGGAGACAGAGAGAATCCCCATTGTGTCACTGACAAGGAGATAGGGAGAATCCCCATTGTGTCAACGTCACGGATAGAGAGAGAATCCACATTGTGTCACTGACACGGATGGAGAGAGAATCCACGTTGTGTCACTCACACGGATTGAGAGACAATCCACGTTGTGTCA
Source organism: Scyliorhinus torazame (assembly GCF_047496885.1). Lineage (NCBI taxonomy): Eukaryota > Metazoa > Chordata > Chondrichthyes > Carcharhiniformes > Scyliorhinidae > Scyliorhinus > Scyliorhinus torazame. The sequence goes on from NC_092718.1 coordinate 91,774,294, forward strand.
CTCACACGGATAGAGAGAGAATCCAGATTGTGTCACTGACACGGATAGAGAGAGAATCCACATTGTTTCACTGACACGGATAGAGAGAGAATGCACATTGTGTCACTCACACGGATAGAGACAGAATCCCCATTGTGTCAATGACATAGTGAGAGAGAGAATCCACATAGTGGCACTGACATGATTGGAGAGAGAATCCCCATTGTGTCACTGACACGGATAAGAGAGAATCCCCATTGTGTCACTGACACGGATAGAGAGAGAATCCCCATTGTGTCACTGACACGGATAGAGAGAATCCCCATTGTGTCACTGACACGGAGAGAGAGAATCCCCATTGAGTCAATGACACAGTGAGAGAGAGAATCCACATTGTGTCACTGACACGGATAGAGAGAGAATCCACATTGTTTCACTGACACGGATAGAGAGAGAATGCACATTGTGTCACTCACACGGATAGAGACAGAATCCCCATTGTGTCAATGACACAGTGAGAGAGAGAATCCACATTGTGTCACTGACACGGATAGAGAGAGAATCCCCATTGTGTCACTGACACGGATAAGAGAGAATCCCCATTGTGTCACTGACACGGATAGAGAGAGAATCCCCATTGTGTCACTGACACGGATAGAGAGAGAATCTCCATTGTGACACTGACACGGTGAGAGAGAGAATCCACATTGTGTCACTGACACAGTGAGAGCTAATACACATTTTGTCACTGACACGGTGAGGGAGAGAATCCCCATTGTGTCACTGACACGGATAGAGAGAGAATCCCCATTGTGTCACTGACACGGATAGAGAGAGAATCCACATTGTGTCAATGACACAGTGAGAGAGAGAATCCACATTGTGTCACTGGCACGGTTAGAGAGAGAATCCCCATTGTGTCACTGACACGGATAAGAGAGAATCCCCATATGTGTCACTGACACGGATAGAGTGAGAATCCCCATTGTGTCACTCACACAGTGAGAGAGAATCCACATTGTGTCACTGAAACGGATAGAGAGAGAATCCCCATTGTGTCGCTGACACGGATAGAGAGAATTCCCATTGTGTCAATGACACAGTGAGATAGAGAATCCACATTGTGTCACTGACACGGAAAGAGAGAGAATCCACATTGTGTCAATGACACAGTGAGATAGAGAATCCACATTGTGTCACTGACACGGAAAGAGAGAGAATCCACATTGTGTCACTGACACAGTGAGAGAGAATCCCCATTGTGTCAATGACACAGTGAGATAGAGAATCCATATTGTGTCACTGACACGGTGAGAAAGGGATTCCCCATTGTGTCACTGACACGGATCGAGAGAGAATACACATTTTGGCAGTGACACGGTGAGAACGAGAATCCCCATTTTGTCACTGACACGGATAGAGAGAGAATCCACATTGTGTCACTCACACAGTGAGAGAGAATCCCCATTGTGTCACTGACACAGATAGAGAGAAAATCCACATTGTGTCACTGACATGGATAGAGATAGAATCCACATTGTGTCACTGACATAGATAGAGAGACAATCCACTGTGTGCCATTGACACGGATAGAAAGAGAATCCCCATTGTGTCACTGACACGAATAGAGAGAGAATACACATTTTGGCAGTGACACGGTGAGAACGAGAATCCCCGTTGTGTCACTGATACGGATAGAGAGAGAATCCACATTGTGTCACTCACAGTGAGAGAGAATCCCCATTGTGTCACTGACACAGATAGAGAGAGAATCCCCATTGTGTCACTGACACGGATAGAGAGAGAATCCACATTGTGTCACTCACACAGTGAGAGAGAATCCACATTGTGTCACTGAAACGGATAGAGAGAGAATCCCCATTGCGTCACTGACACGGATAGAGAGAGAATCCACATTGTGTCACTAACACAGTGAAAGGGTATCCCTATTGTGTCACTGACACGGATAGAGAGAGAATCCACATTGTGTCACTGACACAGTGAGATAATACACATTTTGTCACTGACACGGTGAGAGAGAGAATCCCCATTGCGTCACTGACAAGGATAGAGAGAGAATCCACATTGTGTCACTGACACGCATAGAGAGAGAATCCGCATTGTGTCGCTGACACGGATAGAGAGAGAATCCACTTTGTGTCACTGACACAATGGAGAGAGAATCCCCATTGTGTCACTCACACAGTGAGAGAGAATCGCCATTGCGTCACTGACACGATGGAGAGAGAATCCCCATTGTGTCACTCACACAGTGAGAGAGAATCCACATTGTGTCACTGAAACGGATAGAGAGAGAATCCCCATTGCGTCACTGACACGGATAGAGAGAGAATCCACATTGTGTCACTGACACAGTGAGATAATACACATTTTGTCACTGACACGGTGAGAGAGAGAATCCCCATTGTGTCACTGACACGGATAGAGAGAGAATCCCCATTGTGTCACTGACAAGGATAAGAGAGAATCCCCATTGTGTCACTGACACGGATAGAGAGAGAATCCCCATTGTGTCACTGACACGGATAGAGAGAATCCCCATTGTGTCACTGACACGGATAGAGAGAGAATCCACATTGTGTCACTCACACAGTGAGAGAGAATCCCCATTGTGTCAATGACACAGTGAGAGAGAGAATCCACATTGTGTCACTGACATGGATAGAGAGAGAATCCACATTGTGTCACTCACACAGTGAGAGAGGATCCCCATTGTGTGACTTACACAGGTAGAGAGAGAATCCCCATTGCATCACTTACACGGATAGAGGGAGAATCCACATTGTGTCACTGTCACGGATAGAGAGAGAATCCACATTGTGTCACTCACACAGTGAGAGAGAATCCCCACTGTGTCACTGACACGATGGAGAGAGAATCCCCATTGTGTCACTGACACGGATAGAGAGAGAATCCACATTGTGTCACTCACACAGTGAGAGAGAATCCCCACTGTGTCACTGACACGATGGAGAGAGTATCCCCATTGTGTCACTGACATGGATAGAGAGAGAATCCACATTGTGTCACTCACACAGTGAGAGAGAATCCATATTGTGTCACTGAAACGGTTAGAGTATCCCCATTGCGTCACTGACACGGATAGAGAGAGAATCCACATTGTGTCACTGACACAGTGAAAGAGAATTCCCATTGTGTCACTGACACGGATAGAGAGAGAATCTCCATTGTGTCACTCACACAGTGAGAGAGAATCTCCATTGTGACACTGACACGGTGAGAGAGAGAATCCACATTGTGTCACTGACACAGTGAGAGCTAATACACATTTTGTCACTGACACGGTGAGGGAGAGAATCCCCATTGTGTCACTGACACGGATAGAGAGAGAATCCCCATTGTGTCACTGACACGGATAGAGAGAGAATCCACATTGTGTCAATGACACAGTGAGAGAGAGAATCCACATTGTGTCACTGGCACGGTTAGAGAGAGAATCCCCATTGTGTCACTGACACGGATAAGAGAGAATCCCCATATGTGTCACTGACACGGATAGAGTGAGAATCCCCATTGTGTCACTCACACAGTGAGAGAGAATCCACATTGTGTCACTGAAACGGATAGAGAGAGAATCCCCATTGTGTCGCTGACACGGATAGAGAGAATTCCCATTGTGTCAATGACACTGTGAGATAGAGAATCCACATTGTGTCACTGACACGGAAAGAGAGAGAATCCACATTGTGTCAATGACACAGTGAGATAGAGAATCCACATTGTGTCACTGACACGGAAAGAGAGAGAATCCACATTGTGTCACTGACACAGTGAGAGAGAATCCCCATTGTGTCAATGACACAGTGAGATAGAGAATCCACATTGTGTCACTGACACGGAAAGAGAGAGAATCCACATTGTGTCACTCACACAGTGAGAGAGAATCCACATTGTGTCACTGAAACGGATAGAGAGAGAATTCCCATTGCGTCACAGACACGGATAGAGAGAGAATCCACATTGTGTCACTGACATGGAGACAGAGAGAATCCCCATTGTGTCACTGACAAGGAGATAGGGAGAATCCCCATTGTGTCAACGTCACGGATAGAGAGAGAATCCACATTGTGTCACTGACACGGATGGAGAGAGAATCCACGTTGTGTCACTCACACGGATTGAGAGACAATCCACGTTGTGTCACTCACACGGATAGAGAGAGAATCCAGATTGTGTCACTGACACGGATAGAGAGAGAATCCACATTGTTTCACTGACACGGATAGAGAGAGAATGCACATTGTGTCACTCACACGGATAGAGACAGAATCCCCATTGTGTCAATGACATAGTGAGAGAGAGAATCCACATAGTGGCACTGACATGATTGGAGAGAGAATCCCCATTGTGTCACTGACACGGATAAGAGAGAATCCCCATTGTGTCACTGACACGGATAGAGAGAGAATCCCCATTGTGTCACTGACACGGATAGAGAGAATCCCCATTGTGTCACTGACACGGAGAGAGAGAATCCCCATTGAGTCAATGACACAGTGAGAGAGAGAATCCACATTGTGTCACTGACACGGATAGAGAGAGAATCCACATTGTTTCACTGACACGGATAGAGAGAGAATGCACATTGTGTCACTCACACGGATAGAGACAGAATCCCCATTGTGTCAATGACACAGTGAGAGAGAGAATCCACATTGTGTCACTGACACGGATAGAGAGAGAATCCCCATTGTGTCACTGACACGGATAAGAGAGAATCCCCATTGTGTCACTGACACGGATAGAGAGAGAATCCCCATTGTGTCACTGACACGGATAGAGAGAGAAACCACATTGTTTCACTGACACGGTTAGAGAGAGCATCCACATTGTGTCACTGACACGGATAGAGAGAGAATCCACATTTTGTCACCGACACAGTGATTCAGATAATCCCCACCGTGTCATTGACACGGATGGAGAGGGAATCCACGTTGTGTCACTGGCACAGTGATAGATAGAATCCCCATCGTGTCACTGACACGGAAAGAGAGAGAATCCCCATTGTGTCACTAATACGGATAGAGATAGAATCCCCATTGTGTCACTTACACGGATAGAGAGAGAATCCCCATTGTGACACTGACACGGTTAGAGAGAGAATCCACATTGTGTCACTGACACGGTGAGAGAGACAATCCTCATTGTGTCACATACACGGATAGAGAGAGAATCCACTTTGTATCACCGACACGGTGATTCAGATAATCCCCACTGTGTCACTGACACTGATAGAGAGAGAAACCACATTGTGTCACTGACACAGAGAGAGAGAGAGAATCCCCATTGTGTCTCTGACACGGAAAGAGAGAGAATCCCCATTGTGTCACTAATACGGATAGAGATAGAATCCCCATTGTGTCACTTTCACGGATAGAGAGAGAATCCCCATTGTATCACTGACACGGATAGAGAGAGAATCCCCATTGTATCACTAATACGGATCGAGAGCGAAACCACATTGTGTCACTGACACGGATAGAGAGGGAATCCCCATTGTGTCACTGACACGGTGAGGGAGAGAATCCCCATTGTGTCACTGACACGGATAGAGAGCGAAACCACATTGTGTCACTGAAACGGTTTGAGAGAGAATCCCCAGTGTTTCACTGACACGGATAGAGAGAGCATCCACATTATGTCACTGACACGGATAGAGAGAGAATCCACATTTTTTCACTGACACAGTGATTCAGATAATCCCCACCGTGTCATTGACACAGATGGAGAGGGAATCCACGTTGTGTCACTGACACAGTGATAGATAGAATCCCCATTGTGTCATTGACACGGAAATAGAGAGAATCCCCATTGTGTCACTAATACGGATAGAGATAGAATCCCCATTGTCACTTACACGGATAGAGAGAGAATCCACATTGTGTCACTGACACGGTGAGAGAGAGAATCCTCATTGTGTCACATACACGGATAGAGTGAGAATCCACTTTGTATCACCGACACAGTGATTCAGATAATCCCCTCTGTGTCTCTGACACTGATAGAGAGAGAAACCACATTGTGTCACTGACACAGAGAGAGAGAGAATCCCCATTGTGTCGCTGACACGGATGGAGAGAGAATCCCCATTGTGTCACTGGCACGGATAGAGAGAGAATCCCCATTGTGTCACTGTCACAGATAGAGTGAGAATCCACATTGTGTCACTGACACGGTGAGAAAGGGATTCCCCATTGTGTCACTGACACGGATTGATAGAGAATCACCATTGTGTCACTGTCACGGATAGAGATAATCCCCATTGTGTCACTGACACGGAAAGAGAGAGAATCCCCATTGTGTCACTAATACGGATAGAGATTGAATCCCCATTGTGTCACTTTCACGGATCGAGAGAGAATCCCCATTGTGTCACTGACACGGATAAAGAGGGAATCCCCATTGTGTCACTGACACGGTGAGGGAGAGAATCCCCATTGTGACACTGACACTGATAGAGAGAGAATCCCCATTGTGTCACTGACACGGATAGAGAGCGAAACCACATTGTGTCACTGAAACGGATTGAGAGAGAATCCCCATTATGTCACTGACACGGTGAGGGAGAGAACCCCATCGTCAGATAGCAGTAGCCGACACTTGAGATGAGAGCAACTCACGTGCAAACAGACTCGTAACTGAAGAAATCATCCCCATTCTGCAAAACTAGCTCCAGAGGCATATGGTGAATCATCTCAAGCCCACAAAATGGTTCCGGTCGTGGACTCCTCAATACTAATGGCTACTCCACCAATAGATGTGCAAGAGGATCAGATGGCTGTCCCTGCATGCAGCTCGACAATGACAGACGATACATATACCATTCTACCAGATGAGGACGAGCTACCAAAAGATTAGGGCAGCACTGTAACGCAGTCGTTACCTCTGTTGCTTCACAGCTCCAGGGTCCCAGGTTCGATTCCCGGCTTGGGTCACTGTCTGTGCGGAGTCTGCACGTTCTGCCCATGTCTGCGTGGGTTTCCTCCGGGTGCTCCGGTTTCTTCCCACAGTCCAAAGATATTGCAGGTTAGGTGGATTGGCCATGATAAATTCTCCCTTTGTGACCAAAAAAAGCTTAGGTGGGTTTAGGGGGGTTGGGTGGTGGTGTGGTCTGAAGTGGGGTGCTCTTACCAAGGGCAGGTGCAGACTCAATTGGCCGAATGGCCACCTTCTTCCCTGTAAATAATTCTAAGTTCTATGATTCTATGACCCATACATCATCATATCGAGTGACGATGAGCCACCAATTGGGGCTCAACCACAAGATGGAGGAGCAGCACCCAACGTTGGGGTCATGAATCCAGCTCAGACACCAGACTGCGGGGTTCTGCAGTCTGCTCCTGAAGGTGCAGGCTTGACCACCACCGTACAGTTCGGCATAGGTCAGCCAACACTGGATGTTCAGCTGACTATCCACAAGCGACCACTCCCACGGCACAGGCCAGCGGCAAGGCAGGTGCTACAAAAGCAAAAAAAAAAGAAGTGCAGTCACAGGACCCCTCCCACAAAAACGAAGAGGAAGAGGAGAATGGAGGCTTCTGTGGGTCCCGCCTGCGGTACTGATGGCGGAGACATCAGCAATGCGGCCAACAGGCCAGAAAGTACAGGACAACGCAGCAAGAAGCATTGTGTCAGAAAAATTGACAAAGCTGAAGACGCAGACCAGGTCAGCAAGGAAACCGGGCTTCAGGATGCACCCCATCAAAAGGCTAAACAAGGTGATAAAACCAGAAAGTCCTGCCAGAAAGCCGGTCTTCTGGAAGTTAAAGCGACGTCGAGCAGCCGATCAAAGTTTAAAAGACCAACGGGGCGATGTCGTCGCGAATGTCCAATAAGCTGTGCACCAGGGACATGTTTACCAGGAATATCATGTTATGTGAAGCACAGGTGCATCTGTATACATATAACATGTGTAAAGTGATAATGAAGATCATGTTTTATAAGACAGTTAGATTTGAGTATAAATGTTAACATTTCCAAAGGAAGGTTGATATGTCTGTGCACAGTTCTGTATATAGTTAGCAATGTGACCTCCAAACAGCTAGTGACTTGTGATACCCGCCAGTTGGTATTAAGATGTACAACAGGATAGCCGCAATCAGAGTAGCTCCAGGAGAATTCACTGAATTCAGTTTGTGGCCTTTGTCTGTATTATGGTCACTGTGTTATCTTTTTGTTAATAAATCATCTTTCTAGTTAAACCATTAGATGGTCTGTGTACATCATTACAAGGGTTACATCACAGAACACAACTATGTATGTTGCTTTAGTGGAAGTCCAGCTGGGAATTTCTGCTGATTTTGCTGCCTCACGTTTTCGTCACCAAAGACATATTCCCTGTTCCCTGTGTTTGTTTCTTTCCTTTTTTACTTCTCTCTCTATTAATTGAAATGTTGTGGTGTGTGCGCGTTTACAATCTGCTCTGTCATTTCCTCGGAGATCTGTGGTTATGATCTTTCTAAATTGTAAACAGCGTAATTGCAAGTCTTTCATTATCTCTCACAAATTTCAATATATTAAAACCATGTTATGAATGCATACGAGATCAAACAGTGTCAGAGCCTAACTTCATGTTTATAGTCTGCACAGATCACCAGGGAGGAATTCTCAAATTATCATTGCAAACACCCACTGTGGCAAATGTGTTCACAGAGATCAAACAGTTCAGTCAGCCTGGTTATAAAATCCTTCCTTGTCAGCCCTATCTCTGTAACCTCATCCTGCTTGGAAGAAATGCAAGGGCGTTGCCCCACTGGGTGTGGCTCGTAATGCCATTTCACGCCTGACCAGGTGATCTCCATTCGCAACTTTCAGGAGGATCCTCACGTGCTTCCAGGGATCATCATTCGTCATCCCGGTCCGGTCCGATATCTGATCCGTGTGTGCGGCCAACTAATGAAAAGGCACCTTGATCACATTTGTACCATTGGCCATCTGATCCACCGTCCCCTCGGTATTCCCCGCCTGTGTTCCTACCGACCACCGGGACCATCTCCCTTGCTATTCTCAACGCCATTGCCTCTTCTGCGCGCTCTGCCACACCCGTCGTCTTCCTCTCGGATTACACTATGGACACACAGATCTCGGAGGCCGCCGACCTGGAAGGTGCCGCCCACCACCGGTTGCAGGTTCTCTGCCCAGCGTTCCAGCCCAAAGTGTCCTTCTCTGGCTCGCTATACTCCAGCTAATCCTGTTCACCACAGGGGTGTGAATAGTAATAATAATAATAATCTTTATTAGTGTCACATTAACACCGCAATGTGGTTACTGTGAACATCCCCCAGTTGCCACATTCCGGCGCCTGTTCGGGCACACTGAGGGAGAATTCAGAATGTCTAAATTACCTGGCACGTCTTTCGGGACTTGTGGGAGGAAACCGGAGCTCCTGGAGGAAACCCACGTGGACACAGGGAGAACATGCAGACTCCGCACAGACAGTGATGCATGTTGGGAAATGAACCCAGGTCCCTAGCACTGTGAAGCAACCGTGTGCTAACCACTGTGCTACCGTGCCGCCCTTAAAGTGCGCCTGCCGAAGCGCCTGAATCAGCCGAGGCCCATGGGGCGAGAGCCGGATTGTTCTGTTCCTTCATCATCATCAGTCTACCAGACTTCCTCTTCATTGTTCTCATCTTCCCTTGAAGGGTCTTCAGATTTAATAATAATAATTAATAATAATCTTTATTATTGTCACAAGTAGGGCTACATTAACACAGCAATGAAGTTACTGTGAGAATCTGCTTTCGGCGGGGGGGGGGGGGGGGGGGGGGGGGGTGTAGTATCCCGCACAGGACACATGGGACACATTTGATGATAGCCCCTGGGCGCGATTCTCCACTCCCACGCCGGTTGGGAGAATCGCCTGGGCCGCCGAAATTTCCGGGGACGCCGGTCCGACAGCCTCCCGCGATTCTCCCAAGCGGCGGGAACTGCCCGGACGAGTTTCGCGGGCCGCAGGCCGGAGAATCGCCGGAGACACCCAAAATGGCGATTCTCCGGCACCCCCGCGATTCTGAGGCATGGGAGAATCGCCGGGGCGCCGCGTGAATTGCGGCACGCCGCCCCGACCCCCGCACGCGATTCTCCCCCCCCCCGCCGAAACCAGCGCCGCGCGAATCACGCTGGGCTGCTCAGAGAATCGTCGCAAACGGCGAGCGGCGAATCTCCGACCCGGATGGGCCGAGCGGCCGGCAAAAAAAATGACAGTCCCGCCGGCGCCGTTCTAACCTGCTCTCGGGCAAGCGGGATCTGAGGCTTCAAGGGCCGGGAGCGGCCTGTGGGGGGGGGGGGATTCCAACCCAGGAGAGGCCCTCCGGAGTGGCCTGGCCCGCGATCGGGACCCACCGATCGGCGTGCCGGCCTCTCTGTCGGCGGGCCTCCTTTCTTCTGCCGGCAAGCCTAGATCTATGCGCTATTTTTGTGCTGGGCGGCCTAGGAAAGGACAGCCACCGCTCATGCGCTAGTTGGCGCCGGCCCAACTGCGCATGCGCGGGACCCAAGGCGCCGCGTCTTTTACACGGCACCGGGTTTCTGACACCGTGCCGAGGCCCCGCCCCCGTAAATCGCACGACGTCCCTGCTAGCCCCACGGAAGGCGGAGAATAGGGGTCTGGGAACGGGCATCGACGCCGGAGTAAAACACTCCGGATTTTACTCCGGCGTCGGCACTTAGACTCCCGTTGGGAGAATCCCGCTCCCTATCTCTGTAACCTCCTCCAGCACCTACAACCCTCCCTATTTCTGTAACCTCCTGCAGAGCCTACAATGCTGCCTATATCTATAACCTTATCTAACCCCTACTACCCTCCCTGTCTTTTAACCTCCTCCAGCCCCTGCGACCCTTCCTATCTCTCTTATAATAATAATCTTTATTATTATCACAAGTAGGCTTACATTAACACTTGCAGTGAAGTCCCTGCAAAAATCCCCGAATTGCCACATCCCGGCGCCTGTTCGGGTACACTGAGGGAGAATTCAGAATGTCCAATTCACCGAACAAGCAAGTCTTTTGGGACTTGTGGAAGGAAACCGGAGCACCCGGAGGAAACCCACGCAGACACGGGGAGAATGTGCAGACTGTGTCCCAAGACGGGAATTGAACCTGAGACCCTGGCGCTGTGAAGCAACAGTGCTAACCACTGGGCTACCGTGCCGTTATGATCAATTTTGGTCCAAGTAACCCATGTTTCGTATATGCTATGTTTGAAATCCTGGATATCCATTAGCATAATAAATCCAAAGGAATGCACACTTTTAAACAAACAAAATACAGCACCCTCCAGGTAGCACAGATGATCAATTCCCTAATTCCTTCAGGCAAATATATATATCCATCGGCCAACATTGCTCAAAAAACAGAGTTAACATTGAAACGCAGAAAATAGGACTGGAGGAGGCCATTCGGCCCTTCGAGCCTGTCCTGCCATTCAATGTGATAATGGCTGTTCCTGTGTCTCAACACCAGACCCCCGTGCTTTCCCCATACTCCTTGACACCTCAGGCGGGATTCTCCGACATCGCCGGGGCCGGTTGTTGGGCGGGGGCGGGGATCACGCCGCGCCGGCCAGGGGCCGTTGGTAGCCCCCGGCAATTCTCCGGGTCCCGATGGATGAGTGGCCACCCGTTTTTGCCCAGTCCCGCTGGCGTGAAATGGACATGGTCCATCACGGCAGGACCTGGCTAGAAGGCCAGCTACTGGAGACCTCGGGGGGGCGCGGGAGAATCCGGCCCGGGGTGGGCCCCACTGTGGCCTGGCCTGTGATCGGGGCCCACCAATCTGCGGGCGGGCCTGTGCCGTGGGGGCACTCTTTCCCTCCGCGCCGGCCTCTGTAGGGCTCCGCAATGGCCGGCGCGGAGAGGAAACTCCCTATGCATGTGCCAGAACACGCTGGCGGTTCTGCGCATGCGCGGGACCATGGCGGCCCTTCGGCACCGGTTGGCGCAGTATCAACCCCTCCGGCGCCAGCCTAGCCCCCGGAAGTGCGGAGGATTCTGCACCTTCCAGTCGGCCCGACGCCAGAGTAGTTTGCGCTGCTCTTGGCGCCAGCGTCGGGCCGTCCGGTCAGTTGCAGTAGAATCCTGCCCCTCAGAGTCTACTAATCAAACTATTTCTTTATTAAATATATTCAGTGATTTTTCCTCCACAGCTTTCTGTGGTAGAGAATTCCACAGGTTCACCACCCTCAGAGTGAAGAAAGTTCTTCACAAGGTGGCACAGTGGTTAGCAGTGCTGCCTCACAGCACAAGGGACCCAGGTCCAATTCCGACCTGGGGAAATTGTCTTTGAGGAGTTTGCACATTCTCCCCGTGTCTGCGTGGGTTTCCTCCGGGTCTCCTGTTTCCTCCCACAGTCCAAAGATGTGCAGGTTAGGTGGATTGACCAGGATAAATTGCCCCTTAGCCTCCAAAGGTGTGCAGGTTAGGTGGGGCTCTGTGGCTATGGGGACAGGGCAGGTGTAATGGGAGAGGTGTTTTCAGAACCCCAAAATGTATCATGGAGTTCAACCAACCTCCCCCTTTAATGGATTGTTAGCTTTTGAAGCACACGGCTTGTTCCCCAGATGTGGTATTACAATTATGGACATGTGGTTTTTAACACAAAACAATGTTTATTCCATGAACTCAACTTAACCTTTTAAATAAACATTGGATCACTTAACACCCCTTACTTCAAAGATAACCCCGAAAATAATCCAACATAAATAATCCCTCAAAATGTTCCATCAAACATCCAAAAGACTTCACCTTCAAAAACAGACATGAGGTTACATTCAATATATTTATAGTCTTTGGAGTTGCAGACATCCACAGACCCGCTCTGTGTTTTCTTCCTGCAGAGCACAGCAGAACACACAGACACTCCCAGCTTTCTCCTCAAACTGAAACTGAAAACTTCAAAATGGCTGAGCTAAAGCCCAGCTCTACCCATACTCTGACATCACTGCATTTCTTAAAGGTACATTGCTTAAACATCCATTTCTTAAAGGCACTCTCACATGACACCTCCCCCCAAGAAAAAAAAATAAACCATCAACTTCAAGATGGTTTCATTTTTCACTTTTGCACCATCCACTAAGAAATGCATACAGTAAATATACTTTATTGTTTAAAAAAAACAACACACGCAAACAGGCATAATAATATAGTCCATTTTTCCCGTTCTTCTTCCTCCAACCGAAAACCTTCTCGATTGACCAAGAAAGTCTCTGCACGATCCATCCATTCCTCTACTCCTCGGCATTTCTCTTTAGAATCAGATACTTTAGTTAAATCTGACCACAGAGTCCCTTGCAATTCTCCAATACAGGAACATTGGTGATCACAGCTTTCAGGCAGTCAACTGCCGGTTGAAAGTCCGCTGTCCATTGACATTTTTTACATTTCTTCAGCAATTCCATCAGTGGAGCAACCACGCTACACATCTTTTACACAAAGGTTCGATCAAATTCATTCATGTTAAGAGATCACAGTATTTCCTTTCGTCTTGAGGGTATCGGAAACTCCTCAAGGAAAATGATTCAGGCATCTCCAAATTCACTTTCGGCTAGGTTGATCACCAAACCCGCCTCCTGAAGTCGATCGAAGAACTCCATACGATGTTTTAAATGTTCTTTCCATGTCTGGAAGTTGGAAATAAAAGAAGATTCTCCCACTTTCTCAATGCAATCCTTCAAACGTGGGATAGGGTAAGAGTCCGTTCTTGTAACTGCATTCACCTTTCTATAGTCCACACACAACCGTTGGGTACCGTCTGGTTTAGGTACCATCACTATGGGTGAGCTCCATTGGCTGCAACCCATTTCAATTATGCAATTTTTAAGCATACTCTCAATCTCTCTGTTAACCTGTGCCAATTTTAAAGGATTAAGTCTATATGGATGTTGTTTGATAGGAACAGCATTTCCCACATCTACATCATGTATAGTCATTTTAGTACTTCCCAATTTATCTCTACAAGCTTGCCCATGTAATATCAATAACTCTTTCAGGTCAGTTCGTTTTCCCTCTGGAAGGTAACTTAACAATTCATCCCAATTTTTAAGAACATCCTCATTTTCCAATTTAATTTGAGGTATGTCAAATTCACAGTCATCTGGATTTGGTTCGTCACTTTGAGTTAGAATCATTAAAACCTCCTTTTTCTCTTCTTCCCTTTCAAAGTACCTTTTATGCATATTCACATGACACACTCGGTGAGTTTTCCTTCTATCTGGTGTTTTTACCACATAATTCACCTCACTTAATTTCCTTTCAATCTGATATGGTCCACAAAACCTAGCTTTTAAAGGCTCACCTACCACTGGTAACAACACTAAAACTTTATCTCCACTGGCAAAACTACGAACTTTGGATTTCTTATCCGCTCTCCGTTTCATCACATTTTGTGCAACTTTCAAATGTTGTCTAGCCAATTCACCTGCTCTGTTTAATCGTTCCCTAAAATTTAACATGTAATCCAATAGTGTAATTTCCGATTTCTCACCCACCAATTTTTCCTTAATCAATTTAAGTGGTCCTCTTACCTCATGACAAAAATTAGTTCAAAAGGACTGAATTTGGTAGACTCATTAGGTGCATCCCTAATTGCAATCAATACGAATGGGATTCCTTAATCCAATCCTCTGGATAATCTTGACAATACGCCCTCAACATTGTCTTTAATGTCTGATGCCGCCTTTCTAACGCTCCCTGCGATTCTGGATGGTACGCAGTTGATTTAAATTGTTTTATTCCTAAGCTATCCATAACTTCTTTGAATAACTTTGAAGTAAAATTCAATCCTTGATCCGATTGAATTTCTGTGGGTGGTCTATATCTAGTAAAGAATTTAAGTAACTCCTCCACAATCCTTTTAGCTGTAATATTACATACTGGAATGGCCTCTGGAAACCTAGTAGACACATCCATTATAGTCAAAAGATATTAATTCCCACTTTTTGTTGGAGGAAGCGGTCCTACACAATCAACTAGGACCCTCGTAAAAGGTTCCTCAAATGCTGGAATGTGTATTAAGGGCGCTGGTTTTATCACTGCTTGAGGTTTCCCTATCAGTTGACATGTGTGACATGATAGACAAAATTTAACTGCACCTTCATGTAGTCCAGGCCAATAAAAATGTTTCTGGATTTTAGCTTGAGTTTTCCTTAGTCCCAAATGACCTCCCACTGGTACCTCATGTGCAACTCGCAACACCTCCTTTCTATGCCCTACCGGCAATACTACTTGATGAACTTCTGCCCATTTTTCATCCACCTGCATATGTACAGGTCCCCATTTTCTCATCAAGACATCACTTTTACGGTAATAACACTCTGGTATACTCTCAGATTCCTCTTCCGTATATGCTTTCTGATATATCCGTTTTATTTCTACATCTTTCTGTTGTAACTCCGCCAATTTTCCTGAACTAAAAATATCCACCTCATCCTCCACTTGTTCTTGTTCTTTTTCAACCACCTCATCAAAAATCGTTTCTGATAATTGCACTTCAATTTCATCTTCACTCTTTGATTTCTCCTCTTGTCTTAACCTGTGACTTTGCGAACTTGTTACTACACAATCCGGAAAAATCCCAGGATATTCGTCCTTCAACCCTTCAGTTGTTTGATTTTCCACCGGCTTATCAATCACAGTAAGCATCACTCCCACCTGCGATCCAGCTATATCATTATCCAAGATAAACTGTATTCCTGGACAAGATAGTTTATCTATTACTCCTACTACCACTTCACCACTCTTCACTGGGCTTTCCAACCTTACCTTATATAATCTAACGCTACTCCTCTCACCCTGAATTCCACATATCACCACCTTTTCTGGCAACATTCTTCCCAAACTACATAATTCCTCATCTCTTACCATTAAAGATTGACGAGCCCCTGTATCTCTTAAAATTGTGACTTCTTTACCTGCTCCTCCTGATACACATGATTAAACTTTACCCATGCAAGTACATTTTTTATAGATATCTGGCACCTTCTTACCAATTACGTATTGAACAGGCTGTACAATCGTTTGCACCTCCTTCACTTCCCTTGGGCTTTCCTTTACCACTCTACAAATCCCACTGTTTTATCCTGTTTTATCACATCAGCCTTCCCAGTGCTTTTCTTCAACCACCAACACTGTGACTTTACATGGCCTAGTTTATTACAGTGAAAACATTTGAAACTTTTCATCCCTTTTGCACCCTCCTGGATTTTTTTTAAAATCTGAGGTACACTCTCTTTATTGTCTCCCATCAGATCACCTTTACCTTTACCACTTGAGTATTTCTCATGTCCCCAGTTTCTATCCCTCACCGGCTGAAACTGATGTTGGAAACCAATCTTTGATTTATGAACTAATTCATAATCATCTGCCATTTCTGCTGCTAATCTCGCAGTTTTAACCCTCTGTTCTTCCACATGAGCTCTCACTACATCAGGAATTGAATTTTTAAACTCCTCCAAAAGTATTAGTTCTCTGAGAGCTTCATACATTTGGTCTATTTTCAAAGCCCTTATCCACCTATCAAAATTACTCTGTTTGAGCCTTTCAAACTCCATGTATGTTTGACCACATTGTTTCCTTAAATTTCTAAATCTTTTTCTGTAAGCTTCAGCACTAGCTCATATGCACCTAAGATGGATTTTTTCACCTCCTCATACATTCCAGATACCTCCTCCGGTAGTGATGCAAACACTTCACTAGCTCTACCTACCAGCTTTGTTTGAATCAGTAATACCCACATGTCTTGTGGCCATTGCACTTGTTTAGCTACCTTCTCAAATGAAATGAAAAAAGGTTCTACCTCCTTCTCGTCAAACCTTGGCAAAGCTTGGACATATTTAAATAGATCCCCACCACGTCTTTGACGATGACGCTCTGTCTCATTATCCTCATCCATCTCCTCCAACTGTACGTGTCCCTTTGCGTCTGCCAATTTTAACTGATTTTCATGATTCAGAGCCATTTTCTGAAGTTCAAACTGTCTCGATTTTTCCCTTTCCTCATGATCTCTTTCTTTGTTTCTTTCTTCTCCTTTTCTTTTTGCTCACTATCTCTATCTCTTTCTTTTTCTTTCATTGCATATTCAAGCCGCTTTAATTCTTTTTCATGTTCAAATTGCTTAATCTGCAACTGGAGCTTTGCCATATCTAATGAGTCAGAATGTACCACAGGCAAACGTAAATGTGCAGATACCGCGTTAAGAACCTCGGGCGTCATTCTCCGACCCCCCGCCGGGTCGGAGAATGGCCGTTGGCCGCCGTGAATCCCGCCCCCGCCCCCGCCGAAGTCTCCGGTACCGGAGATTGGGCGGGGGCGGGAATCGGGCCGCGCCGGTTGGTGGGACCCCCCGCTGGATTCTCCAACCCGGATGGGCCGAAGTCCCGCCCACGAATTGTCCCGCCGGCGTAAATCAAACCTGGTATTTACCGGCGGGACCAGGCGGTGTGGGCGGGCTCCGGGGTCCTGGGGGGGGCGCGGAGCGATCTGACCCCGGGGGGTGCCCCCACGGTGGCCTGGCCCGCGATCGAGGCCCACCGATCCGCGGGCAGGCCTGTGCCGTGGGGGCACACTTTCCCTTCCGCCTCCGCCACGGCCTCCACCATGGCGGAGGCGGAAGAGACTCCCTCCACTGCGCATGCGCGGGAAACTGACAGCATCCGCTGACACTCCCGCGCATGCGCCGAGAAACTGACAGCGGCCGCTGACGCCCCCGCGCATGCGCCGCATTTCCGCGCCAGCTGGCGAGGCAACAAACGCCATTTCCGCCAGCTGGCGGGGCGGAAATCCCTCTGGCGTCGGCCTAGCCCCGACATTGAGGGGCCAGGCCGCCAAAGATGCGGAGCATTCCGCACCTTTGGGCCGGCGCGATGCCCGTCTGATTGGCGCCGTTTTTGGCGCCAGTCGGCGGACATCGCGCCGTTGGGGGAGAATTTCACCCCTGATCTTTTTGTATTTTGCTAGGCAATGTTAACTGAATGCTTTTGCCAAACCTAACAGACTGTTTTTAGTCTCTGTCAGTAAGGTATCACGCGTCACCGTGTCCACGCCCAAAAACGTCTGAGCCTCCGAAAGAGGCATTGTTCACAACACTCTCCCCACTGAAACTAAAATACCACACCGGAAAAGCAACAATCCTTCACTGTCTTTAAGTTAACAAAAGCCAATCCAATAGATAGAATTTTATCCCCCTCGAGCCCCCAATTGTTATGGGAGAGATGTTTTCAGAACCCCAAAATGTATCGTGGAGTTCAACCAACCTCCCCCTTTAATGGATTGTTAGCACACGGCTTGTTCCCCAGGTGTGGTATTACAATTATGGACACGTGGTTTTTAACACAAAACAATGTTTATTCCATGAACTCAACTTAACCTTTTAAATAAACATTGGATCACTTAACACCCCTTACTTCAAAGATAACCCGAAAATAATCCAACACTAAATAATCCCTCAAAATGTCCCTTCAAACATCCGAAAGACTTCACCTTCAAAAACAGACACGAGGTTACATTCAATATATTTCTAGTCTTTGGAGTTGCAGACATCCACAGACCCACTCTGTGTTTTCTTCCTACAGCGCACAGCAGAACACACAGACACTCCCAGCTTTCTCCTCAAACTGAAACTAAAAACTTAAAAATGGCTGAGCTAAAGCCCAGCTCCACCCACACTCTGACATCACTGCATTTCTTAAAGGTACATTGCTTAAACATCCATTTCTTAAAAGCACTCTCACATGAGAGTAGGGTAGTGGGCTAAGGTACGGTGCTCTTTCAGAGGGTTGGTCCACACCTGGGGGAGCCGAATGACCTCCTTCGGCACTGTCGGAATTCTATGATCTATGGTTCTGTCCAGCCCTATCAGAATTTTATACTTTTCAATTAGATCTCCTCTCATGTTCTAAATTCCAGTCAATACAGACCCATTCAACCCAATGTCTGCACATACGACAATCCTTCCATCACAAGAGTTAGTCGGGTCGGGTCATTATCACATTGCTGTTTGCGGGATCTTCTTGTGCACCCATTGTCGACCATGTTTGGCTCCAAAACAACGTAACTCTACTTCAAAGTAATTTCTTGTTCTGGGGATTGAAATAATTTGTGTTCATACCTCATTGTTGTTTAAATATAGCCTTTTCCCTGGGCGCTATTTTGGTAACTGTGCCGCCTTCTCTCCCAATGGGCAGGCAGGAAAGTGGAGTGAGGGAGATCAGCCAGGCTTGAAAGGCTGGATGGTTCCACCTAACTACATTTCTAACCTGACAGTGTGCTGATACAGGGAATGGGGAGAGAGTGGGGCAGTGGGATTAGTTTGTGATTGATACAGGGAATGGGGAGAGAGTGGGGCAGTGGGATTAGTTTGTGATTGATACAGGGAATGGGGAGAGAGTGGGGCAGTGGGATTAGTTTGGGATTGATACAGGGAATGGGGAGAGAGTAGGGCAGTGGGATTAGTTTGTGATTGATACAGGGAATGGGCAGAGAGTGGGGAGTGTGATCAGTTTGAGATTGATTCAGGGAATGGGGAGAGAGTGGGGCAGTGGGATCAGTTTGCGATTGATACAGGGAATGGGAAGGGAGTGGGCAGTGGGATTAGTTTGCGATTGATACAGAGAATGGGGAGAGAGTGGGGCAGTGGGATCAGTTTGGGATTGATACAAGGAATGGGGAGAGAGTGGGGCAGTGGGATTAGTTTGGGATTGATACAGGGAATGGGGAGAGAGTGGGGAGTGTGATCAGTTTGAGATTGATACAGGGAATGGGGAGGGAGGGGGGCAGTGGGATCAGTTTGCGATTGATACAGGGAATGGGGAGAGAGTGTGGCAGTGGGATTAGTTTGGGATTGATACAGGGAATGGGGAGAGAATGGGGCAATGGGATTAGTTTGGGATTGATACAGGGAATGGGGAGAGAGTGAGGCAGTGGGATTAGTTTGGGATTGATACAAGGAATGGGGAGAGAGTGTGTCATGATATTCAAACACACACATCATGATAGACACACCAACAGACAAATCAGAACACACAACACCACAACCAATGACAGAAAGATATAAAAGCACAGACACAACCCCTGGTGGTCAGTAAGAACGGCAGAGGAGAACCAGGACACAGCTATAGCCGGGGACACTCAGGGAGACAGCACGTGCAGAGTATCCAGAACGAATTGTATTATAAGAGTTATAATAAAATAGAGTTGTACCACATACAACTGTGTTGGCTCATCTGTGCACCAGAGCACCCAACACCACATGGTACAGGAGTGGATCGATACCTGCCGGCATACATCAGTGTACACAGACAACCAGCAGTGCCCAGGCAAAATGATGTACGAGCTCCCGGTTCCGCAGGCGCTTCAGTGCGACGGCGACCTCCACGAAAACTGGCGCCGATTCCGGCAAATGTTCGAGATGTTCCTGGCGGCAGCTCAACTCCAAGACCTGGATGATAAGGAAAAAATTGAATTTCTCCTCATCGTCGCCGGTGCAAGGGCAAGAGCAATGTTCAGAAGGTTCAGGTTCTTCAGGAGGCAGCAAAGGCACGATTACCAGGCAGTCATGGGCAAATTTGCCAAGTACTGTGAAGAATACGCAATCCAATGGGGACTTAAAGGTAAGAAAAGCTGCAGTACTCACCTCGTGGCTGGGATCCCGGAGCCCGAGGTCCCGGGCCTGAGAAAAGGCTGGGTCGAGGTCGACGGCCATCTTGCTAAAGGTATAACGCTAGCACAGTTGCGCGAGAAGTGCGCAGAACCGGAAGTTTCGTATGCGCATGCGCAATATGGTGCGCATCCGCAGTTAAGAAAATGGCCATCGGTAAAGGAACAGCGATCTGAGCATGCGCAGTCGCTTCCTACGTGCTACATACCGAGCGTCAGGATGTCAGAGGCCCAAGACTGGATCAATTTAAAAAGGAAATATCCCAAATCCAATTTAAAAGGGAAACGTCCCAAATCAAAAAAACAAAAATCTGTTAAAGCTGTAAAACAACCTTCCCTCACCTGGAATGACAGCGCAGTGCCGCAAATTGACCCAGGAGATGAATTTTACCTCCGAAGAACCCTCCGACAAGCAGTTACCTACGCACAAGCCGATGATTCCGACCTTGAATACTTCGATGACGATTTTTACAGTGTTTCCGGACCTCGCGAGCCCAATGATAGCTCCGTGGTCCTATATGACTATGACTCGGACGAACCTTTCGTGTTGCACATTGGCGGCCCCCATACTGAATCCGACGCAGATGCGGATTCATTTTTCGGATTTGAGGATCTTCAACCCAGCAGATATGACGTTCCAACTTATCAGTACCAGATGATGCTGCAGCCTGACATTACCAGACAGGGAGCGGTGCAAGCACACGGAGAGTGCCCTGCTGCCACACAGAGCGTGGTCCACGTCCCGCTCAACGTTCCCGACTCTATGAAAGAAGACATGCAAGACTCCAGAGTGCAGTCCTCGCATGAACCAGAAGTGACTCCAGTGTCACAAGCTTCCACAGCAAGCTCGTGGACAGCCTCCACGATAGAAGTAACGCAAGACTCCAGAGCGCAGTCCTTGCACGAACAAGAAGTGACTCCAGTGTCACAAGTCTCCACAGAGAGCTCGTGGACAGCCTCCACGATAGAAGCAACGCAAGACTCCAGAGCGCAGTCCTTGCACGAACAAGAAGTGACTCCAGTGTCACAAGCCTCCACAGAGAGCTCGTGGACGGACTCCACGATGGAAGGAACGCAAGACTCCAGAGCGCAGTCCTTGCAGGAACAAGACCATGAGGGTCTAGCAACCTCTCCTGACCAACCAGCGGCAGACGATGCAAGTCTGCCATGCTCCCGTGAACAGCAAGAAGGCTATAACAGCCTACCATGCTCCACTACACAGCAGCATGACCATGACGGTCTCTCATGCTACAATAAAGGGCACAGCGCTGAAGACTGTTCAAGCCCAACTGAAGACAAGCCAAAGGAATCGCCTCGTCCAAGCCCGAAGAAAAAAGGTTTATGCGCTGACCTTCAGGATCATTGTAGCCGAACAGAGATTAATAATGCAGCACGGCCACAGAAGGATGCTGAGGATTTCCTAACGAAATTAATTGTATGTTTAACTTGCAAGGAGCAGACTGAGAATTGCCAGTGTTTTAGTACGGATCGAAAAAATGGACAAGACATTGATCCTCAGGTAATGGAAATAACACAACCTGACTCATATCCACAGCAGGGACAAATGTCTCCCTTCAACACAATGCCGCAAAATCCCAACTTCGGAGACCAGCAGTTAGTCAGTAATGACTCTTCAAACCTGGAAGGGAACATTAATTGCATTGAACCTATACACACTCCACTGATTATTGAGCAGAACATTGGAGCAAGAATCCTGAGGACACCGACATCGAGTAGCCAGATAACGAATGTAACACCCACAGCAGTTTCAAGTGAACCAAGTGTGCTTTCCACTAATGATGAAGATGCAGATAAGGTCGAACCGATTATCCATTGTACCACACTAACCCCAGTGCTCAAGCAGCTATGTATGGGGAGTATGATGTGGGCAATTGAGAACAGTAAAAAAGAGACTGTGACCATGCCAGTCCCAGCAAAATCAGACCCAGAGACCATGAAGGCATGTACATCAAACAAAGTTACATATGAGGTACCTGAGAAGAAAAGTGAAACGGAATGTTCTTTGGAAAATGGTACAATGTCGGTAGAAACAGTGGATACTATATTCGAGACCATACATATGGGAGAATTTGGGGGTAATAAACAAGGTTCTGCAATGTCTGGGGGAAGATTTAAAGTTCCAAAGAAGAAAAGCCCAAATGAAGGACAATGGCAAGACAATGACAGTCCACCGACATGGTGTGCACCACCAGATGAAAACTCTGACAATTTACCCAACCCTAGTGAACAGCAAGCTGCTAATGACGATCTATCCACGGGATGTGAGACGAGTGACGACAGCATCCCACTTCCCATGCAAAAGGTGCAAGGTGACAGACCTCGCCTAGTGCGTACCAAGGCACTCAACGATCACGGTGGGACCACTGACGACTGCGGTGGCGGCGCACCGCTTCCACCCTCAATGGCTCGAGCCTCTCCACTGGTTGGTGCATTCCTGCATGTTCCGACTCCAGAAGTGCAGCTTCAGGGAATCTCGGCTGCCTCCAGTGAACCTGTTGGGACTCCGGACGGGGGGCATCGACGGAAGGCAGACCGGACTCCAGATGGGGAGCAGCCAAGCGCCGACTCTGATCTGCGCACGCCAGACCTTGCTCCGGACGGGCGGTGTCGCGGCCTCGGTGATGGCACGCTCAGGGTGACGGCAGATGCCACGGCAACAGGGAATGGATCGCGTGGCAGTCCCACTGGGTCGGCAGTGGCAACCAGCACCGGCGGTCCAAGATGGACACACCAACTCGCGCCATCGCCAGACGTTGATGCGAGCAACAATTCTCTATCCAAGGCGACATGCTTCGACGTTTCTCTGCGGAGTCGCCCTTCCGGCACAGCAGGTGGCCGGAACCAGCGTATACGGTCTTGGCCAACTTCCACATCTGGCACAGTCATCGCCTTGCATGATATTAGTGATGGTGCTACTTCAATGGCAACGACCCATCGGCTACAAGATGCCGTCCACCACAAACATAAAAAGAAAACAGACTCCACCTTGTTCCTGGCATGCAGGGCGGATGGATTGGTGCGTAGGCGCAATCAGCGGGCTCTGTGCCGCCTTCCACGCTCGCAACTGCACCGTACGCACACGCCGGATCCTCCACTGGTTCCCAAGGATGACTTCGTGGAGATGCCACGGATCATGCCCCTTCCATTGCCACCAGAACCAAACCACAGCCAGGGCACCACTAACAAAGATGTTGAATGTCATATTTGCAAGAATGAAAAAGACCAAGCACTGCAGGAAGTACAACAAATGGTAAAGTAGAGACTTCGGCAACAGCATCACCTCCAACAGTCCAAGGTGAACCAGTGTGACCCCAAATCTCCACAGCTGAACCGGCTTGAGGACCAGCCCATTCTTGAGGCGGTCACCCACTAGACTGGACTTATAACGCTGTTAATACGTCCAAAAAGTCAAACACTTCTGTATTATAACCTGTTGTTGTTTATTGTTCCAGATATCGTCTGACCGGACCAATGTTCAAGTTTTTTTTTTCTCTCGCATCCAAGTTTTGTTATGGTACAACCTTGTTAGTGTGACGCACCCGACATCGCCCCATGTAAATAGTTACGTCATAAACACACGCTGTACACAACACAAACGCACACTCTTAGATGCACTCACGACACAATTGTATTTATAACCACGTAGGCACTTGTCTTTGTAAAAAAGGGGGATGTCATGATATTCAAACACACACATCATGATAGACACACCAACAGACAAATCAGAACACACAACACCACAACCAATGACAGAAAGATATAAAAGCACAGACACAACCCCTGGTGGTCAGTAAGAACGGCAGAGGAGAACCAGGACACAGCTATAGCCGGGGACACTCAGGGAGACAGCACGTGCAGAGTATCCAGAACGAATTGTATTATAAGAGTTATAATAAAATAGAGTTGTACCACATACAACTGTGTTGGCTCATCTGTGCACCAGAGCACCCAACACCACAGAGTGGGGCAGTGGGATTAGTTTGGGATTGATACAGGGAATGGGGAGAGAGTGAGGCAGTGGGATTAGTTTGGGATTGATGCAAGGAATGGGGAGAGAGTGGGGCAGTTGAATTAGTTTGGGATTGATACAGGGAATGGGGAGAGAGTGAGGCAGTGGGATTAGTTTGGGATTGATACAGGGAATGGGGAGGGAGGGGGGCAGTGGGATCAGTTTGCGATTGATACAGGGAATGGGGAGAGAGTGTGGCAGTGGGATTAGCTTGGGATTGATACAAGGAATGGGGAGAGAGTGGGGCAGTGGGATTAGTTTGGGATTGATACAGGGAATGGGGAGAGAATGGGGCAATGGGATTAGTTTGGGATTGATACAAGGAATGGGGAGAGAGTGGGGCAGTGGGATTAGTTTGGGATTGATACAGGGAATGGGGAGAGAATGGGGCAATGGGATTAGTTTGGGATTGATACAGGGAATGGGGAGAGAGTGAGGCAGTGGGATTAGTTTGGGATTGATACAAGGAATGGGGAGAGAGTGGGGCAGTGGGATTAGTTTGGGATTGATACAGGGAATGGGGAGAGAGTGAGGCAGTGGGATTAGTTTGGGATTGATACAAGGAATGGGGAGAGAGAGGGGCAGTGGGATTAGTTTGGGATTGATACAGGGAATGGGGAGAGAGTGGGGCAGTGGGATTAGTTTGGGATTGATACAGGGAGTGGGGAGAGAATGGGGCAATAGGATTAGTTTGGGATTGATACAGGGAATGGGGAGAGAGTGGGGCAGTGGGATTACTTTGCGATTGATACAGGGAATGGGGAGGGAGTGGGCAGTGGAATAAGTTTGCGTTGATACAGAGAATGGGGAGAGAGTGTGGCAGTGGGATTAGTTTGCGATTGATACAGGGAATGGGGAGAGAGTGGGCAGTGGGATTAGTTTGCGATTGATACAGGAAATGGGAAGGGAGTGGGCAGTGGGATTAGTTTGCGATTGATACAGGGAATGGGGAGGGAGTGGGCAGTGGGATTAGTTTGTGATTGATACGGGGAATGGGGAGAGAGTGTGGCAGTGGGATTAGTTTGTGATTGATACGGGGAATGGGGAGAGAGTGGGGCAGTGGGATTAGTTTGTGATTGATACAGGGAATGGGGAGAGAGTTGGCAGTGGGATTAGTTTGCGATTGATACAGGAAATGGGAAGGGAGTGGGCAGTGGGATTAGTTTGTGATTGATACGGGGAATGGGGAGAGAGTGTGGCAGTGGGATTAGTTTGGGATTGATACAGGGAGTGGGGAGAGAATGGAGCAATAGGATTAGTTTGGGATTGATACAGGGAATGGGGAGAGAGTGGGGCAGTGGGATTACTTTGCGATTGATACAGGGAATGGGGAGGGAGTGGGCAGTGGAATAAGTTTGCGTTGATACAGAGAATGGAGAGAGAGTGTGGCAGTGGGATTAGTTTGCGATTGATACAGGGAATGGGGAGAGAGTGGGCAGTGGGATTAGTTTGCGATTGATACAGGAAATGGGAAGGGAGTGGGCAGTGGGATTAGTTTGCGATTGATACAGGGAATGGGGAGGGAGTGGGCAGTGGGATTAGTTTGTGATTGATACGGGGAATGGGGAGAGAGTGTGGCAGTGGGATTACTTTGCGATTGATACAGGGAATGGGGAGAGAGTTGGCAGTGGGATTAGTTTGCGATTGATACAGGAAATGGGAAGGGAGTGGGCAGTGGGATTAGTTTGTGATTGATACGGGGAATGGGGAGAGAATGTGGCAGTGGGATTAGTATGGGATTGATGATGACTTCCGGTTGCGGCTAAGCGGAGCTAATTCGCACATTCGGCAGCTCCCGCTAAAAACGGACTTTTGGGCTCTTTTCAGGGCCCCCAATGGAATTCTTTTGACGTTTCCCGGTGTGGGAAGGAGATTGCAATAGTTCCCCAACAGTGTATGGCTTGGACCAGGAGCGGGGCGACTAAAAAAGTGGTGGTGAAGCCAAAGAAGGTGCGAGGGAAGAAGAGCAAAATGGCGGCGGGCGGGGACCAGGCAGCGTGGATGCAGGGGCAGCAGGAGGTTATCCATCGCTGCTTCCGGGAGATTAAAGCGGACCTGCTGGAGCCGATGAAGGCTTCTATCGACAAGCTGCTGGAGATCCAGACGGCCAGGGCGTGGCGATCCGCGAGGTCCGACAAAAGGCTTCCGACAACGAGGACGAGATCGTAGGCCTGGCGATAAAGGTGGAGGCGCACGAGGCGCTCCACAAGAAATGGCAGGAGCGGTTCGAGGAGATGGAGAATCGGTCGAGGCGGAAGAATTTGCAGATTCTGGGCCTCCCGGAGGGGCTGGAGGGGTGGGACGTGGGGCCCTATGTGGTCACCATGTTAAACTCACTGATGGGAGCGGGGTCCTTCCAGGGGCCCCTGGCGCTGGAAAGGGCCCATAGAGGGCTGGCGAGGAGGCCCAAGGCTAAAGAGCCGCCGCCGCGGTGTTGGTGCGGTTTCATCGGTTCGCTGATTGGGAGTGCGTGCTCAGGTGGGCCAAGAAAGAGAGGAGCAGCAGGTGGGTGAACGCGGAGGTTCAAATATACCAGGACTGGAGTGCGGAGGTGGCGAAGAAGAGGACCGGGTACAATCGGGCGAAGGCGGTGCTGTACAGAAGTGGGGTGAAGTTTGGCATGTTGCAGCCGGCGTGACTGTGGGTCACCTACAAGGACCGGCACCATTATTCTGAGTCTCCGGAGGAGGCGTGGGCCTTTGTCCAGGCCGAGAAACTGGACACAAACTGGGGGTCGGGATGGGTGGTCGGGGATTGCTGTTGGGGTGTTACACTTTGAGGGAGGGTTCTTTGCTCTTATTTCTGTTTGGTTCGATGAGGATGGTTAGGTTGGGTTGGGCACTGTTTTGGTTGGGTCTGCTGGGTGGGCTCTTGGAGGGGGGTAAGTAAATGGAGTAGGGGTGGATGGCCAGTAGGGGGGATGGGGCCCCGCGGGGGAGGCGGTGGCCCGAGTCGGGGGTGAGGGGACTGGGCCTGTAAAAGGAACGGCGACAGAGGTGGCGGGGTCGGGCAGGAGTGAGAGGGAGAGGCTGGTGGGGGAGATGGTGAGGGTAGGCAGGAGGTATGCGGAGGTGCCGGAGGAGGGACTGTTGAGGAAGAGGCGTAGCCTCCAGGCCGAATTCGACCTGTTGGCCACCAGGAAGGTGGAGGTGCAGTAGAGGAAGACCCAAGGGGCGATTTATGAGTATGGGGAAAAGGCAAGTCGGATGCTGGCGCATCCGCTTCGGAAGCGGGACGCAGCTAGGGAGATCGGGGGTGTTAAGGATAGGGGAGGGAGTGTGGTACGGAGTGGGGTTGACATCAATGGGGTCTTCAGGGACTTTTATGAGCAATTGTATCGGTCCGAGCCCCCACGGGAGGAGGGAGGGTTGGGCCGCTTTCTGGACCAAGTGAGGTTTCCGAAGGTGGAGGAGGGAATGGTAGCTGGATTGGGGGCCCCGATTGGGCTGGAGGAGCTGGCCAAAGGGATAGGGAGCATGCAGGCAGGGAAGGCACCGGGACCGGACGGTTTCCCGGTCAAATTCTACAAGAAATATGTGGACCTGTTGGGCCCGTTGCTAGTTAGGACCTTCAATGAGGCAAGGGGGCGGGGGGGGGGGCTTTGCCTCCGACGATGTCCCGGGCACTGATCTCCTTGATCCTGAAGCGGGACAATGATCCCCTGCAGTGTGGGTCTTTCAGGCCGATTTTGTTGTTAAATGTAGATGCCAAGGTGCTGGTGAAGGTCTTAGCCACGGGAATTGAGGATTGTGTGCCGCAGGTGATCCACGAAGACCAGACGGGATCCGTGAAGGGGAGGCAGTTGAACGCGAATGTGCGGAGGCTCCTGAACGTTATTATGATGCCGGCGAGGGAGGGGGAGGCGGAGATAGTGGTGGCGATGGACGCTGAGAAGGCCTTCGATAGGGTAGAGTGGGGGTACTTGTGGGAGGTGCTGAAGAGGTTTGGGTTTGGGGAGGGGTTTGTCAGGTGGGTTAGGTTGTTGTACGAGGTCCCGATAGCGAGTGTGGCCACGAACAAGAGGAGGTCTGAGTACTTTCGGTTGCATCGAGGGACGAGGCAGGGGTGTCCCCTGTCCCCCCTGCTCTTCGCACTGGCGATTGAACCCCTGGCTATGGCACTGAGGGAGTAGAGGAACTGGAGGGAATTGGTGCGGGGCGGGGAGGAGCATAGGGTGTCGCTCTATGCGGACGACTTGCTGCTATATGTGGCGGACCAGGTGGGGGGAATGCCGGAGGTAATGAGAATCCTCAGGGAATTCGGGGATTTCTCAGGGTACAAGCTCAACATGGGGAAGAGCGAGTTGTTCGTGGTTCACCCAGGGAACCAGGAGAGGGGGATTGGTGAGCTCCCACTAAAAAGGGCGGAGAGGAGCTTCAGGTACTTGGGGGTCCAGGTGGCCAGGAGCTGGGGGGCCCTGCATAGACTTAATTTCACGAGGCTGGTGGAGCAAATGGAGGAGGAGTTCAAGAGGTGGGACGCGTTGCCGCTGTCCCTGGCGGGTAGGGTGCAGTCAGTTAAGATGACGGGGCTCCCGAGGTTTTTGTTCCTGTTCCAGTGCCACCCCATGTTTATCCCGAAGGCCTTCTTTAGGCGGGTCAATAGGAGCATAACGGGGTTTGTGTGGGCACGAGGGACTCTGAGGGTGAGAAGGGTGTTCCTGGAGCGGAGTAGGGATGGGGGGGGGGGGGAACTAGCACTGCTCAATCTCTGTGGGTACTACTGGGCCGCCAATGCAGCGATGGTGCGCAAGTGGGTGATGGAGGGGGAGGGGGCTGCATGGAAGAGGCTGGAGACGGCGTCTTGTGAGGGTACGAGTCTGGAGGCGCTGGCAACGGCACCACTGTCGCTCCCTCCAATGAGGTATACCACGAGCCCGGTAGTGGCGGCTACCCTCAAAATCTGGGGGCAGTGGAGGCGGCACAGCGGGGAAGTTGGGGCCTCGTAATGGACCCCGATACGGGGGAACCACCGGTTTGTCCCAGGGAGAATAGATGGAAGGTTTTCGGGGTGGCACAGGGCAGGGATAAGAAGGTTGGGGACCTGTTTGTGGACGGGAAGTTTGCGAGCCTGGGTGAACTAGAGGAGAAGTACGGGCTCCCCCCCGGGGATCACCTTCAGATATTTACAGGGAAGAGCGTTTGCCAGGCGGCAAGTGGTGGAATTCCCGCGGCTGCTGCCACGCACAGTACAGGACAGGGTGCTCTCGGAGGGGTGGGTGGGAGTGGGGAAGATTTCGGAAACTTACCTGGTGATGCAGGAGGAGGAGGAGGCCTCGGTGGTGGAGTTGAAAGGTAAGTGGGAGGAGAAGTTGGGAGAGGAGATCGAAGAGGGGACGTGGACAGATGCCCGAGGGAGGGTGAACTCTTCCTCTTCGTGCATGAGGCTCAGCCTCATACAGTTTAAGGTGCTGCACAGGGCACACATGAGCGGGACAAGGATGAGCCGGTTCTTTGGGGCGAGGACAGGTGTGTTAGGTGCTCAGGGAGCCCAGCGAATCACACCCATATGTCCTGGGCATGCCCAGCGCTGGAGGAATTTTGGAAGGGCGTAGGGAGGACAGTGTCGAGGGTGGTAGGATCCAGGGTCAAGCCAGGCTGGGGGCTCGCAATATTTGGGGTTGCAGGGGAGCCGGGAGTGCAGGAGGCGAAAGAGGCCGGGATTCTGACCTTTGCGTCCCTGGTAGCCCGGCGAAGGATTCTTCTTCAGTGGAAGGATGCGAGGCCCCCAAGCGTGGAATCCTGGATCAGCGATATGGCGGGGTTTATTAAGTTGGAGAGGGTGAAATTTGCCTTAAGGGGATCGGTACAAGGGTTCTTTAGGCGGTGGCAACCGTTCTTGGACTTCCTGGCAGAACGGTAGACAATGGTCAGCAGCAGCAGCAACCCGGGGGCGGGGGTTCTATTTTATTTTTGTTTATTTACCCTGGGGTATCTGAGGGGGTGGATATATTTGCGATGTTTGCTTTGTGTTAACTCGGGGTGTTCATTTATTATTTATGTATAGGAGGGAGGGGGCACGGGGGTTGTTTTACTTTGTTCTGTATTTAATTCTATTGGGTTCCTTTTTCATTCTGTTGTTGATATTTTGTGAAAACCCTAATTAAAAAATGTTTTATTTAAAAAGATTGTGTGGGATTGATACAGGGAATGGGGAGAGAGTGGGACAGTGGGATTAGTTTGATATTGATACAGGGAATGGGGAGAGAGTGGGACAGTGGGATTAGTTTGATATTGATACAGGGAATGGGGAGAGAGTGGGACAGTGGGATTAGTTTGAGATTGATACAGGGAATGGGGAGAGAGTGGGACAGTGGCATTAGTTTGAGATTGATACAGGGAATGGGGAGAGAGTGGGACAGAGGCATTAGTTTGGGATTGATACAGGCAATGGGTAGAGAGTGGGGCAGTGGCATTAGTTTGGGATTGATACAGGGAATGGGGAGAGAGTGAGGCAGTGGCATTAGTTTGGGATTGATACAGGGAATGGGGAGAGAGTGGGGCAGTGGCATTAGTTTGGGATTGATACAGGGAATGGGGAGAGAGTGGGGCAGTGGCATTAGTTTGGGATTGATACAGGGAATGGGGAGAGAGTGGGGCAGTGGCATTAGTTTGGGATTGATACGGGGAATGGGGAGAGAGTGGTCCAGTGGGATTAGTTTGGGATTGATACGGGGAATGGGGAGAGAGTGGGGCAGTGGCATTAGTTTGGGATTGATACAGGGAATGGGGAGAGAGTAGGGCAGTGGGATTAGTTTGGGATTGATACAGGATATGGGGAGGGAGTGGGCAGTGGGATTAGTTTGGGATTGATACAGGGAATGGGGAAAGGATGTGGCAGTGGGATTAGATTGGGATTGATACAGGATATGGGGAGGGAGTGGGCAATGGGATTAGTTTGGGATTGATACAGGGAATGGGGAAAGGATGTGGCAGTGGGATTAGATTGGGATTGATACAGGGAAAGGATAGAGTGGGGCAGTGGGATTAGTTTGGGATTGAAACAGTGAATAGTGAGAGAATGGAGAAGCGGGATTAGTTTGGGATTGATACAGTGGATGGGAAAAGAGTGGGGCAGTGTGATTAGTTTGGATTGACACGGAATGGGGAGAGTGGGGCAGTGGGATTAGTTTTGAGATTGATACAGGGAATGGGGAGAGGAAGGTGCAGTGGGATTATTTGATTGTGATTTTTTGATTTGATTTCATTTATTGTCACATGTACCGAAGTACAGTGAAATGTATTTTTCTGTGGCCGAGTGAACGTACACAGTACTTACATAGTAGACAAAAAGAGTAATCAACAGAGTACGTTGACGCTGCCTCGCAGCGCCGAGGTCCCAGGTTCAATCCTGGCTCTGGATCACTGTCCGTGTGGAGTTTGCACTTTCTCCCTGTGGTGGCGTGGGTTTCGCCCCACAACCCAAAGATGTGCAGGTGGATTGGCCACGCTAAATTGTCCCTTAATTGGACAAAATGAATTGGGTACTCTAAATTTATTTTTAAAAACAGAGTACGTTGACAAATGGTACATCGTCAAAACAGTGATTGGTTACAGTGCGGAACAATGGGCCAAACAAAACAAATACATGAGCAAGAGCAGCATGAATAGTATTCTTACAGGGAACAGATCAGTCCGAGGGGGAGTCGTTGAGGAGTCTTGTAGCTGTGGCGAAGAAGCTGTTCCTGTAATACAGGGCTATGGGGAGATAATGGGACAGTGGAATCAATTCGGGATTGATACAAAGAATGAGGAGAGAGTCGGATTAGTTTGTGATTTTGTACACTAGCACAGTGGTTAGCACTGGTGCTTCACAGCACCAGGATTCCAGGTTCGATTCCCGGCTTGGGTCACTGTCTGTGCGGAGTCTGCACGTTCTCCCTGTGTCATAGAACCCCACGCAAACATGGGGAGAACGTGCAGATTCCGAGCAAGCTGGGAATCGAACCCGGGTCCCTGGCACTGTGAAGCACCAGTGCTAACTACTGTGCTTGCAATTGGGAAAAAGAGGGGCAGTGGGATAAGTTTGGGATACTGGAAATGGGGAAAGAGTAGGGCAGTGGGATTAGTTTGGGATTGATGCAGGGCTGTGGGGAGAGAGTGGCAGAGTGGAATTAGTTTTTGATTGATTCAGGGAATGGGGAGAGTGGGGCAGAGGGATTACATTGGGGATTGATACAGGATCAGTACTGAGGGAGTGCTGCACTGTCTTTAGGCCAGCACTGAGGATGTGCTGCACTTCAGAGGGTCAGGACTGAGGGAGTGCTACATTGTCAGAGGGTCAGTATTGAGGATGTGGCTGCAGTGTTGGAGGGTCAGTTTTGAAGATGTGCTGCACTGTCAGAAGGTCAGTACTGAGGGAGTGCTGCACTGTCAGAGGGTCAATAATGAAGATGTGCTGCACTGTCAGAGGGTCTGAACTGAGGGAGTGCTGCACTGTCAGAGGGTCAGTACTGAGGGAGTGCTGCACTGTCAGAGGGTCAGTACTGAGGGAGTGCTGCACTGTCAGAGGGTCAGTACTGAGGGAGTGCTGCACTGTCAGAGGGTCAGCACTGAGGGAGTGCTGCACTGTCAAAGGGTCAGTACTGAGCGAGTGCTGCACTGTCAGAGGGTCAGTACTGAGGGAGTGCTGCACTGTAAGAGGGTCAGCACTGAGGGAGTGCTGCAATGCCAGAGGGTCAGTATGAGGTAGAATTGCATTAGCAGAGATTCAGTACTGAGGGAGTGGTGCACTGTCGGAAGGTCAGTGCTGAGGGGATGCTACTCCATTGGAGGATTAGTAATGAGAGAGCACTGCACTGTCAGAATGGGTGTCATTGGGATAAAGAAGGAGAAAGTGTTTTCAGTGGCAGGAGGGTGGGTAACCAGAGGGACACAGACTGAACAGAATTGGTTAAAGAACCAGATGGGGGAGATGAGGAGAATTTTTAATTTACCCAGCGAGTTGTGATCTGGAAGGTGCTGCCTGAAAGGGTGGTGGAGGCAGATTCAACAAGAACTTTCAAAAGGGGGGAATTGGAGAAATACTGGAAGTGGGAAAAATTCGCAGGACTCTGGGGGAAAGAGCAGGGAGCTGGAGATGGGTTGGGGACATATTGGAGAGATCGTTCAAAGAGCCCAGCACATGATCGATGGGTTGAATGGCCTCCTGTGCTGTGTGATTCTGTGACGCTATAATTATATGTTTATTTGATTGTTGATTGTTGGGTCTTTCTGTGTACAAATCGACTGCTGAGTGTCCTGTATTCCACCAGTCACTTCACTTCGGTAAATCATTGGCTGTAAAGTGATTCTGAATGGTCTGAGGGTATGAAGATGTTATAGAAATGCAGGTCTGGTGTATGTCACCCGAAACGATAAGGGGTTTACGTAGGGTCTTTTCCCAGAGTTCATCATGACCTGCCGCTCATGATCGGTGACTCATTTCTTTGACAATGTATCCCTCAGAATGTGACCAATACAAGGGAACATCACAAATTTCGATAACAGGTTGCGTCCAATTCCAACTCGGTTTCCCCGTCTCCGTGTCCTGAATGGTCAGAAACATGAACCCAAAAATTTCCCCTTAGGGTCAGCTTTGCTGATAGATCAGCCAACTCTGATTTGGTGAAACCTTCATGCTGTGTTTACGCTGTTGTTAACACGCAGCGAGTGAGAGAAATCTACCCCATGTCTATAATGTAGGCAACAAGCTGTGAGGTGGCTAAATCTTCCTGTTGTGTTTTCAAGCATTGCACTAGGTCCCTGGATTACTAATCCAGGGACAATCCAATTGTACCTCTGTCTTCCCTTGTTGTGAACACGTACTGTGCAAGGGAAATATCCTCACCCTGGCGCGATTCTCCCAGCCCCGCACCGGGCCGGAGAATCACCGTAACCACGCCACGCCGCCGCGATGTTGTCGCGCAATTCCCCGAGGTGCAGAGAATCGGCGCCATTTGCGCCGGCGCGGCGCCAATCACGGGCCACTGTCCGGATGGGCCGAGTGGCCGCGCGTAAACGGCAGAGTCCCACCGGCGCCATGCACCCCGGTCGCTGCCGGCGGGAACTCTGCACGAGGGGTCGGGGGGCGGCCTGTGGGGCAGGGAAAAGCGCTCCTTCACTGGGGAGGGCCACCGATGGGGTCTGGCCCGCGATCGGGGCCCACCGATCGGCGGGCTGGCCTCTCCCCCTCTGGGCCTACTTTGTTGCACGCCCGGCCCCTGAACCCCTACGTCATGTTGCGTAGGGGCTGGCACGCTGAAGAAGTCCCCCGCCCATGCGCAGGTTGGCGCGGCCCAACTGCATATGCGCGGCGGGGAGGGAGGCTGGAGCGTCGTGAACGGCTCCAGCGCCGTGCTGGCCCCCTGTGGGGGACTGAATCGGTCGTCACGTGCACGTTTCACAACGGCGTTCACGACGGCGCGAACACTTAGTCTCCATTTTGGAGAATTGCCCCCAGTGAGTGGTGAAATCTCACTATGTTTATCAAGTGACTAAGACACAGTGCGTGGTGAAATTGTCTCACCCTGTGTACGACATGACGAAGACACATTGAGTGGTGAAATATCCTCACTGTTTATGATGTGACTAAGACACAGTGCATGGTTACAATGTGACTAAGACACAATGAGTGGTAGAATTTCCTCACCATTTACAATGTAACTGAGACACAGTGCCTAATAGAATCCCCTCACCATGTTTACAATGTAACTAAGACACAGTGCATGGTGAAATCTCCTCACTGTGTCTATGATGTGACTGAGACACAGTGAGTGGTAGAATCTTCTCACCGTGTTTACAATGTAACTAAGACACAGTGCGTGGTAGAATCTCCTCACTGTGTTTACAATGTAATTAAGACACTGTGCATGATGGAATCTCCTCACTGTGTTTACAATGTACCTAAGACACAGTGCATGATGGAATCTCCTCACTGTGTTTACAATGTAACTAAGACGCAGTGCATGGTGGAATCTCCTCACTGTGTTTATATTATAACTAAGACAAAGTGCGTGGTGGAATATTCTCACTGTTTATAATGTAACTAAGACGCAGTGCATTATGGAATCTCCTCACTGTGATTACAATGTAACTAAGACGCAGTGCATGATGGAATCTCCTCACTGTGTTTACAATGTAACTAAGACACAGTGCGTGGTGGAATCTCCTCACTGTGTTTATAATGTAACTAAGACACAGTGCGTGGTGGAATATTCTCACTGTGTTTATAATGTAACTAAGACGCAATGCATGATGGAATCTCCTCACTGTGTTTATAATGTAACTAAGACACAGTGCATGATGGAACTTCCTCAGTGTTTATAATGTAACTAAGACGTAGTGCATGATGGAATCTCCTCACTGTGTTTACAATGTAACCAAGACACAGTGCATGATGGAATCTCCTCACTGTGATTACAATGTAACTAAGACACAGTGCGTGGTGGAATATTCTCACTGTGTTTATAATGTAACTAAGACGCAATGCATGTTGGAATCTCCTCACTGTGTTTACAATGTAGCTAAGACAGTACGTGGTGGAATATTCTCACTGTTTATAATGTAACTAAGACACAGTGCATGATGGAATCTCCTCACTGTGTTTACAATGTAACTAAGACGCAGTGCATGGTGGAATCTCCTCACTATGTTTATAATGTAACTAAGACACAGTGCGTGGTGGAATATTCTCACTGTGTTTATAATGTAACTAAGACACAGTGCATGATGGAATCTCCTCACTGTGTTTACAATGTAACTAAGACGCAGTGCGTGGTGGAATCTCCTCACTGTGTTTATAATGTAACTAAGACGCAGTGGATGATGGAATCTCCTCACTGTGTTTACAATGTAACTAAGACGTAGTGCATGATGGAATCTCCTCACTGTGTTTACAATGTAACTAAGACGCAGTGCGCGGTGGAATCTCCTCACTGTGTTTACAATGTAACTAAGACGCAATGCATGATGGAATCTCCTCACTGTGTTTACAATGTAACTAAGACTCAGTGCATGGTGGAATCTCCTCACTGTGTTTATAATGTAACTAAGACGCAGTGCATGATGGAATCTCCTCAGTGTTTACAATGTAACTAAGACGCAGTGCATGGTGGAATCTCCTCACTATGTTTAGAATGTAACTAAGACACAGTGCGTGGTGGAATATTCTCACTGTGTTTATAATGTAACTAAGACACAGTGCATGATGGAATCTCCTCACTGTGTTTACAATGTAACTAAGACGCAGTGCGTGGTGGAATCTCCTCACTGTGTTTATAATGTAACTAAGACGCAGTGCATGATGGAATCTCCTCACTGTGTTTACAATGTAACTAAGACGTAGTGCATGATGGAATCTCCTCACTGTGTTTACAATGTAACTAAGACGCAGTGCGCGGTGGAATCTCCTCACTGTGTTTACAATGTAACTAAGACACAATGCATGATGGAATCTCCTCACTGTGTTTACAATGTAACTAAGATGCAGTGCATGGTGGAATCTCCTCACTGTGTTTATAATGTAACTAAGTCGCAGTGCATGATGGAACCTCCTCAGTGTTTACAATGTAACTAAGACACAGTGCATGATGGAATCTCCTCTCTGTGTTTATAATGTAACTAAGACACAGTGCATGATGGAATCTCCTCACTGTGTTTACAATGTAACTAAGACGCAGTGCGTGGTGGAATCTCCTCACTGTGTTTATAATGTAACTAAGACACAGTGCGTGGTGGAATATTCTCACTGTGTTTATAATGTAACTAAGACGCAGTGCATGATGGACTCTCCTCACTGTGTTTACAATGTAACTAAGACACAGTGCATGATGGAATCTCCTCACTGTGTTTACAATGTAACTAAGACACAGTGCATGATGGAATCTCCTCACTGTGTTTACAATGTAACTAAGACGCAATGCATGATGGAATCTCCTCACTGTGTTTACAATGTAACTAAGACGCAATGCATGACGGAATCTCCTCACTGTGTTTACAATCTCACTAACATGAGATACTTTTTAACAGCAACATCAATGTAAGAAATGAGGCTGAACCTTCAATGAGAATCATAGAATCATAGAATTTACAGTTCAGATAGAGGCTATTCGCCCATTGAGTCTGTACCGGCCCTTGGAAAGAGCACCCTACTTAATTCCACACCCTCCACCTTATCCCCCTCGCTCCATCTGACTTTTTGGACACCAAGGGGCAATTTATCACGGCCAATCCACATAAACTGTACATCTTTGGACTGTGGGAGGAAACTGAAACTCCCGGGGGAAACCTACACAGACACGGGGAGAAAGTGCAAACTTTGCACAGTCACCTGAGGCTAGACTTGAACCCGGGTACCTGAAGCTGTGAGGCAGCAGTGCTAACCACTGTGCCGCTGTGCTGCCCCTCTCACCTATAAGGAAACCGGAAAGCCGAACATTTTGCGCATAGATTATCTCAAAAATAAGCACTTAAAAATTAAAAATACTCAGGCGGGCATCTTGAGAAAGATTTCTTTTCAATCCTTAAGGAACGGAGAGAATCGTAGTTTTGACAAAAATTCCCAAGACAGGTGGTTCGTGGATTATGAATTCTTTAATGCAATTTTTGGATAATTCAGGAAAAACAGAGTTTTACAGAGTGAGGCACTCGGAGCTACAGCTGGCAGAGGTGAAAATGCTGGTTGGCCTCTCCTTGTGAGCAAAGCATGAATCAAATGTACGACCGATTCCTTGTGAACTTGACCTCTGTGCGAGAGGGAAGACGTACGAGGAGGAAGGAATTCTTCCGATGGGGTTTGATCCGGCCTTTGGAGTGGGAAGGGCTGGGGAGTCTCCTCCGTTCCGCGCCATTGGCGATGGGCTGCGCAGCGCGGGATAGCGGCCGGGAGGACGGGGAGGGGATGGGCCACGCGCGGTAGTGAATAGGGAAGGGGGCCTGGCTAACAATGCCCAGGGGGAGGCGGGGATGGTGGGCGAGGGTAGAGGAGGTGGGACTCACGATGCTGGGGGAGGGGGAGAAGGAGTGGATGGGTGAGGAGGTGAGGGAGGGTGTGAGGGGAGCGGAGGTAGATGGCGAGGGGGGTGGCGAGGGGGATGGGGGGAGGGAGAGGGATGGGCCTGTGGAGAGGGAAGGGGCTAGGGAGAGGGAAGGAGTGGGGGAGGGGAAGTGAGACTTGTGATGGGGTTGGGAGGGGAGACGCGCGCGACCTTTCCCAAGCCTTCATTTAGCCTTCTTCCCGAACCCTCCAAATTTCTTCCCGATATCGGAGAACCAGGTGCTGGAACACAGAGAGAGACAGAGGAACAATGAGAGACTTTCACCCACATCACATTAGGAAAAGGAGGAGGCCTCTCGGGCCTATTCCACCATCCAATAAGACCACAGCTGATCTATATCATAACTACATCCACATACCTCAGTTAACCCTTAATCATCTTACCCCACACAAAATCCATCAAACCCCGTTTAAAATTTTGTGTTGGCCCCTCATCGCCCCAGTGCTTTTTGTGCAGTGAGAGTTCCAGTCGTCCACTCCCCTTTCTGTGAGGGAATGAGCCCTGAATATCCTGGCTCCACATTTAATGTTCTTCCTCCTTGTCCTGAACTCCACTCTCACACCACGGAGGACACGGCTCTCTCGCCCCTATCAAGTCGCTTCAATTGTCCAAATCAAATCAATTTCTAAATTCAAGAGAATATGGGCCCAATCCACGGAGTTTACCTCATAAAAACATTTAAAATGGAAACAGGGGTGGCACAGTGGTTAGCACTGCTGCCTCACAGCGCCGAGGACATTTGCACATTCTCCCCTTGTCTGTGGGGGTCTCACCCCCACCACCCAAAGATGTGCAGGGTAGGTGGATTGGACCACTAAATTGCCCCTTAATTGGAAAATGTTTTTAAAAATGGAAGCAGGAGCAGGCCCTCCAGTCCTTTGAGCCTGCTACTCCTTTCAATATGATCATTACTGATCCAGCTTAGGATATATATCCACACATCCCCCATCCAACTCTCTCTCAACTCCACACTCTCCCCATACACCACTTTTTCCATCTCCTCTCCCTCCAACCCATCTCTTCTCCACACATCCATTCCCCCTCTCCAACTGTATCACCACATTCCCCCATCCCCCTCTCTCTCTATCTCCAGGTACCCCCCATACCTCTCTCTCTCTCTATTTCCAGGAACCCCCATTCCCCCTCTCTCTCTATCTCCAGGAACCCCCATTCCCCCTCTGTCTCTATCTCCACACATCCCATCCTCTCAATACCAGTGTTAAAGAGAGAGAGGGGGTGGCGGGAGTGTAGAGAGAGAAAGAGAGTTGATGGGGGGAGTGTGGAGATAGGGAGAGGGTGGGGGATGGTGGAGTGCGGAGATAGGGAGAGGGTGGGTGGTGGGGGAGTGTGGATATAGTGAGAGGGTGGGGGATGGGTGAATGTGGACATAGAGGGAGAGGGTGGGGGATGGAGGAGTGTGGAGATAGGGAGAGAGGGTGAGGGATGGGGGAGTGTGGAGATAGGGAGAGAGGTGGGGGATGGGGGAGTGTGGAGATAGGGAGAGAGGTGGGGGATGGGGGAGTGTGGAGATAGGGAGAGAGGGTGGGGGATGGGGGAGTGTGGAGATAGGGAGAGAGGTGGGGGATGGGGGAGTGTGGAGATAGGGAGAGGGTGGGAGATGGGGGAGTGTGGAGATAGGGAGAGAGGGTGGGGGAGTGTGGAGATAGGGAGAGGGTGGGAGATGGGGGAGTGTGGAGATAGGGAGAGAGGTGGGGGATGGGGGAGTGTGGAGATAGGGAGAGGGTGGGAGATGGGGCAGTGTGGAGATAGGGAGAAGGTGGGAGATGGGGGAGTGTGGAGATAGGGAGAGGGTGGGAGATGGGGGAGTGTGGAGATAGGGAGAGAGGGTGGGGGAGTGTGGAGATAGGGAGAGGGTGGGAGATGGGGGAGTGTGGAGATAGGGAGAGGGTGGGGGATGGGGGAGTGTGGAGATAAAGAGAGAGGGAGGGGGATGAGGGAGTGTGGAGATAGAGAGATGGTGGGGGATGGTGGAGCGTGGAGATAGGGAGAGAGGGTGGGAGTGTGGAGATAGGGAGAGGGTGGGGGATGGGGGGTGTGGAGATAGAGAGAGGGGGAGGGGGATGGGGGAGTGTGGCGATAGGGAGAGGGTGGGGGATGGGGGGTGTGGAGATAGAGAGCGAGGGAGGGGGATGGCGGAGTGTGGAGATAGGGAGAGAGTGGGGATGGGGGAGTGTGGAGATAGAGAGAGAGGGAGGGGGGCGAGGGAGTGTGGAGATAGGGGGAGGTTGGGGGATGGTGGAGCGTGGAGATAGGGAGAGAGGGTGGGAGATGGGGGAGTGTGGAGAGAGGGAGAGGGTGGGGGATGGGGGGTGAGGAGATAGAGAGAGGGGGAGGGGGTGGGGTGTGTGGAGATAGGGTGGGAGATGGGGGAGTGTGGAGATAGAGAGAGAGGGAGTGGGATGAGGGAGTGTGGCGATAGGGAGAGGGTGGGGGGGGGTGGAGTGTGGAGATAGGGAGAGGGAGTGGGGGATGGGGGTGTGGAGACAGAGAGGGAGGGGGATGGGAGAGTGTGGAGATAGGGAGAGGGTGGGGGATGGGGGAGTGTGGAGATAGAGAGAGAGGGAGGGGATGAGGGAGTGTGGAGATAGGGAGAGGGTGGGGGGTGGAGTGTGGAGATAGGGAGAGAGGGTGGGGGAGTGTGGACATAGGGAGAGGGTGGGAGATGGGGGAGTGTGGACATTGGGGGATGGGGGAGTGTGGAGGTAGAGAGAGAGGGAGGGGGATGGGGGAGTGTGGAGGTAGGAAGAGGGTGGGGGATGGTGGTGTGGAGATAGGGAGAGGGTGGGAGACGGGGGAGTGTGGAGATAGAGGGAGGGGGATGGGGGAGTGTGGAGATAGAGAGAGAGGGAGGGGGATGGTGGAGTGTGGAGATAGGGTGGGGGGTGGGGGAGTGTGGAGATAGAGAGAGAGGGAGGGGGGTGAGGGAGTGTGGAGATAGGGAGAGGGTGGGGGGTGGTGGAGTGTGGAGATAGGGAGAGGGAGTGGGGGATGGGGGGTGTGGAGATAGAGAGGGAGGGGGATGGGGGAGTGTGGAGATAGGGAGAGGGTGGGGGATGGGGGAGTGTGGAGATAGGGAGAGGGAGTGGGGGATGGGGGGGGTGGAGATAGAGAGAGAGGGAGGGGGAGGGGGAGTGTGGAGATAGGGAGAGGGTGGGGGATGGGGGAGTGTGGAGATAGGGAGAGGGAGTGGGGGAGTGTGGCGATAGAGAGAGAGGGTGGGGGATGGGGGAGTCTGGAGATAGAGAGAGTGGGAGAGGGGTGGGGGAGTGTGGAGATAGGGCGAGGGTGGGGGATGGGGGAGTGTGGAGATAGGGAGAGGGAGTGGGGGAGTGTGGAGATAGGGAGAGGGTGGGGGATGGGGGAATGTAGAGGGAGGGAGAGGGTGGGGGATGGGGGGTGTTGAGATAGAGAGAGGGGGAGGGGGATGGGGGAGTGTGGAGATAGGGTGGGGGGTGGGGGAGTGTGGAGATAGAGAGAGAGGGAGGGGGGTGAGGGAGTGTGGAGATAGGGAGAGGGTGGGGGGTGGTGGAGTGTGGAGATAGGGAGAGGGAGTGGGGGATGGGGGGTGTGGAGATAGAGAGGGAGGGGGATGGGGGAGTGTGGAGATAGGGAGAGGGTGGGGGATGGGGGAGTGTGGAGATAGGGAGAGGGAGTGGGGGATGGGGGGGGTGGAGATAGAGAGAGAGGGAGGGGGAGGGGGAGTGTGGAGATAGGGAGAGGGTGGGGGATGGGGGAGTGTGGAGATAGGGAGAGGGAGTGGGGGAGTGTGGCGATAGAGAGAGAGGGTGGGGGATGGGGGAGTCTGGAGATAGAGAGAGTGGGAGAGGGGTGGGGGAGTGTGGAGATAGGGCGAGGGTGGGGGATGGGGGAGTGTGGAGATAGGGAGAGGGAGTGGGGGAGTGTGGAGATAGGGAGAGGGTGGGGGATGGCGGAGTGTGGAGAAGGGAGAGGGTGGGGGATGGGGGAGTGTGGAGATAGGGAGAGGGAGTGGGGGAGTGTGGAGATAGGGAGAGGGTGGGGGATGGGGGGGTGGAGATCGGGAGTGGGGGAGAGTGGAGATAGAGAGAGGGTGGGGGATGGGGGGGTGGAGGTAGGGAGAGGGAGTGGGGGAGTGTGGGGATAGGGAGAGGGTGGGAGTTGGGGAGTGTAGAGATAGGGAGAGGGTGGGGGATGGGGGGTGGAAATAGGGAGAGGGTGGGAGATGGGGGGTGGAGATAGGGAGAGGGAGTGGGGGAGTGTGGATATAGGGAGAGAGGGTGGGAGATGGGGGAGTGTGGAGATAGGGAGAGGGTGGGGGATGGGGGAGTGTGGAGATAGGGAGTGGGGGATGGGGGGTGTGGAGATAGAGAGAGAGGGAGGGGGATGGGGGAGCGTGGAGATAGGGAGAGGGTGGGGGATGGGGGAGTGTGGAGATAGAGAGAGAGGGAGGGGGAGTGTGGAGATAGGGAGAGGGTGGGAGATGGGGGAGTGTGGAGATAGGGAGAGGGAGTGGGGGATGGGGGAGTGTGGAGATGGAGAGAGGGTGGGGGATGGGGGAGTGTGGAGATTGCGGGATGGGGGAGTGTGGAGATAGAGAGAGAGGGAGGGGGATTGGGTGTGTGGAGATAGGGAGAGGGTGGGGGATGGGGGTGTGGAGATAGGGAGAGGGTGGGAGATGGGGAGTGTGGAGATAGAGGGAATGGGATGGGGGAGTGTGGAGATAGGGAGAGGGTGGGGGTGGGGGTTGTGGAGATAGGGAGAGGGTGGGAGATGGGGGTGTGTGGAGATAGAGAGAGGGGGATGGGGGAGTGTGGAGATAGGGAGAGGGAGTGGGGGATGGGGGCGTGTGGAGATAGGGAGAGGCGGTGGGAGATGGGGGAGTGTGGAGATAGGGAGAGGGTGGGAGATGGGGGAGTGTGGAGATAGGGAGAGGGAGTGGGGGATGGGGTGTGTGGAGATAGGGAGAGGGTGGGAGATGGGGGAGTGTGGAGATAGGGCGAGGGTGGGGGATGGGGGAGTGTGGAGATAGGG
Source organism: Scyliorhinus torazame (assembly GCF_047496885.1). Classification (NCBI taxonomy): domain Eukaryota; kingdom Metazoa; phylum Chordata; class Chondrichthyes; order Carcharhiniformes; family Scyliorhinidae; genus Scyliorhinus; species Scyliorhinus torazame. The sequence continues at coordinate 91,818,059 of NC_092718.1, forward strand.
CGAGGGTGGGGGATGGGGGAGTGTGGAGATAAGGAGAGGGTGGGGGATGGAGGAATGTGGAGATAGAGAGAGGGTGGGGGATGGGGGAGTGTGGAGATAGGGAGAGGTTGGGGGATGGGGGAGGGGGTGGAGATAGGGAGAGGGTGGGAGATGGGGGGTGGAGATAGGGAGAGGGACTGGGGGAGTGTGGAGATAGAGAGAGAGGGTGGGGAATGGGGGAGTGTGGAGATAGGGAGAGGGTGGGAGATGGGGCAGTGTGGAGATAGGGAGAGAGGGTGGGGGAGTGTGGAGATAGGGAGAGGGTGGGAGATGGGGGAGTGTGGAGATAGGGAGAGGGTGGGAGATGGGGGAGTGTGGCGATAGAGAGAGAGGGAGAGGGGTGGGGGAGTGTGGAGATAGGGAGAGGGTGGGGGATGGCGGAGTGTGGAGATAGGGAGAGGGTGGGGGATGGGGGGGTGTGGAGATAGGGAGTGGAAGTGGGGAAGTGTGGAGATAGGGAGAGGGTGGGGGATGGGGGTGGAGATAGGGAGTGGGGGAGTGTGGAGATAGGGAGAGGGTGGGGGATGGGGGGTGGAGATAGGGAGAGGGAGTGGGGGAGTGTGGAAATAGGGAGAGGGTGGGAGTTGGGGAGTGTAGAGATAGGGAGAGGGTGGGAGATGGGGGGGGTGGAGATAGGAAGAGAGGGTGGGGGAGTGTGGAGATAGGGAGGGGGTGGGAGTTGGGGAGTGTGGAGATAGGGAGAGGGTGGGGGATGGGGGTGGAGATAGGGAGAGGGAGTGGGAGAGTGTGGAGATAGGGAGAGGATGGGAGTTGGGGAGTGTGGAGATAGGGAGAGGGTGGGGGATGGGGGGTGGAGATAGGGAGAGGGTGGGAGATGGGGGAGTGGGGAGATAGAGAGAGAGGTTGGGGAGGGTGGAGGGTGGGGGATGGTGGAGTGTGGAGATAGAGAGAGGGTGGGGGATGGGGGAGTGTGGAGATAGGGAGAGAGGGTGGGGGATGGGGGAGTGTGGAGATAGCGTGGGGGGTCGGAGAACCCCGCCCCTGGTGTCTTGGGATGGAGGGGGAGTGGATATAGAGAGACAGAGCAAGATTGTGATGAATTGAGCGTGGGAATGGAGGGATGGGGCAGAGCTCACCTCATGACCCTGTTGACCTCCTGGACCTGAAGTTTCTGGAATGCCGACCGTGTTTTCTCACTCAGCTGATTGGCCCATTGCCTGATGTGGTCCTGGAAGTTCATGATCCGATCTACCATGGAGGCTGAGGCTGTTGGAGCAGTCACATTGAGGAGGGGCACTTCTGGGGTGGGCGTGCTTTCTGAGGAGGCAAACATAACAGACCATTCAATACCACTGCAGGGTGCCACCCCTCCCACCCTGCTGACCCGGATCAACGGGATGGGAGGGAAGTGATCTCCAACAACTATTTACATTTCAATAGAACACCATTCCACTGAGTTGTAAACATTCCACAGCGCTTCACAGAAATGTTAATCAGACATCAGGCAATGTTCAGACTCAGGAACTAAACTCTGATTGAACTTTAAAGAGAAAGGAAAGTGTTGCTATTCTCAAACACATTTCCCCACCTGAGGACATCCCAACATGATTCACAACCATTAACGGGGCTTTGAAGTCCAGTCACTGTTCAAATATAAGTTTACAAACAGTAAGATCCTGCAAACAACAGTGCAATGAGAACCAAGACCATCTTTTTTTTGTGATGTTGATCAAGGGATAGTTTTTGAGGACAGTGTAGAGAGGAAGCTTAATCTTGTATCTCATAGAATCTCATAGAATTTACAATGCAGAAGGAGGCCATTCGGCTCATCAAGTCTGCACCGGCCCTTGGAAAGATCACCCCCACCTTAGCCCACGCCTCCACCCGATCTAACCCTGTGCTGTACCTAACCTGGGAGTGTTTGACAGGGACAGTGCAGAGGGAGCTTTACTCTGTACCTAACCCCGTGCTGTACCTGTCCTGGGAGTGTTTGATGGGGATAGTGTAGAGGGAGCTTTACTCTGTATCTAACCCCGTGCTGTACCTGTCCTGGTAGTGTTTGATGGGGACAGTGCAGAGGGAGCTTTACTCTGAATCTAACCCCGTGCTATACCTGTCCTGGGAGTGTTTGATGGGGACAGTGTAGAGGGAGCTTTACTCTGTATCTAACCCCGTGCTGTACCTGTCCAGGGAGTGTTTGATGGGGACAGTGTAGAGGGAGCTTTACTCTGTATCTAACACCGTGCTGTACCTGTCCTGGCAGTGTTTGATGGGGACAGTGTAGAGGGAGCTTTACTCTGAATCTAACCCTGTGTTATACCTGTCCTGGGAGTGTTTGATGGGGACAGTGCAGAGGGAGCTTTACTCTATATCTAACCCTGTGCTGTACCTGTCCAGGGAGTGTTTGACGGACACACTGGGATGTCTCAGACATTACGGGCAGCACGGTAGCATAGTGGTAGCACCATGGCTTCACAGCACCAGGGTGCCAGGTTCGATTCCCGCTTGGGTCACTGTCTGTGCGGAGTCTGCATATCCTCCCCGTGTGTGCGTGGGTTTCCTCCGGGTGCTCCGGTTTCCTCCCACAGTCCAAAGATGTGCAGGTTAGGTGGATTGGCCACGATAAATTGCCCCTTAGGTTAGGTGGGGTTGCTGGGTTACGGGGAAAGGGTGGAGGTGTGAGCTTCAGTAGGGTGCTCTTTCCAAGAGCCGGTGCAGACACGATGGGCCGAATGGCCTCCTTCTGCACTGTAAATTCTATGGTTCTCTGATTATCTTTATTGAGGCAGCTTTTCTCTTCGGTGATGGAATTCACAGAACAATGAGCATTTTGTTTTGTGAAAACATGTCTGGGCTGCTCAAAGATGTTTAATTTGCAAACCACACACACTGTCATTTTTACTGTTCGGTGGGAAATGGCCTGAAGGAATTTGTTTCTACAATTACTTTGTGCTTTTGAGTTCCTTAATTATTGGCAGATCCCAGCATGAGGAACTCTCAGCATTAATTCGGGCTCTTGGTAATTGGAGACTTGTGTGTGAGCCTTTGATCCCTCCGCTTTCCTTAAACTCTGTGACCCTGATTCTGTGCTGCATGGAGGAACCAGTAAAATGTGGAAATGAATGGAAATCAGGAGGACATGTCTGAACTAGTATCCCTTAAATTGGAACTCCAGTATAACTGATGCCAGTGTTACAGATTTTGTTTCTATTGGGATTTGACAGTTTGGAATTGTTTTTTCCTTCAGTTTGGGATTCCAGAGTCTTTCAGGTTTTAATCTATCTGCTAATGCCAGGACCATTGGTTCGATCAAGGCCCAAAGCACTGCTGCCTCACAGCGCCAGGGACCGGTGTTCGATTCCTGTGGAATGTGCACATTCTCCCCGTGTCTGCGTGGGTTTCCTTCGGGTGCTCTGATTTCTTTCCACAGTCCAAAGATGCGCAAGTTAGGTGGAGTAGCTATGCTAAATTGCCCCTTAGTGTGGTTACAGGATAGGGTGGGGGATTGGGCCGAGACAGTTGGTGCAGACTTGATGGGCCGAATGGCCTCCTTCTACACTTTAGGGATTCTGGGGGCGATTCTCCGATATTGAGGCCAAGTGTTCTTGCCGTCGTGAACGCCCTCGCGTTTCACGACGGTGCAAACAGGGCCCGGACACAACCTATTCTGGCCCCGACAGCAGGCCAGCATGGCGCTGGAGCGGTTCACCCCGCTCCAGAGTCCTTACGCGGTGCCAAATGGGGCAGCCCAATCCTGCGCATGCGTGGGGAATGTCTTACGCACGCCGGCCCCTCACCAACATGGAGCCGGTGTTCTGGGGTCGCACGCGAAAGGAGGTAGGCCCGAGGGGGGAGAGGCCGGCCCGCCGATCGGTAGGCCCCGATCGCGGGCCAGACTCCATCGGAGGCGACCCTGGTGAAGGATCCCACCTCCCCCCCCCCCCCCCCCCAGGCCACACACCCCCCAGCGTTCCCGCCGGCAGCGACCAGGGGTGGACGGTGCCGGCGGGAAGCTGTCGTGTTGTAGCGGCCGCTCGGCCCATCCAGTCCGGAGAATCGCCGCTCGACGGTTCTCCGAGTGGCCCGGTGCGAATCGCGCATCGCTGGTTTCCGGGGGGTGGGAGAATCGCGTGCGGGGGTCGGGGTGGCGTGGCGCGATCTGCGTGGCGCCCTGGCGATTCTCTCATCCGGCGTGGAGGGGGAGAATAGCGCCCTCTATGTTTCTATGACCCTCAGGCTTGTATTTGTGCTGGTGCCCAATGTACCTGCTGGAACCCTGGGATCTGTAGTAGTGATGGAGCCTAGGGCCCGGGCCTGAGGCCTAGATCTATAGCCGTGTTGGAGCCTGGCGGCCTTATACAGTGCTAGTGCCTGAGGCCTGCATGGGGCTTGGAGCATGGGACCCTTAATAGAGCTGAAGCCAGAGGCTTGGAATCTGTGTAACAGAGTTAGAGCCTGATGCCTGCAACAATGCAGGAGCCTCGATGCTATAACAGTGCTGGAACCTGGAGGCCTGTTACAGTGCTGGAGCCTGAGGCCTGCATGGGGTTTGGGGCCTAGGGCCCATGATAGTGCAGGACTTGCGGTCTATAACAGTGCTGGAGCCTGAGGTTTGGAGCCTGCTTCAGTTCTGGAGCCTGAGGCTATCTATCTATATATCTGTCCCTTTACCCAACTTTTTATCTCCAGAAGGAAAAATAAGTTGATCCAGGCTGAAAACCACAACTGTATCTCACTGACCTCTGACTATAATAACTACCATGTGCCAGGAACATGGGGAATGACTGGATAATCCAACCACAAACCATTTGCACCCTCCCCAATTCTGTCAGCAAACTGCAACTGTAGTTGTTTGTGATTTATTAGGACAGGGGACTGACTGGATGAAGCTGAACCCTTGTGTCTGTATCAGTTCCAAGTCATGTGTGTCTCAGACTGTCAAACTGCTGGTATTCATCTCAACATTTCTCTCCTTCTGTCTCCTTGTTTCTTTCTTTCTATTTCTCTTTCTCTCCCCTCACTTGCTCTCCCTCATTCCAGACCTTCTTCCCATCATTCTGTGTCTCATCATTATCAATACCCTTTTTCTCCTTCTTCCCATTGTTTATCTTTCACTCTCTCTCCCAACCTCCTTCTCTCTCTCCCTCTCTCCAAATCTCCCTTCCTCTATCCCTAACTCTCTAAATTTCCCTTTCTCTCCCGAACTCTCTCTCCAAATCTCCTTCTCTCTCCCTGTATCTCTCTCTCCAAATCGCCCGCTCTCGTTCTCTCCCTAACTCCCCCTGAATCGCAGGCAATCTGTATCCCATCTCCCCTGATACCTCATTCCATACCCTCCATTTAGCTCTCTCTTTTATTCCCCCCCCACTTCTTATCCCTGCCCATCTCTTCCTTCTTTCCTCTCTATGTACTGCTCCAACCTCCCTATCTCCCTTTTTATTTCCATCTCTCCATACACTTTCCTGCTTACCTGTGAGAGTAGCCAACAGGATGATACAAACAGCCACGGTAGCGAGTGTCAGCTTCATGCTTCTGGAAGGGTGATGGTGTTTGTCCTTGCTGGGTCTGAAACAGGCCAGGGATGTTAGTGCCTTGTTCGAAGAGAGACTGTTCTTTGCAGTGTTAACAGGAGACGAGCTACAGAATGGTCCTAAAACTAAGCCACTCTTACTCTCCGGTTATGTCATGTGGAGTCATGCAGTTGTTGTACGATTGCCCCTTCACATCAGACAAGGCTAAATGTGGTTCCTTACTGAGAGAGAGGAAGTGCCCACAAAACAGGCCCACGGCCAGGTTCCACTGTGCCCACGCTGTGACCATGCTCTGTGCCTGGTAACCACATACCTCTTAACCACCTCAAACCATCCGTGGAGAATGTACCCCGAACCCACACCACCATCGCCCCCCCCCCCCCCCCCCCCGCGGCCGCGCCCCCCCCCCCCCCCCAACTCTGCCATCACACCCGATGGGCGAGAGATACTCGAGGAAACCCGATATGCTGGAGATTAATCTGGAATAGGAATTGATACATCAAGCATCATTACAGTCCGAGTCCCTAGATTCAACTGGCTGTGCATTTGATCATCGGGTCGAGTGCTTCATCGGAAGAGAGGGAGAGAGTGGGATTGTGATACAGCGAGGGAGAGAGAGAAAAGTGGGCAAGGCAAAGAGAAAGAAACAGAGAAAGACAGAGAGAATGATAGAGACAGAGACAGATGGAGAAAGAAAGACAGAGAGGCAGACATATGTAGAGAGACAGAGACAGAGAGAACCGAGAGACAGAGATAGAAAGTGAGAAAGAGAGAGCGACTGAGTCAGAATTAGAGAGAGATAAGACAGAAAGAGAGAAAAAGAGAGACAGAGGGTGCAAGGAGGAGAGGCAGAGAGAGAGAGAGAGAGGTAGACAGAGAGAGAACAAGACAGATAGAGAGAGAATGAGACAGAGATGGAGAGAGAAAGAGAGAGAGACTGAGTCAGAATTAGAGAGAGATAAGACAGAAAGAGAAAAAGAGAGACAGAGGGAGCAAGGAGGAGAGGCAGAGAGAGAGAGAGAGACAGGTAGACAGAGAGAGAGAGAGAACAAGACAGATAGAGAGAGAATGAGACAGAGATGGAGAGCGAAAGAGAGAGAGACCGGTAGAGAAAGACAGAGAGAGGCATACATACATAGAGAGAGAGAAAGAAACAGAGAAAGAGAGACAGAGACAGACAGAGAGAACTGAGAGATAGAGCGAGAAAACAAAAAAGACAGAGCAAGGCGGAGAATTAGAGGGAGGAAGTTAGAAAGACAGAAAAAAGAGAGGCAGAAAGAGAAAGATCAGCAGACCGAGAGAGGGGACGGGAAGGAGAGAGAAAGGCAGAAACAGAGACAGAGAAAGAGACACGGACTGACAGAGAGATAGAGAGAGAGACAGATAGATGGAGAGACAGAGAGAGAGCGAGACAGAGAGAGAGAAAAAGAGATAGAGGAATAGAAAAAGAGAGAGAGAGAGAGAGCAGCAGAGAGGGGGGAAAGAGAGAGGGAACTACAGTATGAAAGAGATAGAGAGAGAAAGAGAAAGGGACAGAGAGAGAGAGTGGAGTTAGGTCCACTGAGCAACAGGTATAGGTGGTTAAGGAAATGCCTGAATCTGAGACAAAGTCACAAGCCCAGCTATCACCTCACAGTCTGAGTGACCAGTGACTAGTGGATATATACTTGCAGCAAGAAAACAAGTTACCGCCATCAGCACAGGAGGAGGCCATTCAGCCCATCATTCCTGTCCTGGCTCTTTGAACGATCTTTCCAATTACTCCCCATTCTCTCCCTCCCCCCGCCCCCTGCCCTTTCCCCCCATATTCCTGTCAAACTTTCCACTTCCAGTATTTCTCCAATTCCCCCTTTGAAAGTTCCTGTTGAATCTGTTTCCACCGCCCTTTCAGGCAGCACCTTCCAGATCACAGCAACTCGCTGGGTAAAATAAAAATTCCTCCCCACTCTGGTTCTCTTCACGATTCTCTTCAATCTGGTTCCTCACTCTCCTGCCATCTGGAAACACTTTCTCCTTATTTACTCTCTCCAAACCTCGTGATTTTGAACGCCTCGGTTCAATCTCCCCCTTAACCTCTGCTCAAGGGAGAACAATCCCAGTCTTCCCAACAAGAACTAAAGTCCTCCTCATCCTTTTGTTAAAAAAAAAGGGGGGGCACTTTGAGACTCTGGCAGGAGAGAAAGGTATTGCCAAAGTAAATTATATTTGAGCTAGAAGCTGGCCCAATGCAGGAGGAAGGTACAGACAAAGAACACAACTCACGTCGATCCTGTTCAGCTCCCAGTCACTGTCTGATCCCGGTGTGTCCTTGTCTGTCTTATATCCTCAACCCTTCTGATCCTCAATGGTAATTATTTCAATTAAGGAAAATGAAAATAAGAGACACTGGGGTTTTGGAGTGGCTGTTAGTCACGTGGTTCGCACCGTGTCTCCCAGATGATTGCACACTCTGAAATGAAGGCCTTTGCTCGACTCTCCTTGGCAAGCTCTCTAAATTCCAGTCTGTCTCCACTTTAATATCAATGTGTGCCGAGATGTTTTCTAGTCTCTGTGTTTGAAGTTGAATTATATGTTCCCGCCCCCACCCTGCCCCCCTGAAGATTCCACCTACCTGCTGGGACTCGCGAGCGGAACCGCAATGGAGGGTGAGGAGAAATCTCCAGGACTGAGGTGAGGAGAACTTTCTTCACCCGGACAGTGGTGAGCCTGCGGAATCCTCTAGCCGAAAGCAGTTAAAGAGGCAGCACGGTGGCACAGTGGTTAGCACTGCTGCCTCATAGCGCCGGGGTGCTGGGTTCGATTCCGGCCTTGGTTGGCTGTGTGGAGTCTGCACTTCCTCCCCGTGTCTGCGTGGGTTTCCTCCGGGTGCTCCAGTTTCCTCCCACAGTCCAGGGATGTGCAGGTTAGGTTGATTGGCCGTGATAAATTGCCCCTTAGAATCCAGGGATGTGCAGGTTAGGTGGATTAAGACCAAATAGACCATAAGGCATAGGAGCAGAATTAGGCCACTTGGACCATTGAGTCTGCACCGCCATTCAATCATTGCTGATATTTCTCATCCCCATTCTCCTGCCTTCTCCCCATAACTCCTGATCCCCTTATTAATCAAGAACCTACCTATATCTGTCTTAAAGACACTCGGTGATTTGGCCTCCATAGTCTTCTGCGGCAAATAGTTCCACAGATTCACCACCCTCTGGCTGAAGAAATTCCTCTTCATCTCTGTTTTAAAGGATCGTCCTTTTAGTTATTTAGATTGTGCCCTCTGGTTCCAGTTTTTCCTACAAGTGCAAACATCCTCTCCACATCCACTCTATCCAGGCCTCGTAGTACCATGTAAGTTTCAATAAGATACCCTCTCATCCTTCTAAACTCCAACGAGTACAGAACCAGAGTCCTCGACCATTCCTCATACGACAAGCTCTTCATTCCAGGGATCATTCTTGTGAACCTCCTCTGGACCCTTTCCAAGGCCAGCACATCCTTCCTTAGATATGGGGCCCAAAACTGCTCACAATACCCCAAATGGGGTCTGACTAGAGCCTTATACAACCTCAGAAGTACATCCCAGCTCTTGTATTCTAGCCCTCTCGACATGAATGCTAACATTGCATTTGTCTTCCTAACTGCCGACTGAACCGGGACGTTAACCTTAAGAGAATCGTGAAGAAGAACCCCAAGTCCCTTTGGGCTTCTGATTTCCTGAGCATTTCCCCATTTAGAAAATAGTCTATGGCTAAATTCCTCCTTCCAAAGTTCATAACCTCACACTTTTCCACATTGTAGCCAAGCCAATTTAGCCATGCTAAATTGCCCCTGAAGAGTCCAGGGATGTGCAGGTTAGGTTACGGGGTTACATGAATTGGGCGGGCTAGAGGACCTGGGTAGGTGCTCTTTCGGAAGACCGGTGCAGATTCAATGGGTTGAATGGCTTCCTTCTACACTGTAGAGATTCTATAAGGCCAAAGCGTTGGGGTGTACACACCGCCTGTGGGATTCTCCATTCCGCCAGCAGCTTACTCCTGTTCGTGAGTTTCCTGGTGGAGTGGGGTGGCTACAATGGGACATCTCATTGGCCAGCAGCAGGAACGGAGAATCCTGCTGCCAGCGATGGTATGGCGCTGAGGAGCACACAGCTGGGGAGGCGGAGAATTCACCCCATTGTCTGCTTTCAAGAAGGAGTTAGATATAGTTCTTTGGACAAAAGTTATCAAAGGATATGGGGGGTTGGGGCGGGGGGGGGGGGGGGGGGGGGCGGTGGGTGCGGCGAGCAGGGAAAAGGTCACTAAAATAGAAGATCAGCCATGATCATAATGGCTGATCGGCTCGAGGTTCACAAGAAATGACCTACTCCAATTTTTTATGTGTCTGTGTTTCGAATTGGGCAACAGGTCCAAGGCAAAATTCTGGTCACTGTCACTGTGCTAGACTGGGCGGGGACGACAAGTGCTGTGATTCACGTGCTGAACACTGCATTTCCATAGCATCTTTCAGAGTCACTGACACAGAGGGATTTGGAAACAAGGATGAGAATTTCAACCAGAGATCTTTTTTTCAGACCGGGAGTCACTCTGAGGGGGGAATTCCAAAACCTGGGGCATGTAGGCTGTCTGAGTTTACAAACCACTCCCTGTCAAAGACTGCGTTCTTCACTTTATGATCGAGAGCTGGCATTATTGTCAAAGAAAATTAATCTCTTCCTCAGAAAAGCTTGTAATCTTTTTTTCCAAAGAGGATGTCTATTTAAAGGTTTGCGATGCAACTAAACGAGCAGGCGGTTCCCAGACCGAGGCTTGTCTGCAAGAAGTCTGCACCAACATTATTTAGGGACATCCATTTCGTGGGATGGGCTAGTTAAGGCCTAATGCAGCCAATAAAGCCTGCATTAAATTGATAAATATAACTGAAGCCTGCATCATTCTTAGCCCCCCCCCCTGCCGCCAGCAGCTTGAAGAAGAGTCAATAAGCAGGGATTATAGAGACAGCTTCAGAATCTCAGGAAAGTGTTTCCATGGCACCATGTCAAATACAAATTGGATAATCGTTGCCAATTCAAGAAGCCTGTGACACAGGTCAGGAACGCATGGTGGAAAATCTGTCACTCCCACATCTCCACCAGGCCCCAAAAGCCTCCCTGGCTCTGTAACCTCCTCCAGACCCTACAACCTCCCTATCTCTATAACCTCCTCCAGCCCCTACAACCCTCCCTATCTCTGTAACCTCCTCCAGCCCCTCCAACCCTCCCTATCTCTATAATCTCCTCCAGCCCCTACAACCCTCTTTATCTCTGTAACCTCCTTCAGCCCCTACAACCCTCTTTATCTCTGTAACCTCCAGCCGCGACAACCCTCCCTATCTATGCAACCTCTGCCATCCTGTACATCCCTCCTTATCTCTGCAATCTCCTCGAGCCCATACAACGTTCCCTATCTCTGTAACCTCCTCCAGCCCCTACAACCCTCCCTATCTCCGTAACCTCCTCCAGCCCCTACGACCCTCCTTATCTCTGCAACCTCCAACCACGACAACCCTCCCTGTCTCTACAACCTCTGCCATCCCGTACATCCCTTCCTATCTCTGCAATCTCCTCCAGCCCCTCCAATCCTCCCTATCTCTGTAACCTCCTCCAACCCCTACAATCCTCCCTATCTTTGTAACCTCCTCCACTACCCACAACCCTCCAAGATCACTGCACTCCTCCAATTCCTGTCTCTTGAGTGTCTGCCGATTCCCATCGCTTCACCACTGGTGGCCTTGTCTTCAGCTGTTTTTGGGCGGTGGAGTGGGGCGGGGGGGGGGGGGTCGCTCCTAATTTCAGAAGATCTTGTGCTCTTAACGCAGAAACTGCAGACAGGTTCAAACCGGAGATTTATATTTTGAGCTCCTGTTGGGCATTGAGTTATTGGGAGCTAGGTTTTCAGTTTGATTGCGACAGTATAACTGTGGGCTTCAGTTCCAATCTTGCCCCCAATACAACGACCTGTCACTGAAAAGATGGACGTGTGCGATCCCGCCATTGGGCAAGTCACTGGGTAGAAAGCCTCATAACGCTTAAAGGGCCACTTCACTGCATCACGGAAACATTCCACAGCGCTTCACTCTCCTGGCCAGTGGCCGCACAACAAGATCCCGCAGCAGAATTGAAGGTCATCCAATCTGGCGGCATGGGTTGTGCGATGTGTGTTGTTGACTCAGGGCTCCGAAAGAGCTGAGAGGTGAGAAACCGAGAGAACATAGAAACTAGAAACTAGGGGCTTTTCACAGTAACTTCATTTGAAGCCTACTTGTGACAATAAGCGATTTTCATTTAATTTTCAAACTAGGAGCAAGAATAGGCCAAACGGCCCTTCGAGCCTGCTCCGCCATTCAATATCATCATAACTGATCATCTGTCTCACCTGAGAGGGAGAGAGAGAAAGAAAGGGGGCAGTTTTCTGGCCACATAGCGCCTGCTGCAAATCCCGTGATGTTGGGGAAATTCTGGGAGAGGCCTAAAACGGGATTTGTGTTGGGTGCCGAACAGCACATGATGTTCCCGAGACCATCTAGCAGATGGGAATCTGATTACCGTTCATTTAAATGGATTTTAATATTCAAAATCCGCTTAACATCGAACCTTCCGGGAATGTGCAATGTCCCCATTTGGTGCAGGCAGGATTCACTACTGATCTCCACAAATGGAGACCAGACGTGATGACCGTGCCAGGATGCTGGGAGGCCGGGTGGTGGGGAACATGGCCCTGCCCCCTGGCGCCCCGATCACTGTGGAGCCGGGCTTGCTGTTATGTCTAGGCCCTGCCCCTCACAATACCCCTGCACACCCCCACCTCCCCCTTCAAAATAATGGCAAAGTGTGGGAAGATCTCCTCGGGAAACCTGCATGTTTCTCTCTCTCTCTCGCTATGTCTCTAGAAAAAGAGAGAGAGAGAAAAACACGCAGGTTCCCTCACTGAACCTGACACTTTGCTATTTTTTTGTGGAGATTCTGCCCAAGACCTAATCTGCTCTCTTCACTCTGCAGAGCTGGCCCCACATCGCAAGATGGGGTGAATGATCTTTTCACCTCCCGATGTTTACCCATCACCTTCCCTTCTGAGTCTGCCACTCTAGTCAAAACATCTCTTTCCCTCCCAAATCCCATAATCACTGGGTCACAGATCCAACAGTGAAGTGAGGCTCGGCGTCTAACATCACTCAGGACGATGAAAGCAGAGCAGAGGTGCGACTGGAGGGCGAGCAGGGATGGATATACAGTCAGCGGTGCCCCCATGCTCACCTTCATCTCTGGTTCCCCCTCCCCCAACACCACCGGGCTGCGCCCCACAGAACCCAAAGGGGAAGCCACAAAAAACACCCAAATTCATCACTGCTTTTTCACTTGTGAAAGCATGCCTGCATAAATAACTGCTGAATTGAAATCCAAGCTTACCTCTTGTCAAAATGAAGGTAAAGTTGGCCAATATTGCGATGTGAGTTTTGAGGTGGGCGAACCTGGAAGTTGCTATTGAGCAACGACATGTAATAATCAGCCAATGGCATCATTGCAGCACAGGTCAAATACCCCATCAACAAGATGCATTTGCTGCCACTCAGTATATTTCAGAGTCTCATTCAGTTTCAAAAATAAAAGTCAACTTCCTGACTACAACTCACAAAATCAAAGAGGTTATTGCAGTAAATCGGCGTGAGCGGAACATCCAGTCAGTTCAAGTCCAATATCAGTGGCTGTCTCCAGGATTCTGCTCTTTGCCCTGGAGACTTTCTGAAGGTCAGTCCCGAGAGTGATGGTGGTTCGAGCTGCCAGCACGTTACCAGCTGCAGCCATTATAGCAGACCAGCATTGGTCCATTTTGGAAAGCAGAATTTAAACATGAGAACATGCTGGCATACCCTGTTAGCATGGCAATTTAGTCAGCTTTTCTTTCGACACTTTTCCCTCACAAAGTCATCGTAGGTAATATCTCGTAAAGATGCACTTTCAATCGTCAATATTGCTGAACTTGTCAAATCTTCCTGACTCATCGTGCTTCGCAAATAATTTTTAACTCTTTTTAATACAGAAAAAGGAATGTTGACTGGAAGGTTTAGAGACAGGTCTTGTTAAAAATAGTTTCAGAACGGTTTCCACATTTGGAAAGATTGCCTGCAAACCATCACGTACAAGCCTGTACAAATCAACTTGTTATCTCAAAACACAGAGCTTCACTTCATCTTAAAAACATAGAAATTAGGAGAAGGCCATTCGCCTCTTTGAGCCTGCTCCACCATCCATTGTGGTCATGGCTAATCATCCAACTCAACAGCCTAATCGCTCCTTCCCCCCATATCTTTTGATCCCCTAAACCTGAAGTGCTGTATCTAACTGCTGCTTGAAAACATACAATGTAAAGCGATTTTTATCCATGCCCTCCTGGTAGAATTCACTTAATTTCTTATTGCAGTGCTTTATTGGCATGTCCATTCACGCCTCTGTCAAAAGCACCCAAAATAAATTAAGTTTTCTTCAGAGATTCACTCTGTAATTGCACCATTATTGAGTCACAAATAACACTGACAGTCCCAATGATGATCTTCTCTTTCTCTTTAAAATTGATTTGATTATCTCTAGTTTCATCGAGAAATAACTCCCTGCGTCTTGCATGCTACTCATCAGATATATTAGAGAAACCTATATTCTTGTTAATGTTAGTGCCTCTGCTTTCGTCGAGATATAGTCATTTCAAACTTCCATCACAAAATGTTTACTCACAGAGAGAGCTACAGAGGAGTAGAGGGAGAGAGAGGATTAGAGAGACAGAGAGAGGATTAGAGAGAGTGAGATGATTGGAGAGAGATTAGAGGGAGAGGATTAGGGGGAGAGAGAGGATGAGAGAGCGAGAGGATAAGAGAGAGGATTAGGGAGAGAGAAGATTAGAGAGAGCGAGGATTAGAGAAACAGAGAGATTAGAGAGAGAGAGAATGAGAAGATTAGAGGGAGAGGATTAGAGAGCGAGAGGATTACAGAGTGAGAGGATTAGAGAGAGAGAGTATTAGAGAGAGAGATGATTAGAGAGTGCGAGGATAAGAAGATTAGAGGGAGAGGATTAGAGAGAGAGAGAGAGAGGATTACAGAGCGAGAGGATTAAAGAGAGAGAGAGTATTAGAGAGAGAGGATTAGAGAGTGAGAGAGAGGAATAGAGACAGAGTGAGAATTAGAGAGAGGAGAGATGGGAGAGAGAGGGTTAGAGAGACATAGAGAGGGTTAGAGAGACAGAGAGAGGATTAGAGAGAGAGAGGGGATTAGAAAGAGGGGGGATTAGATGGAGAGAGAGGATTTGAGAGACAGAGAAAGAATTAGAGAGAGATAGAGGATTAGAGAGAGAGGGGATTAGAGAGAGAGAAAGTGATTATTAGAGATACAGAAAGAGGTTTAAAGAGACAGAGAGAGTATTAGAGAGACAGAGAGAGGGGGGATTAGAGAGACAGAGAGAGCATTAGAGAGACAGAGAGAGAGAGGATTAGAGAGACAGAGAGCGTATTCGAGAGGCAGAGAGAGAGAGAGGATCAGAGAGACAGAGAGCGTATTAGAGAGGCAGAGAGAGAGAGAAGATCAGAGAGACAGAGAGAGGATTAGAGAGGCAGAGAGAGAGAGAGGATTAGAGAGACAGCGATAGGATTAGAGAGACAGAGAGAGAGAGAGGATTAGAGAGACAGCGATAGGATTAGAGAGGCAGGGAGAGAGGGTTAGAGAGACAGAAAGTGGATTAGGAGAAAGAGATTATTTTCTTATTCATGGGATGTGGGTGTCATTTATTGCCCACCCCTAATTGTCTGTGAACTGAGAGTCTCACTCTGCCATTTCAGAGGGTAGTTAAGTGTTAAAACAGGGGCTTCCGGAGGTGGCCATGGAGCAAGTGGTCGCACATTTGGTGGTTCCCGCTCAAGGTGGATTTTGTTGGTCCTTCCCCACCCATATGGGGTTTCTTTGGGGTACCAAAAGAGGTGTGAGTGCTCAGGGAAGGTAATACTCCTCTGGTGAGATCAGTGTATGGGTCAGAGGATGAGGAATGCTTTGTGAACGAAAGAGCAGGACAGCTTTCGTGGTGCGACACAGGTTAAGATGGCGGAGGGCAAGGGGGCAGCGTTGCTGCCCAGTGGTCGATGGGGCAGCGGGTGGAGTTTTCAAACAATAAGTTCCAGCAGCAGAGGAAGGAGGATTTGGAAGACCTGGCTAAGGTGGTGGAGCCGCTCAGAGCAGCGATTGAGAAAGTGGGGCAGATGTTGGAGGCTCAGGGCCTGGTGATTCAGAAGGCGGAGGAGGCAATGGGGGAGCATGAGGAGCAGGTGGCCTCGCTGGCGGCGGAGTTGGGGATGGTGGTGGACAGCCGGAAGAGGCTGAGAGAGAAGAATCATTCCAGGCAGTCGGGATGTCCGAGGGCATCGAGGGAGCAAAGGCCGGCAAGTGTGTGGCGAGGATTTTGGAGCTGTTGATGGGAAGGGGGCCTTTGGTCAGTCCCTGGAGGTGGGTTGGGCGCACAGGACGCTGAGGAGCAAGCCGTCGGTGGGGGAGCCTCCGAGGGCGACACTGGTGCGTTTGCACCGCTTTTTGGACAAGGAGAAGATTTTGCAGTGGGCGAGGCAGACCAGGAGGTGCACCTGGGAAGGGAGTGAGCAGTGGGCCTATCGGGACCTGGGTGCAAACCTGCCGAGGAGGAGAGCCGGGTTCAACCAGTAAAGGCTGCCCTCTTCACGAAGGGAATGAAGTTTGAGGTTTTGTACCTGGCTCGCTTGTGGGTGACTTATCAGAAGAAAGAGTTTTATTTTGACTCACTGGGGCAGGCGATGGAGTTTATTAGAGACTATGGACTGATAGGAGTGTGAGAACACTGTTCTGTGGAGAGGAGCTTTGGGTTTGTGGTGAAATGTTTGGGGTGGGTATTTTGGGTGGGTTTCGATGGTGGAGCGGTGGTGGTGATTGTGTTTTCTGTTCTTTGTTTATTGGTGGCTTGGAGGAGGGGGAAGGGTGGACTGGAGGGGGATGGGGTTAGAGACCTTGGCAGGAGCCACCATGCTAGCTGGGTGGGTGAGTTAATGGCGTGAGGTGGAGAGGAGCCAGGAAGAAGGCATGTGGAGTGGATGGGGTTGGCTCTTTGTTTGGGGGTTGTTGCTGACATGGGTGCGGTTGGTGTGGCGCAGTTGGGAAGCAAGGCATGGCGGTGGACATCCGAAGGTGGGCCTGGAGGGCGCATGACGCGAGTTGGGAGCTGATCCAGGAAGGGGTATGACTGATCGGCTGAGGAAGGCAGCGGGGAACCACCCGATCAGGCCAGTTATGTGGAATGTGCGAGGGTTAAATGGGCCGGTTAAACAGTCGCGTGTGTTCACGCATCTGAGGAGTCTGAAGGCAGATGCGGTGTTTTTGCAGGAGACACACCTGAAGTTGGGGGGATCAGATGAGGCTGATGAGGGGATGGGTGGGGCAGCTATTCCACTCGGGGCTGGATATGAAGACGAGGGGGGGTGGCGGTTGATGTGTTGGGTATGCCGGGTCTGCGGGGACTGCGTTTACTGCAGCAGTGAGAGAGACAGGCTTCCAACACTTGAAGAAATGCAACTCGATTTTATTGAACTCATAACTATCTTACATACTTTAACTGTGGGTTGACACTATGCTGACTTAACTGGAGACCTGAGGCTAACCTGACCAGACTATCTTACTACCACATGGTGTATGATCTAGTTGCTGCTCACGGGCTCTGACTGTCTCCGAGGCTGGATCCCAAGAAAGCGGGAAAACTAGTGCCCTCTGGCTTTATAGTGGTTGTGTCCTGTCTGGTGATTAGCTGCTGTGTTCTGTGTGTTCACTGGTTATCCTGTGTGTCAATCACTGCCTGTCTGTGCACCATCATATACCTGTGTGTATATTATGACATCTCCCCCCCCCTTTTTTTTACTTATTAAAAAATATGTGCGTAGGGTCAATAAATAGTGAGTGTGTGTGTTCAGGAGCCTGACTATATACAAAGTATGTTAACGTATTTACATGGGAAGGTGTCAAATACAGATAGAGGGCAGATAACAAATTAGGAAGAAACAAGATGTACAGATGTGTAAACGGATCACAAGGCAATGCAACACTCAGTCTATAAATTCAGTCTCTGTGGCGGGCGACGAATTCTGGTTGACCGCCTCAAGGGTGGGTCAGGGGCCGTCTGCAGTTGAACAGGCAGAACCCCCTCCAATGTAGCGGTGGGTAAAAGAACTGGCAGATCGGTGGCCTCGTGGAAGGGCGCGTCCTGAGGAACCAGCATGCGAGGCGGGACATCACGTTCAGGTGGCGGGCGTGGAAGTAGCCGCAGTGCCCGCCTATTATGCCGAAGAAAGGAGAAATCATGCATGCGAACGAGGAACAATCTCGGGGCCACTTGCTTGACCACCACTGACGTGGCAGACCAGCCACCGTCAGGTAGCTGAACACGAACTCGGTCAGCAGGAGCCAGAGAGGGAGATCTGTGGCATGGGCGTCGTACGCCGACTTGCATTGAGCCCGAGACTGTTGCATCCTCTGCAGGACCGGAAAATTGTCAAGGTCCGGGATGTGGATAGCCGTCACCGTCGTCCGTACTGTGCGGTTCATTACCAGCTGTGCTGGGGACAGGCCAGCGGACAAAGGAGTCGCCCTGGAGGCTGACAGCGCCAGGTTAAAATCCGAACCCGAGTCAGCAGCTTTGCACAACACTCTTTTAACAATGTGGACCCCCTTTTTCAGCCTTCCCATTCAACAATCCGTCCACTCCTGGCTAAAAAAACAAGGGCCATTATCAGTCATAACTGTAAGTGGAATGCCATGACGGGCAAAAGTCTCTTTGCATGCCTTGATGACTGTTGCTGATGTGAGGTCAGTCAGTCTGACCACCTCGGGGTAGTTGGAAAAGTAGTCCACGAGGAGGACATAGTCTCGGCCCTTTGCATGAAAGGGGTCAATAGCAACTTTGGACCATGGGGAGGACACCAATTCATGCGGCTGTAGAGTCTCTTTGGGCTGAGCTGGCTGGAACCTTTGACACGTTGGGCAATTGAGGACCGTGTTGGCGATATCCTGACTGATGCGTGGCCAATATACTGCATCTCAGGCTCGACGGCGACACTTTTCGACCCCCAGGTGACCCTCGTGGATTTGGCCGAGGACCAGCTCTCGCATGCTCTGTGGGATTACTATCCTTCCAGCTACCACTAGATCATCCTTTATATTATAAAACTGGGGGCACTGCCCCTTTTGACATCCGTGAGATGTCGCATTACCCGCTGGAGTAAAGGATCCCTGGCCGTCTCCTGTCGAATCTGCACGACCCTTTCATCAGAAGCCGGAAGGTTGGATGCACAAAACTTCACCTGGGCGTCTATCTGACAGACAAAGTCTGACTGCTCACACGGCGTGGTGATGGATCTAGAGAGTGCGTCGACCACAATGAGCTCTTTGCTCGGGGTGCAGACCAGGTCAAAATCGTAGCGGCGGAGTTTGAGAAGGATACGTTGTAGCCGTGGCGTCATATCATTGAGGTCTTTTTGGATGATGTGAACCAATGGCCTGTGGTCTGTCTCGACCGTGAATTTGGGGAGTCCATACACGTAATCATGGAATTTGTCAATCCCTGTGAGGAGACCCAGGCATTCTTTTTCAATCTGAGCATATCGTTGCTCAGTAGGTGTCATGGCTCTAGAGGCATATGGGACTGGGGCCTGTAGAGGGTGCCATCTCCGCTACTCCACTACTGGGCCGATATCTGGGGTTTGAATATCTGTGTGTGTCTCTCTCCAGCTGGCACTGAAACTTCAGAGGCCAAGGGATGTCGCACTGGGACACTTCCACTGAAGAGAGCACTGATTCAAGCCTGCCGTTTATTCCTAACCGACAGCCTGAGACTTATATCACACAGATCTCCAGACCCCTACCAATACCCAGGTGATTCTCTCTCTTGCCGGTGGTGCAACAGCCACCCGGTTCCTACTCCACTAGAGTAGCTTTCCCAAGAGGGAGAATAGGACACTGCTGTTTATTCCCTAACCAGCAGTCTGTCCTGAGTGAATCGCTCAAGATGACCCTCGATTCCTGAACCCGGAATTAAGGTGAGGAGTATTTTAACAATGACTTGGTCAGAGGTCGCTGGTGAAAGATTGAAGAATTTAAACGACTCCAATTGTCATCAAATCAAGGTTTATTGTAAAACCCAGGTCAAAATCATCAACAGAAGAAACACAATACAATCTTATGCTCTAATATACACTATGTCTATTCAAAAGTAATATAGCGGACACAACGAAAATTCTTATGCTTACACAGCTTTTAGCAATATCACAAGGCACACAAACAAGTTCCCTTCCCCAAAGCCTCAACCACTATTAAAGTCAAGGGAGTTTCGTAAGCTGCTGCGGAGTACTTACGGTCACAGGCTGCAGAGGTCAAGTCAGGGGTGCAGAGGTCGAGCCACGAACGAAGGAGCCCCCCAATCGAAAACACAGCCCCTTTTATATTGTTTTACCTGGCTTTGTCCTGTGGTCGGCCAGCCCCTTTTGCATTGAAAAAGGTAAGGTTTAAAGTTCCCGCTGGTCCTGCCCCCTTTGAGCCGGTCAGACCTGTCGAGATGGGAGTACCTCCCCTAGGTCCGCCTCCAGTCTGTTTTTTGAGATAACGAGGTTGAGCTCCCTTGAAGATTTTCAAAGACTTCCATCTGCTCTGGAGATCGCTGCTATGTTGATGGGGTGTTGATTGGATTCTGCTCTGGTGGAGGCCAGGTCATTTACATTTGCATGGGGCTATGACCATCCCATTGTCCTGCTTGCATGCAAGCCTCCTGTGTATTCCCGTGCCCCTTTGTCTGTGTGTTGATGTTATCTTGTTGTCTGGCTCCTTCTTCCTTGTAGCTCCTAGGGGGGTGTTTTGGAAATATTTATGTATTTATGTCCCTACTCAGCTCAGCGGGCCAAGCCTGCTGGGAAAACTGGTTCTGTTCCCTTGGCTGGAAAGTCGGTTTACAGTCTCTGAGTTTCTCCAAAAGGGCCGAATTGCCCGAAAACCTTACAGATGCCCCTTCGATACGTCCCTACCTGCTTGGATCGTATCGACACAGGTGAAGGGCAATTGTGTGCCTTTGTGTGGACCGTAGGTCCCCCCCCTCAGCAACATGCGAAACTACAAGTCCCAAGACAGTTCCCTTAATCTATGCTACCCCTGATTTCAATAAAAGGGAAAGACAAGACCATACTTAATTCAAGCAGACAGTAACATATACACATTTCACCGGAACCCCAAACGTAAGGGTCCCTGTACATATATCACAATCAAGTACACATTTCACGCGAATCCATACAACTATTTACAATTGCATCTGTTTATTTCACCAAGGATCCTCCTTTCTTGGCTGCACTTCGCTTCTTCCCGTTGAGGGCTCTTCATTTATCCTCCATCGTCGATACCTGCAGCTGAGAGGTTTAGTCCAACTGAGGCGACAGCATAATGTACCCCCTGTACAACATTTCCTTTGTGGGGGCAAACACTAAACCATTCTCAGGCCCCCCCCTGGTGGTGATCGGACAGTTGTGAGGGTCGATCGGTTGGGCTGTGGGCAGGGGTCGCTTTACCTGAACCAGCAGTTCGGTAGCTTCTACAGTCATCCCTTCCCTGGGCGTTACACATCCCTCCCCACTGCGGTCAATTTATCCCGTTCCCTGGGTTCTGCCACCACCTTACAAAAGTGATTAATGCCCCTTGTGGACATGCCTTGGTAGACCCCCATGAACACAAATAAATGCCCCGGTCAGAAGCCCACCCCTTATCCCCGCAAACGGTGATCCTACCCGATGACCCCGTGATGGTCCGTTAGGTGTTGGTGTCCAGGTGTTCCCAGTCCGAGGACCGATCCCTCATGTCCAGCCTCAGCTTCCTGGGCCACCACCATCTCCCCAAAGGAACGTCCCCCTCACAGGTTAAACACACCCGCCTGCCCTCAGTCACCCTAACCCGGTCAGTCGAAGGACTCTTCTGTCTCGCCTCTGCGGAGTTCTCCCGGTCCCACCATCGCCAGGATCAGCAAACTCCACATCGTCGGGTGCCCCATCTGTAAGACAAACAAAACACATCCTTGCCTCCACAGCCCTACCTACCTTAAGGTGCATGGGTGCTATCCGGTGGCGGCAGCAGCTCCCGCTTTGAAGTTGCCGCAGCCTGTCTGGGGTTCTGTGTTTACAGCCCGGCTCCCCAGGGTCCTAGTGCCTGCCGCTATCCGGTGGCAGCAGCAGCTCCTGCTTTGAAGTTGCCGCAGCCTGTCTGGGGTTCTGTGTTTACAGCCCGGCTGCACCAGGGTCCTAGTGCCTGGTGCTTCATCATTTTACCCTTGCACCAGGCGCTTCTGTGTTCCCACGATCCTAAATACTTCACACACAACTACACACTAATTAGAACTAACAGGGGGGGGAATGCTATATACAATGCCACCCGTCTCCGGGTGGCCAAATTAAAACTGTGCCCCGCTAAACTGGGGCAGTTCACCTGTTTGGTCCAACGGCTCGGGCCAGACCGTCCCCTCCCGGGGGTTCGGGCTGCCCCTTGCCTCTCCTTTCCCAACAGGGTTCGGTGATCCCTCATCGCTCCCTTCTACTCGGGCCCCCTTACTGCGGGACCGGGTGACAGGGAGGTGTGATGGGGACCATCTTACCGGGGGCTTGGAGACCCGATTGCTCCCTCGTCCCCCGACTGGTTCCCAAGCCCAAGGTGATACCTCCACTTCCTCCGCCTCCTTAGCCTCTATACTAAGGCAGGCTACCTGACCCACAGGTAAGGGCTTGGGAATCGTTCCTGTCCCTGGGCTGGGTGCTTGCAGCACTGTCGGTCTCTTTGGGACTGCCCCTTCGGGACAGCACCTTGTCACCGGTTGTGTGACCGTGGAGTCAGGGACCTCCCCCACCGTCGTTAATTCTACGGGGGGTTTCTCCACTACCACCCCCCGTCTTCCCCCCACCTTGCTCTTTTTTGTCCTTATGGGGTGGAACAATTTAAATTGACTGATGTGGCGTTCGCATGGGTCCCACCTTAAGGGATTTAAACTGCAAATAGCCCCTGAGGCAGCCTCCAGAATGGGACCCTGCACCTGGACCGGACCAGGGTCTGGGGCTAGAACTACCCCTGCGCTCCCTTTTTCCTGAGGCTGCTCCCTGGGTAGTCATACGGGTTCTTGTGGTGTGGGTGCGGGCAGGCCCTGGCCCGTTGCCATTGCCACCTGTCCTGAGCCTTGCAAAAGGGCTAAAATTTTACTTATCTCGATGGTTCCCGGGGCAGCTGCTCCTACCGCCGGGGTCTGACTCTCTACTGCGGGAGCCCGCTCCTGCTTGCTAGGGTTTCTACATTCCCTCTTGAAATGCCCGGCCTTCCCACACCCGTAGCATACCGGTTTCTCGTCGGAGGTCCGGGTGCCCTCATGCTTCCACTCTCTCTTAGGGGCTGCTGGCGCGATTTCATGCACCCTACCCTTAAGGGGCTTGTCCTCACCCCTCTCCCCATTACGATATGCAAGGGTGAGTTTCCTAAGGACCTCTGCCTCATTAAGGTCCGGACTCTGCGGGTCGAACCAGTGTTCGGCCTTTGCCCTAACGTGGGGGAGACAGTTAGCTACGAGGGTCTTCAGCCAGTGGGCTGTTCTCTCATCTAAATTCCGTCTATCCGCGGGAACCCCGCATGCCTCCATATAGACAGTCCACAGTCTGTCTGCGAACATGGTGGGAGATTCCCCTGGTTGCTGCTTGGTTTCCCCCACCCTCATGAAAGGGCTCCCCAGATTCAAGCCCATTGCCTCCAGAACAGCAGTCTGTGCTGCCGCCCAGGTGTCAGGTCTTCCCCCATTCCCAGAGGTCACTGTCCTGCATAGCTGGGCATCTAGGGTTATCAGGAGCATCTTTATTTGCTCCCCTTCGTCGCAGTCATTGATGTTGGCAGCCTGTTCCACCTCCATAAAATGCAGCGACGGATCCCCCTTTGGAGTTAGTCTGGGAACGTGGGCCACCATCCCCCTGAGCGCGGATGCCCCATGAGGAACGATAATGTCGCCCTCAACCGGTCCCCTGTTTGCCATCCCCGCCGGGGGACCATACCTTCTTTGCCTGACAGGGCACATCTGCCCTACCTGGGGTTCCTGCTCCTCCTCCCCACTGTCCAGCTCTCCTGCCTCGTTGGGTAGCCCCCCTGTCCCCGGGCTAACTACCCATATAGGAGACGCCGCTATCTGGGGATACACCACTGACCCCCCTTGGACCTGCCCCTGACCGGGCGGTCCAAACCCTACCTGCTGACCCGGCCCCATCACCGGCATCCCAGGCAGCGGTCTGTCCCCATCCCATGGGGACCCACATACGAAACCAGGCGGACACGCCGCCAGCTGGGGGTACCCTGCCGACCCCCCTTGGACTTGCTCCTGAACGTGCAGTCCGATCCCCCCCTGCCGACCCGGACACAATCCCGGTGCCTCAGGAGGCGGTCTATTCCCCTTGGCCTTTGGGGAATCATCCGCTGCGAGGAGCACCTTGCCCCTAGGGAACCCCCCTGGACCTACCAGGTGTATCTGTCCCCTGAACTTGGACAAGGCCTCCTCCAACTCCGTTATTCGTGCCTGGCACGGCCCATGGGCACAGTCCCCTACTTCCTCGCGAGCCACTCGGTACGCTGCCTGGATGTCCCGGAACTTCCCCTCCAGCTTCCTACACTGCTCTGTACTCCGAGCATAGAGTCCCTGGAGCCTCCGTTCCTTTTCTTTACCCTCCACTATCTGGCAGTGGAGATAGTCCTTCTCACATCTGTTAGACTCGCTTTCCTGTTTCATTTCTGCCACTTCCCCCCGCAGTCGTTCCGCTGCGCTAGCCTCCTGCTCTAACTCTTCGATCCTTTGCTCTGCGTTGACTACCTGCTGAGACAGGCAAACCAGCCAAACTGCCTTCTCCAAGTGCTTTTTGTGCGCCTTACTGTCTGTCCATGCAGCCGCTGCCATTACCGGTTGCTCCGCATTGATTAATTCTGAAACCCAAGGTTTGGTGAGGTTGACCTTTTGCCACAAATACGAGGATATTCTCTCCTCCATTTTGCTTCGTTCCCTCACCCCCTCTGCCAAGTCACATACTCCAAACCACCGGGCTCCTGCCTGACTCGCCATTGTAGAGGGTGCCATCTCCGCTACTCCACTACTGGGCCGATATCTGGGGTTTGAATATCTGTGTGTGTCTCTCTCCAGCTGGCACTGAAACTTCAGAGGCCAAGGGATGTCGCACTGGGACACTTCCACTGAAGAGAGCACTGATTCAAGCCTGCCGTTTATTCCTAACCGACAGCCTGAGACTTATATCACACAGATCTCCAGACCCCTACCAATACCCAGGTGATTCTCTCTCTTGCCGGTGGTGCAACAGCCACCCGGTTCCTACTCCACTAGAGTAGCTTTCCCAAGAGGGAGAATAGGACACTGCTGTTTATTCCCTAACCAGCAGTCTGTCCTGAGTGAATCGCTCAAGATGACCCTCGATTCCTGAACCCGGAATTAAGGTGAGGAGTATTTTAACAATGACTTGGTCAGAGGTCGCTGGTGAAAGATTGAAGAATTTAAACGACTCCAATTGTCATCAAATCAAGGTTTATTGTAAAACCCAGGTCAAAATCATCAACAGAAGAAACACAATACAATCTTATGCTCTAATATACACTATGTCTATTCAAAAGTAATATAGCGGACACAACGAAAATTCTTATGCTTACACAGCTTTTAGCAATATCACAAGGCACACAAACAAGTTCCCTTCCCCAAAGCCTCAACCACTATTAAAGTCAAGGGAGTTTCGTAAGCTGCTGCGGAGTACTTACGGTCACAGGCTGCAGAGGTCAAGTCAGGGGTGCAGAGGTCGAGCCACGAACGAAGGAGCCCCCCAATCGAAAACACAGCCCCTTTTATATTGTTTTACCTGGCTTTGTCCTGTGGTCGGCCAGCCCCTTTTGCATTGAAAAAGGTAAGGTTTAAAGTTCCCGCTGGTCCTGCCCCCTTTGAGCCGGTCAGACCTGTCGAGATGGGAGTACCTCCCCTAGGTCCGCCTCCAGTCTGTTTTTTGAGATAACGAGGTTGAGCTCCCTTGAAGATTTTCAAAGACTTCCATCTGCTCTGGAGATCGCTGCTATGTTGATGGGGTGTTGATTGGATTCTGCTCTGGTGGAGGCCAGGTCATTTACATTTGCATGGGGCTATGACCATCCCATTGTCCTGCTTGCATGCAAGCCTCCTGTGTATTCCCGTGCCCCTTTGTCTGTGTGTTGATGTTATCTTGTTGTCTGGCTCCTTCTTCCTTGTAGCTCCTAGGGGGGTGTTTTGGAAATATTTATGTATTTATGTCCCTACTCAGCTCAGCGGGCCAAGCCTGCTGGGAAAACTGGTTCTGTTCCCTTGGCTGGAAAGTCGGTTTACAGTCTCTGAGTTTCTCCAAAAGGGCCGAATTGCCCGAAAACCTTACAGATGCCCCTTCGATACGTCCCTACCTGCTTGGATCGTATCGACACAGGTGAAGGGCAATTGTGTGCCTTTGTGTGGACCGTAGGTCCCCCCCCTCAGCAACATGCGAAACTACAAGTCCCAAGACAGTTCCCTTAATCTATGCTACCCCTGATTTCAATAAAAGGGAAAGACAAGACCATACTTAATTCAAGCAGACAGTAACATATACACATTTCACCGGAACCCCAAACGTAAGGGTCCCTGTACATATATCACAATCAAGTACACATTTCACGCGAATCCATACAACTATTTACAATTGCATCTGTTTATTTCACCAAGGATCCTCCTTTCTTGGCTGCACTTCGCTTCTTCCCGTTGAGGGCTCTTCATTTATCCTCCATCGTCGATACCTGCAGCTGAGAGGTTTAGTCCAACTGAGGCGACAGCATAATGTACCCCCTGTACAACATTTCCTTTGTGGGGGCAAACACTAAACCATTCTCAGGCCCCCCCCTGGTGGTGATCGGACAGTTGTGAGGGTCGATCGGTTGGGCTGTGGGCAGGGGTCGCTTTACCTGAACCAGCAGTTCGGTAGCTTCTACAGTCATCCCTTCCCTGGGCGTTACACATCCCTCCCCACTGCGGTCAATTTATCCCGTTCCCTGGGTTCTGCCACCACCTTACAAAAGTGATTAATGCCCCTTGTGGACATGCCTTGGTAGACCCCCATGAACACAAATAAATGCCCCGGTCAGAAGCCCACCCCTTATCCCCGCAAACGGTGATCCTACCCGATGACCCCGTGATGGTCCGTTAGGTGTTGGTGTCCAGGTGTTCCCAGTCCGAGGACCGATCCCTCATGTCCAGCCTCAGCTTCCTGGGCCACCACCATCTCCCCAAAGGAACGTCCCCCTCACAGGTTAAACACACCCGCCTGCCCTCAGTCACCCTAACCCGGTCAGTCGAAGGACTCTTCTGTCTCGCCTCTGCGGAGTTCTCCCGGTCCCACCATCGCCAGGATCAGCAAACTCCACATCGTCGGGTGCCCCATCTGTAAGACAAACAAAACACATCCTTGCCTCCACAGCCCTACCTACCTTAAGGTGCATGGGTGCTATCCGGTGGCGGCAGCAGCTCCCGCTTTGAAGTTGCCGCAGCCTGTCTGGGGTTCTGTGTTTACAGCCCGGCTCCCCAGGGTCCTAGTGCCTGCCGCTATCCGGTGGCAGCAGCAGCTCCTGCTTTGAAGTTGCCGCAGCCTGTCTGGGGTTCTGTGTTTACAGCCCGGCTGCACCAGGGTCCTAGTGCCTGGTGCTTCATCATTTTACCCTTGCACCAGGCGCTTCTGTGTTCCCACGATCCTAAATACTTCACACACAACTACACACTAATTAGAACTAACAGGGGGGGGAATGCTATATACAATGCCACCCGTCTCCGGGTGGCCAAATTAAAACTGTGCCCCGCTAAACTGGGGCAGTTCACCTGTTTGGTCCAACGGCTCGGGCCAGACCGTCCCCTCCCGGGGGTTCGGGCTGCCCCTTGCCTCTCCTTTCCCAACAGGGTTCGGTGATCCCTCATCGCTCCCTTCTACTCGGGCCCCCTTACTGCGGGACCGGGTGACAGGGAGGTGTGATGGGGACCATCTTACCGGGGGCTTGGAGACCCGATTGCTCCCTCGTCCCCCGACTGGTTCCCAAGCCCAAGGTGATACCTCCACTTCCTCCGCCTCCTTAGCCTCTATACTAAGGCAGGCTACCTGACCCACAGGTAAGGGCTTGGGAATCGTTCCTGTCCCTGGGCTGGGTGCTTGCAGCACTGTCGGTCTCTTTGGGACTGCCCCTTCGGGACAGCACCTTGTCACCGGTTGTGTGACCGTGGAGTCAGGGACCTCCCCCACCGTCGTTAATTCTACGGGGGGTTTCTCCACTACCACCCCCCGTCTTCCCCCCACCTTGCTCTTTTTTGTCCTTATGGGGTGGAACAATTTAAATTGACTGATGTGGCGTTCGCATGGGTCCCACCTTAAGGGATTTAAACTGCAAATAGCCCCTGAGGCAGCCTCCAGAATGGGACCCTGCACCTGGACCGGACCAGGGTCTGGGGCTAGAACTACCCCTGCGCTCCCTTTTTCCTGAGGCTGCTCCCTGGGTAGTCATACGGGTTCTTGTGGTGTGGGTGCGGGCAGGCCCTGGCCCGTTGCCATTGCCACCTGTCCTGAGCCTTGCAAAAGGGCTAAAATTTTACTTATCTCGATGGTTCCCGGGGCAGCTGCTCCTACCGCCGGGGTCTGACTCTCTACTGCGGGAGCCCGCTCCTGCTTGCTAGGGTTTCTACATTCCCTCTTGAAATGCCCGGCCTTCCCACACCCGTAGCATACCGGTTTCTCGTCGGAGGTCCGGGTGCCCTCATGCTTCCACTCTCTCTTAGGGGCTGCTGGCGCGATTTCATGCACCCTACCCTTAAGGGGCTTGTCCTCACCCCTCTCCCCATTACGATATGCAAGGGTGAGTTTCCTAAGGACCTCTGCCTCATTAAGGTCCGGACTCTGCGGGTCGAACCAGTGTTCGGCCTTTGCCCTAACGTGGGGGAGACAGTTAGCTACGAGGGTCTTCAGCCAGTGGGCTGTTCTCTCATCTAAATTCCGTCTATCCGCGGGAACCCCGCATGCCTCCATATAGACAGTCCACAGTCTGTCTGCGAACATGGTGGGAGATTCCCCTGGTTGCTGCTTGGTTTCCCCCACCCTCATGAAAGGGCTCCCCAGATTCAAGCCCATTGCCTCCAGAACAGCAGTCTGTGCTGCCGCCCAGGTGTCAGGTCTTCCCCCATTCCCAGAGGTCACTGTCCTGCATAGCTGGGCATCTAGGGTTATCAGGAGCATCTTTATTTGCTCCCCTTCGTCGCAGTCATTGATGTTGGCAGCCTGTTCCACCTCCATAAAATGCAGCGACGGATCCCCCTTTGGAGTTAGTCTGGGAACGTGGGCCACCATCCCCCTGAGCGCGGATGCCCCATGAGGAACGATAATGTCGCCCTCAACCGGTCCCCTGTTTGCCATCCCCGCCGGGGGACCATACCTTCTTTGCCTGACAGGGCACATCTGCCCTACCTGGGGTTCCTGCTCCTCCTCCCCACTGTCCAGCTCTCCTGCCTCGTTGGGTAGCCCCCCTGTCCCCGGGCTAACTACCCATATAGGAGACGCCGCTATCTGGGGATACACCACTGACCCCCCTTGGACCTGCCCCTGACCGGGCGGTCCAAACCCTACCTGCTGACCCGGCCCCATCACCGGCATCCCAGGCAGCGGTCTGTCCCCATCCCATGGGGACCCACATACGAAACCAGGCGGACACGCCGCCAGCTGGGGGTACCCTGCCGACCCCCCTTGGACTTGCTCCTGAACGTGCAGTCCGATCCCCCCCTGCCGACCCGGACACAATCCCGGTGCCTCAGGAGGCGGTCTATTCCCCTTGGCCTTTGGGGAATCATCCGCTGCGAGGAGCACCTTGCCCCTAGGGAACCCCCCTGGACCTACCAGGTGTATCTGTCCCCTGAACTTGGACAAGGCCTCCTCCAACTCCGTTATTCGTGCCTGGCACGGCCCATGGGCACAGTCCCCTACTTCCTCGCGAGCCACTCGGTACGCTGCCTGGATGTCCCGGAACTTCCCCTCCAGCTTCCTACACTGCTCTGTACTCCGAGCATAGAGTCCCTGGAGCCTCCGTTCCTTTTCTTTACCCTCCACTATCTGGCAGTGGAGATAGTCCTTCTCACATCTGTTAGACTCGCTTTCCTGTTTCATTTCTGCCACTTCCCCCCGCAGTCGTTCCGCTGCGCTAGCCTCCTGCTCTAACTCTTCGATCCTTTGCTCTGCGTTGACTACCTGCTGAGACAGGCAAACCAGCCAAACTGCCTTCTCCAAGTGCTTTTTGTGCGCCTTACTGTCTGTCCATGCAGCCGCTGCCATTACCGGTTGCTCCGCATTGATTAATTCTGAAACCCAAGGTTTGGTGAGGTTGACCTTTTGCCACAAATACGAGGATATTCTCTCCTCCATTTTGCTTCGTTCCCTCACCCCCTCTGCCAAGTCACATACTCCAAACCACCGGGCTCCTGCCTGACTCGCCATTGTAGAGGGTGCCATCTCCGCTACTCCACTACTGGGCCGATATCTGGGGTTTGAATATCTGTGTGTGTCTCTCTCCAGCTGGCACTGAAACTTCAGAGGCCAAGGGATGTCGCACTGGGACACTTCCACTGAAGAGAGCACTGATTCAAGCCTGCCGTTTATTCCTAACCGACAGCCTGAGACTTATATCACACAGATCTCCAGACCCCTACCAATACCCAGGTGATTCTCTCTCTTGCCGGTGGTGCAACAGCCACCCGGTTCCTACTCCACTAGAGTAGCTTTCCCAAGAGGGAGAATAGGACACTGCTGTTTATTCCCTAACCAGCAGTCTGTCCTGAGTGAATCGCTCAAGATGACCCTCGATTCCTGAACCCGGAATTAAGGTGAGGAGTATTTTAACAATGACTTGGTCAGAGGTCGCTGGTGAAAGATTGAAGAATTTAAACGACTCCAATTGTCATCAAATCAAGGTTTATTGTAAAACCCAGGTCAAAATCATCAACAGAAGAAACACAATACAATCTTATGCTCTAATATACACTATGTCTATTCAAAAGTAATATAGCGGACACAACGAAAATTCTTATGCTTACACAGCTTTTAGCAATATCACAAGGCACACAAACAAGTTCCCTTCCCCAAAGCCTCAACCACTATTAAAGTCAAGGGAGTTTCGTAAGCTGCTGCGGAGTACTTACGGTCACAGGCTGCAGAGGTCAAGTCAGGGGTGCAGAGGTCGAGCCACGAACGAAGGAGCCCCCCAATCGAAAACACAGCCCCTTTTATATTGTTTTACCTGGCTTTGTCCTGTGGTCGGCCAGCCCCTTTTGCATTGAAAAAGGTAAGGTTTAAAGTTCCCGCTGGTCCTGCCCCCTTTGAGCCGGTCAGACCTGTCGAGATGGGAGTACCTCCCCTAGGTCCGCCTCCAGTCTGTTTTTTGAGATAACGAGGTTGAGCTCCCTTGAAGATTTTCAAAGACTTCCATCTGCTCTGGAGATCGCTGCTATGTTGATGGGGTGTTGATTGGATTCTGCTCTGGTGGAGGCCAGGTCATTTACATTTGCATGGGGCTATGACCATCCCATTGTCCTGCTTGCATGCAAGCCTCCTGTGTATTCCCGTGCCCCTTTGTCTGTGTGTTGATGTTATCTTGTTGTCTGGCTCCTTCTTCCTTGTAGCTCCTAGGGGGGTGTTTTGGAAATATTTATGTATTTATGTCCCTACTCAGCTCAGCGGGCCAAGCCTGCTGGGAAAACTGGTTCTGTTCCCTTGGCTGGAAAGTCGGTTTACAGTCTCTGAGTTTCTCCAAAAGGGCCGAATTGCCCGAAAACCTTACAGGCCCAGGAGGAGGATTCGTCCCGCTGGAGGAGTACTGCCCCAATGCCAGCCTGGCTCGCGTCAGTGGAGATCTTCGTCTCCTTGGCGGAGTAGAAAAACGCCAGTACCGGGGCCTTGGTGAGTTTCGCCCTGAGCTCACGCCACTCTCGGTCATGAGCGGGGAGACACTGGAAGTCCGTAGTTTTTTTGATAAGATTGCGGATAGCTGTGGTGTGTGATGCAAGGTGGGGATAAACTTCCCAAGGAAATTGACCATCCCTAGGAAGCGGAGGACCGCTTTCTTGTCCTCCGGGGTCTTCATGGCGTTGATCACCGACACCTTGTCTGCATCTGACCGCACACCGAACTGCGAAATATGGTCGCCAAGGAACTTTATTTCTGCTTGACCGAACGAGCATTTGGCTCTATTGAGTCGGAGGCCATGCTCGTGGATCCTGTGGAACATTCGCTTGAGGCGATCGATGTGCTCCTGAGGAGTTATGGACCAGATAATAATATCATCGACGTACACTCGCACCCCCTCGATGCCCTCCATCATTTGCTCCATTATACGGTGGAACACGTCCGAGGCGGAGAAGATGCCAAAGGGCATCCGGTTGTAACAGTAGCGAACATACAGGGTGTTAAATGTACACAACTTTCGACTGGACGCGTCCAGCTGTATTTGCCAAAACCCCTTGGAGGCATCCAGCTTCGTGAAAAACTTGGCGTGAGCCATTTCGCTGGTGAGCTCTTCTCGTTTAGGTATAGGGTAGTGTTCCCTCATGATGTTACGGTTCAAATCTTTGGGGTCG
Source organism: Scyliorhinus torazame (assembly GCF_047496885.1). Lineage (NCBI taxonomy): Eukaryota > Metazoa > Chordata > Chondrichthyes > Carcharhiniformes > Scyliorhinidae > Scyliorhinus > Scyliorhinus torazame. The sequence continues at coordinate 91,850,349 of NC_092718.1, forward strand.
ATACAAATGCGAAGTTCCCCTGACGGTTTTTTGACACAAACCATGGAGCTAACCCAGTCCGTGGGTTCAGTGACCTCAGAAATGATGCCCTGGTCCTGGAGGTCTTGCAGCTGCTGCTTGAGGCGGTCCTAGAGGGGTGCCGGCACCCGACACGGTACATGAACCACAGGTGTGGCATTCGGCTTCAGCAGTATCTTGTATCCCGGTAAGGTAGTGTACCCATACCTTCTAAGACGCTGTGGTATGACCGGTCGTCTAATTGGGCTTGGAAGTTGACATCTGGCGAGGCCGTTGCCTCTGCGGACGACATGATGGGAACCCGCTGCACAAGATTCAGGATTTTGCAGGCCCGAGCACCGAGCAGGAATCTCTGTTGGTTCCGACAATTTCAAGATGCAGGGTTGCTTCTGAAGAACGGTGGGATACCGCAAGCTGGCATGAGCCACTGGCAGCAATGGCATTGCCATTGTAGTCGAGTAGCTGGCAGGCCGGTGGAAGAATGCTTGGCTTGACACGGATGGGGTCAAGGTCAGACTTTGAAATGAGGTTCGCTGAAGCGCCGGTGTCCAGCCTGAAGCGTATGCGAGCCTTAACCATAAGGGTGGCACACCACTCGTCGTCCGGATCAATGCTCATCACTGGGAGTTGTTTCACCTTCTTCACTGAAAGCATTGTATGCTTGGTGATGATGCCCACCTGGAATGGGGATGTGAGGCCCTCGGTGTCGGAATCTGGAACCATGTCGGAGTCGGAGTCTGCAACGGGTAGCTGTACTGACCGGACATTCCTGCGCTGCGACTGGCATCGCTGTATCTTGGGCAATTGGACAGATCTGCACAGGGCTGCGTAGTGGCCAAGCTTGCCACACTGGAGACAGCGTCGAGATTTTGCAGGACATTGCCGCTTTAAATGGGTGGAGACACAGTTGTTACACGTCATGGTGCTGACGTCAGGGCGCTCCGTGCGCCACCGCGCATGCGCGGTGCGGTCAAACGATGTGCATACCTGCGCAGTTCGGTCGTCGGCCTCACCGTCCCCTTGGCCGTGGCGCTGTTGCTAACTTTTGGTTGGTTCAATTGGCTCTGTTTTATAACCTTTGCTCTCGAGTTGCCAGGTATCTTTATGATACCGCCACGAGGTTCAAGTTCAAGTAATGATCAATAACTCAACACACCAATTAGTAAGATTCAAATCAAAGCACATTTATTATACACAGTAAATCGCTACTCATGCATAAATTCTACTTCTAAGCTACTTCTACAATTAACAGGCCTATACTTAGCTTCGGACTGGCCCACCAGGTCAGGGGAACAAATGGCCTTTCGTTCGGATTCTGAAACTGTGGGATTCAAAGCCGGTATGGACTGGTAGCTAGGAGCGCCTATCTCGTAGCGAGCGTCGATTTGAGACTTACCTCAGTGATGCGGCAGCTTGGACAGTTCACTCTCAAGGGTTGGTTCGCGTTGCTGAGTGACCCGGTCAAGAAGAACGATTTGAACTTGGGGGTTTAACTTTACAGATCCCAGGGGCTTCCCGCCTTTCGGGGCGGACCCTGTACCTGGTTCTAGGTGATTGGACTTCGTTCCAATCGCTTGGTTCGATTTCTCCAATACTGGAGCGGTTCCCTGATCGATGGGCAGTCTTGAGGTGTCCGTTAACCTCTTTTGTGTTGGCTCCTGCTGGCGCCGGGGAGTCTGGATTAGCTTTGTTTGTCCCAAATGTTGTGATTGTTCCTAGGATATATACCGGGGTGCGAGCGCGGTATGCTCTCCTTCTCCATTTTCTCAGACGAATAGTCTGCATGATGCTGCAGAGTATCGCCAATACTAGTAGGGATTCTATCAAGTAGGACAGGGAGTACCAGGTTATAAACCTGTCACACCAAGATGGTGTGGTGTCGCTTGTGACTGGGCTCTGGGTACTGTGGGGAAGTGAATCATCAACAGCTGGGGGGGTTGAGGTCAGGGGGTTCGCGTTCGCGCGCAACCAAATGTCCATTAGGGTTATGAGCCACGCGGAGGATGTCCTCAGGGTTCTTCTTCTTTCTTTTCTTTTCTCTTCTCGTCTCTGGTCCTGGAGCTTCTGGAGTTCTGTGGAATCAAGCATAGTGTCTGTTACTATCTTGGTTTAATATCTCGTGTGTTAGCCTGTCTGTCCTTTAGTGCCAATTACTCCCTTTATAACTGGTCACTATGTGTGACTCCCTCATTTTTTTCAAAAACCGAATTTCAGGACAAGATACACTTTCAAATACTGAACCAGTGCGAGCCATCTCGCAGACTGTGCGATTTACCATCCAAATGTTTGAGGATGTAAATAACAGAGGGTTGGCAACCTAAGGGTTACCTGAAAACAAAACAAAACTTTTTGAACAAAAAAATTCTGAAATGAGGTGCGTATGTGCCGCGACGGGTAAGAGTTGGATGGAGTCCCCGGGTAGGACGGCGACCGATGCCGTGTTTCCCCTACCCGAGCGTAGCTGACCAGAGGGAGGGTTCCCAGGCAGGGCGGGTCCCAAGCCGTTTCTCCACTGCCTGAGCAACCGACAAGAACGGGCAAGAAATGTAGTCATCGTGGTGGGGCTGCCGTATTGGTTCTTCCCTCGAACCAGAAGGGTAGTTACGAACAGGGGCCTGTGTTTCTCTCGACAGACGAGTTCCTCTGAACTGGCGTCTGGGACATTAACAAGTCTCTGTGGGCAAGTTCTCAGAGGTTTCGGCCGAAAAGGCGTGGGGCTGTGGAAAAAAATTTCCGGTCTGACATACAACATTTAACACTAACAGTAACAAACAACAACAAACATGCTGCAGGTTCCATCAGAAAGGACACCGTTTTCTCCCAAGCGGTTCCTTTTTAAAACATCATTTGGACACCTCAGTTATCGGTTGCGAACAGGGCCGCAAAGGGGTTCTCGTTTTGGGAGTCAGACTCAAAGTCGTCATCTTCTCCTGGATGCCAAACTCTTGAGTGCATCATGGCTGAAAGGGCTGCTTGGTATGATGTTGGATCGCTCTCGTCATTCCGGACGAGTCTGTATGAATCATCTCGGTGCCAAAAGGTGGTGTCTAGTTCTGTGGGGATGGAATCGGGGTCGTCATTGTAGGTCGGTGATCGGTGGTGGGGTTTGTTTAGGAAAGTGATCATGAAGGGATCACTCGAATCGTGGTCAGATTCGCTGGGTGTGGGTCCTGTTGCAGGGGGATAGTAGGGAGGCGTGCTGTGGCTATTATCCGAGTCACAGTCGCTGTCTCTGCTGCTGCTGTCTGTGGGCATTCCGGGGCGGAGTCTATAGTTCGGGGGTGGAGTCAGGGTTGAGTCCGTGGCTGGGCTAGACGTGTTGGGGGAGGGTAGGGTTACGTTGGCTGTGGTCTGCTGCGGGGCATGGTCTGCTGCGTCGAGCATGACGTGGTGTGAGTGGTTAGACTGTGTTCCATATGCCTTCATCTGGTTGATTTGGAACCACGCAGTCTTTCCATTGGGGTACTTTATTTTGTAGACGGAAGGGCTTACTTTGTCCGCAATGGAGTACGGACCCGAATACTTTGGTGACAGGAATGTGCTGGGGTTGTATACTGAGAGCATGACTTGCTGTCCTACACTGAACTCAGTCGCATGCACTGTCTTATCGAAACAGGCCTTGCTCTGTTTCTTTCTTGTGCCCAATTTCACTGCGGCTGCTAGCTGAGCCGTTTTAACATTCGCCACTAACTGTTCGACTGCTTTCTCGTGTGTGAGGGCCGTCACTTCGGGGCTGGTCAAATCTAAGCCGAATAAAAAGTCTGTGCCTTTCATGGGGCGTCCGGTCATGAGGGTGTGTGGGGTGTAACCTGTGGAAGTTGAAACTGTATTTCGCAAAAACATCAGCGCAAAAGGGAGAACAGAGTCCCAAACGGTATTGTTCTGCTGGACCATTTTTCTGAGGGTGGATTTTAGGGTCCGATTCATGCGCTCCACGATACCACTCGACTGGGGGTGGTATGCAATGTGGAATTTTTGGGTAATGCCAAATATCGTGAGGACGTTCTTCATGACACGTCCCGTAAAATGGGAACCTTGGTCGGATTCAATGCTGCGGGGGAGTCCCCATCTCGTAAAGATGTGGTGGGTTAAAATCTTGGCTGTGGTCTTTGCAGTGTTTGTTCTGGATGGGAATGCTTCCACCCATTTGGTAAATGTGTCTATCACCACGAGTACCTATTTATAACCATTCCCGCAAGGGGGCAATGGTCCTATAAAATCAATCTGGAGGTTAGTCCAGGGGCCATTAATGGGTCGGGTGTGACTGAGTTGAGCCTTCTTGGCATATCTGTCCGGATTGTTCTGGGCACAGATAAGACAATTCTCAACGTAGTGAGTTACATCTTCTTTCAAATTCGGCCACCAACAGAGCTGCCTGAGGTGGGCTGCAGTGGGATCGATTCCCTGATGTCCATGACTGTCATGGAACAAACAAAGCAGTTGATTCCTGTCCTGTTCAGGAACCACCTAAAAAGGTGTGAGTCTTTGTCCTTTTAACAGTGATGTCCCGTCCCTGCAAAAGAAGGGTCCATCTAGCTGCTCTTATCTGACTAACTGTACCGTCCTTGAGTCGTCCGTCCAGTCAAAGTTGGGTGGGGGTGTGTTCCGTGAGGATTGTGATGGGGTTCACTCCGGTAATGTAAGAAAAATACTGTACTGACCAAAATACTGCGAGCTGGTGCCTCTCACAGGCTGAAAATCCCTGCTCCACAGCATCTAAAATTCTGGAGGCGTAAGCCACGGGCCTTAACTGTTCGTGCCGTTCCTGGAGGAGCACGGCCGAAAGGGTGCGGTCTGTGCTTGCTACCTCTATAGCATATGGGGAAAGCGGGTCTTGAACTTGTAGTGCGGGGGCTGCTATGAGTGCTCTTTTCAACGAGTCCACAGCATCCATATGCTGCGGAAGCCATTCCCAGGGGGCTCCTTTCTTTAGGAGGTCTGAGAGGGGTGCTGCCTTGCTGGCGAACCCGTCAATGTGGTTTCGGCAGTAGCCAACCAGTCCAAAAAACGACCGGAGGGCTGAAACGTTCTGGGGAAGGGGCAATTTAACAATTGAGTCAATCCTTTTATGCTCGATCTCGCGTTTACCATGTGTGATAATTGGACCCAAATATATCACTCTGTTTTCCAAAATCTGGGCCTTTTTGGGGTTAACTTTACATCCAATTGCTTGTAGGATTTCCAGGAGTTCGGACAGAAGCTTGATGTGCTCTTCCTTGGTGTCTGTCTGCAGTAGTAGGTCGTCTCGGGGCGAGAAAATTTGGCTAAACCATTTGCCAGCTGTCGGTGGAAAATGGAGGGGCAGTTGTGGAATCCTTGTGGCAGGCATGTCCACGTGTACTGTTGATTTTTAAAGGTGAAGGCAAATTTGTACTGGCACGCCTTTGCCAATGGAATGGACCAGAATCCATTACTGATATCCAAAACCGTAAAGTATCGGGAATTGAGTCCCTGCTTGAGCATGGTCTCGGGACTTGCTGCTACTGTGGGGGCTGCTGCGGGGGTGACTTTGTTGAGTTCCCGGTAATCGATGGTCAGTCGCCATGACCCACCGGGCTTTCTCACTGGCCAAATCGGGGCATTATTAGTGGAGGTTACTGATCTAAGTAAGCCCTGCTCTAATAAGCTGTTGATTACTTTTGAGATTTCTCCCTCTGCCTCTTGGGGAAATCCATACTGCTTTTGGGGTTTAGGGTCAGGTCCTGTGATATGTACGGAACCAGTCATCCGTCCACAGTCGTGTTTGTGGGTCGCGAATGCTGCCCTGTTCTTTTGCAGAACTGCCCTAACCTGTCGGTCCGTGCTAATCGTAGTCGGGTCAAACCACAATTCGCCGACTGCCCTAATCTTGTTTGCGTACTCACCTACTGTGAGCGTTGCGGGGGCTCTTGCGGATTTTGCCATTTTACAGACACATTGGTTAACTGGACCAAAGGATAGGTTGTGGGAATTCATAAAGTCAATTCCCAAAATGTGTTCTGCTGTGGGGGGTAGATCGACTAAGACTACGGGGTGCTTGGTGGTGATGGTACCGATTTGAATGGGTGCAGGGGCTGTGATGTGTCCCTGCTGTGAGTGGCCTGTAAAGCCGCTGAGGGTGATGGTGGCTGTAGTGGGCCACGTGTCTTTTTGAAACAGGGTGAAGGAATTTATTGTGGTGCGGGACCCTCCTGTGTCCCAGAGAAACTCGATGGGCTGTCCCCGTATTTTCGCTGCAACTACCGGTCGGCCAGACCTATCCCAAAGGGTGTCGCAGACCCAACTAGGGGAGCCCGAACACCGTCAGTCCGTTCCGTTCAGGTCCGTCTGGTCTGAGCGGGTGCTAACACTATGTATGGGCTCAGTCTTATTCTTACTTAGAGTGCCCGTCTGCTGGGCTCTCTGTGGCTTCCTAGGGGCATTGCACTCTCTTGCAAAGTGTCCTAAATGGCTACAGTTGTAACACTCCTGTGACGTGGGTGGGGGGCTGTTCTTGCCTTCATTTACCCAGGCGGGGTTCTGGTGTGATTTTACTGCTTGTATGTCTGCTTCTGCCTGCTGTTCTTCGGAATTTTAACTGCGGGTTTGTTTTGTACAGATTGCTCCCAGGCGCAGGACAATCTTTTCACTACCCATTTCTCATTATGAGCCTCCTCTGAGGGGTCATAATTCGCACAAGTTTTTTGTCCTGTTTCTGTGGCATGGGAGATAAGGGTGCGGGTCCATTTGGCCATGTTGTCTGGGGACAAATGGGCGCGGTCGAAGTCTCCAAAATCTGCTGCAAAATGGATCCACAGGCGTCCATCAAACGCTGTGGGGTGCTCGGTTTTCTTTTGCCTGCATTTATTGAGGCCATCTACGGGGTCACCCCGATTATACCCAATCACGTCTAGGACCGCGGTATGCATTTCTGCAAGGGTGCCTCCTCCTACATTCTGTGGGTCGGGAAGGGCTGCTACGACCGAAGGGTCTAGATTCAAAACTGTGAGCTTTACATGCTCTCACTCGTCCAGGCCGCACATGGTCGCCTGCTGCTTTACTCTGGCAAAGAAGTGGGGGGGGGGGGTCTGAGGTGGGGAGGAACGGTGTGATTTTCTCGCACGTGTCCCGTAATTGGGTCACTGTTAAGGGGGTGGTGTACAGAAATTCCGTGTCGTCTGATGTGGCTGTGTGGTGGGTGGTTACTGGGTTCATTGGAGCCTGAACTATCTGCTCTGTGGGGGGTTGGGGCGCTTTCCTTTTTTGGGGCTTTCCCTGCGTACATGTTCCCTGAACATTGTAGCCACCTAAAATGGCTGATTCCCTATTAATTTGGCCAAAACCCGATTTAAAATGGCTCACCGAAAAGGCTGATGGGAAAAGCAGCCAACAGGACACAAACGGACAGCTGCAGACAGAATAGCGTATTCGGTTCTGGGGAAGTCGGCCCAGATCGATACTCAAGACTATTAGCAGCACATCAACCCAGACATCTGCAGTTTAATCGGCTATCCCCGGGAACAATTGCAACATATTAGCAATTGAATGCCGGACCAGACCTGTCGGCGCCTGCAGTGGCCGAAACAAAGACAGGTGAACGACCACCCCCCGATCGAGGAATCGCCCCGTTATTGGACGTATCGAACCCAGTGATTGGGAACAAGTCCAATCACTTGGGACTCAGGGTCAAGGGCCGCCCCGAGAGGCGGGAAGCCCCTGGGCCCTATAAAGTGAGGGGCCAAGTTCAGATCTCTCTCTCTCTCCCTTCTTCGCCTGCTCGAGACCTTCGCAAATACATCGACCAGAAACAGTAAGTCTGACTCCAGCGATCGCTACCCGATAAAGACTCCTAGCCATCGACCCGTATCAGCCTTTTTGAATCCCGCGGGCCAGATCCGATTCGATAAGCCATTCGTTTCCCTGACCTGGTGGGCCCTTCCTAAAGTTAAGTATTGGCCAGTAGTGATAGGTTTCTATATAGATAGTAGGATTATTGTGTAAGCATTAATTGTTGTATATAATAAATGACCGTTGATTTCAATCTTACTAAGCGGTGTGCTGACTTATTAATCATAACTCGAGCTTGAACCACGTGGCGGTATCAGAAAGATACCTAGCGACTCGTGAGCAAAGGTGACATAATCAGAGGTAATAAAACTAACGCTAAAAAGAGCAACAACATATCTCTGCACTGTCTCACTTAACTCTTCCCAATCAGGGCCGTCTTCCTCGTCTAACTTTGATCCAAAAGTTTCCTGGAATCCTTTGTGAACTGAAAGCAGAGATTGCAGTTCTGCAATCTGCTTCTGGCACTTTGCGTGGTCTAGTGAGCTTTGTCTGTGCTCCGTGGTGGCAGCATGGAGTGCTCTTAACACTGCCTTCAGGTCACTACACTGCCTCTGCAATGCCTCTACCTGCTTCTCGGTTTCTTCTCGTACCAAGACTGCATGTTGCGTGTCCTGATAGGCCTTTTCATACTGGGACTGGAAGCTGCTTAAGTGTGCCAGACAAAACTGGTGTGCCCACTTGGCATCATCCACCTCTCCGTCTTTTGCTGCCAACTTCCTCCTTAGCTCTACATTCTCTCTCTCTACCTCACTGACATCGACCTTGTTTTTTCGATTTAAGCCTTCTATCCCTTTCCGGAGCATCCTAACGACCTCCTCTGTGCCTCGCAATTGTGCCAAGCAGGACACGATTGCCATCGGCTTGCGGGCTTTTCCTAAGCTCTTCTTGTGAATCTCGCTCAGGTTCTCCCACCAAGTATGTCCTATACTCCCGGGACCTGTTTCCTCGTTGTTACAGAATTCACCCCAAAGGGGCCATCCTTTCCCTTTGAGGCACTTCCTGATTTTGTCTTCCCATACGGGACATTGTCCTACTCTACTGCTGCTGGTCACTGCGGCTGCAAATTCTTCTGGGTTCATGAGGCGTTGAATTGCCTGCATTGCCATCTTTCCTATCTGAAAGCTTCTTTTAAATTTGGAACAAGGGGGGGCTAAGGCGGTGCTGTGATTACGGGTACGGCTTTCGCTATTTTCCGAAATACAAACTCCAGACAGTTTTGTCGCAACAAAAATCTATCAGTATTACCTTATCGCCCTGTTAGTTACGCATGCATACACACTTCCGAATTATGAGGATTGATCAGAACTGCTTGAACACTTGTGGTTTTTCTGTTCCCAATTGGATTTCTAATTCAAATTTTTGGATTCTCCTGGAGTGGTTAAGCCACTTCTAGTTCGGGTCCCGTCAGATGTCGCCAGTAATATGTTGCTAACTTTTGGTTGGTTCAATTGGCTCTGTTTTATAACCTTTGCTCTCGAGTCGCCAGGTATCTTTATGATACCGCCATGAGGTTCAAGTTCAAGTAATGATCAATAACTCAACACACCAGTTAGTAAGATTCAAATCAAAGCACATTTTTCTACACATAAAATCGCTACTCATGCATAAATTCTACTTCTAAGCTACTTCTACAACTAACAGGCCTATACTTAGCTTCGGACTGGCCCACCAGGTCAGGGGAACAAATGGCCTTTCGTTCGGATTCTGAAACTGTGGGATTCAAAGCCGGTATGGACTAGTAGCTAGGAGCGCCTATCTCGTAGCGAGCGTCGACTTGAGACTTACTTCAGTGATGCGGCAGCTTGGACAGTTCACTCTCAAGGGTTGGTTCGCGTTGCTGAGTGACCCTGTCAAGAAGAACGATTTGAACTTTGGGGCTTAACTTTATAGTCCCCAGGGGCTTCCCGCCTTTCGGGGCGGACCCTGTACCTGGTTCTAGGTGATTGGACTTCGTTCCAATCGCTTGGTTCGATTTCTCCAATACTGGAGCGGTTCCCTGATCGTTGGGCGGTCTTGAGGTGTCCGTTAACCTCTTTTGTGTTGGCTCCTGCTGGCGCCGGGGAGTCTGACTTGGCTTTGTTTATCCCAAATGTTTTGATTGTTCCTGGGGATTACTCATTAGTATGTAGATGGCTGCTACATTATTATGCTGATGGTCGCTGGTATCGATGCTGTCTGGGCTATGGCAGAGTTTAATACACAGTAACTTGCACCTGCTGGTTTCTGCCTGTGTTGGCTGAATTTCCCTTCAGCCTTTGCTGTTCTTCCATTTTAAATCGGGACTTGGTCAACCCAGGTGGCGACAGCGCGCATGCGCAGGAGCCCGGGAAAAGCGCGCGGAATGGCCGCCCTCATCCAGACTCAGGCCCTGGAGCTGTTTTACGGCCTGCACCCGCTCCACATCGTGGGGGCCTTACCGCGCCATCTCTGCCGCCTTGATATGGGAGTACCGGTTGTTAGTGTGCTCGTGGAGGACGCAGGTTTCGATGGCAATATTAAGGGTGAGCTGCTTAACTTTAAGGAGCTGCTGGCGAAGGGGATCGGAGTGGACCCCGAAAACAATCTCATCGCGGATCATGGAGTCAGAAGTGGAGCCGTAGTGGCAGGACTGTGTGTGGATACGGAGATGGGTTCAGAAGGACTGGAAAGGTTCATCTTTACCCTGATGCCTCTGCTGGAACACATAGCGTTCAAAGCTCTCGTTGACTTCAGTGGCTGTCGAACTTCAGCAGGACTGTTTTAAACTTTGTCTTGTCCTCGCCTTCAGCAAAGGTGAGGGAGTTGAAGATGTGGATAGCGTGGTCCCCGGCTGTAGAGAGGAAGAGAGCGATTTTCCTGGCAGCCGATGCGGTTTCAAGGTCGGTGGTGTCAAGATACAGCTGGTACTTCTGCTTGAAAATCTTCCAGTTAGCACCGAGGTTGCCGGCGATGCAGAGCTGTGGGGGAGGGCGGACGCTGTCCATGTTACCGTACGGCTGATCGCTGGTCAAAGGCAGACTGTCTCAAGGTAGGTCCGTCAAACTCGAGCATGACTCACTGGTACCATGATGTGTTGGGTATGCTGGGTCTGCGAGGACTGTGTTTACTACAGCAGTGAGAGAGACAGACTTCCAACACTTGAAGAAATGCAACTCGATTTTATTGAACTCTTAACTATCATACATACCTTAACTGTGGGTTGACACTATGCTGAGTTGACTGGAGACCTGAGGCTAACCTGACCAGACTATCTTACTACCACATGGTGTATGTTCTAGTTGCTGCTCACGGGCTCTGACTGTCTCCGAGGCTGGATCCCAAGAGAGCGGGAAAACTAGTGCCCTCTGGCTTTATAGTGGTCGTGTCCTGTCTGGTGATTGGCTGCTGTGTGTGTGTTCACTGGTCATCCTGTGTGTCAATCACTGCCTGTCTGTGCACCATCATATACGTGTGTATATTATGACAGCGGTGTTGCTCAACAAAAGGATGGCGTTTAAGGTGGGGAGCATTGTGGCCGATTCGGGGATAGGTATGTGGTGGTTCGTGGAAAGCTGGAGGGAATGCCAGTGGTCCTGGTTAATGTTTAGGCCCTGAATTGGGATGATGTGGATTTTATGAGGTTGGTGTTGGGGAAGATTCCGGATTTAGGTACACACCGGTTGATTATGGGGGTTGGGGGAGGGGGGGGATTTTAATACGGTCCTGGATAGAAGCTTGGATCTGTCGAGCCTGAAGTCGCCGAGCGGGTTGGCAGTGGCTAGGGATCTGGGGGGGTTCATGGAGTACATGGGGGGAGTGGGGGTGGGGGGGGGGGGGGAGTGGTGGATATATGGAGGTTTGGGAAGCCGAGGGCAAAGGAGTTTTCATACTTCCCCCATGTGCACCAGGTGTATTCACGGATCGATATTTTTGACAGGAGGAGGAACTGGGAGAGGAGCTGGGGTCTGGGACATGGGCTGAAGCCTTGAGGAGGGTGAATGTGCGAATGCCCATCAACTGCTCCAATCAACTGCTCCTCATCATGTGCGAGGTTGAGCCTTATCCAGTTTAAAGTGGTGCATAGGGCCCATATAACGGTGGCGAGGATGAGCAGGTGTTTTGAGGGCTGGAAGGTAGGTGTAGGCGGTACACGGGCGGGAGGGGGCGTGGGGGGTGTGGTCCACGAATCACGTCCTCATGTTCTGGGCATGCCCAAGATTGAGGTGGTTCTCAGGTGTATGTCCGAGTTTCTGGGTATGAGGGTGGCCCCGAGTCCGGAGATGGCGATGTTTGGTGTCCCTGATACCCCAGAGACGGAATTTGTTATGTTGGCGGGATTCGGAGCCGCCGAAGGCAGGGGTGGGGGTGAGAGACCTGGCAGAATTCCGGAGGTTGGAGATAATCAAGTTCGCTCTGCGGGGATCGGTAGAAGGGTTCACTCAGAGGTGGAAACCGTTGAGGGGTCAGCAAGGGTGGGGGGAATGTTTCGGGGGTGGCGGTAAGGGTGTTAAAATGGGGATGATGGGGTGTAGATGGGGCAAGGTGCCGGGGGGCTGGAGGATTGGGGTTGTTTGTTGGGTGAATATGATGTTCTTCTGATGCTTTTTGGTTGTTCTTTTGATATTCTGTATATTTATATTTTTGTGGAAAAGCGTTGAATAAAAATATTTTTTAGAAGAGTTAACAGCATTGCTGTGGATCTGGAGTAACATGTAGGCCACATTTCAGAGAATGGATCAGATGTATTTTTATGACAATGAATTCAGCATTAGGCTTTCAATCCAAGATTATAATTTCATTAAAATTTCTCCATCTGCCATGGGGGGATTTGATCCCAGGCCCCCAGAGCATTACCCTGGCTCTCTGGATCACAGACAATACGACAATGCAAACGCCTCATCAAGAAAGAGGATTAAAGGTATGGAGAGGGACAGAGAGAGTGAGGATTAGGCAGACAGACCAAGAGAGAGGGTTAAAGCGACAGAGAGAGTGAGAGGATGAGAGAGAGAGAGAGAGAGGATTAGAGAGAGAGAGGATTGGAGAGAGGAGGGATACGATTAGACAGACAGAAAGAGAGGATTCTCGAGAGAGCAGATTAGAGGGAGAGAGGGGGGAGGATTAGAGAGACAAAGAGAGAGGATTACAGAGAGAGAGGAGGGTGATTACAGCGAGAGAGGATTAGAGAGAGAGAGAGAGGATTAGAGATAGAGATGAAGGATGAGAGAAAGGGGATTAGAGACAGAGAGAGAGGATTAGAGAGACAGAGCAAGAGGATTAGAGAGACCGAGGTAGTTATAGAGACAGAGAGAGAAAGAGAGATTAGAGAGGATTAGAGAAAGAGAGAGAGGGTTAGAGAGAGAGAGGATTAGTGAGAAAGAGAATGAGAGGATTAGAGAGAAGGGTTTAGAGAGACAGAGTGAAGGGATTAGAGAGAGAGAGGATGAGAGAGAGAGGATTAGAGAGAGAGAGAGGATGAGAGAGAGAGGATTAGAGAAACAGAGGATTAGAGCAAGAAAGAGAGGATTAGAGAGACACATAGCGAGGATTAGAATGACAGAGAGAGAGAGGATTAGAGGGACAGAGAGAGACATGATTAGAGAGACAGAGAGAGAGGATTAGAGGGACAGAGAGGGAGAGGATTAAAGAGACAGAGAGAGAGGATTAGAGCGACAGAGAGAGAGAGGATGAGAGGGGCAGAGAGAGAGGATTAGAGGGACAGAGGCAGGATTAAAGAGACAGAAAGAGGATTAGGAGACAGATTTTTTTTTCTTATTTATGGGATGTGGGTGTCAGTGGGTGGGCCATCATTTATTGCCCACCCCTAATTGTGCGTGAACGGAGTGTCTCACTCTGCCATTTCAGAGGGTAGTTAAGTGTGTACAGCATTGCTGTGGATCTGGAGTAACATATAGGCCACATTTCAGAGAATGGATCAGATGTATTTTTATGACAATCAATTCAGCATTAGGCTTTCTATCCATGATTAGAAATTCATTCAAATTTCAAAAACTTGGATTGGATTTGTTTATTGCCACCTGTACCGAGGTACAGTGAAGAGTATTGTTCTGCATACAGTTCAGACAGATCGCTCCGTACATAAAAAGAAAATACATAGGGCAAAAATAAAATACACAATGTAAATACATAGACACAGACATCGGGTGAAGCATACAGGGGTGTAGTACTACTCAGTATAGAGGATGTGGGAAGAGATAAGGTCAGTCCATAAAAGAGTCATCTAGGAGTCTGGTAACAGCGGGGAAGAAGATGTTTTTGAATCTGTTTGTGTGTGTTCTCAGACTTTTTCCCAGGGTAGAGGAGTCAATTGCTAGGAGGCATAGGTTTAAGGTGCGAGGGGCAAGGTTTAGAGGAGATGTACGAGGCAAGTTTTTTACACAGAGGGCAGTGGGTGCCTGGAACTCGCTACCGGAGGAGGTGGTGGAAGCAGGGATGATAGTGACGTTTAAGGGGCATCTTGACAAATACATGAATAGGATGGGAATAGAGGGATTCGGACCCAGGAAGTGTAGAAGATTGTAGTTTAGTCGGGCAGCATGGTCGGCACGGGCTTGGAGGGCCGAAGGGCCTGTTCCTGTGCTGTACATTTCTTTGTTCTTTGTTCTTTATTTTGTATCTCCTGCCCAATGGAAGAAGTTGGAAGAGAGGATAAACCGGGTGGGAGGGGTCTTTGATTATGTCTCCCGCTTTCCCCAGGCAGCGGGAGGTGTAGACAGAGTCAATGGACTGGGAGGCAGCTTTGTGTGATGCACTGGGCAGTGTTCACGACTATCTCAAAGTTTCTTGCGATCTTGGGCCGAGCATTTGCCATACCAGGCTGTGATGCAGCCCGATAGGATGCTTTCTATGGTGCATCTGTAAAAGTTGGTAAGAGTCAATGTGGACATGCCAAATTTCCTTAGTTTCCTGAGGAAGTATAGATGCTGTTGTGCTTTCTTGGTTGTAGCATCGACGTGGATGAACCAGGACAGATTATTGGCGACAGGGGCTGGTTTAGCACAGTGGGCTAAACAGCTGGCTTGTAATGCAGAACAAGGCAGCAGCGCGGGTTCAATGCCCGTACCGGCCTCCCTGAACAGGCGCCGGAATGTCGCGACTAGGGGCTTTTCACAGTAACATATTTGAAGTTGTCAACCATCTCCACCTTGGCCCCGTTGATGCTGACAGGGGTGTGTACAGTACTTCCTGAAGTCAATGACCAGTTCTTTAGTTTTGCTGACATTGTGGGAGGGATTGTTGTTGTTACACCACTCCACTGGGTTCTCTATCTCCCTCCTGTACTCTACTCATCGTTGTTCGAGATACGACCTACCACGGTTGTGTCTTCAGCAAACCTGTAGCTGGAGTGAGAGCCAAATTTTGCCCCACAGTCTCGTGTGTGTATAGGGAGTATAGTGGAGGGCTAAGTATGCAGCCTTGCACGGCCCCGGTATTGAGGACTATTGTGGAGGAGATGTTGCTGTTTATCCTTACTGATTGTGGTCTGTGGATCAGAAAGTCGAGGATCCAGTTGCAGAGTGAGGAGCCAAGTCCTAGGTTTTGGAACTTTGATATGAGTTTGGCTGGGATTATGGTGTTGAAGGCAAAGTTGTAGTCAATAAATAGGAGTCTGACGTCGGAGTCCTTGTTATCGAGATGCTCCAGGAATGCGTGTAGGGCCTGGGAGATGGTGGCTGCTGTGGACCAGATGTGGCGGTCTGCGAATTGCAGTGGACCTAGGCATTCTGGGAGTATGGAGTTGCTGTTTCTCATGACCAACCTCTCGAAGCACTTCATTATGATCAATGTCAAGGCCACCGTACAATAGTCGTTGAGGCACTTTGCCTGGTTCTTCTTTGGCACCGGTATGATGGTGTTCTTCTTGAAGCAGGTGGGGACCTCAGCACAGAGTAGGGAAAGGTTGAAGTTGCCCGCGAACACATCCACCAGCTGGCTCTGAATGCATGACCAGGGACCCTGTCCAGACCCGTCGCCTTCCTAGGGCTCACTTTCAAGAAGGCCGATCTGACTTTGGAAGTGTGACGGTACGTATGGGTGTGCCCGGGGCTGCTGGGGCAGTTGACAGAGGTTTCATTGTATCCTGCTTGAACCAAACATAGAATACATTGAGTTCACCGGGGAGGGTGGGCTGCTGCTGGAGCCTTGCCATAGCCGACGAGATTCCGTGGCGTTAGTCTTGATCTGATATTGTCTCTTGGCATCCCTGATGACTTTGCGAAGGTTATACCTGGATTTGAAAGAGAGGATTGGAGAGCGAGAGGGGCATTAAAGAGACAGAGAGAAATAGAGGATTAACAAAACGGAGCGAGAGAGGTTTAGAGAGACAGAGAGGGAGAGGATTAGAGACACTGAAAGAGAGATGTTTAGAGAGAAAGAGAGTGGCAGGATTAGAGAGAGAGGGAGAGGATTAGAGAGAGTGAGGAGTGTAGAGAGAGGATGGGGGGGGGGGGGGGGAGAGTGAGAGAGGAGATTAGAGAGACAGAGAGAGTATTAGGGAGACAGAGAGGATTGAAGAGAGAGTGGATAAGAAGGAGAGAGAGAGAGAGACAGGATTAGAGTGACAGAGAGAGAGAGGATTAGCGAGAGATAGGATGAGGGAGGATCAGGGAGAGAGAGGATAGAGGGAGAGACTGAAAGGGATAGGGTAAGGGAGAGAGAGTATTAGAGAGACAGAGAAAGAGGATTACAGAGACAGACATAGTGTCACTTTAAGAAATGTTTGTCTGCTCAAGTGGCTGCAGTGATGTCAGAGTGTGGATGGAGCTGAGCTCTGGCTCTGTGTTTTAGTTTCGCTTTGAGGAAAAGCTTGGGTGTGTCTGTGTTTTTTAGTTTCGTTTTAGTGTTGGAGCTGCAGCCAGCCATAGAAGGTGTAATGTTGTTCTCTCTGCCATCTAAAAACAATCTCTAGATCATTTGGTGAATTCAGAGTGATAACTGCTCTCAGTAGAGAATTTAAACCTGATCTCTGTGTTAAAAGGGTTTTTTGTCTTCCGGATGTTGTTTGGGAATTTATTAAGGGTTATCTATAGCGTATATAGGGTATTCTTTGGGGGATTTATTGGTGTTGATAGTTGTTAAGATGTTTACTGTGGGTTTATAAAGTGTTAACTGCTTTCATAAATAAACATTGTTTTAATTTAAAAGTTCTGTAGATTTCTGTTTGCATCACACCTGCAGAGTAGGCCCGTGTGTTTCCCATAACCACAATCTATTCAAAGGTGTGGGTCAGGTGAACTCCATGATACACTTTGGGGCTCTCTAAACCCTGGCCCAAAACAAATGAGAGGCAAAGAGAGAGAGGGGGGTTAGAGACAGAGAGAGGGGGATTAGAGAGAGAGGGAGGGATTAGAGAGAGAGAGATGATTGACAGAGAGAGAGGATTAGAGGGAGAGAGGATTAGAGGGAGAGAGGATTAGAGGGAGAGAGGATTAGAGGGAGAGAGGATTAGGGGGAGAGAGGATTAGAGGGAGAGAGGATTAGAGGGAGAGAGGATTAGAGAGAGAGCGGATTAGAGGGAGAGAGGATTAGGGGGAGAGAGGATTAGAGGGAGAGAGGATTAGGGGGAGAGAGGATTAGAGAGAGTGAGAATTAGGGAGAGAGTGGATTAGAGGGAGAGAGGATAAGGGGGAGAGAGGATTAGAGAGAGTGAGAATTAGGGAGAGAGAGGATTAGAGAGAGGATTAGAGGGAGAGAGGATTAGAGGGAGAGAGGATTAGGGCGAGAGAGGATTAGAGAAAGTGAGAATTAGGGAGAGAGAGGATTAGAGAGAGGATTAGAGGGAGAGAGGATTAGAGGGAGAGAGGATTAGAGGGAGAGAGGATTAGGGGGAGAGAGGATTAGAGAGAGTGAGAATTAGGGAGAGAGAGGATTAGAGAGAGGATTAGAGGGTGAGAGGAGTAGAGCGACTGAAAAAGAGACGGTTGGAGAGAATGGAGTAGAGAAGGAGAGAGAGAATTAGAGAGAGGGTTAGAGAAAGAGAAAGAGGATTAGAGAGACAGAGAGAGGGGGGATGAGAGGGAATGTTTTAGAGGGAGAGAGAGAGAAAGGATTAGAGAAACAGAGAGAGAGAGCCTTAGAGGGAGAGAAGATTAGAGAGACTGAAAGAAAGGCGGTTAGATAGAGAGAGTGCCGGGATTAGAGAGAGGGAGAGAATTCGTGAGAGATGGAGAGCGAGAGAGGATAAGAGGTATGGGAGAGAGTGGATTAGAGAGAGAGGATTAGAGAGAGAGGATTATAGCGAAAGACAGGATTAGATGGAGAGGGAGACAAGATTAGAGCACTTGAAAGAGAGGATTAGAGAGAGATAGAGAAAATTAGAGAGAGAGAGGATTAGGGAGAGAGTATTAGGGAGAGAGGGGGGATTAGAGAGCCAGGGAGAGAGTGGATTAGAGACAAAGAGAGAGGATTAGAGAGAGGGGGATGTTTAGAGATAAGAGGATGAGAGAGAGAGAGACGGATTAGAGACAGAGAAAGAGAGGATTTGAGATGGAGAGAGGATTAGAGAGAGAGGATTAGAGAGAGATTTAGTGAGAGAGAGAGAGGATTAGGGGAGAGAGGGGGAATTAGAGGGATAGCGGGAAAGGATATACTGATGGAAAGTGGATTATAGAGAGAGAGTGAGGTTTAGAGAGAGAGGGGGAGGATTAGAGAGAATGAGAGGGGATTAGACATAAGGGAGAGATAGCAAGAGAGGATTGGAGGTTCAGGAGAGAGAGAGCAATTAGAGGTTCTGGAGAGAGAGAGAGGATTAGAAAATTATGGAGAGCGAGAGGATTAGAGGTACAGAGAGAGAGAGGATTAGAAATATGGTGAGCGAGAGGATTAGTAGTACGGAGAGAAAGAGGATTAGAGGTATGAAGAGAGAGAGAGAGGATTAGAGGCTCAGGAGAGAGAGAGGATTAGAGAGAGAGGATGAGCGAGAGGATTAGAGGTATTGGGGAGAGAGAGGCAGGGAGTGAGGGAGAGAATGGGTGAAAAGTCCAGAGAGAGGGGGAGAGAGTATTAGAGGTAAAGAGAGAGAGATGGAGAGAGAGGATAAGAGAAAAGGGGAGAGAGAGGATTGGAGATATGGAGGAAGTGAGAGAGAGAGCGAGACAAATTGACAGAGAGAGACATGAGGAAAGAGGATGAGAGCGATGGATAGAGAGAAATGGGGAGTGAGAATTAGAGGAATGGAGAGAGAGTGAGATGACGTGAGAAAGATAGAGAGTGTGATTAGAGGTAGTGAGAGAGAGAATTAAAGGAATGGAGAGAGAGAGAATTAGAGAGGAGAGAGGATTAGAGAGAGACAAAGAGAGGTTGAGAGTGACAGAGGATTGGAGAGAGAGAGGTGAATATAGAGAGAGAGGATTAGAGAGAGAGAGGATGAGAGGTTGAGGATTAGAGAGAGAGGGGTATTCGAAAAACAGAAAGAGAGAGAACATTCAAGAGAGACAGAGAGGATTCAAGAGAGAGAGAGGGGGAGAAAGAGGTTTAGGGATACACAGACACAGATGATTAGGGAAACAAAGAGAGAGAGAGGGGATTAGAGAGAGAGAGAGAGAGGGAATTAGAGAGAGAAAATGAGGATTAGAGAGACGAAGAGAGGATTAGAGAGAGAAAGAGAGGATGAGAAATAGAAAGAAAAAGAGAGGATTAGAGAGGCAGAACGAGTGGATTAGAGAGACAAAGTGAGAGGATTATAGAGACAGAGGGAAGATTAGAGAGAGAGGATTAGAGAAACTGAGATAGAGCATTAGAGAGACAGGGAGAGAGTGGATTAAGTTGATAGATAGAGAGAGGATTAGAGAGAGGAACTAGACAGAGAGGATTAAAGAGACAGAGAGGAATAGACAGAGAGAGTTAGAGAGATGGAGTGAGAGAGGAAGATGGAGAGATGGTTAGAGAGGATTAGAGGAATGGAGAGAGAGAGATTATTCGAGCTGTGGAGAGAGAAATAGAATGATGGAGAGAGATTTAGATGTCTGCAGAAAGAGATATTGAGGATTAAAGGTACAGAAAGAGAGGGAGTGTAACGTTCCTGTCGGATGGCCTGATTTATATTACACGAACACGTGTAGCTAAAGCAATAAACGGTTTATTAACATTAACTGTGGGTAAATTATATACAAAACAACAGATGAATAACAGTAGCATCATGCACAAGCAACCTTTCTCTCCAGCTCCCTCCAGCCAGTCTGCCATCACCTGACTCTAACATTCACTTATACACTAGTGGTCAGTTGGTGAATTACAACACAACCATGATATCACTACATCCCCTTTCCTTTGAAGGAATAAATGATACATTATCATCAGTATATTAACATGTGATATCATGAGCCTGTGAGTCTAACAGTATTATTATTTTTTTTGGCAGTACGGTGGCACAGGGGTTAGCATTGCAGCCTCACGGCGCCGAGGTCCCAAGTTCGATCCTGGCTCTGGGTCACTGTCCGTGTGGAGTTTGCACATTCTCCCCGTGTTTGCGTGGGTTTCGCCCCCACAACACAAAGATGTGCAGGGTAGGCGGATTGGCCATGCTAAATTGCCTCTTAATTGGAAAAAATTAATTGGGCACTCTAAATTTATAAAAAAAGATTTTTAAAAAAAAATTTTATAACTGGTTTAACAAATAAATATATAGAGCAGCAGGCATAGTACAAATTGCGACGATCGGGTTTTCCTCTGACTCTGGTTGATCTTTTCAAAGTTACTGCTCAGAACTTGAAGATTCAATGTTCTCCATGACATCCTCATGCTCAGGAACTGCTGAACTATCTGACAATGTAGCTGATGTTGATTATGATGTAGATCCGTCATCCATCACATTGTTGTGACAGTCTTCTCTGGTTTTCAAGAGTGTACGGTGATTTCTTCTTCAAACCAACCTTTCCTCTGTCTGTACATTGTGGGAACGAGGTGCTACTTCTTCAAGTACAATGGTTTTTCTCGACCAATTGCCTGAATCTTTTACTCTCACGATGCCATCTCTCCTCAAAGGTGGTAAAGTTCTGTACATTTTATCATCGAGCTGCTTTTGTTTGCTTTAATGTTTTGCATTTCCTGCAAGACCACTGCATTCTCCTCCTTTGCCAAGTTTGCAAGAGTGATGCGCAACCTTCTATTCATGAGTGACTCTGCTGGTGATCTACCAGGTGACAATGGTGACGCTCTGTAACTCGCTAGTGAGAAATGTGGATCAGATTGGCTGTCCATTGACTTCTTCAACAATTGTTCAACAATATGTACATCTTTTTCAGCTTTTCCATTGGCTTGTGGCTACAATGTACCAGACGTGATGTGGTTGAAATCATATGTGACAGTGAAGTGTTGCCACTCTTTACAGCTAAAACAAGGGCTGTTATCACTCACAATGTCTTGCGGTATTCCATGTGCAGCAAAGACTGACTTGGTTTGCAGTATTACACTGCTTGCTGTTATGCTTCACAGTAGAGCCATTTCAGGATAGTTTGAAAAATAGTCTATGACCATTAAATAATCTTTCCCTGGTAGGTGAAAGAGATCCATAGCTAGTTTATGCCATGGTGCTGTAGGTAAATCAGGGGTTGGATTCTCCATTTTGGAGACTAAGTCCCCATGCCGTTGGGAAAACGGTGGTCTTTTACGCCAGAAAACTGGTGCGAAAAGGCTACAGATTCCCCGTTTTGCTGGGGCTAACAGGGAGCCATCATAGAGCTCATAGCTCTAGCTGCCGATAAGGCCCCCAGCACTTCAGGGTCAGAGGCTGCACGTGCGCATGGTGGCGGCTGGCAGTGGCCGCACCATGATCCATGCCGGACTCAGCCCGCGAACCTGGACCAGCAAAATAGTGCACCGCGCCAGCCGCTCGCGCACCCCAGACTGCCCGCACACATTGCCCCCAGGCCCGAATGAAGCAACCCCCACCCACCGATTGGCCCTCCCGCGACTGTGGCAGCCCTGAACTGAGACCGCAGTCGCCAATCGACGTTCCTGAATGGCTGGCAATGGACTGGCGGGCCTCAGGCAATGGACTGAGGCGGTGGATATTCAGCGGGGTGTACTCCATGAGTACGCCGATTTTCGGGGGGGACGGAGAATTTAAAAACCGGCGCTGCTCCTGCCGATTTCGGCGCCAAAACGGATTCTCTGCCCCATCGGCGAACGTGATTTTGCCGTTGGGGAGTGGAGAATCCAGCCCCAGATATTTTCATAGGTTCTCTTGTTTGCTTGCAACGATGCGTCTGGCATGTGTCACAACAACTGACCAACCTGTCAATATTCTGGTGTATACCTGGCCATGTAAACAGAGTCACAAGCTCTCCGTTTACACTTCTCAATCCCGACATGTCCTTCGTGTATCCTCTTTAGTACATCCTTGCAAAGAGATTGAGGTATAACTATAGTGTTCAAACAAAGTACCACTCCATTAATGATACTGAGGTCAGATCTTATATTGTCGAACTCCAGACATTGACCCCTGGGCCAGTGTGAGTTGATGTTCCACATCACCTCTTGAAGAGTTTGATCCTTCCAGCCATGATTGAATGGTGGAGTGGACTCGATGGGCCGAATGGCCTTACTTCCGCTCCTATGTCTTATGGTCTTCTTGGATCTCACATAGTTTTGTATCTGATACTGGTGTTAGTGGGGAAATAAGATTGACATGCAGATCTACATCTTCAGCAATTTCACTACTGATATTTTGCATCGGTGCTCTCGAAATGCATCTGCTGAGAACAGATGTCTGCCTGGCGTGTAGATGAGATTGAAGCCACAGCGTTGTAACTTCATCATCAACCCCTAAATGCACGGAGACATCTGGTTGAGATTGACGATGATTTGTTTCAACTGTGAAAGTTGGAAGCCCAATGACATAGTCGTGGAATTTCACCGAGCCTACAACTAATCCCAGGCATTCTTTTTCTATTTGAGCATACCTCTGCTCTGTTGTCGTCATGGATCGTGATGCATACGCGGCTGGTTTTCAATCGTCATGCTCTAGTTGCAGAAGAACTGCTCCCAGACCATCTTTGGACACGTCTGTTGACACTTTAATCTGCTTAAATGGGTCAAAAAATGTGAGAACCGATGTGGTGGTTAGTGAAGTCTTGAGCTTCTTCCATTCTTGCTCATGCTGCGCAGTCCAAGTGAAATCCATTGAAGAAGATCACGAATATGTTTTGTTTTTGCTGAAAGGTTTGGAATGATTTTCTCTATAAAATTGATCGTACCCATCACTCTGAAGATGGCTTTCTTGTCATGTGGTTTTGGCGTGTTGAGAATTGCTTGGATTTTGTCTTGTCAGGTTCAATGCCCCAAATTGACACATTTCTCCTGACGCTCATTAGAGCATTAAACAATCTCGTATTGTGCTCTTCTATGGTTGAGCCCCAAACGATGATATCATCCACGTACACACCAGCACCTTCGATGCCTTCGATTATGTGCTCCATGGCACGGTGAAACATTTCTGATGCTGAAATTATGCCAAACGGCATTCTCAGAAAACAGTACTGTCCAAATGACGTATTAAATGTGCAATGTCTTGTACTTTGTTCCTCTAGCTTTAGTTGCCAGAAACTTTGAGATGTGTCAAGTTTCATAAAGAATTATGCACCAGCCATCTCAGATATGATTTCCTCATGCTTTGCTATTTGGTAATGTTCTCTTTTGATATTCTCGTTAAGATCTTTAGGATCCATGCATATGCAAATATTGCCATTCCCTTTTCTTGACACAAACCATGGAGTTTACCCAGTCGGTAGGTTCTTCTATCTTTCTGATGACTTTTAATTTAGTAATTCTGGGCGGGACCGACGGGGGGGGGCGTGAATCCTGCCCCGCCATTCCGACGCCGGCTGCCGAATTCTCCGGCGCCGGTTTTCGGGCGGGGGCGGGGATCGCGCCGTGCCGGTCGGGGGCCGTTGGCAGCGGGCCCCCCCGGCTATTCTTTGGGCCCTGATGGGCCGAGCGGCCACCCGTTTTTGGCCAGTCCCACCGGCGTGGAATAGACATGGTCCATCCTGGCGGGACCTGGCTTGGAGGGCGGCTTGCGGAGTCCTCGGGGGGGCGGCGGGTGGCCTGGCCCGCAATCGGGGCTCACCGATCTGCGGGCGGGCCTGTGCCATGGGGGCACTCTTTCCCTCTGCGCCGGCCTCTGTAAGGCTCCGCCATGGCCGGCGCGGAGAAGAAACCCCCTGCGCATGCGCAGGCAACACGCCGGCGGTTCTGCGCATGCGCCAGAACATGCCGGCAATCCCACGCATGCGCCAACTCGCGCCGGCCCGCGGCAGCCCTTTGGCACCGGTTGGTGTGGCGCCAACCCCTCCAGCGCCGGTCTAGCCCCCGGAAGTGCGGAGGATTCTGCAACTTCTAAGCGACCCGACCCCGGAGTGGTTCACGCCGCTCTTGGCGCCGGTACGGGCCACCCCGCCAATTGCGGGAGAATCTTTTGAGGCGATCCCAAAGAGATGCAGGTGCTCTTCTTGGTGCCTGTATCACAGGTGTTACATCCTCATTGTGTTGTTTCTTGTAGGCAAAAGGTAATGGACCAAAACTTGTGAACACATTGCTGAATTTGCTGACAAAGGGCGGGATTCTCTCAGCCCAGGTCGGGCCGGAGAATCGGCAGGACGGGCGCGAATCACGCGACGCCGCCTCGACACCGGTCTGCCGAATCTCCAGAGAACGGAGAATCGGCGCCGCCGCGGTTGGCGTGGTACCGGTCGGGGGCCGCCGTTCACACTTGGCCTTACCTGACAGGACCTTGGTGTGCATGCATACTGGGCCGGCCTGTTGGAGGGGAGGGGGGGGGGGTCCGATCCGGGGGGGAGCCTCCGCTGAGCCTCCAACCGATTGGTGGGCTGGCCTCTCGAGTTGGGGGGCCTCTTATGTTCCGCGCCATCCTCTGTAACGCTACGCTATATTGCGTCGGGGCCGGCGTGGAGAAGGAAGCCACTGCGCATGCGCAGACCCGCGGCGCCCATCTGACACCGGGATCGGCAGCTGGAGCAGCGTGCATCGCTCCAGTGCCGTGCTGGCCCACTGTAGGGTGATGTGTTGGGTAGGCTGGGTCGATGTGGACTGCACTTGACGCAGTGTGGCGAGAGACAGACCTCCAATACTTGATAAGATGCAACACGATTTTATTTAACATCTGAACTATTATACATGTTCAACTGTGGGTTGACACTATGCTGACTTGACTGGAGACCTGATACTAGCCTAACCAGACTTACTAGCTACCACATGGTGTTTGCACTGGTCAGCTCACAAACTCTGACTGTCTCAGAGGCTGGGTCCCGAGAGAGAGGGAAAACCGGTGCCTTCTGGCTTTATAGTGGTCGTGTCCTGTCGGTGATTGGCTGCTGTGTTCTGTGTGCTTACTGGTCATCCTGTGTGTCAATCACAGCCTGGCTGCACTCCATTATATACATAGATGTATATTATGACATCTTCCCCCCCCCCTTTTTTTGTATTGTGTGTGTTGAGATAATAAATATTAAGGTACATGTGCGTGTGGATGTGTATATGTGCGTGACTATATACAGAATGTGCTAAAATGACCTTATGTACACAGGAAGGTGTCGCTAGTGCAGATATAGGGCAGATGAAACTGTGAAAACGATATTTACAGAGGTCAGAACGATAAGGTAACACAGTTGTGCAAAAGTTCAGTCTATAAGTTTAGTCTCTGTGGCGGGTGACGAATTCTGGTTGACCGCCTCAAGGGTGGATCAGGGGCCGTCTGCACTTGGATAGGCAGGACCGCCGCCAATGCGGTGGTCGCAGAGGTCGGCAGGATTTCTGGTAGATCGGTGGCCTCGTGGTAGGGCACGTCCGGAGGAAGCATTGTGTGAGGCAGGGCATCATGGTTAGGTGGCGGGCGTGGAACTCTGCGCAGCGCCCGTCTGTTGCGACGTAGGAAGGAGCCATCAGCCATGCAGACGAGGAACGATCTCGGGGCCACTTGCTTGACCACCACAGCTGTGGCGGACCAGCCGCCGTCAGGCAACTGCACACGACGACGATCAGTTGGGACCAGCTCGGGGAGATCCGTGGCATGAGCGTCGTATGCTGATTTCTGTTGGGCCGAGACTGCTGCATCTTTTGTCTGACCGTGTGGTGGTCAAGGTCTGGAACATGGATGGCTGGAACCGTGGTTCGCAGAGTGCGATTCATGAGCATCTGTGCGGGAAACAACCCAGTGGACAGCGGAGATGCTCTGTATGCCAGCAGCGCCAGGTTGAAGTCGGAGCCTGAGTCTGCAGCCTTGCATAGTAATCTCTTGACGAAGGCGTTTTTCGGCCTTCCCGTTTGACTGCGGGTAGTGGGGGCTGAAGGTCACGTGACAAAAGTTGTATAGGCGGGCAAAATCAGACCATTCCTGGCTGTAAAAACAGGGACCGTTGTCACTCATCACCGTGAACGGTATCCCATGCCTGACAAACGTTTCTTTGCATGCTTTAATCACCGCCTTCGATGTGAGGTCGAACAGTTTCACCACTTCTGGGTAATTGGAGAGGTAGTCGACCAGGAGGACATAGTCACGCCCCTTGGCGTGGAAAAGGTCGATACCGACTTTGGACCATGGGGAGGTCACTATCTCATGTGGGGCTGGTTTAGCTCACTGGGCTAAATCGCTGGCTTTTAAAGCAGACCAAGGCAGGCCAGCAGCGCGGTTCGATTCCCGTACCAGCCTCCCCAAACAGGCGCCGGAATGTGGCGACTAGGGGCTTTTCACAGTAACTTCATTGAAGCCTACTCGTGACAATTTTCAATTTCATTCATTTCATTTTCATGTTGCTGCAGAGTTTCTTTGGGTTGAGCTGGCTGAAACTTCTGACATGTGGAGCAGTTGAGGACCATGTTGGCGGCGTCCTGGCTGATGACCGGCCAATAGACTGCCTCTCGAGCTCTGCGTCGATATTTCTCA
Source organism: Scyliorhinus torazame (assembly GCF_047496885.1). Taxonomy (NCBI): domain Eukaryota; kingdom Metazoa; phylum Chordata; class Chondrichthyes; order Carcharhiniformes; family Scyliorhinidae; genus Scyliorhinus; species Scyliorhinus torazame. Next base: position 91,877,047 of record NC_092718.1, read on the forward strand.
ACTCCCAGGTGACCCTCATGGAGTTGGCCGAGCACCATAGCTCGCATGCTCTGCGGAATCACAATCCTATCGAGCTTCATGAGGATGCCGTCCACCACCGTCAGGTCGTCCTTGACGTTGTAAAACTACGGACACTGTCCCTTCTGCCAGCCATTCGTGAGGTGCTGCATCACACGAGGTTGGCACGATACCAGTCGAGGGCCGCTCACAAATTTGGATGACCCTCTCATCAGAGGCCGGAAGGTTGGAGGCGCACAATTGCACCTGCGCATCGATTTGGCAGACAAAGTCAGTTTGTTCACACGGTGTGGTAATAGACCTGGAAAGGGCATCTGCAACAATGAGTTCTTTGCCTGGCATGTAGACAAGTACAAAGTCATAGCGGCGTAGCTTGAGAAGGATTTGTTGTAACCGAGGTGTCATGTCATTCAAATCCTTCTGGATTATGTGGACTAATGGCCTGTGGTCCGTCTCAACCGTGAATTCTGGGAGGCCATACACCTAGTCGTGAAATTTGTTGATTCCCGTTAGGAGGCCCAGACATTCCTTCACAATCTGAGCGTACCGTTGCTCAGTGGGCGTCATGGCTCTGGAGGCATACGTAACTGGGGCCCATGAGGAGTCATCCCGTTGGAGGAGCACTGCCCCAATACCGTCCTGGCTCACGTCAGTGGATTTTTGGTCTCTCTGGTAGGGTCGAAGAATGCCAGAACCGGGGCTGTGGTGAGATTTGCCCTCAGCTCACGCCATTCGTTCTCATGAGCGGGCAGCCACTGGAATTCCGTCGATTTTTTGACGAGATGGCGGAGGGCTGTGGTGTGTGCTGCCATGTTGGGAATGAACTTCCCGAGGAAGTTGACCTTCCCTAGAAAGCGGAGGACATCTTTCTTGTCTTCTGGGGTCTTCATGGCGTTGATCGCCGAGACCTTGTTAGCATCTGGCCGCACGCCTTGCTGCGAGATGTGGTCACCAAGGAATTTGATTTCTGATTGACCGAACGAGCACTTGACTCTGTTGAGTCGGAGGCCATGCTCATGGATTCTGTGCAATACCTGCTTGAGGCGATCGATGTGTTCTTGAGGAGTTGTGGACCAGATTATGACATCGTCAACATACACGCGCACCCCCTCAATAACCTCCATCATCTGTTCCATGATGCGGTGAAATACCTCTGAGGCAGAGATGATACCAAAAGGCATCCGGTTGTAGCAGTAGCGACCGAATGGGGTATTGAATGTGCACAGCTTGCAACTGGATGCATCCAGCTGTATTTGCCACAACCCCTTGGAGGTGTCCAGCTTCGTAAAGAGTTTGGCATGAGCCATTTCACTGGTCAACTCTTCTCGTTTTGATATCGGGTAATGTTCCCTCATGATGTTGCGGTTTAAATCCTTGGGGTCGATGCAGATTGGAAGCTCCCCTGACGGCTTCTTGACGCAGACCATGGAGTTGATCCAGTCCGTGGGTTCTGTGACCTTTGATATGATGCACCACCCAACCTGGTGCATGGATCACAGGGGTGGCGTTTGGTTTGAGCAGGATTTTGTATCGGTATGGGAGTGTTCCCATTTCGTCGAACACGCTGTGGTACTGAGTGATGATGTCATCAATTTCAGCCTGGAAGTTCTCATCAGATGAGGCCGTTGCCTGTGAGGATGACATGGTGTGGACTCGCTGAACCAAGTTCAGGAGTTTGCAGGCCCGAACACCGAGCAGGGATGCTCTGTCAGGTCCCACGATCTCAAATCGCAGTATTGCTTTAAATGACTTATTGGAAACTCCGAGTTGGCATGAGCCACTGGCAGCTATGGCATTGCCATTGTAGTTAAGGAGCTGGCAGGCCGGTGAAAGAATGCTTGGTCTGACGCGGATGGTGTCGAGATCGGATTTGGAGATGAGGTTCGCCGATGCGCCGGTGTCCAGTTTGAACCGGATGCAAGACTTGTTGACTGTGTGGACAGCACACCATTCGTCGTCGGGATCCCGCTGAGGATCAGGAGGTGCTTCACTGTCTTGGAGAAAGGCAGTGCATGCTTCATAATGATGCCCACCCGGTATGGAGATTTGAGGCATGCAGCATCAGGATCTGTTGGGCTGTCAGTGTCGGAGTCTGGCATGGCCTGCTGTATTGAACGGACGCTTCTGCGCCGCGGCTGGGATCGCTGGATGCTGGGCAGTGGAGCAGATCTGCAAAGGGCTGCGTAGAGGCCAAGCTTGCCACACTGTAGACACCGTCGTCATTTTGCCGGACATTGCCGCTTTAAATGGGCGGAGCCACAATTCGGACACGTCATGGCGCCAACGTCAGCGCGTTCCGTGCGCCATTGCGCATGCGCAGTGCGGTCGAACGATGTACGCACCTGCGCAGTCTGGTCGTCGGTCTCGCCGTCCCCTCGGTCGTGGCGCGCATGCGCAGGGGCCCGGGAAAAGCGCGCGGAATGGCCACTCTCGTCGATACTTAGGCCCTATATTTGTGCGATGGCCTGCACCTGTTCCCTCACCTCTTAACCTTGGACATTACCTCGGAGAAGGCTGTACAGAACCCAGCAAGTTTGGGACATGGTCAGGCCTCTCTGGCACCGTTCACATTTATCCTCTACCTCCGGGAAGAACCTGCTCATTCGGGTTCTGGTCAGTGTGCTCTGTGCACCACTTTGAACTGCATGAGGCTGAGCCTTGCGCAGGAAGAGGTGGATTTGGCCCTGCTCAGTACTTCCCTCCAGAGTCCCCACCCCACTTCTGTCCCCAGTTCGTTCTCCCATTTCTGTCTGGTCTCGTCCAGTGTTGTTTGAGCTCTGTCCAGTAGCTGTCCATATATTTTCCCACAGAGTCCCCCCCTCCTTACTGTCTGTGGTCATCAGGTCCTCTAATAGTGTGGTCTCCGGGGCCCTGCGGTATCCTACTGTCTCTTTGCGGAGAAAATGTTTCATTTGTAAGTGTCTCATTTCCTGACCTGTCGGCAATTCCCATTCCTCCGTCTGTTCGTTCAGCATCACTTTGTCTGATCTTTAACCTGGTTGATGGTGTGCGAGGTGCTGCAGGAACCTTCCCGCCTTTTTTGGAAGTTCCTGCCTTTTTGGAAAAAGTGTGGCAACCGGAGTGTTTTCCTCCAGGAAGATGCCGCCATTACTGAGAAACGTTTTAGAATGCTGTGCTGCTCGCTCGTGAACCTGATAAATCTTAACTGTTCATTCCAAACACAGCGCCTATTCCCTCAGCAGCTGTTCCCTCAGCTTATTTTCATTCACACCTAACACAGTCTGGTCCCGAATCATGGAAGGTTCCACCACAGAAAAATTACAAATTTTATCTTATAACATTAAATCAGTGATGAACTGATCTATGGGGCGGGATTCTCCGACCCGGATTCTCGTGAATCCTGCCGCGCCAGCTGCCGAATTCTCCAGCGCTGGTGTTTTGACGGGGGTGGGAATCGTGGCGCGCCGGTCGTTGGCTGCTGGCAGTGGCCGCCCCGGCTATTCCGGCCTGCGATGGGCCGAGTGGCCGCCCATTTTCGGCCAGTCCTGCCGGCGTAAATCACAACAGTTCCTTACCGGTGGGATCTGGATCCACGGGTGGCCTGCAGAGACCTCAGGGGGGGCGTGGCCTGACCCACGCTCGGGGCCCACCGATCCACGGGCGAGCCTGTGCCATGGGGGCACTCTATCCCTCCGCACCGGCCGCTGTCAACCTCCACCATGGCCGATGCGGAGAAGAACCCCCCCTACGCATGCGCTGGGATGACACCAGCATACGCTGGTGCTCCCGCGCATGTCCCAACCTACGCCGGATGGCAGAAGCCCTTCGGCACCGGTTGGCGTGGCGCCAAGCCCTTCCGTGCCAGCTGGCGCGGCGCAAAACACTCCGGCGCCGGAGTGGTTCACACCACTCCTCGCCGCCGGCGTGGCCCGTCACGCCGGTTCACGGAGTATCCCGCCCAGTGACTCTTCTATCTTCTGTAAACGTGATCTAAATACATAGTGTTCATAAATTGCATCCTTCTGGGGGTGCAATGTGCATCAAATCTTCAAATTACTTTGTTAAAATTTTGACTATCTTCATCGTTTGCAAATTTAAACACAGCAATTGCTTTGGGCTCTGCTGCTGTTAGGATCATCTCTACCTTACGCAAATCTGATTGGTCTCCTAATTTACGGCAGAAAGAAACAGAGTAAATTGTTGTTTAATCACAAGCCAGTTGCTGTCCACATTACCATGAAATCTGAGACTCATTGGTGGCTTCACGACTCCATGTTGCTAATTCTGGCAGTCTGCAAAATCTTTAAATCGCTGTGGACCTCATGGCAGACTGATAGTTTTTTTGTGTGTTTAATACCATCCAACTCTGGTACCATGTAATTTTCTTGTTGGATGGCATGATTTATATTACAAGAACACTTGTTGCTAAAGCTATAAATGATTTATTAACATTAACTGTGGGTAAACTATATACAAAACAACAGATGAATAACAGTATGATCAGACACAAGTAACCTATCTGTCCAGCTCCCTCGAGCCAATCTGCCGACACCTGATTTTAACATTCACTTATATACTAGTGAGACTCCAGGTGGTCAGTCAGTGAATTACAACACAACCATGATATCACTACAGGGAGGATTAGAGGTAGAGAGAGGGAGAGGATTAGAGAGAGAGAGAGAGAGAGAGGGAGGGAGAAAGAGAGGATTAAAAAGAGAGAGGGGGATTAGAAGAACAGAGAGCGAGACTATTAAAGAGAAAGGTTTAGGGAGACAGCGAGAGAGATGATTAGGGAGGCACAGAGAGAGGATTAGAGAGACAGAAAGAGGCAGGATTAGAGAGACAGAGAGAATGAATTAGAGAGACAGAGATGAGAGAGAGAGAGGAAAAGAGAGACAGAGGGAGAGAGAGGATTAGAGAGAAAGGGGGGGGAGGTTGGAGAGACAAAGAGAGTGGAGAAGATAGAGAAAGAGGATTAGAGGGAGAGTGAGGAGGATTGTAGAGACAGAGAGAGAGGATTAGAGAGAGAGGGGATTAGAGAGAGAGAGATGATTAGAGAGAGAGAGAGGATTAGAGATAGCGAGGATGCGAGGGAGAGGATTAGAGTGTCAGCGAGAGGGAGGATGAGAGAGATGGAGACTGAGATAGAAAGAGGATTAGAGAGAGGGAGAGAGAGGGAGAGGAATAGAGCGAGAGAGAGAAAGTGAGGATTAGAGAGGCAGAGAGACAGAGGATTAGAGAGACAGAGAGAGAGAGAATTAGAGAGAGAGGATCAGAGAGAGGGGGAGGTTTAGGGACACACAGCGAAAGATGATTAGGGAGACAGAGCGATAGAGGATTAGAGAAAGGGAGAATTAGATACAGAGGATTAGAGAGAATGAGAGTGGGAGTATTAGATAGAGAGATAGTGATGATTAGAGAGAAAGAGATAATTAGAGAGAGAAAGAGAGAGACTGGTTTCGAGAGAGAGATAGGGTTATCGAGAGAAAGAGAACTAGAGAGACAGAGAGAGGAATAGAAGGACGGAGAGAGGGAGGATTAGAGAGATGGAATGAGAGAGGGAGAGAGAGAGATGGACAGCGAGGATTAGAGGAATAGAGAAGGAGATGGAGAGGGAGAGGTCATTCAAGCTATGGAGAGAGAGATGGGGAGAAAGGTATAGATGTCTGCAGAGAGAGGGACTCGGGATTAGAGGTACAGAGAGAGGGGGAGGATTAGAGAGAGAGAGAAGGGGAGAGGAATGGAGAGAGAGAAATATACGGTAGAGAGAGACAGACAGACAGACAGAATTAAACAGATAAGAGTCAGAGGATTAGAGAGACAGAGAGAAAGAGAGGATTAGAGAGACAGAGAATTAGAGAGTGTGAAGGGGTATTAGTGAGACAAAGAGAGAGAGGATTACAGAGGCAGAGAGAGGAATAGATGGACTGAGAGAGAGGATTAGAGAGTCGGAGTGAGAGAGGGACAGAGGTGGATGTAGAGGATTAGAGGAATAGAGAAGGAGACAGAGAGAGAAAGAAATGATTCAAGCTATGGAGAGCGGCGGAGAGTGATGAAGAGAGGATTAGATGTCTGCAGAGAGGGACTGAGGATTAGAAGTTTAAGGAGAAAGGGAGGATTAGAGCGAGAGAGAGGCTGAGGTGTAGCGAGAGAGAAAGAGAGGATTAGAGAGAGTGAGAGAGGGGGAATTAGAAAGACAGAGTGAGAGGATTAGAGAGAAAGAGAGAGGGGATTGGAGAGAGAGAGAGAGGATTAGAGAGAGAGAGAGATTAGGGGTGGGATTCTCCGACCCCCTGCAATTTTCTGGGCCCCGATGGACCGAGCGGCCGTCCGTTTCATGCCAGTCCCGCCGGCGTGGGTTACGCATGGTCCCAGACGGCGCGACCTGGCAGGTAAATCGCGCGGCCGGTCCTCGGGGAGGGGGGGGGGGGGTGGCCCACAGTGGCCTGGCCCGCGATCGGAGCCCACCGATCTGCGGGCGGGCCTGTTCCGTGGGGGCACGTCTTCCTTCCGCATCGGCCCCTGTTGGGCTCCGCCATGGCCGGCGTGGAGAAGAGAACACGCCAAAATATGCCGGCCGCTCTGCGCATGCACGGAACCATGCCGGCGGTTCCGCACATGCACGAGATCACGCCGGCCCTTCGCCACATGCGCAAACTCGTGCAATCCGCCCCTCCGGCGGCGGAGAAGTCAGCACTTTCGGGGGTTTTTGACGCCGGAGTGATTGCCGCCAGTTTTCCCGCCAGCATGGGGATTTAGTCCCCCTGGAGGGAGAATCCCGCTGTCGATGTCGGCAGAGAGGGAGAGGTTTAGGGAGACACAGAAAGAGATGATTAGGGAGTCATCCCTAATCATCCCTAAGGAGAAGGGATTACAGAGACAGAAAGGGAGAGGATCAGAGAAACAGAGAGAAATATTTAGAAAGAGAGAGAAGTTTCGAGAAAGAGAGGTTTTGAGAGAGAGAGAAAATTAGAGTGAGAGGGAAGATTGGAGTGACAGAGAGAGTGCTTTAGAGAGAGAGTGTGAGGGGGATTAGCAAGACAGAGAGAGAGAGAGAGGATTAGAGAGACAGTGTGAGGGGGATTAGCGAGACAGAGACTGAGACAGAGAGGATTAGAGAGACAGAGAGAAGAATAGACAGAGTGAGAGAGTGAAAGAGAGCGATGGATAGAGAGGATTGGAGGAATAGAGAGGGAGATGAAGAGAGAGAGGTGATTTGAGATACGGAGAGAGAGAGTGATGGAGAGAGGATGAGACGTCTGAAGAGATAGAGGTTTGAGGATTAGAGGTAGATGGAGAAAGAGAGAGAGGATTACAGATATGCAGAGAGTGGACTAGAGGTATGCAGAGTTAGAGAGGATTAGAAGATTGGGAGAGAGTGAGATGATCAGAGGTATGGGAGAGAGAGAGAGCATTAGATGTTTGGAGAGAGAGGACTAAAGATATGGAGAGAGAGAGAGAGAATATTAGTAATAATGACCTTTATTGTTACAAGTAGGCTTTCATTAACACTGCATTGAAGTTGCTGTGAAAATCCCCTCATCGCCACACTCCGGCACGTGTTCGGGTACACTGTGGGAGAATTCAGAATGTCCAATTCACCTAACAACACGTATTTGGACTGTGGGAGGAAACCGGAGCACCCGGAGGAAACCCTCGCAGACATGGGGAGAACGTGCAGACTCCACATAGAAAGTGAACCAAGCTGGGAATCGAACCTGGGACCCTGTCACTGTGAAGTAACAGTGCTAACCACTGTGCTACCGTGCTGCTCTATGGAGAGATGTGGAGAGAGAAAGCAAGGATCATAGGTATAGAGAGGGAGAGAGAGAGGATTAGAGTTATGGAGCGAGAGAGAGAGTGGATTAAAGGTGCAGAGAGGGAGAGGATTAGAGTTATGGATAGAGAGGGGATTAGAGGTACAGAGAGAGAGAGGATTAGAGCTTTGGAGAGAGGATTAGAATTACAAAGATAGAGTATCAGAGGTATGAAGAGAGAGGATTAGCGGTATAGGGAGAGAGAGGATTACAGGTACAGAGAGAGAGAGAGGATTAGAGGTACAGAGAGAGACAGGATTAGAGGTATGAAGAGAGAGAGGATTAGAGGTAAAGAGAGAGAGAGGATTAGAGGTACAGAGAAAGAGAGAATTAGAGTTATGGAGAGAGAGAGGATTAGAGTTATGGAAAGCGAGGATTAAAATTACGGTGTGAGAATATTAGAGGTATGAAGAGAGAGAGAGGATTAGAGGTACAGAGAGAGGGAGGATTAGAGTTATGGAGAGCGAGGATTAGAGGTAAAGAGAAAGAGAGAATTACAGGTACAGAGCAGGATTAGAGGTACAGTGAGAGAGAGGATTAGAGGTACAGAGAGAGAGAAAATTAGAGGTACAGAGAAAGAGAGGATTAGAGTTATGGAGAGAGAGGATTAGAGTTATAGAGAGAGGGGATTAGAGATACAAATAGAGAGACGATTAGAGATACAGAGAAAGAGAGAGAGAGGATTAGAGTTATGGAGAGAGAGGATTAGAGGCACAAAGAGAGAGAGGTTTAGAGTTATGGAGAGAGAGGATTAGAGGTATGACTCGAGAGTGAGGATTAGAGTTATGGAGAGAGGATTAGAGGTATGAGTCGAGAGAGAGGATTAGAGGAATGAATCGAGAGGGAGGATTAGAGTTATGGAGAGAGGATTAGAGGTACAAAGAGAGAGAGGATTAGAGTTATGGAGAGAGCATTAGAGGTACAGAGAGAAAGAGGATTAGAGTTATGGAGAGTGGATTAGAATTACAAAGATAGAGTATTTGAGGTATGAAGAGAGAGGATTAGCGGTACAGGGAGAGAGAGGATTACAGGTTCAGAGAGAGAGACAGGATTAGAAGTATGAAGAGAGAGAGGATTAGAGGTAAAGAGAGAGAGAGGATTAGAGGTACAGAGAAAGAGAGGATTAGAGTTATGGAGAGAAAGAGGATTAGAGTTATGGAGAGAGAGAGGATTAGAGTTATGGAGAGCGAGGATTAGAGGTAAATAGAAAGAGAGAATTAGAGGTACAGAGAGAGAGAGGATTAGAGGTACAGAGAGAGAGAGAATTAGAGGTACAGAGAGAGAGGATTAGAGATACGAATAGAGAGAGAGGATTAGAGGTACAGAGAGAGAGAGGATTAGAGGTACAGAGAGAGAGACGATTAGAGATATGGAGAGAGAGGATTAGAGGGAAAGAGAAAGAGAGAATTAGAGGTACAGAGCAGGATTAGAGGTACAGAGAGAGAGAGGATTAGAGGTACAGAGAGAGAGGGGATTAGAGGTACAGAGAGAGAGGATTAGAGGTACAGAGAGAGAGAGAATAAGAGGTACAGAGAGAGAGGATTAGAAATACGAAGTGAGAGAGAGCATTAGAGGTACAGAGAGAGTGGGGGTTAGAGGTACAGAGAGAGTGGGGGTTAGAGGTACAGAGAGAGAGGATTAGAGGTAAAGAGAAAGAGAGGATTAAAGGTACAGAGCGAGAGAGGATTAGAGGTAAAGAGAAAGAGAGGATTAGAGGTACAGAGAAAGAGAGGATTAGAGGTACAGAGAGAGAGAGGATTAGAGGTACAGAGTGAGAGACGATTAGAGATATGGAGAACGAGGATTAGAGGGAAAGAGAAAGAGAGAATTAGAGGTACAGAGCAGGATTAGAGGTACAGAGAGAGAGAGGATTAGAGGTACAGAGAGAGAGAGGATTAAAGGTACAGAGAGAGAGGATTAGAGGTACAGAGAGAGTGGGGGTTAGAGGTACAGAGAGAGTGGGGGTTAGAGGTACAGGGAGAGATAGGAATAGAGGTAAAGAGAAAGAGAGGATTAAAGGTACAGAGAGAGAGAGGATTAGAGGTAAAGAGAAAGAGAGGATTAGAGGTACAGAGAGAGAGAGGATTAGAGGTAAAGAGAAAGAGAGGATTAGAGGTACAGAGAAAGAGAGGATTAGAGGTACATGGAGAGAGAGGATTAGAGGTACAGAGAAAGTGAGGATTAGAGATGCGAAGAGAGAGAGGATTAGAGGGACAGAGAGAGAGGATTAGAGTTATGGAGAGAGGATTAGAGGTACAGAGAGAATGGATTAGAGTTATGGAGAGAGAGGAATAGAGGTACAGAGAGAGAGAGAATTAGAGGTACAGAGAGAGAGGATTAGAGATACAAATAGAGAGACAGGATTAGAGGGACAGAGAGAGTGGATTAGAGTTATGGAGAGAGAGGATTAGAGGTACAGAGGAAGAGAGGATTAGAGGTACAGAGAGAGAGAGGATTAGAGGTACAGAGAGAGTGGATTAGAGTTATGGTGAGAGAAGATTAGAGGTACAGAGAGAGAGGGAATTAGAGGAACAGAGAGAGAGGATTAGGGATACAAATAGAGAGACAGGATTAGAGGGACAGAGAGAGTGGATTAGAGTTATGGAGAGAGAGGATTAGAGGTGCAGAGAAAGAGAGGATTAGAGATGCGAAGAGAGAGAGAGGATTAGAGGGACAGAGAGAGTGGATTAGAGTTATGGAGAGAGAGGATTAGAGGTACAGAGAGAATGGATTAGAGTTATGGAGGGAGAGGATTAGAGGTACAGAGAGAATGGATTAGAGTTATGGAGAGAGCGGATTAGAGGTACAGAGAAAGAGAGGATTAGAGATGCGAAGAGAGAGAGAGGATTAGAGGGACAGAGAGAGTGGATTAGAGTTATGGAGAGAGAGGATTAGAGGTACAGAGAGAATGGATTAGAGTTATGGAGAGAGAGGATTAGAGGTACAGAGAGAGAGAGAATTAGAGGTAGAGAGAGAGAGGATTAGAGAAATGAATAGAGAGAGAGGATTAGAGGGACAGAGAGAGTGGATTAGAGTTATGGAGAGAGAGGATTTGAGGTACAGAGAGAGAGAGGATTAGAGTTATGGAGAGAGAGGATTAGAGTTATGGAGAGAGAGGATTAGAGGTACAAAGAGAGATAGGATTATAGTTGTGGAGAGAGAGGATTAGAGGTACAGAGAGAGAGAGGATTAGAGTTATGGAGAGAGAGGATTAGAGTTATGGAGAGAGAGGATTAGAGGTACAAAGAGAGAGAGGATTATAGTTATGGAGAGAGAGGATTAGAGGTACAGAGAGAGAAATGAAATGAAAATCGCTGATTGTCACAAGTAGGCTTCAATGAAGTTCCTGTGAAAAGCCCCTAGTCGCCACATTCCGGCGCCTGTTCGGGGAGGCTGGTACTGGAATTGAACCGTGCTGCTGACCTGCCTTGGTCTGCATTAAAAGGAAGCGATTTAGCCCAGTGTGCTAAACCAAAGGATTAGAGTTATGGAGAAAGAGGATTAGAGGTACAAACTGAGAGAGGATTAGAGGTACAGAGAGAGAGAGGATTAGAGGCACAGAGAGAGAGAGGATTAGAGGTACAAAGAGAGAGAGATGATTGGAGTTATGGAGAGAGAGGATTAGAGTTATGGAGAGAGAGAGAGGATTAGAGTTATGGAGAGAGAGGATTAGAGTTATGGAGAGAGAGGATTAGAGGTACAGAGAGAGAGAGGATTAGAGTTATGGAGCGAGGATTAGATATACAGAGATAGAGGACTAGAAGTATGAAGAGAGAGAGGACTGGAGTTATGGAGAGAGAGCATTAGAGGTGCAGAGAGAAAGAGGCTTAGAGTTATGGAGAGAGGATTAGAGGTACAGAGAGAGAGGATTAGAGTTATGGAGAGAGGATTAAAATTACAAATATAGAGTATTAGAGGTATGAAGAGAGAGAGGATTAGAGGTAAAAAGAGAGAGGATTAGAGGTAAAGAGAGAGAGAGGATTAGAGGTATGAAGAGAGAGAGGAATAGAGGTAAAGAGAGAGAGAGGATTAGAGGTACAGAGAAAGAGAGGATTAGAGTTATGGAGAGAGAGGATTAGAGTTATGGAGAGCGAGGATTAGAGGTAAAGAGAAAGAGAGGATTAGAGGTACAGAGAGAGAGAGAGGATTAGAGATACGAATAGCGAGAGAGGATTAGAGGTACAGAGAGAGAGAGGATTAGAGGTACAGAGAGAGAGAGGATTAGAGTTACGAATAGTGAGAGAGGATTAGAGGTACAGAGAGAGAGAGGATTAGAGGCACAGAGAAAGAGAGGATTAGAGGTACTGAGAGAGAGAGGATTAGAGGTACAGAGAGAGAGAAGATTAGAGGTACAGAGAAAGAGAGGATTAGAGGTACAGAGAGAGAGAGGATTAGAGATACGAATAGAGAGAGAGGATTAGAGGTACACAGAGAGAGAGGATTAGAGATACAGAGAGAGAGTTTTAGAGGTACAGAGAGGGAGAGGATTAAAGTTATGGAGAGAGGATTAGAGGTATGAATCGAGAGAGAGGATAGAGTTATGGAGAGAGAGTATTAGAGTTATGGAGAGAGAGTATTAAAGGTACAAAGAGAGAGAGGATTAGAGGTAAAGAGAGAGAGAGGATTAGAGGTACAGAGCAGGATTAGAGGTACAGAGAGAGAAAGAATTAGTGTTATGGAGGGAGACAAGTAGAGGTACAAAGAGAGAGAGGGTTAGAGTTATGGAGAGAGAGGATTTGAGGTACAGAGAGAGAGAGGATTAGAGTTATGGAGAGAGAGGATTATAGTTATGGAAAGAGAGAGGATTAGAGTTATGGAGAGAGAGGTTTAGAGTTATGGAGAGAGAGGATTAGAGGTACAAAGAGAGAGAGGATTATAGTTATGGAGAGAGAGGATTAGAGGTACAGAGAGAGAAATGAAATGAAAATCGCTAATTGTCACAAGTAGGCTTCAATGAAGTTCCAGCGAAAAGCCCCTAGTCGCCACATTCCGGCGCCTGTTCGGGTAGGCTGGTACGGGAATTGAACCGTGCTGCTGACCTGCCTTGGTCTGCATTAAAAGGAAGCGATTTAGCCCAGTGTGCTAAACCAAAGGATTAGAGTTATGGAGAAAGAGGATTAGAGGTAAAAACTGAGAGAGGATTAGAGGTACAGAGAGAGAGAGGATTAGAGGCACAGAGAGAGAGAGGATTAGAGGTACAAAGAGAGAGAGATGATTGGAGTTATGGAGAGAGAGGATTAGAGTTATGGAGAGAGAGAGAGGATTAGAGTTATGGAGAGAGTGGATTAAAGTTATGGAGAGAGAGGATTAGAGGTACAGAGAGAGAGAGGATTAGAGTTATGGAGCGAGGATTAGATATACGGAGATAGAGGATTAGAAGTATGAAGAGAGAGAGGATTAGAGTTATGGAGAGAGAGCATTAGAGGTGCAGAGAGAAAGAGGATTAGCGTTATGGAGAGAGGATTAGAGTTACGGAGATAGAGTATTAGAGGCATGAAGAGAGAGGATTAGAGGTACAGTCAGAGAGGATTAGAGTTATGGAGAGAGGATTAAAATTACAAATATAGAGTATTAGAGGCATGAAGAGAGAGAGGATTAGAGGTAAAAAGAGAGAGAGGATTAGATGTAAAGAGAGAGAGGATTAGAGGTATGAAGAGAGAGAGGATTAGAGGTAAAGAGAGAGAGAGGATTAGAGGTACAGAGAAAGAGAGGATTAGAGTTATGGAAAGAGAGAGGATTAGAGTTATGGAAATTGAGGATTAGAATTACGGAGTGAGACTATTAGAGGTATGAAGAGAGAGCGAGGATTGGAGGTACAGAGAGAGGGAGGATTAGAGTTATGGAGAGCGAGGATTCGAGGTAAAGAGAAAGAGAGGATTAGAGGTACAGAGAAAGAGAGGATTAGAGATACGAATAGAGAGAGAGTATTAGAGGTACAGAGAGAGAGGGGATTAGAGGTACAGAGAAAGAGAGGACTAGAGATACGAAGAGAGAGAGATGATTAGAGGTACTGAGAGAGAGAGGATTAGAGATACGAATAGAGAGAGAGGATTAGAGGTACAGAGAGAGAGGGGATTAGAGGTACAGAGAAAGAGAGGACTAGAGATACGAAGAGAGAGAGATGATTAGATGTACACAGAGAGAGAGGATTAGAGGTACAGAGAGAGAGAGAGGATTAGAGATACAAAGAGAGAGAGATGATTAGAGGTACCGAGAGAGAGAGGATTAGAGGTACAGAGAGAGAGGAGTAGAGATACGAATAGAGAGAGGATTAGTGGTACAGAGAGAGAGAGGATTAGAGGTACAGAGAAAGAGAGGATTAGAGGTACAGAGAGAGAGAGGATTAGAGATACGAATAGAGAGAGAGGATTAGAGGTACAGAGAGAGAGAGGATTAGAGGTACAGAGAAAGAGAGGACTAGAGATACGAAGAGAGATGATTAGAGGTGCAGAGAGAGTGGTTTTGAGTTATGGAGAGAGAGAGGATTAGAGGTACAGAGAAAGTGAGAATTAGAGGTACAGAGAGAGAGAGGATTAGAGATACAGAGAGAGAGAGGATTAAAGCTACAGAGAGAGAGGATTAGAGGCACAGATAGAGAGAGGCTTAGAGTTATGGAGAGAAAGAGGACTAGAGGTACAAAGAGAGAGAGCTTTAGAGGTACAGAGAGATTGAGTTTTAGAGGTATGAAGAGAGAGAGGATTAGAGCTATGGAGCGAGAGCATTATAGGTACAGAGGGAAAAAGGAGTAGAGTTATGGAGTGACAGTTAGAGCCAAGGAGATAGAGTATTAGAGGTATGAAGAGAGAGAGGATTAGAGGTACAGAGAGAGAGAGGATTAGAGATACAGAGAGAGAGGATTAGAGTTACAGACAGAGAGGATTAGAGTTATGGAGAGAGGATTAAAATTACAAATATCGAGTATTAGAGGTATGAAGAGAGAGAGGATTAGAGGTAAAAAGAGAGAGAGGATTAGATGTAAAGAGAGAGAGGATTAGAGGTATGAAGAGAGAGAGGATTAGAGGTACAGAGAAAGAGAGGATTAGAGTTATGGAGAGAGAGAGGATTAGAGTTATAGAAATTGAGGATTAGAATTACGGAGTGAGACTATTAGAGGTATGAAGAGAGAGAGAGGATTGGAGGTACAGAGAGAGGGAGGATTAGAGTTAGGGAGAGCGAGGATTAGAGGTAAAGAGAAAGAGAGGATTAGAGGTACAGAGAGAGAGAGGATTCGAGATACGAAGAGCGAGAGAGGATTAGAGGTACAGAGAGAGAGGGGATTAGAGGTACAGAGAGAGAGAGGATTAGAGTTACGAATAGAGAGAGAGGATTAGAGGTACAGAGAGAGAGAGGATTAGAGGTACAGAGAAAGAGAGGATTAGAGGTACTGAGAGAGAGAGGATTAGAGATACGAATAGAGAGAGAGGACTAGAGGTACAAAGAGAGAGGGGATTAGAGGTACAGCGAAAGAGAGGTCTAGAGATACGAAGAGAGAGAGATGATTAGATGTACAGAGAGAGAGAGGATTAGAGGTACAGAGAGAGAGAGGATTAGAGATACAAAGAGAGAGAGATGATTAGAGGTACAGAGAGAAAGAGGATTAGAGGTACAGAGAGAGAGGAGTAGAGATACGAATAGAGAGAGGATTAGAGGTACAGAGAAAGAGAGGATTAGAGGTACAGAGAGAGAGAGGATTAGAGATACGAATAGAGAGAGAGGATTAGAGGTACAGAGAGAGAGAGGATTAGAGATACAGAGAGAGAGGATTAGAGTTACAGAGAGAGAAAGGATTAGAGTTATGGAGAGAGAGGATTAGAGATACAAAGAGAGAGGAGTAGAGATACGAATAGAGAGATGATTAGAGGTACAGAGAGAGAGAGGATTAGAGGTACAGAGAGAGAGGATTAGAGATACGAATAGAGAGAGAGGATGAGAGGTACAGAGAGAGAGAGGATTAGAGGTACAGAGAAAGAGAGGACTAGAGATACGAAGAGAGATGATTAGAGGTACAGAGAGAGTGGTTTTGAGTTATGGAGAGAGAGAGGATTAGAGGTACAGAGAGAGAGAGAGGATTAGAGATACAGAGAGAGAGAGAGGATTAAAGCTACAGAGAGAGAGGATTAGAGGCACAGATAGAGAGAGGCTTAGAGTTATGGAGAGAAAGAGGGCTAGAGGTACAAAGAGAGAGAGCATTAGAGGTACAGAGAGAGAGGGGATTAGAGGTACAGAGAGAGAGGATTAGAGTTTTTGAGAGAGAGGATTAGAATTACGGAGATTGAGTTTTAGAGGTTTGAAGAGAGAGAGGATTAGAGTTACAGAGAGAGAAAGGATTAGAGTTATGGAGAGAGAGGATTAGAGATACAAAGAGAGGGAGGATTACAGGTACAGAGAGAGAGACTATTAGAGTTATGGAGAGCGAGGATTAGAGGTACAGAGAAAGAGCGGATTAAAGTTATGGAGAGAGAGAGGATTAGAGTTATGGAAAGCAAGGATTAGAATGACGGAGTGAGAATATTAGAGGTATGAAGAGAGAGAGATGATTAGAGGTACAGAGAGAGAGTGGATTAGAGATATGAAGAGAGAGAGTGTGATTAGAGGTACAGACAGAGAGAGGATTTGAGGTGCAGAGAGAGAGAGGATTAGAGGTACAGAGAAAAAGTGGATTAGAGATTCGAAGAGAGAGAGAGGATTAGAGGTACAGAGAGAGAGGATTAGAGGTACAGATAGAGGGAGGATTTATGTCATGGAGAGAGAGAGAGGATTGGAAGTACAGACAGAGAGAGGATTAGAGTTATGGAGAGAGAGAGAGGATTAGAAGTACAGAGACAGAGAGGATTAGAGGTACAGAGAGAGAGAGGATTAGAGTTATGGAGAGAGAGAGAGGATTAGAGTTATGGAGAGAGAGAGGATTAGAGTTATGGAGAGAGATGATTAGAGTTATGGAGAGAGAGAGCATTAGAGTTATGGAGAGAGAGGGTTAGAGTTATGGAGAGAGCGAGAGGATTAGAAGTACAGAGATAGAGAGGATTAGAGGTACAGAGATAGAGAGGATTAGGTTTATGGGGAGAGATAGAGGATTAGAGTTATGGAGAGGGAGGATTAGAGTTATGGAGAGAGAGGATTAGAGTTATGGAGAGAGAGGATTAGAGGTACAAAGAGAGAGAGGATTAAAGTTATGAAGAAAGAGGATGAGAGGTACAGAGAGAGGGGCTTAGAGGTATGGTGAGAGGATTAGAAGTACAGAGAGAGAGGGGATTAGAGGTACAGAGAGAGAGGATTACAGGTGCAGATAGAGAGGATTAGAGGTACAGACAGTGAGAGGATTAGAGTTATGGAGAAAGAGGATTAGAGGTACAGGAGAGAGAGAATTAGAGGTACAGAGAGAGAGAGAGGATTACAGGTACAGAGAGAGAGGATTACAGGTACAGATATAGGGAGGATTTGAGTTATGGAGAGAGGGAGAGGATTAGAAGTACAGAGAGAGAGAGGATTAGAGTTATGGAGAGAGAGAGGGGATTAGAGGTACAGAGAGAGAGAGGATTAGAGTTACGAATAGAGAGTGAGGATTAGAGGTGCAGAGAGAGAGAGAGGATTAGAGGTACAGAGAAAGAGAGGATTAGAGGTACTGAGAGAGAGAGGATTAGAGATACGAATGGAGAGAGAGGACTAGAGGTACAAAGAGAGAGGGGATTAGAGGTACAGCGAAAGAGAGGACTAGAGATACGAAGAGAGAGAGATGATTAGATATACAGAGAGAGAGAGGATTAGAGGTACAGAGAGAGAGAGGATTAGAGATACAAAGAGAGAGAGATGATTAGAGGTACAGAGAGATAGAGGATTAGAGGTACAGAGAGAGAGGAGTAGAGATACGAATAGAGAGAGGATTAGAGGTACAGAGAAAGAGAGGATTAGAAGTACAGAGAGAGAGAGGATTAGAGATACGAATAGAGAGAGAGGATTAGAGGTACAGAGAGAGAGAGGATTAGAGATACAGAGAGAGAGGATTAGAGTTACAGAGAGAGAAAGGATTAGAGTTATGGAGAGAGAGGATTAGAGATACAAAGAGAGAGGAGTAGAGATATGAATAGAGAGATGATTAGAGGTACAGAGAGAGAGAGGATTAGAGGTACAGAGAAAGAGAGGACTAGAGATACGAAGAGAGATGATTAGAGGTACAGAGAGAGTGGTTTTGAGTTATGGAGCGAGAGAGGATTAGAGGTACAGAGAAAGTGAGAATTAGAGGTACAGAGAGAAAGAGAGGATTAGAGATACAGAGAGAGAGAGAGGATTAAAGCTACAGAGAGAGAGGATTAGAGGCACAGATAGAGAGAGGCTTAGAGTTATGGAGAGAAAGAGGACTAGAGGTACAAAGAGAGAGAGCATTAGAGGTACAGAGAGAGAGGGGATTAGAGGTACAGAGAGAGAGGATTAGAGTTATTGAGAGAGAGGATTAGAATTACGGAGAATGAGTTTTAGAGGTTTGAAGAGAGAGAGGACTAGAGTTACAGAGAGAGAAAGGATTAGAGTTATGGAGAGAGAGGATTAGAGATACAAAGAGAGGGAGGATTACAGGTACAGAGAGAGAGAGTATTAGAGTTATGGAGAGCGAGGATTAGAGGTACAGAGAAAGAGCGGATTAAAGTTATGGAGAGAGAGAGGATTAGAGTTATGGAAAGCAAGGATTAGAATGACGGAGTGAGAATATTAGAGGTATGAAATGAGAGAGATGATTAGAGGTACAGAGAGAGAGTGGATTAGAGATATGAAGAGAGAGAGTGAGATGAGAGGTACAGACAGAGAGAGGATTTGAGGTACAGAGAGAGAGAGGATTAGAGGTACAGAGAAAAAGTGGATTAGAGATTCGAAGAGAGAGAGAGGATTAGGGTACAGAGAGACTGGATTAGAGTTATGGAGAGAGGATTAGAAGTATCAAGAGAGAGAAAGGATTAGAGGTACAGAGAGAGAGAGAGGATTAGAGTTATGAAGAGAGAGGATTACAGGTACAGGGAGAGAGGATTAGAGGTACAGATAGAGGGAGGATTTGTGTCATGGAGAGAGAGAGAGGATTGGAAGTACAGACAGAGAGAGGATTAGAGTTATGGAGAGAGAGAGAGGATTAGAAGTACAGAGATAGAGAGGATTAGAGGTACAGAGAGAGAGAGGATTAGAGTTATGGAGAGAGAGAGAGGATTAGAGTTATGGAGAGAGAGAGGATTAGAGTTATGGAGAGAGATGATTAGAGTTATGGAGAGAGAGAGCATTAGAGTTATGGAGAGAGAGGATTAGAGTTATGGAGAGAGAGAGAGAATTAGAAGTACAGAGATAGAGAGGATTAGAGGTACAGAGATAGAGAGGATTAGGTTTATGGAGAGAGATAGAGGATTAGAGTTATGGAGAGGGAGGATTAGAGTTATGGAGAGAGAGGATTAGAGTTATGGAGAGAGAGGATTAGAGGTACAAAGAGAGAGAGGATTAAAGTTATGAAGAAAGAGGATTAGAGGTACAGAGAGAGAGGGGCTTAGAGGTATGGTGAGAGGATTAGAAGTACAGAGAGAGAGAGAGGATTACAGGTACAGGCAGAGAGGATTAGAGGTACAGACAGTGAGAGGATTAGAGTTATGGAGAAAGAGGATTAGAGGTACAGGAGAGAGAGAATTAGAGGTACAGAGAGAGAGAGAGGATTACAGGTACAGAGAAAGAGGATTAGGGTGCAGAGAGAGAGGATTAGAGGTACAGATATAGGGAGGATTTGAGTTATGGAGAGAGGGAGAGGATTAGAAGTACAGAGAGAGAGAGGATTAGAGTTAAAGAGAGAGAGAGGGGATTAGAAGTACAGAGAGAGAGAGGATTCGAGGTACAGAGAGAGAGAGGATTAGAGGTACAGAGAAAGAGAGGATTAGAGGTACAGAGCAGGATTAGAGGCAGAGAGAGAGAGAGAGAGAGGATTAGAGTTTTTGAGAGCGAGGATTAGAGGTACAGAGAGAGTGAGAGAGAGGATTAGAGTTTTTGAGAGCGAGGATTAGAGGTACAGAGAGAGAGAGGATTAGAGGTACAGAGAAAGAGAGGATTAGAGGTACAGAGAAAGAGAGGATTAGAGGTACAGAGCAGGATTAGAGGCACAGAGAGAGAGAGAGAGAGGATTAGAGTTTTTGAGAGCGAGGATTAGAGGTACAGAGAGAGTGAGAGAGAGCGAGATGGAGTCAGAAAGTGAGAGAAGAAAGAGGATTTGAGGTACGGAGTAAGAGAGCGAGATGTGGGGAGAGAGAGATGCGTGAGAGAGATGGAGAGCGCATTTGAGCTACAGAGAAGGAGAGAGCGAAAGAAAGAGTGATAGTGAGGGAGAGGATTAGACATACAGAGACAGATTAAGAGAGAGGATTAGATATACGGAGAGAGAGAGATGGGGATGGTGAGAAAGAGGATTAAATGTATGGAGAGAGAGAGATAGAGAGAAAGAGAACGAGAGAGAAGATTAGATATACAGGGACAGAACGAGATTTGGGAGAGATATGGGGAAAGAGAGATGGGGATAGAGAGATGGGAAGAGTGATGGGGAGAGAGAGAGAGATGGGGAAAGAGGGCTGGGAAGAGAGATGGGGGGAGAGAGAGAGAGATGGGCGAGAGAGAGAGAGATGGGGACAGAAAGAAAAGAGAGAGAAATGGAGAGAGATTCGAAAAGAGAGAGCGATGGGGAGAGAGATGAGGAGAGAGAGAGATGGGTTGAGAGAGAGAAAGAGAGAGAGCTGTGCCTCAGCTGCGAACACGATACAAGAGCTCCCTCTTCTGGACTAAAGCCTGTATTAATTCCATCCATTGAGGAGCCCAGTGTCACATAACAGAGCCCAGGATGAGGCTATTCTGCCTGTTGTGTCCTGTGCTGGCCCATTGAAAGTTCTCTCCAACTACTCCTACACCTTTGCACCTGCTCTTTCCCCCATATTCCTACAAATCCCCCACCCCCCCCCACCCAGTATTTCTCCAATTCCCCCTTTTTGAAAGTTCCTATTGAATCTGCTTCCACTGCTCTTTCAGGCAGCACCTTCCGGATCCGGATTTTGCTGTGTAAAATAAAAAACCTCCTCATCTTTTCCCCCCACCTCTGGCTCTCTTCAATCGGTATCCTGGTTACCCACCCTCCTGCCAACTGGAAACACTTTCGCCTTATTTCCTCCCTCATGATTTTGGACGTCTCAATTCAATCTCCCCCTTTCATCTTCCCTGCTCGAGGGAGAACAATCCCAGCTTCTCCCAGTCGCTCTGCATTTACTGAAGCCCCTCATCCCTGGAAACATTCTAATAAATCTCCTCCGCACCCTATCCAAGGCCTCGACATGCTTCCGAAAGTGTGTGGTGGCCAGAATTGGACAGGATCCTCCAATTGAGGCCTCACCAGGTTTAACAACAATTTTCCCTGCTTTTGAGCTGTTTACAAAGTCCTCAATCATATAGGCATTTTCAGCAGTCACCTCGACCCTCACTGATCTGTATACACACATCCCGAGGTCCAATCCATCAAAATGTGTTATTTATTTTATGTACCTCTCTTCCTTCTATTACTTCACACTTCCCAGCACCAAATTGCATCTGCCATATATCAGGGCTGAAGGGGCCGAGTGGCCTTCTCCAGATTCCAATGTGTGTGTCTGGACCACCCTTTCCACCAGTTTCTTTGCATCCTCCTTATTTATTGATAACTCGAGGATTCTGAGGGGTACGTTTGACAGGGCGGATGCTGGGAGGACGGTATCTGGAATAATGGAGGGGGGGAACATTGGGCGACATTCTCCGAACCCCCGCCGGGTCTGAGAATCGCCGGGGGCTGGTGTGAATCCCGCCCCCGCCGGTTGCCGAAGTCTCCGGCACCGGATATTCGGCGGGGGCGGGAATCGCGCCGCGCCGGTTGGCGGGCCCGCCCGCTCGATTCTCCGGCCCGGATGGGCCGAAGTCCCGCCGATAAATTGCCTGTCCCGCCGGCGTAAATTAAATCACCTACCTTACCGGCGGGACAAGGCGGCGCGGGCGGGCTCCGGGGTCCTGGGGGGGCGTGGGGCGATCTGACCCCGGGGGGTGCCCCCACGGTGGCCTGGCCCGCGATCGGGGCCCACCGATCCGCGGGCGGGCCTGTGCCGTGGGGGCACTCTTTCCTTTCCGCCTCCGCCACGGTGTCCTCCATGGCGGAGGTGGAAGAGACTCCCTCCACTGCGCATGTGTGGGAAACTGTCAGCGGCCGCTGACGCTCCCGCGCATGCGCCGCCCGGAGATGTCATTTCCCCACCAGCTGGCGGGGCAACAAAGGCCGTTTCCGCCAGCTGGCGGGGCGGAAATCCCTCCGGCGTCTGCCTAGCCCCTCAATGTTGGGGCTCGGCCCCCAAAGATGCGGAGCATTCCGCACCTTTGGGGCGGCGTGATGCCCATCTGATTGGCGCCGTTTTGGGCGCCAGTCGGCGGACATCGCGCCGTTTCCGGAGAATTTCGCCCATTGTTTCAGAATAAGGGAGTCTCCCATTGAAGAAGGAGATAGGACGAATTTCTTCACGCAGAGGCTGGTCAGTCTGTGGAATTCTCTCCCCCCCCGACCCCGAGTGACCCATTCCTACTCCGAACCCTTATGTTCTGATGAAGCCAGTTACTGTTCCTATTGTTAACTACATCGTTGAGTTGTGTGTCATGTCGTGTACCGGTGCCCAAAGGGCGGGATCCTCCGATTCCCTCAGCTGCCTGTTTCTCGGCGACGTGCCGTTCGCTGGTGGCGAGATTCTATCTTCCCGCCGCTTGTCAGTGAGGTTTTCCATTGAGGCCGCCCTACGCTGCAGGGAAGCCGGGTGGGGGTGAACTGCCAGTGGGGAGAGAGAACCCCAAAGGCTAGAGAATTCCGGTCCATGTCTGAGCCATTACAGAACCTCAAATATCAAATTTCCTTTGTTCGAAACCTCAATTCTATTGCAGCAAGTTGTCAGGCAATGGCTTGCATTTATACAGCGCCTGCCATCACCTCTGCCTGTAATAAAATCCTTTGCAGCGAATCCTCATCTCCACTGGACTCTCCACCCTCCACCCCAGCACAGAGCTCCCCTGTTGTTCAATCCATCGTAACAAGCCTGGCTCAAATTCAGCCCACTCCCTTATCCTTCCCCAGGTCCTGCAAGTTTTAACTCGACAAATATTTTTCTGATTTTGATCTATTAATGAAAAATGTTTGTGTGTGAGAGTGAGAGTGTGCATATGAGTGAGATTGTATGTGAGAGTTTGTGTGTGTGAGAGAGTGAGTTTGTGTATGTGTAAGAGAGTGAGTTTGTTTGTCTGTTTGTGAGTGCATTTGTGTGTGAGGGAGTTTGTGTGAGAGTGAGATTGCATGTGTGAGTTTGTGCCTGTGTGTAAGTGTGAGTTTGTGTGTGTAAGTGTGAGTTTATGTGTGAGTGTGAGTTTGTGTGAGTGAGTGAGTTTTGTGTGTGTGTAAGAGAGTGAGTTTGTGCCTGTGTGAGAGAGGGAGTTTGTGTATGTGTGAGAGTGAGCTGTGTGTGTAAGAGTGAGTTTGTGTGTAAATGGGAGTCTGTGTGTGAGTGAGTTTGTGTGTGAGAGTGAGTTTGTGTGTGTGTGTAAGAGAGTGAGTTTGTTTGTATGTGTGAGAGTGAGTTTGTGTGTGAGAGAGTGAGTTTGTGTGTGAGTGAATTTGTGACAGTGAGCTTGTGTGTGAGAGTGAGCTTGTGTGAGAGTGAGTTTGTGAGAGTGACTTTGTGTGTGTGAGTGAGTTTGTATGTGAGAGTGAGTTTGTGAGAGTGACTTTGTGTGTGTGAGAGTGAGTTTGTGTGTAAGTGAATTTGTCTGTGAGAGTGAGTTTGTGTGTATGTAACAGTGAGTTTGTGTTTAAGTGTGAGTTTGTGAGTGACTGTGTGTGTGAGAGTGAGTTTGTGTGTAAGTGAATTTGTCTGTGAGAGTGAGTTTGTGTGTATGTAAGAGTGAGTTTGTCTTTAAGTGTGAGTTTGTGTATGTGTGAGAGTGAGACTGTGTGTCTGTAAATGTCAGTGTGTGTGTCCATGTGTGTGTGTGTGTATGTGTCAGTGTGTGTGTATATGTCAGTGTGTGTGTCTATGTCTGTGTGTGTGAGTGAGTGTGGGTGAGTTTGTGAGTGATTATGAATGCACAGTGGCACAGTGGTTAGCACTGCTGCCTCACAGCTCCAGGGACTGGGGTTCAATTACGGTCTTAGGTGACTATATGTATGGAGTTTGCTCTTTCTCCCCATGTCTGCATGGGTTTCCTCCCACAGTCTAAAGATGTGCAGTTAGGTGGATTGGCCATGCTAAATTCCCCTCAGTGTCCGAAAGGTTAGGTGGGGTTACTAGGTTACAGGGATAGGGTGGAGGCCTGGGCTTAACTATAGTGCTCTTTCCAAGGGCCGGTGCAGACTCGATTGGCCAAATCCTTCTGCACTGTTGGGATTCTATGAGTGTGTTAGTGTGTGTGAGAGAGAGTGTGTGTGTGTGAATGAGTGTGTGACTGAGAATGCCTGACTGAGTATGTGTGTGAGTGAGTGTGTGAATGAGAGTGTGTTGAGTGAGCGCATGTGTTGGTCATACAGATGTCTCACATCACCATACCTAATGTGCAGCTTATTTAATAAATCAAAGCCATTCAAAAGATTGAAGTTGATTTAATTTCCATTAGTTTCATAAGTTAAACATAGAACCAGATTTACAATAGTTGTTCCAGGTAGAACCTTCCATTCCTACATGGACCATTGTCATGGATAACACAGTGAAATATTCAGCTACAAGCACGTATTGAAGCTTCAGTAGGTTAAATGTAGCTTTAGTAAATGAGTAAAATCGAGGATTTTGTTGAGTGTTCCTGAGGCAGGACGGTGGGGATCTGGTCGCAGTCCACACTCCCAGAGGACAGCCCCTCATGAGAAGAAAAGGTCTCTCCACGCTTCTCTGCTCTGTTCACTGAACCGCCTGTGACAAAGGGCAACATTAGTAATGCTGGGCACTTGGTTGACTGAGAGGCAACAGCGAGGGGGAAGGCACTTTGGCCACGGGAGGCATCACAGTGAGCGTCAACAGCGTGGGCGGGAGGGAAGAGAACAGAAGCCAGAACTTCAGAGAGGCATAAGGGAGGATGGGCGAAGAATGGTCAATGCAGGACGATCGATAGAAGAAGAAGTCATGTAAAAAAGAGAGAGTGAGGGAGAGGACTAAAACGATAAAAGGAGAGAGAGGATGCAGGACAGATCAAAGGAAAATCGGTTCAAGGAATCAGGGGCGAAATTCTCCGGTATCGGCGCGATGTCCGCCGACCGGCGCCCAAAACGGCGCAAATCAGTCGGGCATCGCGCCGCCCCAAAGGTGTGGAATCGTCCGCACCTTGGGGGGCCAAGCCCCAACCTTAAGGGGCTAGGCCCGAGCTGGACTGATTTCCGCCCCGCCAGCTGGCGGAAAAGGCCTTTGGTGCCCCGCCAGCTGGCGCGGAAATGACATCTCCGGGCGGCGCATGCGCGGGAGCGTTAGCCGCCACTCACAGCATTCCCACGCATGCGCTGTGGAGTGAGTCTCTTCCGCCTCCACCATGGTGGAGACCGTGGCGAAGGCGGAAGGGAAAGAGTGCCCCCACGGCACAGGCCCGCCCGTGGATTGGTGGGCCCCGATCACGGGCCAGGCCACTGTGGGGGCACCCTCCAGGGTCAGATCGCCCCGCGCCCCCACCCAGGACCCTGGAGCTCACCCGCGCCGCCTTGTCCCGCCGGTAAGGTAGGTGGTTTAATCCACGCCGGCGGGACAGGCATTCTAGCAGCGGGACTTCGGCCCATCCGTGCCGGAGAATCGAGAGGGGAGGCCCGCAAACCGGCGCGGCGCGATTCCCGCCCCAGCCGAATATCCGGTGCCGGAGAATTCGGCAACCGGCGGGGGCGGGATTCACGCCAGCCCCCGGCGATTCTCCGACCCGCCGGGGGGGTCAGAGAATCTTGCCCCAGAACTGTGCATAATGCTCCAAGTGTGGTCTGACCAAGGTGTATGGAGATCAGGGGCATGATTCTCCCCTACCCGGCGGGGTGGGCATGAACCACTCTGGCGGCGGGCCGCCCCGAAGGTGCTGAATCCTCCGCACCTTCAGGGGCTAGGTCAGCGCCGGAGAGGTTTGCGCCGCGCCGGCCGGCTGGGAAGGGGCTTGGTGCCACGCCAACCGGCGCCGAATGGAGCGCCAGCATGTGCTGGCGTCATCCCAGCGCATGTGCAGGGGGGTTCACCGCCGCGTCGGCCATCGTGGAGGACCACAGCGACTGTCGCAGAAGAATAGAGTACCCCCACAGCACAGGCCCGCCCGCGGATCGGGGGGCCCCGATTGCGGGCCAAGCCACCGCAGGGGCACCTCCCGGGGCCAGATCCCCCCGCGCCCCCCTGAGGACCCCGGAGGCCACCCGCGCAGCCAGGTCCTGCCGGCAAATACCTGGTGTAATATACGCCGGCGGGACTGGCCGAAAACAGGCGGCCACTCGGCCCATCATGGGCCGGAGAATCACCGAGGGGTCCGCTGCCAGCGGCTGCCGACCAGCGTGGCGCGATTCCCACCTCTGCCAAATCCACGGCGCCGGAGAATTCGGCAGCCGGCGAGGGCAGGGTTCACGCAGGATCCCGCCCCTGAACTGTGCGTAGTGCTCCAAGTGTGGTCTGACCAAGGTGGATGGAGATTAGGGCCGGGATTCTCCCCTACCCGGCGGGGAGGTGGGGGGGGGGTCCCGGCGGGATGGAGTGGCGGGAACCACTCCGGCGTCGGGCCGCCCAAAGGTGCAGATTTCTCCGCACCTTTAGGGGCCAAGCACTCACCGTGAGGGGCTAGGCTCACGTTGGAGTGGTTTCCGCTCCACCGGCTGGCGTGGAATGCCTTTGGCGCCACGCCAGCCGGGGCCGAAAGGACTTCACTGGGCGGCGGAAGTCCGCGCATGCGAGGGAGCGCCAGCGGCCGCTGATGTCATCCCCACGCATGCGCGGGGGGGAGGTCTCTTACGCGTCGGCCATCGCGGAGGCTGTGGCTGAGACGGAGGGAAAAGAGTGCCCCACGGCACAGGCCCGCCCACGGATCGAGGGGCTCCGATCGCGGGCCAGGGCACCGTGGGACCCGCCCCCCCCGGGGCCAGATCGCCCCGCTCCCCCCCTGGACCCCGGAGCCCGCTCGCATCGCCAGTCCCGCCAGTAAGATAGGTGGTTTGATTCACACTGGCGGGACTGGCATGACAGCAGAGGGACTTCGGCCCATCGCGGGCCGGAGAATCGCCGGGGGGGGTGGCCTCCCGACCGGTAGGCCGGAGAATCCCACCCCAGAATTGTGCATAGTGCTCCAATTTCTATTCTATCCCTCTTGAAATGAATATCAATGTTTGATTGACCTTATTAAGCTGTGTCACCATTTTCAGTGATCTGTGTAGCTGTAATCACCAAATCCCCATTTGCCTTTCCCACAGCCACCTACCCATTGAGAATCTTTCTATTCAAGGAGAATTCAGTCTCCTTTAACTTCCTGATAAAATCTCCCTGATCCATAATTAAACATGTGTTCAATTGTGGTAAAACCCGGAATATTCACGAGGGAAGAGAGAGGGGGCGGGATTCTCCGGTCGCCGTTGCCGAAATCGTGTTCAGCGATTGGCTGGAGAATCCCCGTTTGTGCCGAAATCGGGGGCGGTGCCAATTTTGTGATGTTCCACTCCTCAAAAACACCGTACTCGGGGGGACAGCCTCAGGACGTCGCCTGAGGCCCTCCCCTGGTGCTTAGATGGGCCGAGTTCCCGACGGCGTGGGTCACTCATGCTATTTTCTTCCGTGGACCCCGCGTGGCGGCTGCGGACTGAGTCCAGTGCTGCCACAGTTGGGGGGGGGGGGAGCTGTTCCGCGGACAGGGGAGGCTTTGGCAGGGGATGGGGACACTGGTGAAGGGTGGGCTGGGGGTGGCGAGGGGGGTTACTAGGGGACAGTGTGTGGAAGGCCGGGGGTCCGTGTGTGGCCAGCGCAAGTTGCACGGTGCGCCCCCCCACCCCCCCCACTGGACTGAGCATCGGTGCAGTTTTTGCCCCATTGTTCCTGGCGGAAAATGCCAGCCCTTAGTCTGCAGATCGGAGAATTCGGCCCTGGGTGAATTCAACATGAGGGATTCAGAGGGCACAGGACAGAGAGAGTGAGGGTGAGAGAGGAATGATTAAAGGACAGGAAAGAAAGCTGTAGTGAGGGGTTGGGATAGGGAGAGTGGGAGAGGGGAGAGGTACAGCTTCCCCAAGGGATACTGGCAGCCCCGAGGCAGAGGCAGGCGTGTTCACTCACCGCAGTTTGTCAGCAAAGTTGGAGAAGTTTAAATCGCTGAGGAATTCCCGGATTGCTCCTCTCATGCGGTCATAGAAAGTTCGGATCCGATCTTGCCAGCTGGTATATTCTCCTATAAAGGTCTTCTGTCTACTGGGATTGTAGACTGATTTCGAATGGGATGCTGATGCGTTCTCTGTGGACAGACACATTGGTAACTTTCTGTACTCCCACAATCTCTCCCCCTCAGTCACTGTCTCCATCTCCTTGTCTCTCGCGGCATTTCTGTTTCCTTCTTACTGTGTCTCGGCCTCTTACTGTTTCCTTCTCTCTCTGCTCTGCCTGCCTCGCTCTTTCTGTTTCTCTCACTCCCGTTCTCTCTCTCCCTCTTTCTATTTCTCTCTCTCTCTTTCTCTCTCTGTATCTCGCCCTCTCCATACATTTCTTCTTTCTGTGTCTCTCTCTCCCTTTCCGGCTGTCTCCCCCTCTCTGACTCTCCATCACTCTATTTCCTCTTGGCCCCATCTCCATTTTTTGATCAGTATCGCGCATTCTCTCTTTCTCTTACTCTGTCTCTACTTCCTGCTTGGCTCCAACAGTTAAACATAGCACTTTGGGGCAGCACGGTGGCACAGTGGTTAGCACGGCTGCTTCACGCGCCGAGGTCCCAGGTTCGATCCCAGCCCCGGGTCACAGTCCATGTTGGGTTTGCACATTCTCCCCGTGTTTGCATGGGTTTCGCCCCCACAACCCAAAGGTGTGCAGGGTAGGTGGATTGCACCTTAATTGGAAAAAATGAATTGGGTATTAAAACATTTTTTTTTAAATTATAGCACTTAGGGCGAAGGGGATCAAAGGGTATGGGGGAAAAGCGGGATTAGGCTATTGAGTTGGATGATCAGCCATGATCATAATGAATGGCAGAGCAGGCTCGAAGGATCGAATGGCCTCCTGCTGCTCCTATTTTCTACGTAACTCCCCATCTCTCTCTCTATCTCCCTCTCTCTGTATCTCCATCAATCTATTTCTGTCTGTCTCCATTTCTCTCTCTCTCAAACGCTCTCTTTTTGCCTGCCCACCATCCTTCACATTCTCTTGCTGTCTCCATTTCATCACCCCTTCTATTTGTCTGTCTCTCTCTGTCTTTCTTGCTCTCTGCCTCTGTATACTGAGGCTCTGACAGTGCAGCAAACCCTCAGTACTGATACTCTGACAGTGCAGTACTCCCTCAGTACTGACCCTCTGACAGTGCAGCACTCCCTTAGTACTGACCCTCTGACAGTGCAGCACTCCCTCAGTACTGACCCTCTGACAGTGCAGCACTCCCTCAGTACTGACCCTCTGACAGTGCAGCACTCCCTTAGTACTGACGCTCTGACAGTGCAGCGCTCCCTCAGTACTGACCCTCTGACAGTGCAGCACTCCCTCAGTACTGACCCTCTGACAGTGCAGCACTCCCTCAGTACTGACCCTATGACAGTGCAGCACTCCCTCAGTACTGACACTCTGACAGTGCAGCGCTCCCTCAGTACTGACCCTCTGACAGTGCAGCACTCCCTCAGTACTGATCCTTTGACAGTGCAGCACTCCCTCAGTACTGACCCTTTGACAGTGCAGCACTCCATCAGTACTGACCCTCTGACAGTGCAGCACTCCCTCAGTACTGACCCTCTGACAATGCAGCACTCCCTCAGTACTGACCCTCTGACAGTGCAGCACTCCCTCAGTACTGACCCTCTGACAATGCTACACCTCCTGAGTACTGACCCTCTGACAGTGCAGCACTCCCTCAGTACTGACCCTCTGACAGTGCAGCACTCCCTTAGTACTGACGCTCTGACAGTGCAGCGCTCCCTCAGTACTGACCCTCTGACAGTGCAGCACTCCCTCAGTACTGACCCTCTGACAGTGCAGCACTCCCTCAGTACTGACCCTCTGACAGTGCAGCGCTCCCTCAGTACTGATCCTTTGACAGTGCAGCACTCCCTCAGTACTGACCCTTTGACAGTGCAGCACTCCATCAGTACTGACCCTCTGACAGTGCAGCACTCCCTCAGTACTGACCCTCTGACAGTGCAGCATTCCCTCAGTACTGACCCTTTGACAGTGCATTACTCCATCAGTACTGACCCTCTGACAGTGCAGCACTCCCTCAGTACTGACTCTCTGACAATGCTACACACCCTCAGTACTGACTCCCTGACAGTGCAGCACTCTCTCAGTACTTACCCTCTGACTGTGCAGCACTCCTTCAGTATTAACCCTCTGAGAGTGAAGCACTCTCCCAGTACTGACTCTCTGACAGTGCAGCACTCCCTCAGTACTGACCCTATGACAGTGCAGCACTCCCTCAGTACTGACACTCTGACAGTGCAGCGCTCCCTCAGTACTGACCCTCTGACAGTGCAGCACTCCCTCAGTACTGATCCTTTGACAGTGCAGCACTCCCTCAGTACTGACCCTTTGACAGTGCAGCACTCCATCAGTACTGACCCTCTGACAGTGCAGCACTCCCTCAGTACTGACCCTCTGACAATGCAGCACTCCCTCAGTACTGACCCTCTGACAGTGCAGCACTCCCTCAGTACTGGCCCTCTGACAATGCTACACACCCTCAGTACTGACTCCCTGACAGTGCAGCACTCTCTCAGTACTTACCCTCTGACTGTGCAGCACTCCTTCAGTATTAACCCTCTGAGAGTGAAGCACTCTCCCAGTACTGACTCTCTGACAGTGCAGCACTTCCTCAGTACTGACCCTCTGACAGTGCAGCCCTCCCTCAGTACTGACCCTTCAACAGTGCTGCACTCCTTCAGTATTAACCCTCTGACAGTGCAGCACTCTCCCAGTACTGACCCTCTGACAGTGCAGCTCTCCCTCAGTACTGACCCTCTGACAGTGCAACACTCCCTCAGTACTGACCCTCTGATAGTGCAGCACTCCCTCAGTACTGACCCTTCAACAGTGCTGCACTCCCTCAGTACTGACCCTCTGACAATGCAGCACTCCCTCAATACTGACCCTCTGACAGTGCAGCACTCCCTCAGTACTGACCCTCTGACAGTGCAGCATTCCCTCAGCACTGACCACCTGACTGTGCAGCGCTCCCTCAGTACTGACCCTCTGACAGTGCAGCACGCCCTCAGTACTGACCCTCTGACAGTGCAGCACTCCCTCTGTACTGACCCTCTGACAGTGCAGCACTCCCTCAATACTGACTCTCTGACAGTGCAGCACTCCCTCAGTACTGACCCTCTGACAGTGCAGCACTCCCTCAGTACTGACCCTCTGACAGTGCAGCACTCCCTCAGTACTGACCCTCTGACAGTGCAGCACTCCCTCAGTACTGACCCTCTGACAGTGCAGTTCTCCCTCAGTACTGACCCTCTGACAGTGCAGCACTCCCTCAGTACTGACCCTCTGACAGTGCAGCACTCCCTCAGTACTGATCCTCTGACAGTGCAGCACTCCCTCAGTACTGACTCTCTGACAGTGCAGCACTCCCTCAGTACTGACCCTCTGACAGTGCAGCACTCCCTCAGTACTGACCCTCTGACAGTGCAGCACTCCCTCAGTACTGACCCTCTGACAGTGCAGTTCTCCCTCAGTACTGACCCTCTGACTGTGCAGCACTCCGTAGTATATTCTTTTTGTGATTTATTTTTCCCTCCTTGTGAAAGACGTACCTGTGAGCACACACAGCGAGAGAAAGACAACAGCCACAGAAACGCAAAGGAGCTTCATAGCTGGGAACCAAATCCTTTCTCCTTGGGTTAACCTAGGGACTGAAGAGAGCATGTTGTGGGTAAACAGATCTGAGTGGCGACAGTGACAATGAGAATCAGGATGATTATTGTAATATCCCATACGGAACCCACGCTGGGAATACTTGTCTTCCCCTTGTTCCTTGCAGAGTACAAGCTCCCCGCTCGGGGTGAGGTATCTCCAAGAACCAGTGTATAAAAATGCGGCCAGTAGGGCACCAACCAGAACAGGAACCTGGTCGTGTTCTACCATATTGTTTGTGTATCACATAAAAACTTTCCCTCTATATTCCCCCATCAAACCCTTTCGTCATCTTGGTTCGGTCACTCAGTAAGAGACCACCAAGTTTATTCAGTGACCTCGGAATTTAACCCCCTCCAGAACCTAACACAGTTACACCAGCGAGGAACCAACCACATCTTTATCTTCTCAGTTAGTGCGCTCGGACTCAAGTTCCAATGAGCGGCATTTTCCGCTTCACCGTTACATCTTAACTCACGGGTTCGATCGCAACCTGACTCCCACACGCAGTAGGAGGGCCCTGTCCAAAATGAAAATACCTCGCAGCCACCTGGCCAAGCCTCAGGAGGGAGGTTTCTCATTTCTATTGAATAAAGTCTCTCCCTCAGTCCTGGCCCAGGACCTGAGACCCAGAGAGAACTGCCCAGGCTTGGCCCTTCCCCACTGGGAGAGGATAACTAAGCAAAGTCCAGCAATGCTCCCAAAGACCAACAGGAAGACATAGAGCAAAAGTGGAAAAGGCCCACAACCCCAGACCTAAGCTTCAAGATAGGCCAAGACCCTAACCTGAGTGACGGAACCCAGTCAGAAACAGAGCTTGGGATGGTTCGCAAATGCTGAGGAGGTACACTTACTGCCAAAGTGAGCTGCCTGCGTCTGTCACCTCACCTGGATTCGCTCCTCTTAATGTACCTGAGGTTTCCTCATCAACCTTATTAGTGGTGAGGGCTGTACCCAGACCCTGAACTTTCCACTAAGTTGCGTTATGATGACAGGTATCGAGTCATGCTGTTAAATTACCTCACCAAAGTCATTATTCGGTCCCCTCCTTTTTCTGCATAAGCACATTAAAATTTTATCTGGGATTCAAACAAGGAGTTTAAGATGGGAATAATGTTTCAGTCAGGTCCATAGAGCGAGAAATGTCTCCTGGGGTGGGTGGGGGGGAGCAGTATGGCAGAACCTGCAAATTCATGCCAGGCTGTTCAGGGGTGAGCACTTCCTCACACAAAACGGAGTGGAAATCTGGAACCCACGGACCATCTACACCCACCATACCCTGCCCCCCCCGCCTCCCCCGCAACAAGAAGTAAAGCTGTTGAGGCTTTTAAGGGGGCCAATTGAAAACGTCTAAACCAAGATTGCTAGATTTTTGTTGGGCAAAGGGGTTATGGAGTTAAGATGCGCAGGCCAGTCACGATCTGAATGAATGGTAGAACAAGCTGGAAAGGCTGAATGGCCTCCCACTGCCCCATGTAATGTGAAGGGGGCAGAATGGGCCTACTCCTGTTCTGGAGACTGTGTTGGGGCTGAATGCTCTGTAATCGGGATTCTCCGCTTTGGCGGAGAATGGGAATGGGAAACCCACAATGGGAAACCCCATTGACCAGCCGGCGAAATGGAGAATCGCGACGGCGTGCCGCACGGGGGCTGCATTCTCCGCCCCGCCACAGTTCTGTTTCACCCCGCCGGCGGGATGCTCCGTTACGCCGGCTGGTCAATGGGGTATCCCATTGTGGGGCAGCCCCACGCCGTCGGGGTACCTCGGGCTGCCGGCAAAACGGGGCATCCCGCCGGCGGAGAATCCAGCCCCAGAAATCTGGTGCGGTGGGACGGAGAACCCCGCCCAGTATTTACAGTGATCCACGGGGAGTGTGTCAGTATTTACAGTGGCTCCCCCGGGAGTGTGCTAGTATTTCCAGTGGTTCACGGGGAGTGTGTCAGTATTTACAGGGGGTCCCTGGGAGTGTGTCAGTATTTACAGGGAGTCCCCGGGGAGTGTGTCAGTATTTACAGGGGGTCCCCGGGGAATGTGTCAGCATTTACAGGAGGTCCACGGGGAGTGTGTCAGCATTTACAGGGGGTCCCCGGGGAGTGTGTCAGTATTTACAGGGGGACCCTGGGAGTGTCAGTATTTACAGGGGGGCCCTGCGAGTGTCAGTATTCACAGGGTGTCCCCGGGGTGTGTCAGTATTTAAAGGGGGTCCCCGGAAGTGCATCAGTATTTACAGGGGACCCTGGGAGTGCGTCAGTATTTACAGCAGGTCCACGGAGAATGTGTCAGTATTTACATGGGGTCACGGGGAGTGTGTCAGTATTTACAGCGGGTCCCCGGGGAGTGTGTCAGTATTTACAGGGGGTCCCGGGGAGGGTGTCAGTATTTACAACGGGTCCCTGGGAGTGTGTCAGTATTTACAGGGAGTCCCCGGGGAGTGTGTCAGTATTTACAGGGGGTCCCCGGGGAATGTGTCAGCATTTACAGGAGGTCCATGGGGAGTGTGTCAGCATTTACAGGGGGTCCCCGGGGAGTGTGTCAGTATTTACAGGGGGACCCTGGGAGTGTCAGTATTTACAGGGGGGCCCTGCGAGTGTCAGTATTCACAGGGTGTCCCCGGGGTGTGTCAGTATTTAAAGGGGGTCCCCGGAAGTGCATCAGTATTTACAGCAGGTCCACGGAGAATGTGTCAGTATTTACATGGGGTCACGGGGAGTGTGTCAGTATTTACAGCGGGTCCCCGGGGAGTGTGTCAGTATTTACATGGGGTCACGGGGAGTGTGTCAGTATTTACAGCGGGTCCCCGGGGAGTGTGTCAGTATTTACATGGGGTCCCCGGGGAGTGTGTCAGTATTTACAGTGGGTCCCTGGGAATGTGTCCCTATTTAGAGTAGGTCTCCGAGTAGTGTGTCAGTATTTACAGACGTCCCCGGAGAATGTGTCAGTGTTTACAGGGGGTCCCCGGGGAGTGTGTCCGTATTTACAGGGGGTCCCTGGGGAGTGTGTCAGTATTTACAGCGGGTCCACGGGGAGTGTGTCAGTATTTACAGGCGGTCCCCGGGGAGTGTGTCCGTATTTACAGGGGATCCACGGGGGAGTGTGTCAGTATTTACAGAGGGTCCCCGGGGTGTGTGTCAGTAATTTCAGGGGGTCCCAGGGGTGTGGGTCAGTTTTTACAGGGGTCCTCAGGAGTGTGTCAGCATTTACAGGGGGTCCCCGGGCAATGTGTCAGTATTTACAGGGGGTCCCAGGGGAGTGTGTCAGTATTTACAGGGGGTCCCCGGGGAGTGTGTCAGTTTTTACAGGGGGTCCCCGGGGAGTGTGTCAGTATTTGCAGCAGGTCCCAGAGGAGTGTGTCAGTATTTACAGGGGGTCCACGGGGAGTGTGTCAGTATTTACAGGGGGTCCACGGGGAGTGTGTCAGTATTTATAGGGGGTCCCTGGGGAATGTGTCAGCATTTACACGAGATCCCCGGGGAGTGTGTCAGTATTTACAGGTGGTCCCCGGGGAGTGTGTCATTATTTACAGCGGGTCCCCGGGAATGTGTCAGTATTTACAACGGGTCCCTGGGAGTGTGTCAGTATTTACAGGGAGTCCCCGGGGAGTGTGTCAGCATTTACAGGGGGTCCCCGGGGAGTGTGTCAGTATTTACAGGGGGACCCTGGGAGTGTCAGTATTTACAGGGGGGCCCTGCGAGTGTCAGTATTCAAAGGGTGTCCCCGGGGTGTGTCAGTATTTAAAGGGGGTCCCCGGAAGTGCATCAGTATTTACAGGGGACCCTGGGAGTGCGTCAGTATTTACAGCAGGTCCACGGAGAATGTGTCAGTATTTACATGGGGTCATGGGGAGTGTGTCAGTATTTACAGCGGGTCCCCGGGGAGTGTGTCAGTATTTACAGGGGGTCCCCGGGGAGTGTGTCAGTATTTACAGGGGGTCCCCGGGGAGTGTGTCAGTATTTACATGGGGTCACGGGGAGTGTGTCAGGATTTACAGCGGGTCCCCGGGGAGTGTGTCAGTATTTACATGGGGTCCCCGGGGAGTGTGTCAGTATTTACAGTGGGTCCCTGGGAATGTGTCCCTATTTAGAGTAGGTCTCCGAGTAGTGTGTCAGTATTTACAGACGTCCCCGGAGAATGTGTCAGTGTTTACAGGGGGTCCCCGGGGAGTGTGTCCGTATTTACAGGGGGTCCCTGGGGAGTGTGTCAGTATTTACAGCGGGTCCACGGGGAGTGTGTCAGTATTTACATGGGGTCACGGGGAGTGTGTCAGTATTTACAGCGGGTCCCCGGGGAGTGTGTCAGTATTTACATGGGGTCCCCGGGGAGTGTGTCAGTATTTACAGTGGGTCCCTGGGAATGTGTCCCTATTTAGAGTAGGTCTCCGAGTAGTGTGTCAGTATTTACAGACGTCCCCGGAGAATGTGTCAGTGTTTACAGGGGGTCCCCGGGGAGTGTGTCCGTATTTACAGGGGGTCCCTGGGGAGTGTGTCAGTATTTACAGCGGGTCCACGGGGAGTGTGTCAGTATTTACAGGCGGTCCCCGGGGAGTGTGTCCGTATTTACAGGGGATCCACGGGGGAGTGTGTCAGTATTTACAGAGGGTCCCCGGGGTGTGTGTCAGTAATTTCAGGGGGTCCCAGGGGTGTGGGTCAGTTTTTACAGGGGTCCTCAGGAGTGTGTCAGCATTTACAGGGGGTCCCCGGGGAATGTGTCAGTATTTACAGGGGGTCCCAGGGGAGTGTGTCAGTATTTACAGGGGGTCCCCGGGGAGTGTGTCAGTATTTGCAGCAGGTCCCAGAGGAGTGTGTCAGTATTTACAGTGGGTCCACGGGGAGTGTGTCAGTATTTACAGGGGGTCCACGGGGAGTGTGTCAGTATTTATAGGGGGTCCCTGGGGAATGTGTCAGCATTTACACGGGATCCCCGGGGAGTGTGTCAGTATTTACAGGTGGTCCCCGGGGAGTGTGTCAGTATTTACAGGGGGTCCCGTGGAGGGTGTCAGTATTTACAACGGGTCCCAGGGAGTGTGTCGGTGTTTACAGGGGGTCCCCGGGGAGGGTGTCAATATTTACAGGGGGTTCCCGGGGAGTGTGTCAGTATTTACAGGGGGTCCCCGGGGAGTGTGTCAGTATTTACAGGGGGTCCCCGGGGAGTGTGTCAGTATTTGCAGCAGGTCCCAGAGGAGTGTGTCAGTATTTACAGTGGGTCCACGGGGAGTGTGTCAGTATTTA
This sequence comes from Scyliorhinus torazame, assembly GCF_047496885.1. Taxonomy (NCBI): domain Eukaryota; kingdom Metazoa; phylum Chordata; class Chondrichthyes; order Carcharhiniformes; family Scyliorhinidae; genus Scyliorhinus; species Scyliorhinus torazame. Next base: position 91,914,140 of record NC_092718.1, read on the forward strand.
CAGGGGGTCCACGGGGAGTGTGTCAGTATTTATAGGGGGTCCCTGGGGAATGTGTCAGCATTTACACGGGATCCCCGGGGAGTGTGTCAGTATTTACAGGTGGTCCCCGGGGAGTGTGTCAGTATTTACAGGGGGTCCCGTGGAGGGTGTCAGTATTTACAACGGGTCCCAGGGAGTGTGTCGGTGTTTACAGGGGGTCCCCGGGGAGGGTGTCAATATTTACAGGGGGTTCCCGGGGAGTGTGTCAGTATTTACAGGGGATCCCCGGGGAGGGTGTCAGTATTTTCAGGGGTCCTCAGGAGTGTGTCAGTATTTACAGCGGGTCCCCAGAGAGTGTGTCAGTATTTACAGGGGGTCCAGGGGAGTGTGTCAGTATTTACAGGGGGTCCACGGGGAGTGTGTCAGTATTTACAGCGGGTCCCCGGGAGTGTGTCAGTATTTACAGTGAGTCCCGGGAGTGTGTCAGTATCTACAGGGGGTCCCGGGGTGTGTGTCATTATTTACAGGGGGTCCCCGGGAATGTGTCAGTACTTACAGTGAGTCCCGGGAGCGTGTCAGTATCCACAGGGGGTCCCCGGGGAGTGTGTCAGTATTTACAGGGGGTCCCCGGGAGTGTGTCAGTATTTACAGGGGGTCCGCGGTGACTGTGTCAGTATTTACAGGGGGTCCCCGGGGAGTGTGTCAGTATCTACAGCGGATCCCCGGGAGTGTGTCAGTATTTACAGGGGGTCCCCGGGAGTGTGTCAGTATTTACAGTGGGTCCCCGGGAGTGTGTCAGTATTGACAGGGGGTCCCCGGGAGTGTGTCAGTAATTACAGTGGGTCCCCGGGAGTGTGTCAGTATTTACAGGGGGTCCCCGGGAGTGTGTCAGTATTTACAGGGGGTCCCCAGGGAGGGTGTCAGTATTTACAGTGGGTCCCCGGGAGTGTGTCAGTATTTACAGGGGGTCCCCGGGAGTGTGTCAGTATTTACAGGGGGTCCCCGGGAGTGTGTCAGTATTTACAGGGGGTCCCCGGGAGTGTGTCAGTATTTACAGTGGGTCCCCAGGGAGGGTGTCAGTATTTACAGTGGGTCCCGGGAGTGTGTCAGTATTTACAGGGGGTCCCCGGGAGTGTGTCAGTATTTACAGTGGGTCCCCGGGAGTGTGTCAGTATTTACAGTGAGTCCCGGGAGTGTGTCAGTATCTACAGGGGGTCCCGGGGTGTGTGTCATTATTTACAGCGGGTCCCCGGGAATGTGTCAGTATTTACAGGGGGTCCCCGGGAGTGTGTCAGTATTTACAGGGGGTCCCCAGGGAGGGTGTCAGTATTTACTGGAGGTCCCCGGTGAGTGTGTCAGTATTTACAGCGGGTCCCGGGGAGTGTGTCGGTGTTTACAGGGGGTCCCCGGGGAGGGTGTCAGTATTTACAACGGGTCCCCGGGGAGTGTGTCAGGACTTACAGGGGGTCCCTGGGTGTGTGTCAGTATTTACAGGGGGTCCCCGGGGAGGGCGTCAGAATTTACAGGGGGTCCACGGGAGTGTGTCAGTATTTGCAGGGGGTCCCGGGAGTGTGTCAGTATTTACAGGGGGTCCCCGGGAGTGTGTCAGTATTTACAGGGGGTCCCCGGGAGTGTGTCAGTATTTACAGTGGGTCCCCAGGGAGGGTGTCAGTATTTACAGTGGGTCCCCGGGAGTGTGTCAGTACTTACAGGGGGTCCCCGGGAGTGTGTCAGTATTTACAGTGGGTCCCCGGGAGTGTGTCAGTATTTACAGTGAGTCCCGGGAGTGTGTCAGTATCTCCAGGGGGTCCCGGGGTGTGTGTCATTATTTACAGCGGGTCCCCGGGAATGTGTCAGTATTTACAGGGGGTCCCCGGGAGTGTGTCAGTATTTACAGGGGGTCCCCAGGGAGGGTGTCAGTATTTACTGGAGGTCCCCGGTGAGTGTGTCAGTATTTACAGCGGGTCCCGGGGAGTGTGTCGGTGTTTACAGGGGGTCCCCGGGGAGGGTGTCAGTATTTACAAGGGGTCCCCGGGGAGTGTGTCAGTATTTACAGGGGGTCCCTGGGTGTGTGTCAGTATTTACAGGGGGTCCCCGGGGAGGGCGTCAGTATTTACAGGGGGTCCACGGGAGTGTGTCAGTATTTACAGGGGGTCCCTGGGTGTGTGTCAGTAATTACAGTGGGTCCCCGGGGAGTGTGTCAGTATTTACAAGGGGCCCCCGGGAGTGTGTCAGTATTTACAGGGGATCCCCGGGGAGTGTGTCAGTATTTACAGGTGGTCCCGGGGAGTGTGTCAGTATTTACAGGGGGTCCCGGGGAGGGTGTCAGTATTTACAGGGGGTCCCCGGGAGTGTGTCAGTATTTACAGGGCGTCCCGGGGAGGGTGTCAGTATTCACAGGGGGTCCACGGGTGTGTGTCAGTATTTACAGGGGGTCCCCGGGAGTGTGTCAGTATTTACAAGGGGTCCCGGGGAGGGTGTCAGTATTTACAGGGGGTCCACGGGAGTGTGTCAGTATTTACAGGGGGTCCCCGGGGAGTGTGTCAGTATTTACAGGGGGTCCCTGGGATGTGTCAGTATTTACAGGGGGTCCACGGGGAGTGTGTCAGTATTTACAGCGGCTCCCCGTGGAGTGTGTCAGTATTTACAGGGGGTCCCGGGGAGTATGTCAGTATTTACAGGGGGTCCCTGGGGAGTGTGTCAGTATTTACAGGGGGTCCCGTGGAGTGTGTCAGTATTTACAGGGGGTCCCCGGGTAGCGTGTCAGTATTTACAGCGGGTCCCCAGAGAATGTGTCAGTATTTCCAGCGGGTCCCCGGAGAATGTGTCAGTATTTCCAGCGGGTCCCCGGAGAATGTGTCAGTATTCCCAGCGGGTCCCCGGAGAATGTATCAGTATTTCCAGCGGGTCCCCGGAGAATGTGTCAGTATTCCCAGCGGGTCCCCGGAGAATGTGTCAGTATTCCCAGCGGGTCCCCGGAGAATGTGGTGGTATTCCCAGCGGGTCACTGTGGAATGTGTTTACATTTACCGGCCGGGATTCTCCGGTATCCGGCGGGGCGGGCCGTACCGGTGCCACGGAGTGGCGTGAACCACTCCGGCGTCAGGCTGCCTGGAAGGTGTGGAATCCTTCAGTTGGAGAGGTCCGTGCCATGCCAACCGCGCCGAAGGGCCTCCACAGGCCTGCACGAGTTGACGCATGCACAGGAGCGCCAGCGTGTTCTGGCACATGCGCAGGATGTTTCTTCTCCGTGCCAGCCATTGCGGAGCTTTACACAAGCCGGCGTGGAGGGAATGAGTGCCCCCACGGCACAGGCCCGCCCGCAGATCGGTGGGCCCCGATCGCGGGCCAGGCGGCCGGATCCCCCCGCGCCCCCATGAGGACTCCGCAGGCCACCCTCAGAGCCAGGTCCCGCAAGTACGGAACTGGTCTAATCCACGCCGGCGGGGCTGGCCGAAAACGGGCGACCACTCAGCCCATCGGGGACCGGAGAGTCGCCGGGGGGTGGGGGGCACTGCCAACGGCTCCCGACCGGCGCGATCCCCGCCCCCGCCAAAAAACTGGCGCCGGAGATTCGGCAGCCGGCATCGGGGCGGCGGGGTGGGATTCACGCCGCCCCCTCGGCGATTCTCCGACCTGGCGGGGGGCGTAGAACCCCGCCCACCATATTTCCCCAGGCTCTGTGTACAGGGTGCTTTCCCCCTGTTTGAGACTGCCAGATACTGACTGACTTTAACCCATAGTGGTTTCTGTCCTGAGCTCAGTGTTTTTGTTGTGAAACATTGAATATTTATGCTCGGTGTGTAAATTTAATCTGCAGTTGGTGAATTGCAACATGGGTGCGGTGTATTGGGGTTTGAGTGGAGAGGCTGATAACACTCCCTGAAATAAATGGCTTCACGGGATGCAGGATTGATGGGGCCTCTCTGAACACATGCCATCTGCTGACTAATTTTGAATCATACGGACAATTTTGTTTTCTCTTATTGCTGCAAGATTCCAAAGACTGCTCTGTCCATATTCTCAAGTAAATGTTTATTGAGAGAAAGCATCGCAGGAAACTGCACGTCTTGTGCTTTTGTTTTATTCTGGAATTAGAACAGGGGGCGGAATTCTCCGAAAACTGACGCGATGTCCGGGACCCGGCGGCAAAAACGGCGCGGATCACTCCGCCGTCGGGCCCCCCCCCAAACAACGCAAATTCTCCGGGCCCGAATGGGCTAGCAGCGACGTGACGCCATTCGCGATGGCGTCACCCGACGTGGACGGTGACGAATGACGCCGCACGGCGTGACGGCTCAACAGACGCGCCCCCCCCCCACCCCGGAAGACCCGACAAGATGGCCGCCCGCCGCGCAGCCACGGAGTTCCAGGAACGCGACATCGAGGCGCTCCTGGACACAGTGGAGGAGAGGAGGGAGTCCCTATACCCCGGACACGGCCACAGGGTCGCCCCACGCCACAGCCGGCGTCTGTGGAGGGAGGTGGCAGAGGCCGTCACGCTGTGGCTCTGACACCACGGCAGGCACCCAGTGCCACAAGAAGGTGAACAACCTCGTCAGGGCAGCCAAGGTGAGTCCCCCCCCTCCCTGCCCGATGTGCGGCACCCCCCCAGGTGAAACCAACCCTAACCGTAACCTCTGCACCATACGCGCAACCGATGGCGTGCATTCATATACCTGTCTAACACTGTTGCCCTTTACCCCTGCCACACACCCGCCCCCCACAGGAGAAGCGCGCACACAACAATAGGGAGCATGAGAGGACTGGAGGGGGCCCAGCTGATGAGAGGCCACTCACCGTACATGAGGAAAGGGCCCTGGAACTGGCTGGTGGACCTGAGGACCGGGAGGTTGCCGATGCAGAGGTCAGGGGCCCACCAGCAAGTGAGCCACCGACAGCCCGTCCCCATATCCCCCATATCCCCCCTCCCCCATATCACCCCTCCCCATATCCTCCATATCCCCCTCCCCCATATCCCCCTCCCCATATCCCCCCTCCCCCATATCCCCCATCCTCCATATCCCCCCTCCCCATATCACCCCTCCCCATATCCTCCATATCCCCCTCCCCATATCCCCCCTCCCCCATAACCCCCTACCCCATATCCCCCATCTCCCCCCTCCCCATGTCCCCCATATCCCCCCTCCCCCATATCCCCCATATCCCCCCTCCCCCATATCACCTGATCACTGCCTGCGTGTCTAACCATGCATGCTTCATTGTGTATCGCAGGACCAAACGTCCAGGCACCCATCCCCGCAGATGCCGACTGCCCACAGGATGCGCCAGGGTGACCACGGGATACGGAGATACCCGGACCCTCTGGCACACGACGTCCGCAGGATGTCCCAGGGCAACCACGGGATACGGAGAGACCTGGACCCTCTGGCACGCAACGCCCGCAGGGTGCCTCACGACAACCACGGGATACGGAGAGACCTGAACCCTCTGGCACGCGACACCCGCAGGATGCCCCAGGGCGACCACAGGAGACGGAGAGACCTGGAGCAATAGGGAGACGACACCCCCATCTCGTGCGGGTACGGTGATGCAGGCGTTTGCCACCCAGCGACGAGGGGGGCAGCCGCAGGCCCCCGTCGCAGCCGAGCCATAAAACAACTACCCAGGACAGCCCTCCCCAGGACACCACTACCCAGGAGACCCCTACCCAGGACAGTCCTACCCAGGACACCCCTACCCAGGAGTCCCCTACACAGGACACCACTACCGAGGACACCTCTACCCAGGACACCCCTACCCAGGACACCCCTACCCAGGAGACTCCTACCCAGGACAGCCCTACCCAGGACAGCCCTACCCAGGACAGCCCTACCCAGGACACCCCTACCCAGGACACCCCTACCCAGGACAGCCCTACCCAGGACACCCCTACCCAGGACACCCCTACCCAGGACACCCCTACCCAGGACACCCCTACCCAGGAGACCCCTACCCAGGACACCCCTACCCAGGACACCCCTACCCAGGACAGCCCTACCCAGGACACCCCTACCCAGGACACCCCTACCCAGGACACCCCTACCCAGTACACCCCTACCCAGGAGACCCCTACCCAGGACACCCCTACCCAGGACACCCCTACCCAGGACATCCCTACCCAGGACACCCCTACCCAGGACACCCCTACCCAGGACAGCCCTACCCAGGAGACCCCTACCCAGGACACCCCTACCCAGGACACCCCTACCCAGTACACCCCTACCCAGGACACGACTACCGAGGACACCCCTACCCAGGACACCCCTACCCAGGACACCCCTACCCAGGACACCACTACCCAGGACAGCCCTACCCAGGACAGCCCTACCCAGGAGACCCCTACCCAGGAGACTCCTACCCAGGACACCCCTACCCAGGACACCCCTACCCAGGACACCACTACCGAGGACACCCCTACCCAGGACACCCCTACCCAGGACACCCCTACCCAGGACACTCCTACCCAGGACACCCCTACCCAGGACACCCCTACCCAGGAGACTCCTACCCAGGACACCCCTACCCAGGAAACCGAAATACAGGACAGTGACACAGAGTGGATGGGTGGAGACGAACCGCCACCCCAAAGTGCCATGGACTCAGAGTGGGACGAAGAGCACGACACAACGCCACTGCTGTCACCAACACCCTCCACCATCGCAGAAACACTCACCTCGGTTGGACACTTTAGTGATGAGGCGCCTGGTACACTCACTGGTGCGCACAACACAGCCGTCCCGGTACAGCAGGTGGAGGTAGGAGCAGCAGAGGGGCCGGGAGGTCGGAGGGCATCCTGGCGCAAGCGAACATCTGCCACCCAGATGGATCCTGGGTTCCTGGAGTTACCACACCCACCCATAGCCCCGATGCAACCACCGAACCTGGGACGATCGAAGGGAGTGACGGCTGGCTTGCAGCGGCTGCAGTCGCAGGTGGAGGAGTCCACCCGCGTCCAGGGGCTGGGAGTGGTGCCGGTCATGTGTGCCACCCAGGCCGACACCGCAAAGGTGGCATCCGCGGTGGAGGCAATGGGTGCGATGGTGTCAGACATGGGGAGCAGTATGCGCGGCCTGGGGCTTTCCATGCAGGCGGCATCTGTGGCCCAGGACATGGCTGCCCTCTCACAGGAGGCCATGAGTCAGCACCAGCGGCAGATGGCAGAGGCGCTCAACGCCGTGGCCCTGAGGGTGCTAGGTGGGTGGATGGGTGGGGGGGCGGGGCTGGGGGGTGAGGGTGTTCGAGTGTTGCCATGCTGTGCGGTATGTGGCCATCCTCGCCGATTCCCACGCCCCTTAGTCAGTGAAGTGGGCGGCTATCGGCCTGTTCCGTGCCCGCTGGCCCAGCCGGTAACGGTGGACAGCCACCCGCCCATATCTAGCCCGTCTGCCCTGACCATTGCCCCCATCCCCCTCATCTGGGGAGGACTGCTCCTCTTCCTGCTGCTCCTCCACTTCACCCTCCTCTGCCTGCGGCACATCGCCCCTCTGCTGGGCTATGTTGTGCAGGACGCCGCACACCACAATGATGCGGCCGACCCTATCTGACGGATACTGGAGGGCGCCCCCAGAGAGGTCCAGGCACCTGAAATCCATTTTGAGCACGCCAAAGCACCTCTCTATCACACACCGTGTCACTGCATGGGCATCATTGTAGCTGTTCTCCGCGTCATTCTGTAGCCTCCGTATAGGTGTTGTCAGCCACGACCGCAACGGGTAACCCCTGTCGCCCAGCAACCAGCCCCTCAGCCGGGGTGGCGTCCCTCGTACATGCCGAGGATGTAAGACCGCGAAACACGTGTGAGTCATGTACACTTCCCGGGTACCGGGCGCAGACGTGCAGGATAATCATGCGGTGATCGCAGACCACCTGGATGTTAATGGAATAGGTCCCCTTCCTATTGGTGAACACGGCCCTGTTATCTGCAGCTGGCCGCACGGCGACGTGCATCCCATCGATCGCGCCCTGACCATGGGAAACCCGGCCACGGCAGAGAAGCCCATGGCCCGGGCATCCTGGCTGGCCCAGTCCACAGGGAAGCGGATGTAGTGGTCCGCAATGGCATATAGGGCGTCTGTCACTGGCCGGATGCACCGGTGCATCGATGTCTGCGAGATGCCGGGCAGTTCCCCACCTGGCGTCTGGAATGACCGCGTGGCATAAAAGTTCAGGGCCACCGTAACCTTGACGGACATGGGGAGAGGGTCCCCCCCCCAGTGCCACGCGGTGCCAGGTGTGCCAGCAGGTGGCAGATGTGTGCCACGGTTTCCCGGCTCATCCGGAGTCTCCTCCTGCATTCCCAGTCCGTGAGGTCCTGGTACGACAACCGGGGCCGGCACACACGGGGCCTCCTCGGGTGCCTCCGTTACCGTGGCGCCGCGACGTCCTCCTCCCCCTCCTCGTGTTCCTCCTCCACTACGTGCTTCCCCTGCTCCTTCTCCTCGTCCTGCCGGGCGGGTGTCCCTCCAGCCTGGGCGCCTGCCGCCTGCCCCTCTGCGGCATGCTCCTCTGCGGCAGCCTGCGCCGCCTCTCTGGCACGCTCGTCCTCCTCCTCCTCCAGGGCAACATGGAGAATAGCGGCTGCCGCCACGGCGGCCAACATCGCTGGCTGATCAGAAAACATGACGGCCTGCGGGGGGGGAACGACGACATGTCATCATTGTCCGTACTCCCCCTCCCCCCAGCCAGGTGGCATGGGCTGCATGGGCGCGACTGTTGGAGGATGGCACCTGGCCAGGCGGCCAAACTCCCTTGCCCTCGCACCCCCCCCCCCCCCCCCCGGGCACTCACCACCCCGTCCCCGGCACTCACCCCCCCCCATCCCCGGCACTCCCCCCCCCCCCCCCCCCCCCCCCGTCCCTGGCACTCATTCCCCATACCCGGCACTCATGCCCCCGTACCCGGCACCCGAGGTACTCACCCCCCCCCTTCCCCGGCACTCCCCCGAAGCCCACCCCCCCCCACCCCCCCTGCCGCACACACACCTCTCCCCCACACACACAGACTGCTGCCCTTCGGGGACCATCACCTGGATGGCATCAACCATCAGCACTGGTTGACGCCGTTAAAAAGATGTTTTGATTTACGCCGACGTGACCCGTGTTCACGTCGGCGGGACTTCGGCCCATCCGGCTGGGAGAATATGGTCAGCCCCGGAGTCCATTGTCTCGCGCCCGCCCCTGCCATTCTCCGAGGCGGGTGGCGCGATTGACGCCCAGCCGACTTTTCACCCTTCGGAGAATTCGGCGGGCGGCGGGGGTGGGATTTACGCCCCCCCCCCAGCGATTCTCCGACCCGGCGGAGGGTTTGAGAATCCCGCCCCATGTATCAAATTTAACATATTTAACCTCACTCTGAGTAATGTCCGTCTCACTGCTCATAGCATTAAAGGATCGATTTTCAAATGTCATGCCTCTTTAAAAATGCTAATGAGCAGCCTGTTTAAGGACCATCCGGAATTATCGATGAACAGGTTCATGATATAAGATGAGGAGAAACCCCTTCACAGGGCGGTAAATCATGGAATTCTCTATCATAGAAGGCTGTAGAGTGAAATCACTGAATATATTTCAGAAGTACTGTAAATTTGTCAAGGGGTAAGGGGAGACTGCCGGAGTCTGGTGTTGGGATAGAGGAATAGCCATGTTTCCTTGAAGGTGGGGACAGGCTAGATACGCCCAATGGTCTTCTCCTGCTCCTATTTTCAATGTTGCTGTTAAAACTCAATGCCCCTTCTTTGAGGGGTAGAAGGTGTGTGTGAACGTTGCGGGGGGGGGCGGTGGGGGTCAAACCACATTCATATGTTTTGGTCGTGTCCAAAGCTGGAGGATTACTGGAAGGAGGTTATTAGGGTAATCTCTAAAGTGGTGCACGTGAAACTGGACCTGGGTCCCCGGGAGGCCATATTCGGGGTGTCGCACCAGCCGGGGTTGGAAACGGGAGCGGAGGCAGATGTTGTAGCCTTCGCCTCGTTGATCGCCAGAAGGCGGATCCTGTTGGGATGGAGAGCAACCTCTCCACCCTGTGCCCTGGCGTGGCGGGGGGACCTGCTGGAATTCTTGACTCTTGAGGAGGTCAAATTTGAACTGAGGGGAAGGATGGAGGGGTTCTACAATTCATGGACATTATTCATTATGCACTTTAAAAAAGTGGATTGCATTGAACATTGGGGGTGGAGGATTGGGAGGGCTGGGGGGAAGGGGACTGTATGTATGAACGGTGACTATGGGCGATTCCTGATTCCTTTTTGTTATTTGTTATGTTAACATGCGGCTAATGTTTAGGGGTTTGGTGGGAGGATGGGATCGTTGTTATTGATATGGGGATTGACATTATATTCGTTACTGCTTAGTGTTTATTGTCGGTGGGTGAACATTTGGGAGAAAATATGAAAAAAGAGAATAAAAATATATATTTTAAAAATTCAATGTCCTGTGAGGCCAGAATGTATCGCACTGCTCTATCCACCATAACTCGGCAGCAATGGACACTCCAACTTTCCTCCACTTCAGTTGCCCTGTTGCCCTTTCAGCCCTACAATCCTCCCTATCTCTGTAACCTCCTCCAGCCCTACAATCCTCCCTATCTCTGTAACCTCCTCCAGCCCTACAACCCTCCCTACCTCTGCAACCTCCACCAGCGCTACAACCTTCCCTATTTCTACAGCGCCCTCCAGTCACTACAACCCTTCATGATCTCAGCCCTCCTCCAATACTGGTCTCTCGCGCCTCCCTGCTTTCCATCGCTTCCCCATTGGTCGAAGCAGCACCGAGAGAAACGGGTTAAAAATTTACTGGACAGAAAGACACACAGAGAGACAGAACTGAAGAGAGAGACACACACACAGACAGAACTGAAGAGAGACACACACAGAGTCAGAACTGAAGAGAGACACACACAGAGACAGAACTGAAGAGAGACACACAGAGAGGCAGAACTGAAGAGAGACACACACAGACAGAACTGAAGAGAGACACACACAGAGTCAGAACTGAAGAGAGACACACACAGAGACAGAACTGAAGAGAGACACACACACAGACAGAACTGAAGAGGGACACAAACACAGACAGAACTGAAGAGAGACACACAGAGAGACAGAACTGAAGAGAGACACACACAGAGTCATAACTGAAGAGAAAAATATACACGCACACAGACAGAACTGAAGAGAGACACACATAGAGTCAGAACTGAAGAGAGACACACACAGAGTCAGAACTGAAGAGAGACACACACAGAGACAGAACTGAAGAGAGACACACACAGAGACAAAACTGAAGAGAGACTCACACAGAGTCAGAACTGAAGAGAGACACACATAGAGACAGAACTGAAGAGAGACACACACACTGAGACAGAACTGAAGAGAGACACACACAGAGACAGAACTGAAGAGACACACACACAGACAGATCTGAAGAGAGACACACACACAGACAGAACTGAAAAGAGACACACACAGAGACAGAACTGAAGAGAGACACACACAGAGTCAGAACTGAAGAGAGACACAAACACAGACAGAACTGAAGAGAGACACACAGAGTCAGAACTGAAGAGAGAGACACACAGAGTCAGAACTGAAGAGAGAGACACACAGAGTCAGAACTGAAGAGAGGCACACACAGAGTCAGAACTGAAGAGAGACACAAACACAGACAGAACTGAAGAGAGACACACAGAGAGACAGAACTGAAGAGAGACACACACAGAGTCATAACTGAAGAGAAAAATACACACGCACACAGACAGAACTGAAGAGAGACACACATAGAGTCAGAACTGAAGAGAGACACACACAGAGTCAGAACTGAAGAGAGACACACACAGAGACAGAACTGAAGAGAGACACACACAGAGACAGAACTGAAGAGAGACTCACACAGAGTCAGAACTGAAGAGAGACACACACAGAGTCAGAACTGAAGAGAGACACACACACTGAGACAGAACTGAAGAGAGACACACACAGAGACAGAACTGAAGAGACACACACACAGACAGATCTGAAGAGAGACACACACACAGACAGAACTGAAAAGAGACACACACAGAGACAGAACTGAAGAGAGACACACACAGAGTCAGAACTGAAGAGAGCCACAAACACAGACAGAACTGAAGAGAGACACACAGAGTCAGAACTGAAGAGAGAGACACACAGAATCAGAACTGAAGAGAGGCACACACAGAGTCAGAACTGAAGAGAGAGACACACACAGTCAGAACTGAAGAGAGACACACAGAGTCAGAACTGAAGAGAGACACACACACAGACAGAACTGAAGAGAGGCACACACAGAGTCAGAACTGAAGAGAGACACACACAGAGTCAGAACTGAAGAGAGACACACACACAGACAGAACTGAAGAGAGACATACACAGAGTCAGAACTGAAGAAAGACACACAGAGTCAGAACTGAAGAGAGACACACAGAGAGACAGAACTGAAGAGACACACACACACAGACAGAACTGAAGAGAGACACACACAGAGTCAGAATTGAAGAGAGAGACACACACACAGACAGAACTGAAGAGAGACACACACACACAGTCAGAACTGAAGAGAGACACACACAGAGTCAGAACTGAAGAGAGACACACACAGAGACAGAACTGAAGAGAGACACACAGAGAGGCAGAACTGAAGAGAGACACACACAGACAGAACTGAAGAGAGAGACACACAGAGTCAGAACTGAAAAGAGACACACACACAGACAGAACTGAAGAGGGACACAAACACAGACAGAACTGAAGAGAGACACACAGAGAGACAGAACTGAAGAGAGACACACACAGAGTCATAACTGAAGAGAAAAATATACACGCACACAGACAGAACTGAAGAGAGACACACATAGAGTCAGAACTGAAGAGAGACACACACAGCGTCAGAACTGAAGAGAGACACACACAGAGACAGAACTGAAGAGAGACACACACAGAGACAGAACTGAAGAGAGACTCACACAGAGTCAGAACTGAAGAGAGACACACATAGAGTCAGAACTGAAGAGAGACACACACAGAGTCAGAACTGAAGAGAGACACACACACTGAGACAGAACTGAAGAGAGACAGACACAGAGACACAACTGAAGAGACACACACACAGACAGATCTGAAGAGAGACACACACACAGACAGAACTGAAAAGAGACACACACAGAGACAGAACTGAAGAGAGACACACACAGAGTCAGAACTGAAGAGAGACACAAACACAGACAGAACTGAAGAGAGACACACAGAGTCAGAATTGAAGAGAGAGACACACAGAGTCAGAACTGAAGAGAGAGACACACAGAGTCAGAACTGAAGAGAGGCACACACAGAGTCAGAACTGAAGAGAGACACAAACACAGACAGAACTGAAGAGAGACACACAGAGAGACAGAACTGAAGAGAGACACACACAGAGTCATAACTGAAGAGAAAAATACACACGCACACAGACAGAACTGACGAGAGACACACATAGAGTCAGAACTGAAGAGAGACACACACAGAGTCAGAACTGAAGAGAGACACACACAGAGACAGAACTGAAGAGAGACACACACAGAGACAGAACTGAAGAGAGACTCACACAGAGTCAGAACTGAAGAGAGACACACACAGAGTCAGAACTGAAGAGAGACACACACACTGAGACAGAACTGAAGAGAGACACACACAGAGACAGAACTGAAGAGACACACACACAGACAGATCTGAAGAGAGACACACACACAGACAGAACTGAAAAGAGACACACACAGAGACAGAACTGAAGAGAGACACACACAGAGTCAGAACTGAAGAGAGCCACAAACACAGACAGAACTGAAGAGAGACACACAGAGTCAGAACTGAAGAGAGAGACACACAGAGTCAGAACTGAAGAGAGGCACACACAGAGTCAGAACTGAAGAGAGAGACACACACAGTCAGAACTGAAGAGAGACACACAGAGTCAGAACTGAAGAGAGACACACACACAGACAGAACTGAAGAGAGGCACACACAGAGTCAGAACTGAAGAGAGACACACACAGAGTCAGAACTGAAGAGAGACACACACACAGACAGAACTGAAGAGAGACATACACAGAGTAAGAACTGAAGAAAGACACACAGAGTCAGAACTGAAGAGAGACACACAGAGAGACAGAACTGAAGAGACACACACACACAGACAGAACTGAAGAGAGACACACACAGAGTCAGAATTGAAGATAGAGACACACACAGAGTCAGAACTGAAGAGAGACACACACACAGACAGAACTGAAGAGAGAGACACACAGAGAGACAGAACTGAAGAGACACGCACACACACACAGAACTGAAGAGAGACACACACAGAGTTAGAACTGAAGAGAGAGACACACACAGAGTCAGAACTGAAGAGAGACACACACACAGACAGAACTGAAGAGAGACACACACAGAGTCAGAAATGAAGAGAGACACACACAGAGTCAGAACTGAAGAGAGACACAAAGAGTCAGAACTGAAGAGACACACACACACAAACACTGAGACAGAACTGAAGAGTGACACACTGTCAGAACTGAAGAGAGACACACACACAGACAGAACTGAAGATAGACACACACAGAGACAGAACTGAAGAGAGACACAGACACTGAGACAGAACTGAGGAGAGACACACACAGAGTCAGAACTGAAGAGAGACACACACAGAGTCAGAACTGAAGAGAGACACACGCAGAGTCAGAACTGAAGAGAGACACACACAGAGACAGAACTGAAGAGAGACACACACACTGAGACAGAACTGAGGAGAGTCAGAACTGAAGAGAGGCACACACACACAGAGTCAGAACTGAAGAGAGAGACACACAGAGTCAGAACTGAAGAGAGACACACACACTGAGACAGAACTGAAGAGAGACACACACAGAGTCAGAACTGAAGAGAGACACACACAGAGTCAGAACTGAAGAGAGACACACATAGAGTCAGAACTGAAGAGAGACACACACAGACAGAACTGAACAGAGACACACATAGAGTCAGAACTGAAAGAGACACACACACAGACAGAACTGAAGAGACACACACAGAGTCAGAACTGATGAGAGACACACACAGAGTCAGAACTGAAGAGAGACACACACAGAGACAGAACTGAAGAGAGACACACACAGAGACAGAACTGAAGAGAGACTCACACAGAGTCAGAACTGAAGAGAGACACACACAGAGTCAGAACTGAAGAGAGACACACACACTGAGACAGAACTGAAGAGAGACACACACAGAGACAGAACTGAAGAGACACACACACAGACAGATCTGAAGAGAGACACACACACAGACAGAACTGAAAAGAGACACACACAGAGACAGAACTGAAGAGAGACACACACAGAGTCAGAACTGAAGAGAGCCAAAAACACAGACAGAACTGAAGAGAGACACACAGAGTCAGAACTGAAGAGAGAGACACAGAGTCAGAACTGAAGAGAGGCACACACAGAGTCAGAACTGAAGAGAGAGACACACACAGTCAGAACTGAAGAGAGACACACAGAGTCAGAACTGAAGAGAGACACACACACAGACAGAACTGAAGAGAGGCACACACAGAGTCAGAACTGAAGAGAGACACACACAGAGTCAGAACTGAAGAGAGACACACACACAGACAGAACTGAAGAGAGACATACACAGAGTCAGAACTGAAGAAAGACACACAGAGTCAGAACTGAAGAGAGACACACAGAGAGACAGAACTGAAGAGACACACACACACAGACAGAACTGAAGAGAGACACACACAGAGTCAGAATTGAAGAGAGAGACACACACAGAGTCAGAACTGAAGAGAGACACACACACAGACAGAACTGAAGAGAGAGACACACAGAGAGACAGAACTGAAGAGACACGCACACACACACAGAACTGAAGAGAGACACACACAGAGTTAGAACTGAAGAGAGAGACACACACAGAGTCAGAACTGAAGAGAGACACACACACAGACAGAACTGAATAGAGACACACACAGAGTCAGAAATGAAGAGAGACACACACAGAGTCAGAACTGAAGAGAGACACAAAGAGTCAGAACTGAAGAGACACACACACACAAACACTGAGACAGAACTGAAGAGTGACACACTGTCAGAACTGAAGAGAGACACACACACAGACAGAACTGAAGATAGACACACACAGAGACAGAACTGAAGAGAGACACAGACACTGAGACAGAACTGAGGAGAGACACACACAGAGTCAGAACTGAAGAGAGACACACACAGAGTCAGAACTGAAGAGAGACACACGCAGAGTCAGAACTGAAGAGAGACACACACAGAGACAGAACTGAAGAGAGACACACACACTGAGACAGAACTGGGGAGAGTCAGAACTGAAGAGAGGCACACACACACAGAGTCAGAACTGAAGAGAGAGACACACAGAGTCAGAACTGAAGAGAGACACACACACTGAGACAGAACTGAAGAGAGACACACACAGAGTCAGAACTGAAGAGAGACACACACAGAGTCAGAACTGAAGAGAGACACACAGAGTCAGAACTGAAGAGAGACACACACAGACAGAACTGAAGAGAGACACACATAGAGTCAGAACTGAAAGAGACACACACACAGACAGAACTGAAGAGACACACACAGAGTCAGAACTGATGAGAGACACACACAGAGTCAGAACTGAAGAGAGACAAACACAGAGACAGAACTGAAGAGAAACACACACAAAGACAGAACTGAAGAGAGACACACACAGACTCAGAACTGAAGAGAGACACACACACAGAGTCAGAACTGAAGAGAGACACACACAGAGACAGAACTGAAGAGAGACACACACACAGACAGAACTGAAGAGAGACACACACAGAGTCAGAACTGAAGAGAGACACATACAGAGACAGAACTGAAGAGAGACACACACAGAGTCAGAACTGAAGAGAGACACACACAGAGTCAGAACTGAAGAGAGACACACGCAGAGTCAGAACTGAAGAGAGACACACACAGAGACAGAACTGAAGAGTGACACACTGTCAGAACTGAAGAGAGACACACACACAGACAGAACTGAAGATAGACACACACCGAGACAGAACTGAAGAGAGACACAGACACTGAGACAGAACTGAGGAGAGACACACACAGAGTCAGAACTGAAGAGAGACACACACAGAGTCAGAACTGAAGAGAGACACACGCAGAGTCAGAACTGAAGAGAGACACACACAGAGACAGAACTGAGGAGAGTCAGAACTGAAGAGAGGCACACACACACAGAGTCAGAACTGAAGAGAGAGACACACAGAGTCAGAACTGAAGAGAGACACACACACTGAGACAGAACTGAAGAGAGACACACACAGAGTCAGAACTGAAGAGAGACACACACAGAGTCAGAACTGAAGAGAGACACACAGAGTCAGAACTGAAGAGAGACACACACAGACAGAACTGAAGAGAGACACACATAGAGTCAGAACTGAAAGAGACACACACACAGACAGAACTGAAGAGACACACACAGAGTCAGAACTGATGAGAGACACACACAGAGTCAGAACTGAAGAGAGACAAACACAGAGACAGAACTGAAGAGAAACACACACAAAGACAGAACTGAAGAGAGACACACACAGGCTCAGAACTGAAGAGAGACACACACACAGAGTCAGAACTGAAGAGAGACACACACAGAGACAGAACTGAAGAGAGACACACACACAGACAGAACTGAAGAGAGACACACACAGAGTCAGAACTGAAGAGAGACACATACAGAGACAGAACTGAAGAGAGACACACACAGAGCCAGAACTGAAGAGAGACACACACAGAGTCAGAACTGAAGAGAGACTCACACACAGACAGAACTGAAGACACACACACACACAGACAGAACTGAAGAGAGACACACACAGAGTCAGAACTGAAGAGAGACACACAGAGAGACAGAACTGAAGAGACACACACACACAGTCAGAACTGAAGAGAGACACACACAGAGTCAGAAATGAAGAGAGAGACACACACAGTCAGAACTGAAGGGAGACACACACACAGACAGAACTGAAGAGAGAGACACACAGAGAGACAGAAATGAAGAGACACACACACACAGAATGAACTGAAGAGAGACACACACAGAGTTAGAACTGAAGAGAGAGACACACACAGAGTGAGAACTGAAGAGAGACACACACACAGACAGAACTGAAGAGAGACACACACAGAGTCAGAACTGAAGAGAGACACACAGAGTCAGAACTGAAGAGACACACACACACAAACACTGAGACAGAACTGAAGAGAGACACACAGACAGAACTGAAGAGAGACACACACACAGACAGAACTGAAGATAGACACACACAGAGACAGAACTGAAGAGAGACACACACAGAGTCAGAACTGAAGAGAGACACACAGAGTCAGAACTGAAGAGACACACACACACAAACACTGAGACAGAACTGAAGAGAGACACACTGTCAGAACTGAAGAGAGACACACACACAGACAGAACTGAAGATCGACACACACAGAGACAGAACTGAAGAGAGACACAGACACTGAGACAGAACTGAGGAGAGACACACATAGAGTCAGAACTGAAGAGAGACACACACAGTGTCAGAACTGAAGAGACACACACACTCAGACAGAACTGAAGAGACACACACACAGACAGAACTGAAGAGAGATACACACACAGACAGAACTGAAGAGAGACACACACAGAGTCAGAACTGAAGAGAGACACGCACACACACAGAGCTGAAGAGAGAGACACACACACACACAGAACTGAAGAGAGACACACATAGTCAGAACTGAAGAGAGACACACACAGAGTCAGAACTGAAGAGAGACACACACACAGTCAGAACTGAAGAGACACACACACACAGACAGAACTGAAGAGAGACACACACACAGACAGAACTGAGGAGAGACACACACACAGACATAACTGAAGAGGCACACACACAGACAGAACTGAAGAGAGATACACACAGAGTCAGAACTGAAGAGAGACACACATAGAGTCAGAACTGAAGAGAGACACACACAGAGGCAGAACTGAAGAGACACACACACACAGTGAGACAGAACTGAGGAGAGACACACACAGAGTCAGAACTGAAGAGAGACACACACACACAGAGTCAGAACTGAAGAGAGAGACACACAGAGTCAGAACTGAAGAGAGACACACACACTGAGACAGGACTGAAGAGAGACACACACAGAGCCAGGACTGAAGAGAGACACACAGAGTCAGAACTGAAGATAGACACACACACCGAGTCAGAACTGAAGAGAGACACACACAGAGACAGAACTGAAGAGAGACACACACACAGAGTTAGAACTGAAGAGAGACACACACAGAGTCAGAACTTAAGAGAGACACACACACAGACAGAACTGAAGAGACACACACACAGACAGAACTGAAGAGAGACACACACAGACAGAACTGTGGAGAGACACACACACAGACAGAACTGAAGAGACACACACACAGACACAGAACTGAAGAGAGACACACACACACAGACAGAACTGAAGAGAGACACACACAGAGTCAGAACTGAAGAGAGACACACACACACAGAGTCAGAACTGAAGAGAGAAACACACAGAGTCAGAACTGAAGAGAGACACACACACTGAGACAGAACTGAAGAGAGACACACACAGAGCCAGGACTGAAGAGAGACACACAGAGTCAGAACTGAAGAGAGACACACACACAGAGTCAGAACTGAAGAGAGACACACACAGAGACAGAACTGAAGAGAGACACACACACAGAGTTAGAACTGAAGAGAGACACACACAGAGTCAGAACTTAAGAGAGACACACACACAGACAGAACTGAAGAGACACACACAGAGACAGAACTGAAGAGACACACACACAGACAGAACTGAAGAGAGACACACACAGACAGAACTGTGGAGAGACACACACACAGACAGAACTGAAGAGACACACACACAGACACAGAACTGAAGAGAGACACACACACACAGACAGAACTGAAGAGAGACACACACAGAGTCAGAACTGAGGAGAGACACACACAGAGACAGAACTGAAGAGAGACACACACACACACAGACAGAACTGAAGAGAGACACACACAGACACAACTGAAGAGAGACACACACAGAGTCAGAACTGAAGAGAGACACACACAGAGACAGAACTGAAGAGAGACACACACACACACAGGCAGAACTGAAGAGAGACACACACAGTGACAGAACGGAAGAGAGACACACAGAGTCAGAACTGAAGAGACACACACACAAACACTGAGATAGAACTGAAGAGAGACACACAGTCAGAACTGAAGAGACACACACACAAACACTGAGATAGAACTGATGAGAGACACACAGTCAGAACTGAAGAGACACACACACAGACAGAACTGAAGAGAGATACACACACAGACAGAACAGAAGAGAGACACACACAGAGTCAGAACTGAAGAGAGACACACACACACACAGAGCTGAAGAGAGAGACACACACGCACACAGAACTGAAGAGAGACACACATATTCAGAACTGAAGAGAGACACACATATTCAGAACTGAAGAGAGACACACACAGAGTCAGAACTGAAGAGAGACACACACACAGTCAGAACTGAAGAGACACACACACACAGACAGAACTGAAGAGAGACACACACACAGACAGAACTGAGGAGAGACACACACACAGACATAACTGAAGAGGCACACACACAGACAGAACTGAAGAGAGATACACACAGAGTCAGAACTGAAGAGAGACACACATAGAGTCAGAACTGAAGAGAGACACACACAGAGGCAGAACTGAAGAGACACACACACACTGAGACAGAACTGAGGAGAGACACACACAGAGTCAGAACTGAAGAGAGACACACACACACAGAGTCAGAACTGAAGAGAGAGACACACAGAGTCAGAACTGAAGAGAGACACACACACTGAGACAGGACTGAAGAGAGACACACACAGAGCCAGGACTGAAGAGAGCCACACAGAGTCAGAACTGAAGAGAGACACACACACCGAGTCAGAACTGAAGAGAGACACACACAGAGACAGAACTGAAGAGAGACACACACACAGAGTTAGAACTGAAGAGAGACACACACAGAGTCAGAACTTAAGAGAGACACACACACAGACAGAACTGAAGAGACACACACACAGACAGAACTGAAGAGAGACACACACAGACAGAACTGTGGAGAGACACACACACAGACAGAACTGAAGAGACACACACACAGACACAGAACTGAAGAGAGACACACACACACAGACAGAACTGAAGAGAGACACACACAGAGTCAGAATTGAAGAGAGACACACACACACAGAGTCAGAACTGAAGAGAGAAACACACAGAGTCAGAACTGAAGAGAGACACACACACTGAGACAGAACTGAAGAGAGACACACACAGAGCCAGGAATGAAGAGAGACACACAGAGTCAGAACTGAAGAGAGACACACACACAGAGTCAGAACTGAAGAGAGACACACACAGAGACAGAACTGAAGAGAGACACACACACAGAGTTAGAACTGAAGAGAGACACACACAGAGTCAGAACTTAAGAGAGACACACACACAGACAGAACTGAAGAGACACACACAGAGACAGAACTGAAGAGACACACACACAGACAGAACTGAAGCGAGACACACACAGACAGAACTGTGGAGAGACACACACACAGACAGAACTGAAGAGACACACACACAGACACAGAACTGAAGAGAGACACACACACACAGACAGAACTGAAGAGAGACACACACAGAGTCAGAACTGAGGAGAGACACACACAGAGACAGAACTGAAGAGAGACACACACACACACAGACAGAACTGAAGAGAGACACACACAGACACAACTGAAGAGAGACACACACAGAGTCAGAACTGAAGAGAGACACACACAGAGACAGAACTGAAGAGAGACACACACACACAGGCAGAACTGAAGAGAGACACACACAGTGACAGAACTGAAGAGAGACACACAAAGACAGACAGAACTGAAGAGAAACATACACAGAGTCAGAGCTGAAGAGAGACACACACACAGACAGAACTGAAGAGAGACACACACAGAGTCAGAACTGAAGAGAGACACACACACAGTCAGAACTGAAGAGAGACACACCCACAGACAGAACTGAGGAGCGAGACACACACACAGATAGAACTGAAGAGAGACACACACACAGTCAGAACAGTAGAGAGACACACACAGAGTCAGAACTGAAGAAAGACACACACAGAGTCAGAACTGAGGAGAGACACACACACAGACAGAACTAAAGAGACACACACACAGACACAGACACAGAACTGAAGAGAGACACACACACAGAACTGAAGAGAGACACACACACTGACAGAACTGAAGAGAGACACACACACAGTCAGAACTGAAGAGAGACACACATAGAGTCAGAACTGAAGAGAGACACACACACAGAGTCAGAACTAAAGAAAGACACACAGACAGACAGAACAGAAGAGACACACGCACAGAGACAGAACTGAAGAGAGACACACATAGAGTTAGAACTGAAGAGAGACATACACAGAGGCACAACTGAAGAGAGACACACACAGACAGAACTGAAGAGGCACACACACAGACAGAACTGAAGAGAGACACACACAGACAGAACTGTGGAGAGACACACACACAGACAGAACTGAAGAGAGACACACACAGAGTTAGAACTGAAGAGAGAGACACACACAGAGTCAGAACTGAAGGGAGACACACACACAGACAGAACTGAAGAGAGACACACACAGAATCAGAACTGAAGAGAGACACACACAGAGTCAGAACTGAAGAGAGACACACAGAGTCAGAACTGAAGAGACACACACACACAAACACTGAGACAGAACTGAAGAGAGACACACAGTCAGAACTGAAGAGAGACACACACACAGACAGAACTGAAGATAGACACACACAGAGACAGAACTGAAGAGAGACACAGACACTGAGACAGAACTGAGGAGAGACACACACAGAGTCAGAACTGAAGAGAGACACACACAGAGTCAGAACTGAAGAGAGACACACACACAGAGTCAGAACTGAGGAGAGACACACACAGAGTCAGAACTGAAGAGAGACACACACACACAGAGTCAGAACTGAAGAGAGAGACACACAGAGTCAGAACTGAAGAGAGACACACACACTGAGACAGAACTGAAGAGAGACACACACAGAGTCAGAACGGAAGAGAGACACACAGAGTCAGAACTGAAGAGACACACACACACAAACACTGAGACAGAACTGAAGAGATACACACGGTCAGAACTGAAGAGAGACACACACACAGACAGAACTGAAGATCGACACACACAGAGACAGAACTGAAGAGAGACACACATAGAGTCAGAACTGAAGAGAGACACACACAGAGGCAGAACTGAAGAGACACACACACACTGAGACAGAACTGAGGAGAGACACACACAGAATCAGAACTGAAGAGAGACACACACACACAGAGTCAGAACTGAAGAGAGAGACACACAGAGTCAGAACTGAAGAGAGACACACACACTGAGACAGAACTGAATAGAGACACACACAGAGCCAGGACTGAAGAGAGACACACAGAGTCAGAACTGAAGAGAGACACACACACCGAGTCAGAACTGAAGAGAGACACACACAGAGTCAGAACTGAAGAGAGACACACACACAGAGTTAGAACTGAAGAGAGACACACACAGAGTCAGAACTTAAGAGAGACACACACACAGACAGAACTGAAGAGACACACACACAGACAGAACTGAAGAGAGACACACAGAGAGAACTGTGGAGAGAGACACACACAGACAGAACTGAAGAGACACACACACACACACAGAACTGAAGAGAGACACACACACACAGCCAGGACTGAAGAGAGACACACAGAGTCAGAACTGAAGAGAGACACACACACAGAGTCAGAACTGAAGAGAGACACACACAGAGACAGAACTGAAGAGAGACACACACACAGAGTTAGAACTGAAGAGAGACACACACAGAGTCAGAACTTAAGAGAGACACACACACAGACAGAACTGAAGAGACACACACACAGACAGAACTGAAGAGAGACACACACAGACAGAACTGTGGAGAGACACACACACAGACAGAACTGAAGAGACACACACACAGACACAGAACTGAAGAGAGACACACACACACAGACAGAACTGAAGAGAGACACACACAGAGTCAGAACTGAAGAGAGACACACACAGAATCAGAACTGAAGAGAGACACACACAGAGTCAGAACTGAAGAGAGACACACAGAGTCAGAACTGAAGAGAGACACACACACTGAGACAGAACTGAAGAGAGACACACACACAGCCAGGACTGAAGAGATACACACAGAGTCAGAACTGAAGAGAGACACACACACAGAGTCAGAACTGAAGAGAGACACACACAGAGACAGAACTGAAGAGAGACACACACACAGAGTTAGAACTGAAGAGAGACACACACAGAGTCAGAACTTAAGAGAGACACACACACAGACAGAACTGAAGAGACACACACACAGACAGAACTGAAGAGAGACACACACAGACAGAACTGTGGAGAGACACACACAGAGTCAGAACTGAAGAGAGACACACACAGAGACAGAACTGAAGAGAGACACACACACACAGACAGAACTGAAGAGAGACACACACAGACAGAACTGAAGAGAGACACACACAGAGCCAGAACTGAAGAGAGACACACACAGAGACAGAACTGAAGAGAGACACACACACACACAGGCAGAACTGAAGAGAGACACACACAGTGACAGAACTGAAGAGAGACACACACACAGACAGAACTGAAGAGAAACATACACAGAGTCAGAGCTGAAGAGAGACACACACACAGACAGAACTGAAGAGAGACACACACAGAGTCAGAACTGAAGAGAGACACACACACAGACAGAACTGAAGAGAGACACACACAGTCAGAACTGAAGAGAGGCACACACAGAGTCAGAACTGAAGAGAGACACGCCCACCATCAGAACTGAGGAGCGAGACACACACACAGATAGAACTGAAGAGAGACACACACACAGTCAGAACAGTAGAGAGACACACACAGAGTCAGAACTGAAGAGAGACACACACAGAGTCAGAACTGAGGAGAGACACACACACAGACAGAACTAAAGAGACACACACACAGACACAGACACAGAACTGAAGAGAGACACACACACAGAACTGAAGAGAGACACACACACAGACAGAACTGAAGAGAGACACACACACAGTCAGAACTGAAGAGAGACACACATAGAGTCAGAACTGAAGAGAGACACACACACAGAGTCAGAACTAAAGTGAGACACACAGACAGACAGAACAGAAGAGACACACGCACAGAGACAGAACTGAAGAGAGACACACATAGAGTTAGAACTGAAGAGAGACATACACAGAGGCACAACTGAAGAGAGACACACACAGACAGAACTGAAGAGGCACACACACAGACAGAACTGAAGAGAGACACACAGAGTCAGAACTGAAGAGAGACACACACACTGAGACAGAACTGAAGAGAGACACACACAGAGCCAGGACGGTAGAGAGACACACAGAGTCAGAACTGAAGAGAGACACACACACAGAGTCAGAACTGAAGAGAGACACACACAGAGACAGAACTGAAGAGAGACACACACACAGAGTTAGAACTGAAGTGAGACACACACAGAGTCAGAACTTAAGAGAGACACACACACAGACAGAACTGAAGAGACACACACACAGACAGAACTGAAGAGAGACACACAGAGAGAACTGTGGAGAGAGACACACACAGACAGAACTGAAGAGACACACACACAGACACAGAACTGAAGAGAGACACACACACACAGCCAGGACTGAAGAGAGACACACAGAGTCAGAACTGAAGAGAGACACAGACACAGAGTCAGAACTGAAGAGAGACAGACACAGAGACAGAACTGAAGAGAGACACACACACAGAGTTAGAACTGAAGAGAGACACACACAGAGTCAGAACTTAAGAGAGACACACACACAGACAGAACTGAAGAGACACACACACAGACAGAACTGAAGAGAGACACACACAGACAGAACTGTGGAGAGACACACACACAGACAGAACTGAAGAGACACACACACAGACACAGAACTGAAGAGAGACACACACACACAGACAGAACTGAAGAGAGACACACACAGAGTCAGAACTGAAGAGAGACACACACAGAATCAGAACTGAAGAGAGACACACACAGAGTCAGAACTGAAGAGAGACACACAGAGTCAGAACTGAAGAGAGACACACACACTGAGACAGAACTGAAGAGAGACACACACACAGCCAGGACTGAAGAGAGACACACAGAGTCAGAACTGAAGAGAGACACACACACAGAGTCAGAACTGAAGAGAGACACACACAGAGACAGAACTGAAGAGAGACACACACACAGAGTTACAACTGAAGAGAGACACACACAGAGTCAGAACTTAAGAGAGACACACACACAGACAGAACTGAAGAGACACACACACAGACAGAACTGAAGAGAGACACACACAGACAGAACTGTGGAGAGACACACACAGAGTCAGAACTGAAGAGAGACACACACAGAGACAGAACTGAAGAGAGACACACACACACAGACAGAACTGAAGAGAGACACACACAGACAGAACTGAAGAGAGACACACACAGAGCCAGAACTGAAGAGAGACACACACAGAGACAGAACTGAAGAGAGACACACACACACACAGGCAGAACTGAAGAGAGACACACACAGTGACAGAACTGAAGAGAGACACACACACAGACAGAACTGAAGAGAAACATACACAGAGTCAGAGCTGAAGAGAGACACACACACAGACAGAACTGAAGAGAGACACACACAGAGTCAGAACTGAAGAGAGACACACACACAGAGTCAGAACTGAAGAGAGACACACACAGAGACAGAACTGAAGAGAGACACACACACAGAGTTAGAACTGAAGTGAGACACACACAGAGTCAGAACTTAAGAGAGACACACACACAGACAGAACTGAAGAGACACACACACAGACAGAACTGAAGAGAGACACACAGAGAGAACTGTGGAGAGAGACACACACAGACAGAACTGAAGAGACACACACACAGACACAGAACTGAAGAGAGACACACACACACAGCCAGGACTGAAGAGAGACACACAGAGTCAGAACTGAAGAGAGACACAGACACAGAGTCAGAACTGAAGAGAGACAGACACAGAGACAGAACTGAAGAGAGACACACACACAGAGTTAGAACTGAAGAGAGACACACACAGAGTCAGAACTTAAGAGAGACACACACACAGACAGAACTGAAGAGACACACACACAGACAGAACTGAAGAGAGACACACACAGACAGAACTGTGGAGAGACACACACACAGACAGAACTGAAGAGACACACACACAGACACAGAACTGAAGAGAGACACACACACACAGACAGAACTGAAGAGAGACACACACAGAGTCAGAACTGAAGAGAGACACACACAGAATCAGAACTGAAGAGAGACACACACAGAGTCAGAACTGAAGAGAGACACACAGAGTCAGAACTGAAGAGAGACACACACACTGAGACAGAACTGAAGAGAGACACACACACAGCCAGGACTGAAGAGAGACACACAGAGTCAGAACTGAAGAGAGACACACACACAGAGTCAGAACTGAAGAGAGACACACACAGAGACAGAACTGAAGAGAGACACACACACAGAGTTACAACTGAAGAGAGACACACACAGAGTCAGAACTTAAGAGAGACACACACACAGACAGAACTGAAGAGACACACACACAGACAGAACTGAAGAGAGACACACACAGACAGAACTGTGGAGAGACACACACAGAGTCAGAACTGAAGAGAGACACACACAGAGACAGAACTGAAGAGAGACACACACACACAGACAGAACTGAAGAGAGACACACACAGACAGAACTGAAGAGAGACACACACAGAGCCAGAACTGAAGAGAGACACACACAGAGACAGAACTGAAGAGAGACACACACACACACAGGCAGAACTGAAGAGAGACACACACAGTGACAGAACTGAAGAGAGACACACACACAGACAGAACTGAAGAGAAACATACACAGAGTCAGAGCTGAAGAGAGACACACACACAGACAGAACTGAAGAGAGACACACACAGAGTCAGAACTGAAGAGAGACACACACACAGACAGAACTGAAGAGAGACACACACAGTCAGAACTGAAGAGAGGCACACACAGAGTCAGAACTGAAGAGAGACACACCCACAGACAGAACTGAGGAGCGAGACACACACACAGATAGAACTGAAGAGAGACACACACACAGTCAGAACAGTAGAGAGACACACACAGAGTCAGAACTGAAGAGAGACACACACAGAGTCAGAACTGAGGAGAGACACACACACAGACAGAACTAAAGAGACACACACACAGACACAGACACAGAACTGAAGAGAGACACACACACAGAACTGAAGAGAGACACACACACAGACAGAACTGAAGAGAGACACACACACAGTCAGAACTGAAGAGAGACACACATAGAGTCAGAACTGAAGAGAGACACACACACAGAGTCAGAACTAAAGAGAGACACACAGACAGACAGAACAGAAGAGACACGCGCACAGAGACAGAACTGAAGAGAGACACACATAGAGTTAGAACTGAAGAGAGACATACACAGAGGCACAACTGAAGAGAGACACACACAGACAGAACTGAAGAGGCACACACACAGACAGAACTGAAGAGAGACACACACAGACAGAACTGTGGAGAGACACACACACAGACAGAACTGAAGAGAGACACACACAGAGTTAGAACTGAAGAGAGAGACACACACAGAGTCAGAACTGAAGAGAGACACTCACACAGACAGAACTGAAGAGAGACACACACAGAATCAGAACTCAAGAGAGACACACACAGAGTCAGAACTGAAGAGAGACACACAGAGTCAGAACTGAAGAGACACACACACACAAACACTGAGACAGAACTGAAGAGAGACACACAGTCAGAACTGAAGAGAGACACACACACAGACAGAACTGAAGATAGACACACACAGAGACAGAACTGAAGAGAGACACAGACACTGAGACAGAACTGAGGAGAGACACACACAGAGTCAGAACTGAAGAGAGACACACACAGAGTCAGAACTGAAGAGAGACACACACACAGAGTCAGAACTGAGGAGAGACACACACAGAGTCAGAACTGAAGAGAGACACACACACACAGAGTCAGAACTGAAGAGAGAGACACACAGAGTCAGAACTGAAGAGAGACACACACACTGAGACAGAACTGAAGAGAGACACACACAGAGTCAGAACGGAAGAGAGACACACAGAGTCAGAACTGAAGAGACACACACACACAAACACTGAGACAGAACTGAAGAGATACACACGGTCAGAACTGAAGAGAGACACACACACAGACAGAACTGAAGATCGACACACACAGAGACAGAACTGAAGAGAGACACAGACACTGAGACAGAACTGAGGAGAGACACACACAGAGTCAGAACTGAAGAGAGACACACACAGAGACAGAGCTGAAGAGAGACACACACACTGAGACAGAACTGAGGAGAGACACACACAGACTCAGAACTGAAGAGAGACACACTCACAGAGTCAGAACTGAAGAGAGAGACACACAGAGTCAGAACTGACGAGAGATACACACACTGAGACAGAACTGAAGAGAGACACACACAAAGTCAGAACTGAAGAGAGACACACACAGAGTCAGGACGGAAGAGAGAGACATACACACAGAGTCAGAACTGAAGAGAGACACACACAGACAGAACTGAAGAGAGACACACACAGAGTCAGAACTGAAGGGAGACACACACACAGACAGAACTGAAGAGAGACACACACAGAGTCAGAACTGAAGAAAGACACACACAGAGTCAGAACTGAAGAGAGACACACACAGAGACAGAACTGAAGAGAGACACACACAGACAGAACTGAAGAGAGACACACACAGAGACAGAACTGAAGAGAGACACACAGAGTCAGAACTGAAGAGAGACACACACAAAGACAGAACTGAAGAGAGACACACACAGAGTCAGAACTGAAGAGAGACACACACAAAGACAGAACTGAAGAGAGACACACACAGACTCAGAACTGAAGAGAGACACACACACAGACAGAACTGAAGAGAGGCACACACACAGTCAGAACTGAAGAGAGACACACACACAGTCAGAACTGAAGAGAGACACACACAGTCAGAACTGAAGAGAGACACACACACAGACAGAACTGAAGAGAGACACACACAGAGTCAGAACTGAAGAGAGACACACTCAGAGTCCGAACTGAAGAGAGACACATACAGAGACAGAACTGAAGAGAGACACACACAGAGACAGAACTGAAGAGAGACACACACAGAGTCAGAACTGAAGAGAGACACACAGAGTCAGAACTGAAGAGAGACACACAGAGAGACAGAACTGAAGAGACACACACACAGTCAGAACTGAAGAGAGACACACACAGAGTCAGAAATGAAGAGAGAGACACACACAGTCAGAACTGAAGAGAGACACACACACAGACAGAACTGAAGAGAGAGACACACAGAGACACAGAACTGAAGAGACACACACACACAGACAGAACTGAAGAGAGACACACACAGAGTTAGAACTGAAGAGAGAGACACACACAGAGTCAGAACTGAAGAGAGACACACAAACAGACAGAACTGAAGAGAGACACACACAGAGTAAGAAATGAAGAGAGACACACACAGAGTCAGAACTGAAGAGAGACACACAGAGTCAGAACTGAAGAGACACACACACACAAACACTGAGACAGAACTGAAGAGAGACACACAGTCAGAACTGAAGAGAGACACACACACAGACAGAACTGAAGAGAGACACAGACACTGAGACAGAACTGAGGAGAGACACACACAGAGTCAGAACTGAAGAGAGACACGCACAGAGTCAGAACTGAAGAGAGACACACACACAGAGTCAGAACTGAAGAGAGACACACACAGAGACAGTACTGAAGAGAGACACACACACTGAGACAGAACTGAGGAGAGACACACACAGAGTCAGAACTGAAGAGAGACACACACACACAGAGACAGAACTGAAGAGAGACACACACAGAGTCAGAACTGAAGAGAGACACACACAGTGTCAGAACTGAAGAGAGACACACACAGAGACACAACTGAAGAGAGACACACACAGAGACAGAACTGAAGAGAGACACACACACACAGACAGAACTGAAGAGAGACACACACAGAGTCAGAACTGAAGAGAGACACACACAGAGACAGAACTGAAGAGAGACACACACACACAGACAGAACTGAAGAGAGACACACACAGAGACAGAACTGAAGAGAGACACACACACAGACAGAACTGAAGAGAGACACACACAGACAGAACTGAAGAGAGACACACACAGAGCCAGAACTGAAGAGAGACACACACACTGAGACAGAACTGAAGAGAGACACACACACAGCCAGGACTGAAGAGAGACACACAGAGTCAGAACTGAAGAGAGACACACACACAGAGTCAGAACTGAAGAGAGACACACATAGAGACAGAACTGAAGAGAGACACACACACAGAGTTAGAACTGAAGAGAGACACACACAGAGTCAGAACTTAAGAGAGACACACACACAGACAGAACTGAAGAGACACACACACAGACAGAACTGAAGAGAGACACACACAGACAGAACTGTGGAGAGACAAACACACAGACAGAACTGAAGAGACACACACACAGACACAGAACTGAAGAGAGACACACACACACAGACAGAACTGAAGAGAGACACACACAGAGTCAGAACTGAAGAGAGACACACACAGAATCAGAACTGAAGAGAGACACACACAGAGTCAGAACTGAAGAGAGACACACAGAGTCAGAACTGAAGAGAGACACACACACTGAGACAGAACTGAAGAGAGACACACACACAGCCAGGACTGAAGAGAGACACACAGAGTCAGAACTGAAGAGAGACACACACACAGAGTCAGAACTGAAGAGAGACACACACAGAGACAGAACTGAAGAGAGACACACACACAGAGTTAGAACTGAAGAGAGACACACACAGAGTCAGAACTTAAGAGAGACACACACACAGACAGAACTGAAGAGACACACACACAGACAGAACTGAAGAGAGACACACACAGACAGAACTGTGGAGAGACACACACAGAGTCAGAACGGAAGAGAGACACACACAGAGACAGAACTGAAGAGAGACACACACACACAGACAGAACTGAAGAGAGACACACACAGACAGAACTGAAGAGAGACACACACAGAGCCAGAACTGAAGAGAGACACACACAGAGACAGAACTGAAGAGAGACACACACACACACAGGCAGAACTGAAGAGAAACACACACAGTGACAGAACTGAAGAGAGACACACACACAGACAGAACTGAAGAGAAACATACACAGAGTCAGAGCTGAAGAGAGACACACACACAGACAGAACTGAAGAGAGACACACACAGAGTCAGAACTGAAGAGAGACACACACACAGACAGAACTGAAGAGAGACACACACAGTCAGAACTGAAGAGAGGCACACACGGAGTCAGAACTGAAGAGAGACACACCCACAGACAGAACTGAGGAGCGAGACACACACACAGATAGAACTGAAGAAAGACACATACACAGTCAGAACAGTAGAGAGACACACACAGAGTCAGAACTGAAGAGAGACACACACAGAGTCAGAACTGAGGAGAGACACACACACAGACAGAACTAAAGAGACACACACACAGACACAGACACAGAACTAAAGAGAGACACACACACAGAACTGAAGAGAGACACACACACAGACAGAACTGAAGAGAGACACACACACAGTCAGAACTGAAGAGAGACACACATAGAGTCAGAACTGAAGAGAGACACACACACAGAGTCAGAACTAAAGAGAGACACACAGACAGACAGAACAGAAGAGACACACGCACAGAGACAGAACTGAAGAGAGACACACATAGAGTTAGAACTGAAGAGAGACATACACAGAGGCACAACTGAAGAGAGACACACACAGACAGAACTGAAGAGGCACACACACAGACAGAACTGAAGAGAGACACACACAGACAGAACTGTGGAGAGACACACACACAGACAGAACTGAAGAGAGACACACACAGAGTTAGAACTGAAGAGAGAGACACACACAGAGTCAGAACTGAAGAGAGACACACACACAGACAGAACTGAAGAGAGACACACACAGAATCAGAACTGAAGAGAGACACACACAGAGTCAGAACTGAAGAGAGACACACAGAGTCAGAACTGAAGAGACACACACACACAAACACTGAGACAGAACTGAAGAGAGACACACAGTCAGAACTGAAGAGAGACACACACACAGACAGAACTGAAGATAGACACACACAGAGACTGAACTGAAGAGAGACACAGACACTGAGACAGAACTGAGGAGAGACACACACAGAGTCAGAACTGAAGAGAGACACACACAGAGTCTGAACTGAAGAGAGACACACACACAGAGTCAGAACTGAGGAGAGACACACACAGAGTCAGAACTGAAGAGAGACACACACACACAGAGTCAGAACTGAAGAGAGAGACACACAGAGTCAGAACTGAAGAGAGACACACACACTGAGACAGAACTGAAGAGAGACACACACAGAGTCAGAACGGAAGAGAGACACACAGAGTCAGAACTGAAGAGACACACACACACCAACACTGAGACAGAACTGAAGAGATACACACGGTCAGAACTGAAGAGAGACACACACACAGACAGAACTGAAGATCGACACACACAGAGACAGAACTGAAGAGAGACACAGACACTGAGACAGAACTGAGGAGAGACACACACAGACTCAGAACTGAAGAGAAACACACTCACAGAGTCAGAACTGAAGAGAGAGACACACAGAGTCAGAACTGACGAGAGACACACACACTGAGACAGAACTGAAGAGAGACACACACAAAGTCAGAACTGAAGAGAGACACACACAGAGTCAGGACGGAAGAGAGAGACACACACACAGAGTCAGAACTGAAGAGAGACACACACAGACAGAACTGAAGAGAGACACACACAGAGTCAGAACTGAAGGGAGACACACACACAGACAGAACTGAAGAGAGACACACACAGAGTCAGAACTGAAGAAAGACACACACAGAGTCAGAACTGAAGAGAGACACACACAGAGACAGAACTGAAGAGAGACACACACAGACAGAACTGAAGAGAGACACACACAGAGACAGAACTGAAGAGAGACACACAGAGTCAGAACTGAAGAGAGACACACACAAAGACAGAACTGAAGAGAGACACACACAGAGTCAGAACTGAAGAGAGACACACACAAAGACAGAACTGAAGAGAGACACACACAGACTCAGAACTGAAGAGAGACACACACACAGACAGAACTGAAGAGAGACACACACACAGTCAGAACTGAAGAGAGACACACACACAGTCAGAACTGAAGAGAGACACACACACAGTCAGAACTGAAGAGAGACACACACACAGACAGAACTGAAGAGAGACACACACAGAGTCAGAACTGAAGAGAGACACACGCAGAGTCAGAACTGAAGAGAGACACACATAGAGTCAGAACTGAAGAGAGACACACACAGAGACAGAACTGAAGAGAGACACACACAGAGTCAGAACTGAAGAGAGACACACGCAGAATCAGAACTGAAGAGAGACACACATAGAGACAGAACTGAAGAGAGACACACACAGAGTCAGAACTGAAGAGAGACACACATAGAGACAGAACTGAAGAGAGACACACACACAGACAGAACTGAAGAGAGACACACACAGAGTCAGAACTGAAGAGAGACACACGCAGAGTCAGAACTGAAGAGAGACACACATAGAGACAGAACTGAAGAGAGACACACACAGAGACAGAACTGAAGAGAGACACACAGAGTCAGAATTGAAGAGAGACACACAGAGAGACAGAACTGAAGAGACACACACACAGTCAGAACTGAAGAGAGACACACACAGAGTCAGAACTGAAGAGAGACACACACACACAGAGTCAGAACTGAAGAGAGAGACACACAGAGTCAGAACTGAAGAGAGACACACACACTGAGACAGAACTGAAGAGAGACACACACAGAGTCAGAACGGAAGAGAGACACACAGAGTCAGAACTGAAGAGACACACACACACCAACACTGAGACAGAACTGAAGAGATACACACGGTCAGAACTGAAGAGAGACACACACACAGACAGAACTGAAGATCGACACACACAGAGACAGAACTGAAGAGAGACACAGACACTGAGACAGAACTGAGGAGAGACACACACAGACTCAGAACTGAAGAGAAACACACTCACAGAGTCAGAACTGAAGAGAGAGACACACAGAGTCAGAACTGACGAGAGACACACACACTGAGACAGAACTGAAGAGAGACACACACAAAGTCAGAACTGAAGAGAGACACACACAGAGTCAGGACGGAAGAGAGAGACACACACACAGAGTCAGAACTGAAGAGAGACACACACAGACAGAACTGAAGAGAGACACACACAGAGTCAGAACTGAAGGGAGACACACACACAGACAGAACTGAAGAGAGACACACACAGAGTCAGAACTGAAGAAAGACACACACAGAGTCAGAACTGAAGAGAGACACACACAGAGACAGAACTGAAGAGAGACACACACAGACAGAACTGAAGAGAGACACACACAGAGACAGAACTGAAGAGAGACACACAGAGTCAGAACTGAAGAGAGACACACACAAAGACAGAACTGAAGAGAGACACACACAGAGTCAGAACTGAAGAGAGACACACACAAAGACAGAACTGAAGAGAGACACACACAGACTCAGAACTGAAGAGAGACACACACACAGACAGAACTGAAGAGAGACACACACACAGTCAGAACTGAAGAGAGACACACACACAGTCAGAACTGAAGAGAGACACACACACAGTCAGAACTGAAGAGAGACACACACACAGACAGAACTGAAGAGAGACACACACAGAGTCAGAACTGAAGAGAGACACACGCAGAGTCAGAACTGAAGAGAGACACACATAGAGTCAGAACTG
The DNA here is from genome assembly GCF_047496885.1 of Scyliorhinus torazame. Taxonomy (NCBI): domain Eukaryota; kingdom Metazoa; phylum Chordata; class Chondrichthyes; order Carcharhiniformes; family Scyliorhinidae; genus Scyliorhinus; species Scyliorhinus torazame. Next base: position 91,950,571 of record NC_092718.1, read on the forward strand.
AAGAGAGACACACACAGAGACAGAACTGAAGAGAGACACACACAGAGTCAGAACTGAAGAGAGACACACGCAGAATCAGAACTGAAGAGAGACACACATAGAGACAGAACTGAAGAGAGACACACACAGAGTCAGAACTGAAGAGAGACACACATAGAGACAGAACTGAAGAGAGACACACACACAGACAGAACTGAAGAGAGACACAAACAGAGTCAGAACTGAAGAGAGACACACGCAGAGTCAGAACTGAAGAGAGACACACATAGAGACAGAACTGAAGAGAGACACACACAGAGACAGAACTGAAGAGAGACACACAGAGTCAGAATTGAAGAGAGACACACAGAGAGACAGAACTGAAGAGACACACACACAGTCAGAACTGAAGAGAGACACACACAGAGTCAGAACTGAAGAGAGGCACACAGAGTCAGAACTGAAGAGAGACACACAGAGAGACAGAACTGAAGAGACACACACACACAGTCAGAACTGAAGAGAGACACACACAGAGTCAGAAATGAAGAGAGAGACACACACAGTCAGAACTGAAGAGAGACACACACACAGACAGAACTGATGAGAGAGACACACAGAGACACAGAACTGAAGAGACACACACACACAGACAGAACTGAAGAGAGACACACACAGAGTTAGAACTGAAGAGAGAGACACATACAGAGTCAGAACTGAAGAGAGACACACAAACAGACAGAACTGAAGAGAGACACACACAGAGTCAGAACTGAAGAAAGACACACACAGAGTCAGAACTGAAGAGAGACACACACAGAGACAGAACTGAAGAGAGACACACACAGACAGAACTGAAGAGAGACACACACAGAGACAGAACTGAAGAGAGACACACAGAGTCAGAACTGAAGAGAGACACACACAAAGACAGAACTGAAGAGAGACACACACAGACTCAGAACTGAAGAGAGACACACAAACAGACAGAACTGAAGAGAGACACACACAGAGTCAGAACTGAAGAGAGACACACACAGAGTCAGAACTGAAGAGAGACACACAGAGTCAGAACTGAAGAGACACGCACACACAAACACTGAGACAGAACTGAAGAGAGACACACAGTCAGAACTGAAGAGAGACACACACACAGACAGAACTGAAGAGAGACACATACAGAGACAAAACTGAAGAGAGACACACACAGAGACAGAACTGAAGAGAGACACACACAGAGTCAGAACTGAAGAGAGACACACACAGAGTCAGAACTGAAGAGAGACACACAGAGTCAGAACTGAAGAGAGACACACAGAGAGACAGAACTGAAGAGACACACACACACAGTCAGAACTGAAGAGAGACACACACAGAGTCAGAAATGAAGAGAGAGACACACACAGTCAGAACTGAAGAGAGACACACACACAGACAGAACTGATGAGAGAGACACACAGAGACACAGAACTGAAGAGACACACACACACAGACAGAACTGAAGAGAGACACACACAGAGTTAGAACTGAAGAGAGAGACACATACAGAGTCAGAACTGAAGAGAGACACACAAACAGACAGAACTGAAGAGAGACACACACAGAGTCAGAACTGAAGAAAGACACACACAGAGTCAGAACTGAAGAGAGACACACACAGAGACAGAACTGAAGAGAGACACACACAGACAGAACTGAAGAGAGACACACACAGAGACAGAACTGAAGAGAGACACACAGAGTCAGAACTGAAGAGAGAGACACACAAAGACAGAACTGAAGAGAGACACACACAGAGTCAGAACTGAAGAGAGACACACACAAAGACAGAACTGAAGAGAGACACACACAGACTCAGAACTGAAGAGAGACACACAAACAGACAGAACTGAAGAGAGACACACACAGAGTCAGAACTGAAGAGAGACACACACAGAGTCAGAACTGAAGAGAGACACACAGAGTCAGAACTGAAGAGAGACACACACACAGACAGAACTGAAGATAGACACACACAGAGACAGAACTGAAGAGAGACACAGACACTGAGACAGAACTGAGGAGAGACACACACAGAGTCAGAACTGAAGAGAGACACACACACACAGAGACAGAACTGAAGAGAGACACACAGTCAGAACTGAAGAGAGACACACACACAGACAGAACTGAAGATAGACACACACAGAGACAGAACTGAAGAGAGACACAGACACTGAGACAGAACTGAGGAGAGACACACACAGAGTCAGAACTGAAGAGAGACACACACACACAGAGACAGAACTGAAGAGAGACACACACAGAGTCAGAACTGAAGAGAGGCGCACACAGAGTCAGAACTGAAGAGAGACACACACAGAGACACAACTGAAGAGAGACACACACAGAGACAGAACTGAAGAGAGACACACACACACAGACAGAACTGAAGAGAGACACACACAGAGTCAAAACTGAAGAGAGACACACACAGAGACAGAACTGAAGAGAGACACACACACACAGACAGAACTGAAGAGAGACACACACAGAGACAGAACTGAAGAGAGACACACACACAGACAGAACTGAAGAGAGACACACACAGACAGAACTGAAGAGAGACACACACAGAGCCAGAACTGAAGAGAGAGACACACACACAGAGTCAGAACTGAAGAGAGACACACACAGACAGAACTGAAGAGAGACACACACAGAGTCAGAACTGAAGAGAGACACACACACAGACAGAACTGAAGAGAGACACACACGGAGTCAGAACTGAAGAAAGACACACACAGAGTCAGAACTGAAGAGAGACACACACAGAGACAGAACTGAAGAGAGACACACACAGACAGAACTGAAGAGAGACACACACAGAGACAGAACTGAAGAGAGACACACAGAGTCAGAACTGAAGAGAGACACACACAAAGACAGAACTGAAGAGAGACACACACAAAGACAGAACTGAAGAGAGACACACACAGACTCAGAACTGAAGAGAGAGACACACACAGAGTCAGAACTGAAGAGAGACACACACAGAGACAGAACTGAAGAGAGACACACACACAGAGTCAGAACTGAAGAGAGACACACACAGAGTCAGAACTGAAGAGAGACACACACACAGACAGAACTGAAGAGACACACACACACACAGAACTGAAGAGCGAAACACATAGAGTCAGAACTGAAGAGAGACACACACACACAGAACTGAAGAGAGACACACACACAGACACAGAACTGAAGAGAGACACACACACAGACAGAACTGAAGAGAGACACACACAGAGTCAGAACTGAAGAGAGACACACACACACACAGAACTGAAGAGAGAGACACACACACAGAGAACTGAAGAGAGACACACATAGTCAGAACTGAAGAGAGACACACACAGAGTCAGAACTGAAGAGAGACACACACAGAGCCAGGACTGAAGAGAGACACACACAGAGTCAGAACTGAAGAGAGACACACACACAGAGTCAGAACTGAAGAGAGACACACATAGAGACAGAACTGAAGAGAGACACACACACAGAGTTAGAACTGAAGAGAGACACACACAGAGTCAGAACTTAAGAGAGACACACACACAGACAGAACTGAAGAGACACACACACAGACAGAACTGAAGAGAGACACACACAGACAGAACTGTGGAGAGACACACACACAGACAGAACTGAAGAGACACACACACAGACACAGAACTGAAGAGAGAAACACACACACAGACAGAACTGAAGAGAGACACACACAGTGTCAGAACTGAAGAGAGACACACACAGTGACAGAACTGAAGAGAGACACACACACACACAGACAGAACTGAAGAGAGACAAACACAGACAGAACTGAAGAGAGACACACACAGAGTCAGAACTGAAGAGAGACACACACAGACACAGAACTGAAGAGAGACACACACACACACAGGCAGAACTGAAGAGAGACACACACGGTGACAGAACTGAAGAGAGACACACACACAGACAGAACTGAAGAGAGACACACACACAGACAGAACTGAAGAGACACACACACACACAGAACTGAAGAGCGAAACACATAGTCAGAACTGAAGAGAGACACACACACACAGAACTGAAGAGAGACACACACACAGACACAGAACTGAAGAGAGACACACACACAGACAGAACTGAAGAGAGACACACACAGAGTCAGAACTGAAGAGAGACACACACACACACAGAACTGAAGAGAGAGACACACACACACAGAACTGAAGAGAGACACACATAGTCAGAACTGAAGAGAGACACACACAGAGTCAGAACTGAAGAGAGACACACACAGAGCCAGGACTGAAGAGAGACACACACAGAGTCAGAACTGAAGAGAGACACACACACAGAGTCAGAACTGAAGAGAGACACACATAGAGACAGAACTGAAGAGAGACACACACACAGAGTTAGAACTGAAGAGAGACACACACAGAGTCAGAACTTAAGAGAGACACACACACAGACAGAACTGAAGAGACACACACACAGACAGAACTGAAGAGAGACACACACAGACAGAACTGTGGAGAGACACACACACAGACAGAACTGAAGAGACACACACACAGACACAGAACTGAAGAGAGAAACACACACACAGACAGAACTGAAGAGATACACACACAGTGTCAGAACTGAAGAGAGACACACACAGTGACAGAACTGAAGAGAGACACACACACACACAGACAGAACTGAAGAGAGACACACACAGACAGAACTGAAGAGAGACACACACAGAGTCAGAACTGAAGAGAGACACACACAGAAACAGAACTGAAGAGAGACACACACACACACAGGCAGAACTGAAGAGAGACACACACGGTGACAGAACTGAAGAGAGACACACACACAGACAGAACTGAAGAGAAACATACACAGAGTCAGAACTGAAGAGAGACACACACAGTCAGAACTGAAGAGAGGCACACACAGAGTCAGAACTGAAGAGAGACAAACACACAGACAGAACTGAGGAGCGAGACACAGACACAGATAGAACTGAAGAGAGACACACACACAGTCAGAACAGTAGAGAGACACACACAGAGTCAGAACTGAAGAGAGACACACGCAGAGTCAGAACTGAGGAGAGACACACACACAGACAGAACTAAAGAGACACACACACAGACACAGACACAGAACTGAAGAGAGACACACACACAGAACTGAAGAGAGACACACACACAGACAGAACTGAAGAGAGACACACACAGACAGAACTGAAGAGAGACACACACAGAGTCAGAACTGAAGAGAGACACACACACAGACAGACCTGAAGAGAGACACACACAGAGTCAGAACTGAAGAGAGACACACAGAGAGTCAGAACTGAAGAGAGACACACACAAAGAGTCAGAACTGAAGAGAGACACACACAGAGACAGTACTGAAGAGAGACACACACACTGAGACAGAACTGAGGAGAGACACACACACAGAGTCAGAACTGAAGAGAGACACACACACACTGAGTCAGAACTGAAGAGAGAGACACAGAGTCAGAACTGAAGAGAGACACACACACTGAGACAGAACTGAAGAGAGACACACACAGAGTCAGAACTGAAGAGAGACACACACAGAGTCAGAACTGAAGAGAGACACACTCACAGAGTCAGAACTGAAGAGAGACACACACAGAGACAGTACTGAAGAGAGACACACACACTGAGACAGAACTGAGGAGAGACACACAGAGTCAGAACTGAAGAGAGACACACACACACTGAGTCAGAACTGAAGAGAGAGACACAGAGTCAGAACTGAAGAGAGACACACACAGACAGAACTGAAGAGAGACACACACAGAGTCAGAACTGAAGAGAGACACACACACAGACAGAACTGAAGAGAGACACACACAGAGTCAGAACTGAAGAAAGACACACACAGAGTCAGAACTGAAGAGAGACACACATAGAGACAGAACTGAAGAGAGACACACACAGACAGAACTGAAGAGAGACACACACAGAGACAGAACTGAAGAGAGACACACAGAGTCAGATCTGAAGAGAGAGACACACAAAGACAGAACTGAAGAGAGACACACACAGAGTCAGAACTGAAGAGAGACACACACAAAGACAGAACTGAAGAGAGACACACACAGACTCAGAACTGAAGAGAGACACACAAACAGACAGAACTGAAGAGAGACACACACAGAGTCAGAACTGAAGAGAGACACACACAGAGTCAGAACTGAAGAGAGACACACAGAGTCAGAACTGAAGAGACACGCACACACAAACACTGAGACAGAACTGAAGAGAGACACACAGTCAGAACTGAAGAGAGACACACACACAGACAGAACTGAAGATAGACACACACAGAGACAGAACTGAAGAGAGACACAGACACTGAGACAGAACTGAGGAGAGACACACACAGAGTCAGAACTGAAGAGAGACACACACACACAGAGACAGAACTGAAGAGAGACACACACAGAGTCAGAACTGAAGAGAGGCGCACACAGAGTCAGAACTGAAGAGAGACACACACAGAGACACAACTGAAGAGAGACACACACAGAGACAGAACTGAAGAGAGACACACACACACAGACAGAACTGAAGAGAGACACACACAGAGTCAGAACTGAAGAGAGACACACACAGAGACAGAACTGAAGAGAGACACACACACACAGACAGAACTGAAGAGAGACACACACAGAGACAGAACTGAAGAGAGACACACACACAGACAGAACTGAAGAGAGACACACACAGACAGAACTGAAGAGAGACACACACAGAGCCAGAACTGAAGAGAGAGACACACACACAGAGTCAGAACTGAAGAGACACACACACAGACAGAACTGAAGAGAGACACACACAGAGTCAGAACTGAAGAGAGACACACACACAGACAGAACTGAAGAGAGACACACACGGAGTCAGAACTGAAGAAAGACACACACAGAGTCAGAACTGAAGAGAGACACACACAGAGACAGAACTGAAGAGAGACACACACAGACAGAACTGAAGAGAGACACACACAGAGACAGAACTGAAGAGAGACACACAGAGTCAGAACTGAAGAGAGACACACACAAAGACAGAACTGAAGAGAGACACACACAGACTCAGAACTGAAGAGAGAGACACACACAGAGTCACAACTGAAGAGAGACACACACAGAGACAGAACTGAAGAGAGACACACACACAGAGTCAGAACTGAAGAGAGACACACACAGAGTCAGAACTGAAGAGAGACACACACACAGACAGAACTGAAGAGACACACACACACACAGAACTGAAGAGCGAAACACATAGAGTCAGAACTGAAGAGAGACACACACACACAGAACTGAAGAGAGACACACACACAGACACAGAACTGAAGAGAAACACACACACAGACAGAACTGAAGAGAGACACACACAGAGTCAGAACTGAAGAGAGACACACACACACACAGAACTGAAGAGAGAGACACACACACACAGAACTGAAGAGAGACACACATAGTCAGAACTGAAGAGAGACACACACAGAGTCAGAACTGAAGAGAGACACACACAGAGCCAGGACTGAAGAGAGACACACACAGAGTCAGAACTGAAGAGAGACACACACACAGAGCCAGAACTGAAGAGAGACACACATAGAGACAGAACTGAAGAGAGACACACACACAGAGTTAGAACTGAAGAGAGACACACACAGAGTCAGAACTTAAGAGAGACACACACACAGACAGAACTGAAGAGACACACACACAGACAGAACTGAAGAGAGACACACACAGACAGAACTGTGGAGAGACACACACACAGACAGAACTGAAGAGACACACACACAGACACAGAACTGAAGAGAGAAACACACACACAGACAGAACTGAAGAGAGACACACACAGTGTCAGAACTGAAGAGAGACACACACAGTGACAGAACTGAAGAGACACACACACACACACAGACAGAACTGAAGAGAGACACACACAGACAGAACTGAAGAGAGACACACACAGAGTCAGAACTGAAGAGAGACACACACAGACACAGAACTGAAGAGAGACACACACACACACAGGCAGAACTTAAGAGAGACACACACGGTGACAGAACTGAAGAGAGACACACACACAGACAGAACTGAAGAGAAACATACACAGAGTCAGAACTGAAGAGAGACACACACACAGACAGAACTGAAGAGAGACACACACAGAGTCAGAACTGAAGAGAGACAAACACACAGACAGAACTGAAGAGAGACACACACAGTCAGAACTGAAGAGAGGCACACACAGAGTCAGAACTGAAGAGAGACACACCCACAGACAGAACTGAGGAGCGAGACACAGACACAGATAGAACTGAAGAGAGACACACACACAGTCAGAACAGTAGAGAGACACACACAGAGTCAGAACTGAAGAGAGACACACGCAGAGTCAGAACTGAGGAGAGACACACACACAGACAGAACTAAAGAGACACACACACAGACACAGACACAGAACTGAAGAGAGACACACACACAGAACTGAAGAGAGACACACACACAGACAGAACTGAAGAGAGACACACACAGACAGAACTGAAGAGAGACACACACAGAGTCAGAACTGAAGAGAGACACACACACACTGAGTCAGAACTGAAGAGACACAGAGTCAGAACTGAAGAGAGACACACACACTGAGACAGAACTGAAGAGAGACACACACAGAGTCAGAACTGAAGAGAGACACACACAGAGTCAGAACTGAAGAGAGACACACTCACAGAGTCAGAACTGAAGAGAGACACACACAGAGACAGTACTGAAGAGAGACACACACACTGAGACAGAACTGAGGAGAGACACACAGAGTCAGAACTGAAGAGAGACACACACACACTGAGTCAGAACTGAAGAGAGAGACACAGAGTCAGAACTGAAGAGAGACACACACACTGAGACAGAACTGAAGAGAGACACACACAGAGTCAGAACTGAAGAGAGACACACACAGAGTCAGAACTGAAAAGACACACACACACACAGACAGAACTGAAGAGAGACACACACAGAGTCAGAACTGAAGAGAGACACACACAGAGTGAGAACTGAAGAGAGACACACACAGAGACACAACTGAAGAGAGACACACACAGAGACAGAACTGAACACACAGAGACAGAACTGAAGAGAGACACACACACACAGACAGAACTGTAGAGAGACACACACAGAGTCAGAACTGAAGAGAGACACACACAGAGACAGAACTGAAGAGAGACACACACACACAGACAGAACAGAAGAGAGACACACACAGAGACAGAACTGAAGAGAGACACACACACAGACAGAACTGAAGAGAGACACACACAGACAGAACTGAAGAAAGACACACACAGAGCCAGAACTGAAGAGAGAGACACACACACAGAGTCAGAACTGAAGAGAGACACACACAGAGTCAGAACTGAAGAGAGACACACACAGACAGAACTGAAGAGAGACACACACAGAGTCAGAACTGAAGAGAGACACACACACAGACAGAACTGAAGAGAGACACACACGGAGTCAGAACTGAAGAAAGACACACACAGAGTCAGAACTGAAGAGAGACACACACAGAGACAGAACTGAAGAGAGACACACACAGACAGAACTGAAGAGAGACACACACAGAGACAGAACTGAAGAGAGACACACAGAGTCAGAACTGAAGAGAGACACACACAAAGACAGAACTGAAGAGAGACACACACAGAGTCAGACCTGAAGCGATACACACACAAAGACAGAACTGAAGAGAGACACACACAGACTCAGAACTGAAGAGAGACACACACACAGAGTCACAACTGAAGAGAGACACACACAGAGACAGAACTGAAGAGAGGCACACACACAGAGTCAGAACTGAAGAGAGACACACACAGAGTCAGAACTGAAGAGAGACACACACACAGACAGAACTGAAGAGACACACACACACACAGAACTGAAGAGCGAAACACATAGAGTCAGAACTGAAGAGAGACACACACACACAGAACTGAAGAGAGACACACACACAGACACAGAACTGAAGAGAGACACACACACAGACAGAACTGAAGAGAGACACACACAGAGTCAGAACTGAAGAGAGACACACACACACACAGAACTGAAGAGAGACACACACACACACACACAGAACTGAAGAGAGACACACATAGTCAGAACTGAAGAGAGACACACACAGAGTCAGAACTGAAGAGAGACACACACAGAGCCAGGACTGAAGAGAGACACACACAGAGTCAGAACTGAAGAGAGACACACACACAGAGTCAGAACTGAAGGGAGACACACACAGAGACAGAACTGAAGAGAGACACACACACAGAGTTAGAACTGAAGAGAGACACACACAGAGTCAGAACTTAAGAGAGACACACACACAGACAGAACTGAAGAGACACACACACAGACAGAACTGAAGAGAGACACACACAGACAGAACTGTGGAGAGACACACACACAGACAGAACTGAAGAGACACACACACAGACACAGAACTGAAGAGAGACACACACACACAGACAGAACTGAAGAGAGACACACACAGAGTCAGAACTGAAGAGAGACACACACAGAGACAGAACTGAAGAGAGACACACACACACACAGACAGAACTGAAGAGAGACACACACAGACAGAACTGAAGACAGACACACACAGAGTCAGAACTGAAGAGAGACACACACAGAGACAGAACTGAAGAGAGACACACACACACACAGGCAGAACTGAAGAGAGACACACACAGTGACAGAACTGAAGAGAGACACACACACAGACAGAACTGAAGAGAAACATACACAGAGTCAGAACTGAAGAGAGACACACACACAGACAGAACTGAAGAGAGACACACACAGAGTCAGAACTGAAGAGAGACAAACACACAGACAGGACTGAAGAGAGACACACACAGTCAGAACTGAAGAGAGGCACACACAGAGTAAGAACTGAAGAGAGACACACCCACAGACAGAACTGAGGAGCGAGACACAGACACAGATAGAACTGAAGAGAGACACACACACAGTCAGAACAGTAGAGAGACACACACAGAGTCAGAACTGAAGAGAGACACACACAGAGTCAGAACTGAGGAGAGACACACACACAGACAGAACTAAAGAGACACACACACAGACACAGACACAGAACTGAAGAGAGACACACACACAGAACTGAAGAGAGACACACACACAGACAGAACTGAAGAGAGACACACACACAGTCAGAACTGAAGAGAGACACACATAGAGTCAGAACTGAAGAGAGACACACACACAGAGTCAGAACTAAAGAGAGACACACAGACAGACAGAACAGAAGAGACACACGCACAGAGACAGAACTGAAGAGAGACACACATAGAGTTAGAACTGAAGAGAGACATACACAGAGGCACAACTGAAGAGAGACACACACAGACAGAACTGAAGAGGCACACACACAGACAGAACTGAAGAGAGACACACACAGACAGAACTGTGGAGAGACACACACACAGACAGAACTGAAGTGAGACACACACAGAGTTAGAACTGAAGAGAGAGACACACACAGAGTCAGAACTGAAGAGAGACACACACACAGACAGAACTGAAGAGAGACACACAAAGAATCAGAACTGAAGAGAGACACACACAGAGTCAGAACTGAAGAGAGACACACAGAGTCAGAACTGAAGAGACACACACACACAAACACTGAGACAGAACTGAAGAGAGACACACAGTCAGAACTGAAGAGAGACACACACACAGACAGAACTGAAGATAGACACGCACAGAGACAGAACTGAAGAGAGACACAGACACTGAGACAGAACTGACGAGAGACACACACAGAGTCAGAACTGAAGAGAGACACACACAGAGTCAGAACTGAGGAGAGACACACACAGAGTCAGAACTGAAGAGAGACACACACACACAGAGTCAGAACTGAAGAGAGAGACACACAGAGTCAGAACTGAAGAGAGACGCACACACTGAGACAGAACTGAAGAGAGACACACACAGAGTCAGAACGGAAGAGAGACACACAGAGTCAGAACTGAAGAGACACACACACACAAACACTGAGACAGAACTGAAGAGAGACACACACACACAGAGTCAGAACTGAAGAGAGAGACACACAGAGTCAGAACTGAAGAGAGACACACACACAGACAGAACTGAAGATCGACACACACAGAGACAGAACTGAAGAGAGACACAGACACTGAGACAGAACTGAGGAGAGACACACACAGAGTCAGAACTGAAGAGAGACACACACAGAGACAGAGCTGAAGAGAGACACACACACTGAGACAGAACTGAGGAGAGACACACACAGACTCAGAACTGAAGAGAGACACACTCACAGAGTCAGAACTGAAGAGAGAGACACACAGAGTCAGAACTGAAGAGAGACACACACACTGAGACAGAACTGAAGAGAGACACACACAAAGTCAGAACTGAAGAGAGACACACACAGAGTCAGGACGGAAGAGAGAGACACACACACAGAGTCAGAACTGAAGAGAGACACACACAGAGTCAGAACTGAAGAGAGACACACACAGACAGAACTGAAGAGAGACACACACAGAGTCAGAACTGAAGAGAGACACACACAGAGTCAGAACTGAAGAAAGACACACACAGAGTCAGAACTGAAGAGAGACACACACAGAGACAGAACTGAAGAGAGACACACACAGACAGAACTGAAGAGAGACACACACAGAGACAGAACTGAAGAGAGACACACAGAGTCAGAACTGAAGAGAGACACACACAAAGACAGAACTGAAGAGAGACACACACAGAGTCAGAACTGAAGAGAGACACACACAAAGACAGAACTGAAGAGAGACACACACAGACTCAGAACTGAAGAGAGACACACACACAGAGTCACAACTGAAGAGAGACACACACAGAGACAGAACTGAAGAGAGACACACAGAGTCAGAACTGAAGAGAGACACACACAAAGACAGAACTGAAGAGAGACACACACAGAGTCAGAACTGAAGAGAGACACACACACAGTCAGAACTGAAGAGAGACACCCACACAGCCAGAACTGAAGAGAGACACACACAGAGTCAGAACTGAAGAGAGACACACTCAGAGTCCGAACTGAAGAGAGACACATACAGAGACAGAACTGAAGAGAGACACACACAGAGACAGAACTGAAGAGAGACACACACAGAGTCACAACTGAAGAGAGACACACACAGAGTCAGAACTGAAGAGAGACACACAGAGAGACAGAACTGAAGAGACACACACACACAGTCAGAACTGAAGAGAGACACACACAGAGTCAGAAATGAAGAGAGAGACACACACAGTAAGAACTGAAGAGAGACACACACACAGACAGAACTGAAGAGAGAGACACACAGAGAGACAGAACTGAAGAGACACACACACACAGACAGAACTGAAGAGAGACACACACAGAGTTAGAACTGAAGAGAGAGACACACAGAGTCAGAACTGAAGAGAGACACACAAACAGACAGAACTGAAGAGAGACACACACAGAGTCAGAACTGAAGAGAGACACACACAGAGGCAGAACTGAAGAGAGACACACAGAGTCAGAACTGAAGAGACACACACACACAAACACTGAGACAGAACTGAAGAGAGACACACAGTCAGAACTGAAGAGAGACACACACACAGACAGAACTGAAGATAGACACACACAGAGACAGAACTGAAGAGAGACACAGACACTGAGACAGAACTGAGGAGAGACACACACAGAGTCAGAACTGAAGAGAGACACGCACAGAGTCAGAACTGAAGAGAGACACACACACAGAGTCAGAACTGAAGAGAGACACACACAGAGACAGTACTGAAGAGAGACACACACACTGAGACAGAACTGAGGAGAGACACACACAGAGTCAGAACTGAAAAGAGACACACACACACTGAGTCAGAACTGAAGTGAGAGACACAGAGTCAGAACTGAAGAGAGACACACACACTGAGACAGAACTGAAGAGAGACACACACAGAGTCAGAACTGAAGAGAGACACACAAACAGACAGAACTGAAGAGAGACACACACAGAGTCAGAACTGAAGAGAGACAAACACAGAGTCAGAACTGAAGAGAGACACACAGAGTCAGAACTGAAGAGACACACACACACAAACACTGAGACAGAACTGAAGAGAGACACACAGTCAGAACTGAAGAGAGACACACACACAGACAGAACTGAACATAGACACACACAGAGACAGAACTGAAGAGAGGCACAGACACTGAGACAGAACTGAGGAGAGACACACACAGAGTCAGAACTGAAGAGAGACACCCACAGAGTCAGAACTGAAGAGAGACACACACACAGAGTCAGAACTGAAGAGAGACACACACAGAGACAGTACTGAAGAGAGACACACACACTGAGACAGAACTGAGGAGAGACACACACAGAGTCAGAACTGAAGAGAGACACACACACACTGAGTCAGAACTGAAGAGACACACACAGAGTCAGAACTGAAGAGAGACACACACACAGTCAGAACTGAACAGAGACACACACAGAGTCAGAACTGAAGAGAGACACACACAGAGACACAACTGAAGAGAGACACACACAGAGACAGAACTGAAGAGAGACACACACACACAGACAGAACTGAAGAGAGACACACACAGAGTCAGAACTGAAGAGAGACACACACAGAGACAGAACTGAAGAGAGACACACACACACAGACAGAACTGAAGAGAGACACACACAGAGACAGAACTGAAGAGAGACACACACACAGACAGAACTGAAGAGAGACACACACAGACAGAACTGAAGAGAGACACACACAGAGTCAGAACTGAAGAGAGAGAGACACACACAGAGTCAGAACTGAAGAGAGACACACACACAGACAGAACTGAAGAGAGACACACAAAGAATCAGAACTGAAGAGAGACACACACAGAGTCAGAACTGAAGAGAGACACACAGAGTCAGAACTGAAGAGACACACACACACAAACACTGAGACAGAACTGAAGAGAGACACACAGTCAGAACTGAAGAGAGACACACACACAGACAGAACTGAAGATAGACACGCACAGAGACAGAACTGAAGAGAGACACAGACACTGAGACAGAACTGACGAGAGACACACACAGAGTCAGAACTGAAGAGAGACACACACAGAGTCAGAACTGAAGAGAGACACACACACAGAGTCAGAACTGAGGAGAGACACACACAGAGTCAGAACTGAAGAGAGACACACACACACAGAGTCAGAACTGAAGAGAGAGACACACAGAGTCAGAACTGAAGAGAGACGCACACACTGAGACAGAACTGAAGAGAGACACACACAGAGTCAGAACGGAAGAGAGACACACAGAGTCAGAACTGAAGAGACACACACACACAAACACTGAGACAGAACTGAAGAGAGACACACACACACAGAGTCAGAACTGAAGAGAGAGACACACAGAGTCAGAACTGAAGAGAGACACACACACAGACAGAACTGAAGATCGACACACACAGAGACAGAACTGAAGAGAGACACAGACACTGAGACAGAACTGAGGAGAGACACACACAGAGTCAGAACTGAAGAGAGACACACACAGAGACAGAGCTGAAGAGAGACACACACACTGAGACAGAACTGAGGAGAGACACACACAGACTCAGAACTGAAGAGAGACACACTCACAGAGTCAGAACTGAAGAGAGAGACACACAGAGTCAGAACTGAAGAGAGACACACACACTGAGACAGAACTGAAGAGAGACACACACAAAGTCAGAACTGAAGAGAGACACACACAGAGTCAGGACGGAAGAGAGAGACACACACACAGAGTCAGAACTGAAGAGAGACACACAGAGAGACAGAACTGAAGAGACACACACACACAGTCAGAACTGAAGAGAGACACACACAGAGTCAGAAATGAAGAGAGAGACACACACAGTAAGAACTGAAGAGAGACACACACACAGACAGAACTGAAGAGAGAGACACACAGAGAGACAGAACTGAAGAGACACACACACACAGACAGAACTGAAGAGAGACACACACAGAGTTAGAACTGAAGAGAGAGACACACAGAGTCAGAACTGAAGAGAGACACACAAACAGACAGAACTGAAGAGAGACACACACAGAGTCAGAACTGAAGAGAGACACACACAGAGGCAGAACTGAAGAGAGACACACAGAGTCAGAACTGAAGAGACACACACACACAAACACTGAGACAGAACTGAAGAGAGACACACAGTCAGAACTGAAGAGAGACACACACACAGACAGAACTGAAGATAGACACACACAGAGACAGAACTGAAGAGAGACACAGACACTGAGACAGAACTGAGGAGAGACACACACAGAGTCAGAACTGAAGAGAGACACGCACAGAGTCAGAACTGAAGAGAGACACACACACAGAGTCAGAACTGAAGAGAGACACACACAGAGACAGTACTGAAGAGAGACACACACACTGAGACAGAACTGAGGAGAGACACACACAGAGTCAGAACTGAAAAGAGACACACACACACTGAGTCAGAACTGAAGTGAGAGACACAGAGTCAGAACTGAAGAGAGACACACACACTGAGACAGAACTGAAGAGAGACACACACAGAGTCAGAACTGAAGAGAGACACACAAACAGACAGAACTGAAGAGAGACACACACAGAGTCAGAACTGAAGAGAGACAAACACAGAGTCAGAACTGAAGAGAGACACACAGAGTCAGAACTGAAGAGACACACACACACAAACACTGAGACAGAACTGAAGAGAGACACACAGTCAGAACTGAAGAGAGACACACACACAGACAGAACTGAACATAGACACACACAGAGACAGAACTGAAGAGAGGCACAGACACTGAGACAGAACTGAGGAGAGACACACACAGAGTCAGAACTGAAGAGAGACACCCACAGAGTCAGAACTGAAGAGAGACACACACACAGAGTCAGAACTGAAGAGAGACACACACAGAGACAGTACTGAAGAGAGACACACACACTGAGACAGAACTGAGGAGAGACACACACAGAGTCAGAACTGAAGAGAGACACACACACACTGAGTCAGAACTGAAGAGACACACACAGAGTCAGAACTGAAGAGAGACACACACACAGTCAGAACTGAACAGAGACACACACAGAGTCAGAACTGAAGAGAGACACACACAGAGACACAACTGAAGAGAGACACACACAGAGACAGAACTGAAGAGAGACACACACACACAGACAGAACTGAAGAGAGACACACACAGAGTCAGAACTGAAGAGAGACACACACAGAGACAGAACTGAAGAGAGACACACACACACAGACAGAACTGAAGAGAGACACACACAGAGACAGAACTGAAGAGAGACACACACACAGACAGAACTGAAGAGAGACACACACAGACAGAACTGAAGAGAGACACACACAGAGTCAGAACTGAAGAGAGAGAGACACACACAGAGTCAGAACTGAAGAGAGACACACACACAGACAGAACTGAAGAGAGACACACAAAGAATCAGAACTGAAGAGAGACACACACAGAGTCAGAACTGAAGAGAGACACACAGAGTCAGAACTGAAGAGACACACACACACAAACACTGAGACAGAACTGAAGAGAGACACACAGTCAGAACTGAAGAGAGACACACACACAGACAGAACTGAAGATAGACACACACAGAGACAGAACTGAAGAGAGACACAGACACTGAGACAGAACTGACGAGAGACACACACAGAGTCAGAACTGAAGAGAGACACACACAGAGTCAGAACTGAAGAGAGACACACACACAGAGTCAGAACTGAGGAGAGACACACACAGAGTCAGAACTGAAGAGAGACACACACACACAGAGTCAGAACTGAAGAGAGAGACACACAGAGTCAGAACTGAAGAGAGACGCACACACTGAGACAGAACTGAAGAGAGACACACACAGAGTCAGAACGGAAGAGAGACACACAGAGTCAGAACTGAAGAGACACACACACACAAACACTGAGACAGAACTGAAGAGAGACACACACACACAGAGTCAGAACTGAAGAGAGAGACACACAGAGTCAGAACTGAAGAGAGACACACACACAGACAGAACTGAAGATCGACACACACAGAGACAGAACTGAAGAGAGACACAGACACTGAGACAGAACTGAGGAGAGACACACACAGAGTCAGAACTGAAGAGAGACACACACAGAGACAGAGCTGAAGAGAGACACACACACTGAGACAGAACTGAGGAGAGACACACACAGACTCAGAACTGAAGAGAGACACACTCACAGAGTCAGAACTGAAGAGAGAGACACACAGAGTCAGAACTGAAGAGAGACACACACACTGAGACAGAACTGAAGAGAGACACACACAAAGTCAGAACTGAAGAGAGACACACACAGAGTCAGGACGGAAGAGAGAGACACACACACAGAGTCAGAACTGAAGAGAGACACACACAGAGTCAGAACTGAAGAGAGACACACACAGACAGAACTGAAGAGAGACACACACAGAGTCAGAACTGAAGAGAGACACACACAGAGTCAGAACTGAAGAAAGACACACACAGAGTCAGAACTGAAGAGAGACACACACAGAGACAGAACTGAAGAGAGACACACACAGACAGAACTGAAGAGAGACACACACAGAGACAGAACTGAAGAGAGACACACAGAGTCAGAACTGAAGAGAGACACACACAAAGACAGAACTGAAGAGAGACACACACAGAGTCAGAACTGAAGAGAGACACACACAAAGACAGAACTGAAGAGAGACACACACAGACTCAGAACTGAAGAGAGACACACACACAGAGTCACAACTGAAGAGAGACACACACAGAGACAGAACTGAAGAGAGACACACAGAGTCAGAACTGAAGAGAGACACACACAAAGACAGAACTGAAGAGAGACACACACAGAGTCAGAACTGAAGAGAGACACACACACAGTCAGAACTGAAGAGAGACACCCACACAGCCAGAACTGAAGAGAGACACACACAGAGTCAGAACTGAAGAGAGACACACTCAGAGTCCGAACTGAAGAGAGACACATACAGAGACAGAACTGAAGAGAGACACACACAGAGACAGAACTGAAGAGAGACACACACAGAGTCACAACTGAAGAGAGACACACACAGAGTCAGAACTGAAGAGAGACACACAGAGAGACAGAACTGAAGAGACACACACACACAGTCAGAACTGAAGAGAGACACACACAGAGTCAGAAATGAAGAGAGAGACACACACAGTAAGAACTGAAGAGAGACACACACACAGACAGAACTGAAGAGAGAGACACACAGAGAGACAGAACTGAAGAGACACACACACACAGACAGAACTGAAGAGAGACACACACAGACTTAGAACTGAAGAGAGAGACACACAGAGTCAGAACTGAAGAGAGACACACAAACAGACAGAACTGAAGAGAGACACACACAGAGTCAGAACTGAAGAGAGACACACACAGAGGCAGAACTGAAGAGAGACACACAGAGTCAGAACTGAAGAGACACACACACACAAACACTGAGACAGAACTGAAGAGAGACACACAGTCAGAACTGAAGAGAGACACACACACAGACAGAACTGAAGATAGACACACACAGAGACAGAACTGAAGAGAGACACAGACACTGAGACAGAACTGAGGAGAGACACACACAGAGTCAGAACTGAAGTGAGACACGCACAGAGTCAGAACTGAAGAGAGACACACACACAGAGTCAGAACTGAAGAGAGACACACACAGAGACAGTACTGAAGAGAGACACACACACTGAGACAGAACTGAGGAGAGACACACACAGAGTCAGAACTGAAGAGAGACACACACACACTGAGTCAGAACTGAAGAGAGAGACACAGAGTCAGAACTGAAGAGAGACACACAAACAGACAGAACTGAAGAGAGACACACACAGAGTCAGAACTGAAGAGAGACAAACACAGAGTCAGAACTGAAGAGAGACACACAGAGTCAGAACTGAAGAGACACACACACACAAACACTGAGACAGAACTGAAGAGAGACACACAGTCAGAACTGAAGAGAGACACACACACAGACAGAACTGAACATAGACACACACAGAGACAGAACTGAAGAGAGGCACAGACACTGAGACAGAACTGAGGAGAGACACACACAGAGTCAGAACTGAAGAGAGACACCCACAGAGTCAGAACTGAAGAGAGACACACACACAGAGTCAGAACTGAAGAGAGACACACACAGAGACAGTACTGAAGAGAGACACACACACTGAGACAGAACTGAGGAGAGACACACACAGAGTCAGAACTGAAGAGAGACACACACACACTGAGTCAGAACTGAAGAGACACACACAGAGTCAGAACTGAAGAGAGACACACACAGAGTCAGAACTGAACAGAGACACACACAGAGTCAGAACTGAAGAGAGACACACACAGAGACACAACTGAAGAGAGACACACACAGAGACAGAACTGAAGAGAGACACACACACACAGACAGAACTGAAGAGAGACACACACAGAGTCAGAACTGAAGAGAGACACACACAGAGACAGAACTGAAGAGAGACACACACACACAGACAGAACTGAAGAGAGACACACACAGAGACAGAACTGAAGAGAGACACACACACAGACAGAACTGAAGAGAGACACACACAGACAGAACTGAAGAGAGACACACACAGAGTCAGAACTGAAGAGAGAGAGACACACACAGAGTCAGAACTGAAGAGAGACACACACAGAGTCAGAACTGAAGAGAGACACACACAGACAGAACTGAAGAGAGACACACACAGAGTCAGAACTGAAGAGAGACACACACAGAGTCAGAACTGAAGAGAGACACACACAGACAGAACTGAAGAGAGACACACACACAGACAGAACTGAAGAGAGACACACAGAGTCAGAACTGAAGAGAGACACACACAAAGACAGAACTGAAGAGAGACACACACAGAGTCAGAACTGAAGAGAGACACACACGAAGACAGAACTGAAGAGAGACACACACAGACTCAGAACTGAAGAGAGACACACACACAGAGTCACAACTGAAGAGAGACACACACAGAGACAGAACTGAAGAGAGACACACACACAGAGTCAGAACTGAAGAGAGACACACACAGAGTCAGAACTGAAGAGAGACACACACACAGACAGAACTGAAGAGACACACACACACACAGAACTGAAGAGCGACACACACAGAGTCAGAACTGAAGAGAGACACACACAAAGACAGAACTGAAGAGAGACACACACAGACTCAGAACTGAAGAGAGACACACACACAGAGTCACAACTGAAGAGAGACACACACAGAGACAGAACTGAAGAGAGGCACACACACAGAGTCAGAACTGAAGAGAGACACACACAGAGTCAGAACTGAAGAGAGACACACACACACAGAACTGAAGAGCGAAACACATAGAGTCAGAACTGAAGAGAGACACACACAGACAGAACTGAAGAGAGACACACACACAGACACAGAACTGAAGAGAGACACACACACAGACAGAACTGAAGAGAGACACACACAGAGTCAGAACTGAAGAGAGACACACACACACACAAACTGAAGAGAGACACACACACACACACAGAACTGAAGAGAGACACACATAGTCAGAACTTAAGAGAGACACACACAGAGTCAGAACTGAAGAGAGACACACACAGAGCCAGGACTGAAGAGAGACACACACAGAGTCAGAACTGAAGAGAGACACACACACAGAGTCAGAACTGAAGAGAGACACACACAGAGACAGAACTGAAGAGAGACACACACACAGAGTTAGAACTGAAGAGAGACACACACAGAGTCAGAACTTAAGAGAGACACACACACAGACAGAACTGAAGAGACACACACACAGACAGAACTGAAGAGAGACACACACAGACAGAACTGTGGAGAGACACACACACAGACAGAACTGAAGAGACACACACACAGACACAGAACTGAAGAGAGACACACACACACAGACAGAACTGAAGAGAGACACACACAGAGTCAGAACTGAAGAGAGACACACACAGAGACAGAACTGAAGAGAGACACACGCACACACAGACAGAACTGAAGAGAGACACACACAGACAGAACTGAAGAGAGACACACACAGAGTCAGAACTGAAGAGAGACACACACAGAGACAGAACTGAAGAGAGACACACACACACACAGGCAGAACTGAAGAGAGACACACACAGTGACAGAACTGAAGAGAGACACACACACAGACAGAACTGAAGAGAAACATACACAGAGTCAGAACTGAAGAGAGACACACACACAGACAGAACTGAAGAGAGACACACACAGAGTCAGAACTGAAGAGAGACAAACACACAGACAGAACTGAAGAGAGACACACACAGTCAGAACTGAAGAGAGGCACACACAGAGTCAGAACTGAAGAGAGACACACCCACAGACAGAACTGAGGAGCGAGACACAGACACAGATAGAACTGAAGAGAGACACACACACAGTCAGAACAGTAGAGAGACACACACAGAGTCAGAACTGAAGAGAGACACACACACAGACAGAACTAAAGAGACACACACACAGACACAGACACAGAACTGAAGAGAGACACACACACAGAACTGAAGAGAGACACACACACAGACAGAACTGAAGAGAGACACACACACAGTCAGAACTGAAGAGAGACAAACATAGAGTCAGAACTGAAGAGAGACAAACACACAGAGTCAGAACTAAAGAGAGACACACAGACAGACAGAACAGAAGAGACACACGCACAGAGACAGAACTGAAGAGAGACACACATAGAGTTAGAACTGAAGAGAGACATACACAGAGGCACAACTGAAGAGAGACACACAAAGACAGAACTGAAGAGGCACACACACAGACAGAACTGAAGAGAGACACACACAGACAGAACTGTGGAGAGACACACACACAGACAGAACTGAAGTGAGACACACACAGAGTTAGAACTGAAGAGAGAGACACACACAGAGTCAGAACTGAAGAGAGACACACACACAGACAGAACTGAAGAGAGACACACAAAGAATCAGAACTGAAGAGAGACACACACAGAGTCAGAACTGAAGAGAGACACACAGAGTCAGAACTGAAGAGACACTAACACACAAACACTGAGACAGAACTGAAGAGAGACACACACACAGACAGAACTGAAGATAGACACGCACAGAGACAGAACTGAAGAGAGACACAGACACTGAGACAGAACTGACGAGAGACACACACAGAGTCAGAACTGAAGAGAGACACACACAGAGTCAGAACTGAAGAGAGACACACACACAGAGTCAGAACTGAGGAGAGACACACACAGAGTCAGAACTGAAGAGAGACACACACACACAGAGTCAGAACTGAAGAGAGAGACACACAGAGTCAGAACTGAAGAGAGACGCACACACTGAGACAGAACTGAAGAGAGACACACACAGAGTCAGAACGGAAGAGAGACACACAGAGTCAGAACTGAAGAGACACACACACACAAACACTGAGACAGAACTGAAGAGACACACACACACACAGAGTCAGAACTGAAGAGAGAGACACACAGAGTCAGAACTGAAGAGAGACACACACACAGACAGAACTGAAGATCGACACACACAGAGACAGAACTGAAGAGAGACACAGACACTGAGACAGAACTGAGGAGAGACACACACAGAGTCAGAACTGAAGAGAGACACACACAGAGACAGAGCTGAAGAGAGACACACACACTGAGACAGAACTGAGGAGAGACACACACAGACTCAGAACTGAAGAGAGACACACTCACAGAGTCAGAACTGAAGAGAGAGACACACAGAGTCAGAACTGAAGAGAGACACACACACTGAGAGAGAACTGAAGAGAGACACACACAAAGTCAGAACTGAAGAGAGACACACACAGAGTCAGGACGGAAGAGAGAGACACACACACAGAGTCAGAACTGAAGAGAGACACACACAGAGTCAGAACTGAAGAGAGACACACACAGACAGAACTGAAGAGAGACACACACAGAGTCAGAACTGAAGAGAGACACACACACAGACAGAACTGAAGAGAGACACACACAGAGTCAGAACTGACGAAAGACACACACAGTCAGAACTGAAGAGAGACACACACAGAGACAGAACTGAAGAGAGACACACACAGACAGAACTGAAGAGAGACACACACAGAGACAGAACTGAAGAGAGACACACAGAGTCAGAACTGAAGAGAGACACACACAAAGACAGAACTGAAGTGAGACACACACAGAGTCAGAACTGAAGAGAGACACACACAAAGACAGAACTGAAGAGAGACACACACAGACTCAGAACTGAAGAGAGACACACACACAGAGTCACAACTGAAGAGAGACACACACAGAGACAGAACTGAAGAGAGACACACAGAGTCAGAACTGAAGAGAGACACACACAAAGACAGAACTGAAGAGAGACACACACAGAGTCAGAACTGAAGAGAGACACACACACAGTCAGAACTGAAGAGAGACACCCACACAGCCAGAACTGAAGATAGACACACACACAGACAGAACTGAAGAGAGACACACACAGAGTCAGAACTGAAGAGAGACACACTCAGAGTCCGAACTGAAGAGAGACACATACAGAGACAGAACTGAAGAGAGACACACACAGAGACAGAACTGAAGAGAGACACACACAGAGTCAGAACTGAAGAGAGACACACACAGAGTCAGAACTGAAGAGAGACACACAGAGAGACAGAACTGAAGAGACACACACACACAGTCAGAACTGAAGAGAGACACACACAGAGTCAGAAATGAAGAGAGAGACACACACAGTAAGAACTGAAGAGAGACACACACACAGACAGAACTGAAGAGAGAGACACACAGAGAGACAGAACTGAAGAGACACACACACAGAGTTAGAACTGAAGAGAGAGACACACAGAGTCAGAACTGAAGAGAGACACACAAACAGACAGAACTGAAGAGAGACACACACAGAGTCAGAACTGAAGAGAGACACACACAGAGGCAGAACTGAAGAGAGACACACAGAGTCAGAACTGAAGAGACACACACACACAAACACTGAGACAGAACTGAAGAGAGACACACAGTCAGAACTGAAGAGAGACAAACACAGAGTCAGAACTGAAGAGAGACACACAGAGTCAGAACTGAAGAGACACACACACACAAACACTGAGACAGAACTGAAGAGAGACACACAGTCAGAACTGAAGAGAGACACACACACAGACAGAACTGAACATAGACACACACAGAGACAGAACTGAAGAGAGACACAGACACTGAGACAGAACTGAGGAGAGACACACACAGAGTCAGAACTGAAGAGAGACACCCACAGAGTCAGAACTGAAGAGAGACACACACACAGAGTCAGAACTGAAGAGAGACACACACAGAGACAGTACTGAAGAGAGACACACACACTGAGACAGAACTGAGGAGAGACACACACAGAGTCAGAACTGAAGAGAGACACACACACACTGAGTCAGAACTGAAGAGACACACACAGAGTCAGAACTGAAGAGAGACACACACAGAGTCAGAACTGAAGAGAGGCACACACAGAGTCAGAACTGAAGAGAGACACACACAGAGACACTACTGAAGAGAGACACACACAGAGACAGAACTGAAGAGAGACACACACACACAGACAGAACTGAAGAGAGACACACACACAGTCAGAACTGAAGAGAGACACACACAGAGACAGAACTGAAGAGAGACACACACACACAGACAGAACTGAAGAGAGACACACACAGAGACAGAACTGAAGAGAGACACACACACAGACAGAACTGAAGAGAGACACACACAGACAGAACTGAAGAGAGACACACACAGAGTCAGAACTGAAGAGAGAGACACACACACAGAGTCAGAACTGAAGAGAGACGCACACAGAGTCAGAACTGAAGAGAGACACACACAGACAGAACTGAAGAGAGACACACACAGAGTCAGAACTGAAGAGAGACACACACACAGACAGAACTGAAGAGAGACACACACAGAGACAGAACTGAAGAGACACACACAGAGTCAGAACTGAAGAGAGGCACACACAGAGTCAGAACTGAAGAGAGACACACACAGAGACACAACTGAAGAGAGACACACACAGAGACAGAACTGAAGAGAGACACACACACACAGACAGAACTGAAGAGAGACACACACAGAGTCAGAACTGAAGAGAGACACACACAGAGACAGAACTGAAGAGAGACACACGCACACACAGACAGAACTGAAGAGAGACACACACAGACAGAACTGAAGAGAGACACACACAGAGTCAGAACTGAAGAGAGACACACACAGAGACAGAACTGAAGAGAGACACACACACACACAGGCAGAACTGAAGAGAGACACACACAGTGACAGAACTGAAGAGAGACACACACACAGACAGAACTGAAGAGAAACATACACAGAGTCAGAACTGAGGAGAGACACACACACAGACAGAACTGAAGAGAGACACACACAGAGTCAGAACTGAAGAGAGACAAACACACAGACAGAACTGAAGAGAGACACACACAGTCAGAACTGAAGAGAGGCACACACAGAGTCAGAACTGAAGAGAGACACACCCACAGACAGAACTGAGGAGCGAGACACAGACACAGATAGAACTGAAGAGAGACACACACACAGTCAGAACAGTAGAGAGACACACACAGAGTCAGAACTGAAGAGAGACACACACAGAGTCAGAACTGAGGAGAGACACACACACAGACAGAACTAAAGAGACACACACACAGACACAGACACAGAACTGAAGAGAGACACACACACAGAACTGAAGAGAGACACACACACAGACAGAACTGAAGAGAGACACACACACAGTCAGAACTGAAGAGAGACACACATAGAGTCAGAACTGAAGAGAGACACACACACAGAGTCAGAACTAAAGAGAGACACACAGACAGACAGAACAGAAGAGACACACGCACAGAGACAGAACTGAAGAGAGACACACATAGAGTTAGAACTGAAGAGAGACATACACAGAGGCACAACTGAAGAGAGACACACACAGACAGAACTGAAGAGGCACACACACAGACAGAACTGAAGAGAGACACACACAGACAGAACTGTGGAGAGACACACACACAGACAGAACTGAAGTGAGACACACACAGAGTTAGAACTGAAGAGAGAGACACACACAGAGTCAGAACTGAAGAGAGACACACACACAGACAGAACTGAAGAGAGACACACAAAGAATCAGAACTGAAGAGAGACACACACAGAGTCAGAACTGAAGAGAGACACACAGAGTCAGAACTGAAGAGACACTAACACACAAACACTGAGACAGAACTGAAGAGAGACACACAGTCAGAACTGAAGAGAGACACACACACAGACAGAACTGAAGATAGACACGCACAGAGACAGAACTGAAGAGAGACACAGACACTGAGACAGAACTGACGAGAGACACACACAGAGTCAGAACTGAAGAGAGACACACACAGAGTCAGAACTGAAGAGAGACACACACACAGAGTCAGAACTGAGGAGAGACACACACAGAGTCAGAACTGAAGAGAGACACACACACAGAGTCAGAACTGAAGAGAGACACACACAGAGTCAGAACTGAAGAGAGACGCACACACTGAGACAGAACTGAAGAGAGACACACACAGAGTCAGAACGGAAGAGAGACACACAGAGTCAGAACTGAAGAGACACACACACACAAACACTGAGACAGAACTGAAGAGACACACACACACACAGAGTCAGAACTGAAGAGAGAGACACACAGAGTCAGAACTGAAGAGAGACACACACACAGACAGATCTGAAGATCGACACACACAGAGACAGAACTGAAGAGAGACACAGACACTGAGACAGAACTGAGGAGAGACACACACAGAGTCAGAACTGAAGAGAGACACACACAGAGACAGAGCTGAAGAGAGACACACACACTGAGACAGAACTGAGGAGAGACACACACAGACTCAGAACTGAAGAGAGACACACTCACAGAGTCAGAACTGAAGAGAGAGACACACAGAGTCAGAACTGAAGAGAGACACACACACTGAGACAGAACTGAAGAGAGACACACACAAAGTCAGAACTGAAGAGAGACACACACAGAGTCAGGACGGAAGAGAGAGACACACACACAGAGTCAGAACTGAAGAGAGACACACACAGAGTCAGAACTGAAGAGAGACACACACAGACAGAACTGAAGAGAGACACACACAGAGTCAGAACTGAAGAGAGACACACACACAGACAGAACTGAAGAGAGACACACACAGAGTCAGAACTGAAGAAAGACACACACAGAGTCAGAACTGAAGAGAGACACACACAGAGACAGAACTGAAGAGAGACACACACAGACAGAACTGAAGAGAGACACACACACAGCCAGAACTGAAGAGAGACACACAGAGTCAGAACTGAAGAGAGACACACACAAAGACAGAACTGAAGAGAGACACACACAGAGTCAGAACTGAAGAGAGACACACACAAAGACAGAACTGAAGAGAGACACACACAGACTCAGAACTGAAGAGAGACACACACACAGAGTCACAACTGAAGAGAGACACACACAGAGACAGAACTGAAGAGAGACACACAGAGTCAGAACTGAAGAGAGACACACACAAAGACAGAACTGAAGAGAGACACACACAGAGTCAGAACTGAAGAGAGACACACACACAGTCAGAACTGAAGAGAGACACACACAGAGTCAGAACTGAAGAGAGACACACACACAGCCAGAACTGAAGAGAGACACACACACACAGACAGAACTGAAGAGAGACACACACAGAGTCAGAACTGAAGAGAGACACACTCAGAGTCCGAACTGAAGAGAGACACATACAGAGACAGAACTGAAGAGAGACACACACAGAGACAGAACTGAAGAGAGACACACACAGAGTCAGAACTGAAGAGAGACACACACAGAGTCAGAACTGAAGAGAGACACACAGAGAGACAGAACTGAAGAGACACACACACACAGTCAGAACTGAAGAGAGACACACACAGAGTCAGAAATGAAGAGAGAGACACACACAGTAAGAACTGAAGAGAGACACACACACAGACAGAACTGAAGAGAGAGACACACACAGAGTCAGAACTGAAGAGAGACACACACAGAGGCAGAACTGAAGAGAGACACACAGAGTCAGAACTGAAGAGACACACACACACAAACACTGAGACAGAACTGAAGAGAGACACACAGTCAGAACTGAAGAGAGACAAACACAGAGTCAGAACTGAAGAGAGACACACAGAGTCAGAACTGAAGAGACACACACACACAAACACTGAGACAGAACTGAAGAGAGACACACAGTCAGAACTGAAGAGAGACACACACACAGACAGAACTGAACATAGACACACACAGAGACAGAACTGAAGAGAGACACAGACACTGAGACAGAACTGAGGAGAGACACACACAGAGTCAGAACTGAAGAGAGACACCCACAGAGTCAGAACTGAAGAGAGACACACACACAGAGTCAGAACTGAAGAGAGACACACACAGAGACAGTACTGAAGAGAGACACACACACTGAGACAGAACTGAGGAGAGACACACACAGAGTCAGAACTGAAGAGAGACACACACACACTGAGTCAGAACTGAAGAGACACACACAGAGTCAGAACTGAAGAGAGACACACACAGAGTCAGAACTGAAGAGAGGCACACACAGAGTCAGAACTGAAGAGAGACACACACAGAGACACAACTGAAGAGAGACACACACAGAGACAGAACTGAAGAGAGACACACACACACAGACAGAACTGAAGAGAGACACACACAGAGTCAGAACTGAAGAGAGACACACACAGAGACAGAACTGAAGAGAGACACACACACACAGACAGAACTGAAGAGAGACACACACAGAGACAGAACTGAAGAGAGACACACACACAGACAGAACTGAAGAGAGACACACACAGACAGAACTGAAGAGAGACACACACAGAGTCAGAACTGAAGAGAGAGACACACACACAGAGTCAGAACTGAAGAGAGACACACACAGAGTCAGAACTGAAGAGAGACACACACAGACAGAACTGAAGAGAGACACACACAGAGTCAGAACTGAAGAGAGACACACACACAGACAGAACTGAAGAGAGACACACACAGAGTCAGAACTGAAGAAAGACACACACAGAGTCAGAACTGAAGAGAGACACACACAGAGACAGAACTGAAGAGAGACACACACAGACAGAACTGAAGAGAGACACACACACAGACAGAACTGAAGAGAGACACACAGAGTCAGAACTGAAGAGAGACACACACAAAGACAGAACTGAAGAGAGACACACAGAGTCAGAACTGAAGAGACACACACACACAAACACTGAGACAGAACTGAAGAGAGACACACAGTCAGAACTGAAGAGAGACAAACACAGAGTCAGAACTGAAGAGAGACACACAGAGTCAGAACTGAAGAGACACACACACACAAACACTGAGACAGAACTGAAGAGAGACACACAGTCAGAACTGAAGAGAGACACACACACAGACAGAACTGAACATAGACACACACAGAGACAGAACTGAAGAGAGACACAGACACTGAGTCAGAACTGAAGAGAGACACCCACAGAGTCAGAACTGAAGAGAGACACACACACAGAGTCAGAACTGAAGAGAGACACACACAGAGACAGTACTGAAGAGAGACACACACACTGAGACAGAACTGAGGAGAGACACACACAGAGTCAGAACTGAAGAGAGACACACACACACTGAGTCAGAACTGAAGAGACACACACAGAGTCAGAACTGAAGAGAGACACACACAGAGTCAGAACTGAAGAGAGGCACACACAGAGTCAGAACTGAAGAGAGACACACACAGAGACACAACTGAAGAGAGACACACACAGAGACAGAACTGAAGAGAGACACACACACACAGACAGAACTGAAGAGAGACACACACAGAGTCAGAACTGAAGAGAGACACACACAGAGACAGAACTGAAGAGAGACACACACACACAGACAGAACTGAAGAGAGACACACACAGAGACAGAACTGAAGAGAGACACACACACAGACAGAACTGAAGAGAGACACACACAGACAGAACTGAAGAGAGACACACACAGAGTCAGAACTGAAGAGAGAGACACACACACAGAGTCAGAACTGAAGAGAGACACACACAGAGTCAGAACTGAAGAGAGACACACACAGACAGAACTGAAGAGAGACACACACAGAGTCAGAACTGAAGAGAGACACACACACAGACAGAACTGAAGAGAGACACACACAGAGTCAGAACTGAAGAAAGACACACACAGAGTCAGAACTGAAGAGAGACACACACAGAGACAGAACTGAAGAGAGACACACACAGACAGAACTGAAGAGAGACACACACACAGACAGAACTGAAGAGAGACACACAGAGTCAGAACTGAAGAGAGACACACACAAAGACAGAACTGAAGAGGGACACACACAGAGTCAGAACTGAAGAGAGACACACACAAAGACAGAACTGAAGAGAGACACACACAGACTCAGAACTGAAGAGTGACACACACACAGAGTCACAACTGAAGAGAGACACACACAGAGACAGAACTGAAGAGAGACACACACACAGAGTCAGAACTGAAGAGAGACACACACAGAGTCAGAACTGAAGAGAGACACACACACAGACAGAACTGAAGAGACACACACACACACAGAACTGAAGAGCGACACACATAGAGTCAGAACTGAAGAGAGACACACACACACAGAACTGATGAGAGACACACACACAGACACAGAACTGAAGAGAGACACACACACAGACAGAACTGAAGAGAGACACACACAGAGTCAGAACTGAAGAGAGACACACACACACACAGAACTGAAGAGAGACACACACACACACACAGAACTGAAGAGAGACACACATAGTCAGAACTGAAGAGAGACACACACAGAGTCAGAACTGAAGAGAGACACACACAGAGCCAGGACTGAAGAGAGACACACACAGAGTCAGAACTGAAGAGAGACACACACACAGAGTCAGAACTGAAGAGAGACACACACAGAGACAGAACTGAAGAGAGACACACACACAGAGTTAGAACTGAAGAGAGACACACACAGAGTCAGAACTTAAGAGAGACACACACACAGACAGAACTTAAGAGACACACACACAGACAGAACTGAAGAGAGACACACACAGACAGAACTGTGGAGAGACACACACACAGACAGAACTGAAGAGACACACACACAGACACAGAACTGAAGAGAGACACACACACACAGACAGAACTGAAGAGAGACACACACAGAGTCAGAACTGAAGAGAGACACACACAGAGACAGAACTGTAGAGAGACACACACACACACAGACAGAACTGAAGAGAGACACACACAGACAGAACTGAAGAGAGACACACACAGAGTCAGAACTGAAGAGAGACACACACAGAGACAGAACTGAAGAGAGACACACACACACACAGGCAGAACTGAAGAGAGACACACACAGTGACAGAACTGAAGAGAGTCACACACAGACAGAACTGAAGAGAAACATCCACAGTGTCAGAAATGAAGAGAGACACACACACAGACAGAACTGAAGAGAGACACACACAGAGTCAGAACTGAAGAGAGATACACACACAGACAGAACTGAAGAGACACACACACAGTCAGAACTGAAGAGAGGCACACACAGAGTCAGAACTGAAGAGAGACACACCCACAGACAGAACTGAGGAGCGAGACACACACACAGATAGAACTGAGGAGAGACACACACACAGTCAGAACAGTAGAGAGACACACACAGAGTCAGAACTGAAGAGAGACACACACAGAGTCAGAACTGAGGAGAGACACACACACAGACAGAACTAAAGAGACACACACACAGACACAGACACAGAACTGAAGAGAGACACACACACAGAACTGAAGAGAGACACACACACA
Source organism: Scyliorhinus torazame (assembly GCF_047496885.1). Classification (NCBI taxonomy): domain Eukaryota; kingdom Metazoa; phylum Chordata; class Chondrichthyes; order Carcharhiniformes; family Scyliorhinidae; genus Scyliorhinus; species Scyliorhinus torazame. Next base: position 91,983,890 of record NC_092718.1, read on the forward strand.
GACAGAACTGAAGAGAGACACACACACAGTCAGAACTGAAGAGAGACACACACACAGAGTCAGAACTAAAGAGAGACACACAGACAGACAGAACAGAAGAGACACACGCACAGAGACAGAACTGAAGAGAGACACACACAGAGACAGAACTGAAGAGAGACACACACAGACAGAACTGAAGAGAGACACACACAGAGACAGAACTAAAGAGAGACATACACAGAGGCACAACTGAAGAGAGACACACACAGACAGAACTGTGGAGAGACACACACACAGACAGAACTGAAGAGAGACACACACAGAGTTAGAACTGAAGAGAGAGACACACACAGAGTCAGAACTGAAGAGAGACACACACACAGACAGAACTGAAGAGAGACACACACAGAATCAGAACTGAAGAGAGACACACACAGAGTCAGAACTGAAGAGAGACACACAGAGTCAGAACTGAAGAGACACACACACACAAACACTGAGACAGAACTGAAGAGAGACACACAGTCAGAACTGAAGAGAGACACACACACAGACAGAACTGAAGATAGACACGTACAGAGAGAGAACTGAAGAGAGACACAGACACTGAGACAGAACTGAGGAGAGACACACACAGAGTCAGAACTGAAGAGAGACACACACAGAGTCAGAACTGAAGAGAGACACACACACAGAGTCAGAACTGAGGAGAGACACACACAGAGTCAGAACTTAAGAGAGACACACACACAGAGTCAGAACTGAAGAGAGAGACACACAGAGTCAGAACTGAAGAGAGACACACACACTGAGACAGAACTGAAGAGAGACACACACAGAGTCAGAACGGAAGAGAGACACACAGAGTCAGAACTGAAGAGACACACACACACAAACACTGAGACAGAACTGAAGAGATACAGACGGTCAGAACTGAAGAGAGACACACACACAGACAGAACTAAAGATCGACACACACAGAGACAGAACTGAAGAGAGACACAGACACTGAGACAGAACTGAGGAGAGACACACACAGAGTCAGAACTGAAGAGAGACACACACAGAGTCAGAACTGAAGAGAGACACAAACAGACAGAACTGAAGAGAGACACACACAGAGTCAGAACTGAAGAGAGACACACACACAGACAGAACTGAAGAGAGACACACACAGAGTCAGAACTGAAGGAAGACACACACAGAGTCAGAACTGAAGAGAGACACACACAGAGACAGAACTGAAGAGAGACACACACAGACAGAACTGAAGAGAGACACACACTGAGACAGAACTGAAGAGAGATACACAGAGTCAGAACTGAAGAGAGACACACACAAAGACAGAACTGAAGAGAGACACACACAGAGTCAGAACTGAAGAGAGACACACACAAAGACAGAACTGAAGAGAGACACACACAGACTCAGAACTGAAGAGAGACACACACACAGAGTCACAACTGAAGAGAGACACACACAGAGACAGAACTGAAGAGAGACACACACACAGAGTCAGAACTGAAGAGAGACACACACAGAGTCAGAACTGAAGAGAGACACACACACAGAGAGAACTGAAGAGACACACACACACACAGAACTGAAGAGCGACACACATAGAGTCAGAACTGACGAGAGACACACACACACAGAACTGAAGAGAGACACACACACAGACACAGAACTGAAGAGTGACACACACACAGACAGAACTGAAGAGAGACACACACAGAGTCAGAACTGAAGAGAGACACACACACACACAGAACTGAAGAGAGACACACACACACACACAGAACTGAAGAGAGACACACATAGTCAGAACTGAAGAGAGACACACACAGAGTCAGAACTGAAGAGAGACACACACAGAGCCAGGACTGAAGAGAGACACACACAGAGTCAGAACTGAAGAGAGACACACACACAGAGTCAGAACTGAAGAGAGACACACACAGAGACAGAACTGAAGAGAGACACACACACAGAGTTAGAACTGAAGAGAGACACACACAGAGTCAGAACTTAAGAGAGACACACACACAGACAGAACTGAAGACACACACACACAGACAGAACTGAAGAGAGACACACACAGACAGAACTGTGGAGAGACACACACACAGACAGAACTGAAGAGACACACACACAGACACAGAACTGAAGAGAGACACACACACACAGACAGAACTGAAGAGAGACACACACAGAGTCAGAACTGAAGAGAGACACACACAGAGACAGAACTGAAGAGAGACACACACACACACACAGAACTGAAGAGAGACACACACAGACAGAACTGAAGAGAGACACACACAGAGTCAGAACTGAAGAGAGACACACACAGAGACAGAACTGAAGAGAGACACACACACACAGGCAGAACTGAAGAGAGACACACACAGTGACAGAACTGAAGAGAGTCACACACACAGACAGAACTGAAGAGAAACATACACAGAGTCAGAACTGAAGAGAGACACACACACAGACAGAACTGAAGAGAGACACACACAGAGTCAGAACTGAAGAGAGATACACACACAGACAGAACTGAAGAGAGACACACACAGTCAGAACTGAAGAGAGGCACACACAGAGTCAGAACTGAAGAGAGACACACCCACAGACAGAACTGAGGAGCGAGACACACACACAGATAGAACTGAAGAGAGACACACACACAGTCAGAACAGTAGAGAGACACACACAGAGTCAGAACTGAAGAGAGACACACACAGAGTCAGAACTGAGGAGAGACACACACACAGACAGAACTAAAGAGACACACACACAGACACAGACACAGAACTGAAGAGAGACGCACACACAGAACTGAAGAGAGACACACACACAGACAGAACTGAAGAGAGACACACACACAGTCAGAACTGAAGAGAGACACACACACAGAGTCAGAACTAAAGAGAGACACACAGACAGACAGAACAGAAGAGACACACGCACAGAGACAGAACTGAAGAGAGACACACATAGAGTTAGAACTGAAGAGAGACATACACAGAGGCACAACTGAAGAGAGACACACACAGACAGAACTGAAGAGGCACACACACAGACAGAACTGAAGAGAGACACACACAGACAGAACTGTGGAGAGACACACACACAGACAGAACTGAAGAGAGACACACACAGAGTTAGAACTGAAGAGAGAGACACACACAGAGTCAGAACTGAAGAGAGACACACACACAGACAGAACTGAAGAGAGACACACACAGAATCAGAACTGAAGAGAGACACACACAGAGTCAGAACTGAAGAGAGACACACAGAGTCAGAACTGAAGAGTCACACACACACAAACACTGAGACAGAACTGAAGAGAGACACACAGTCAGAACTGAAGAGAGACACACACACAGACAGAACTGAAGATAGACACGCACAGAGACAGAACTGAAGAGAGACACAGACACTGTGACAGAACTGCGGAGAGACACACACAGAGTCAGAACTGAAGAGAGACACACACAGAGTCAGAACTGAAGAGAGACACACACACAGAGTCAAAACTGAGGAGAGACACACACAGAGTCAGAACTGAAGAGAGACACACACACACACAGAGTCAGAACTGAAGAGAGACACACACACAGAGAGAACTGAAGAGACACACACACACACAGAACTGAAGAGCGACACACATAGAGTCAGAACTGACGAGAGACACACACACACAGAACTGAAGAGAGACACACACACAGACACAGAACTGAAGAGTGACACACACACAGACAGAACTGAAGAGAGACACACACAGAGTCAGAACTGAAGAGAGACACACACACACACAGAACTGAAGAGAGACACACACACACACACAGAACTGAAGAGAGACACACATAGTCAGAACTGAAGAGAGACACACACAGAGTCAGAACTGAAGAGAGGCACACACAGAGCCAGGACTGAAGAGAGACACACAGAGAGTCAGAACTGAAGAGAGACACACACACAGAGTCAGAACTGAAGAGAGACACACACAGAGACAGAACTGAAGAGAGACACACACACAGAGTTAGAACTGAAGAGAGACACACACAGAGTCAGAACTTAAGAGAGACACACACACAGACAGAACTGAAGAGACACACACACAGACAGAACTGAAGAGAGACACACACAGACAGAACTGTGGAGAGACACACACACAGACAGAACTGAAGAGACACACACACAGACACAGAACTGAAGAGAGACACACACACACAGACAGAACTGAAGAGAGACACACACAGAGTCAGAACTGAAGAGAGACACACACAGAGACAGAACTGAAGAGAGACGCACACACAAACACACCGAACTGAAGAGAGACACACACAGACAGAACTGAAGAGAGACACACACAGAGTCAGAACTGAAGAGAGACACACACAGAGACAGAACTGAAGAGAGACACACACACACAGGCAGAACTGAAGAGAGACACACACAGTGACAGAACTGAAGAGAGTCACACACACAGACAGAACTGAAGAGAAACATACACAGAGTCAGAACTGAAGAGAGACACACACACAGACAGAACTGAAGAGAGACACACACAGAGTCAGAACTGAAGAGAGATACACACACAGACAGAACTGAAGAGAGACACACACAGTCAGAACTGAAGAGAGGCACACACAGAGTCAGAACTGAAGAGAGACACACCCACAGACAGAACTGAGGAGCGAGACACACACACAGATAGAACTGAAGAGAGACACACACACAGTCAGAACAGTAGAGAGACACACACAGAGTCAGAACTGAAGAGAGACACACACAGAGTCAGAACTGAGGAGAGACACACACACAGACAGAACTAAAGAGACACACACACAGACACAGACACAGAACTGAAGAGAGACCCACACACAGAACTGAAGAGAGACACACACACAGACAGAACTGAAGAGAGACACACACACAGTCAGAACTGAAGAGAGACACACACACAGAGTCAGAACTAAAGAGAGACACACAGACAGACAGAACAGAAGAGACACACGCACAGAGACAGAACTGAAGAGAGACACACATAGAGTTAGAACTGAAGAGAGACATACACAGAGGCACAACTGAAGAGAGACACACACAGACAGAACTGAAGAGGCACACACACAGACAGAACTGAAGAGAGACACACACAGACAGAACTGTGGAGAGACACACACACAGACAGAACTGAAGAGAGACACACACAGAGTTAGAACTGAAGAGAGAGACACACACAGAGTCAGAACTGAAGAGAGACACACACACAGACAGAACTGAAGAGAGACACACACAGAATCAGAACTGAAGAGAGACACACACAGAGTCAGAACTGAAGAGAGACACACAGAGTCAGAACTGAAGAGTCACACACACACAAACACTGAGACAGAACTGAAGAGAGACACACAGTCAGAACTGAAGAGAGACACACACACAGACAGAACTGAAGATAGACACGCACAGAGACAGAACTGAAGAGAGACACAGACACTGTGACAGAACTGCGGAGAGACACACACAGAGTCAGAACTGAAGAGAGACACACACAGAGTCAGAACTGAAGAGAGACACACACACAGAGTCAGAACTGAGGAGAGACACACACAGAGTCAGAACTGAAGAGAGACACACACACACACAGAGTCAGAACTGAAGAGAGAGACACACAGAGTCAGAACTGAAGAGAGACACACACACTGAGACAGAACTGAAGAGAGACACACACAGAGTCAGAACGGAAGAGAGACACACAGAGTCAGAACTGAAGAGACACACACACACAAACACTGAGACAGAACTGAAGAGATACACACGGTCAGAACTGAAGAGAGACACACACACAGACAGAACTGAAGATCGACACACACAGAGACAGAACTGAAGAGAGACACAGACACTGAGACAGAACTGAGGAGAGACATACACAGAGTCAGAACTGAAGAGAGACACACACAGAGACAGAGCTGAAGAGAGACACACACACTGAGACAGAACTGAGGAGAGACACACACAGACTCAGAACTGAAGAGAGACACACTCACAGAGTCAGAACTGAAGAGAGACACACACACTGAGACAGAACTGAAGAGAGACACACACAAAGTCAGAACTGAAGAGAGACACACACAGAGTCAGGACGGAAGAGAGAGACACACACATAGAGTCAGAACTGAAGAGAGACACACACAGAGTCAGAACTGAAGAGAGACACACACAGACAGAACTGAAGAGAGACACACACAGAGTCAGAACTGAAGAGAGACACACACACAGACAGAACTGAAGAGAGACACACACAGAGTCAGAACTGAAGAAAGACACACACAGAGTCAGAACTGAAGAGAGACACACACAGACAGAACTGAAGAGAGACACACACAGAGACAGAACTGAAGAGAGACACACAGAGTCAGAACTGAAGAGAGACACACACAAAGACAGAACTGAAGAGAGACACACACAGAGTCAGAACTGAAGAGAGACACACACACAGAGTCACAACTGAAGAGAGACACACACAGAGACAGAACTGAAGAGAGACACACACACAGTCAGAACTGAAGAGAGACACACACAGAGTCAGAACTGAAGAGAGACACACACACAGACAGAACTGAAGAGAGACACACACAGAGTCAGAACTGAAGAGAGACACACTCAGAGTCTGAACTGAAGAGAGACACATACAGAGACAGAACTGAAGAGAGACACACACAGAGACAGAACTGAAGAGAGACACACACAAAGTCAGAACTGAAGAGAGACACACACAGAGTCAGAACTGAAGAGAGACACACAGAGAGACAGAACTGAAGAGACACACACACACAGTCAGAACTGAAGAGAGACACACACAGAGTCAGAAATGAAGAGAGAGACACACACAGTCAGAACTGAAGAGAGACACACACACGGACAGAACTGAAGAGAGAGACACACAGAGAGACAGAACTGAACAGACACACACACACAGACAGAACTGAAGAGAGACACACACAGAGTTAGAACTGAAGAGAGAGACACACACAGAGTCAGAACTGAAGAGAGACACACAAACAGACAGAACTGAAGAGAGACACACACAGAGTCAGAACTGAAGAGAGACACACACAGAGGCAGAACTGAAGAGAGACACACAGAGTCAGAACTGAAGAGACACACACACACAAACACTGAGACAGAACTGAAGAGAGACACACAGTCAGAACTGAAGAGAGACACACACACAGACAGAACTGAAGATAGACACACACAGAGACGGAACTGAAGAGAGACACAGACACTGAGACAGAACTGAGGAGAGACACACACAGAGTCAGAACTGAAGAGAGACACGCACAGAGTCAGAACTGAAGAGAGACACACACACAGAGTCAGAACTGAAGAGAGACACACACAGAGACAGTACTGAAGAGAGACACACACACTGCGACAGAACTGAGGAGAGACACACACAGAGTCAGAACTGAAGAGAGACACACACAGAGTCAGAACTGAAGAGAGACACACACAGAGTCAGAACTGAAGAGAGACACACACACAGAGTCAGAACTGAAGAAAGACACACACAGAGTCAGAACTGAAGAGAGACACACACAGAGACAGAACTGAAGAGAGACACACACAGACAGAACTGAAGAGAGACACACACCGAGACAGAACTGAAGAGAGACACACAGAGTCAGAACTGAAGAGAGACACACACAAAGACAGAACTGAAGAGAGACACACACAGAGACAGAACTGAAGAGAGACACACATACAGAGTCAGAACTGAAGAGAGACACACACAGAGTCAGAACTGAAGAGAGACACACACACAGACAGAACTGAAGAGACACACACACACACAGAACTGAAGAGCGACACACATAGAGTCAGAACTGAAGAGAGACACACACACACAGAACTGAAGAGAGACACACACACAGACACAGAACTGAAGAGAGACACACACACAGACAGAACTGAAGAGAGACACACACAGAGTCAGAACTGAAGAGAGACACACACACACACAGAACTGAAGAGAGACACACACACACACACAGAACTGAAGAGAGACACACATAGTCAGAACTGAAGAGAGACACACACAGAGTCAGAACTGAAGAGAGACACACACACAGTCAGAACTGAAGAGACACACACACACAGACAGAACTGAAGAGAGACACACACACAGACAGAACTGAAGAGAGACACACAGAGTCAGAACTGAAGAGAGACACACACAGAGTCAGAACTGAAGAGAGACACACAGAGTCAGAACTAAAGAGAGACACACACACACAGTCAGATCTGAAGAGAGACACACAGATTCAGAACTGAAGAGAGAGACACACAGAGTCAGAACTGAAGAGAGACACACACACTGAGACAGAACTGAAGAGAGACACACACAGAGTCAGAACTGAAGAGAGACACACAGAGTCTGAACTGAAGAGACACACACACACAAACACTGAGACAGAACTGAAGAGAGACACACTGTCAGAACTGAAGAGAGACACACACACAGACAGAACTGAAGATCGACACACACAGAGACAGAACTGAAGAGAGACACAGACACTGAGACAGAACTGAGGAGAGACACACATAGAGTCACAACTGAAGAGAGACACACACACAGTGTCAGAACTGAAGAGAGACACACACACACACAGAGCTGAAGAGAGACACACACACACACACAGAACTGAAGAGAGACACACATAGTCAGAACTGAAGAGAGACACACACAGAGTCAGAACTGAAGAGAGACACACACACAGTCAGAACTGAAGAGACACACACACACAGATAGAACTGAAGAGAGACACACACACAGACAGAACTGAAGAGAGACACACAGAGTCAGAACTGAAGAGAGACACACACAGGCAGAACTGAGGAGAGACACACACACAGACATATCTGAAGAGGCACACACACAGACAGAACTGAAGAGAGACACACACAGACAGAACTGTGGAGAGACACACACACAGACAGAACTGAAGAGACACACACACAGACACAGAACTGAAGAGAGACACACACACAGACAGAACTGAAGAGAGACACACACAGACAGAACTGAAGAGAGACACACAAGGAGTCAGAACTGAAGAGAGACACACACACAGTCAGAACTGAAGAGACACACACACAGACAGAACTGAAGAGAGATACACACAGAGTCAGAACTGAAGAGAGACACACATAGAGTCAGAACTGAAGAGAGACACACATAGAGGCAGAACTGAAGAGACACACACACACTGAGACAGAACTGAGGAGAGACACACACAGAGTCAGAACTGAAGAGAGACACACACACACAGAGTCAGAACTGAAGAGAGAGGCACACAGAGTCAGAACTGAAGAGAGACACACACACTGAGACAGAACTGAAGAGAGACACACACAGAGTCAGAACTGAAGAGAGACACACACAGACAGAACTGAAGAGAGACACACACACACAGAGTCAGAACTGAAGAGAGACACACACAGACTCAGAACTGAAGAGAGACACACACACAGAGTCTGAACTGAAGAGAGACACACACAGAGACAGAACTGAAGAGAGACACACACACAGAGTTAGAACTGAAGAGAGACACACACAGAGTCAGAACTGAAGAGAGACACACACACAGACAGAACTGAAGAGACACACACACTGACAGAACTGAAGAGAGACACACACAGAGTCAGAACTGAAGAGAGACACACACAGACAGAACTGAAGAGAGACACACACAGAGACAGAACTGAAGAGAGACACACACACAGAGTCAGAACTGAAGAGAGACACACACAGAGTCAGAACTGAAGAGAGACACACAGAGTCAGAACTGAAGAGAGACACACACACTGAGACAGAACTGAAGAGAGACACACACACACAGAGTCAGAACTGAAGAGAGACACACACAGACTCAGAACTGAAGAGAGACACACACACAGAGTCTGAACTGAAGAGAGACACACACAGAGACAGAACTGAAGAGAGACACACACACAGAGTTAGAACTGAAGAGAGACACACACAGAGTCAGAACTGAAGAGAGACACACACACAGACAGAACTGAAGAGACACACACACAGACACAGAACTGAAGAGAGACACACACACAGACAGAACTGAAGAGAGACACACACAGAGTCAGAACTGAAGAGAGACACACACAGAGTCAGAACTGAAGAGACACACACACAGAAAGAACTGAAGACAGATACACACAGAGTCAGAACTGAAGAGAGACACACATATAGTCAGAACTGAAGAGAGACACACACACAGACAGAACTGTGGAGAGACACACACACAGACAGAACTGAAGAGACACACACACACAGACACAGAACTGAAGAGAGACACACACACAGACAGAACTGAAGAGAGACACACACAGAGTTAGAACTGAAGAGAGACACACACAGAGTCAGAACTGAAGAGAGACACACACACAGACAGAACTGAAGAGACACACACACACACAGAACTGAAGAGCGACACACATAGAGTCAGAACTGAAGAGAGACACACACAGACAGAACTGAAGAGAGACACACACACAGACACAGAACTGAAGAGAGACACACACAAAGACAGAACTGAAGAGAGACACACACAGAGTCAGAACTGAAGAGACACACACACACACAGAACTGAAGAGAGACACACAGCACACACAGAACTGAAGAGAGACACACATAGTCAGAACTGAAGAGAGACACACACAGAGTCAGAACTGAAGAGAGACACACACACAGTCAGAACTGAAGAGACACACACACACAGACAGAACTGAAGAGAGACACACACACAGACAGAACTGAAGAGAGACACACAAAGTCAGAACTGAAGAGAGACACACACAGAGTCAGAACTGAAGAGAGACACACAGAGTCAGAACTAAAGAGAGACACACACACACAGTCAGATCTGAAGAGAGACACACAGATTCAGAACTGAAGAGAGACGCACACACTGAGACAGTACTCAAGAGAGACACACACACACAGTCAGAACTGAAGAAAGACACACACAGTCAGAACTGAAGAGAGACACACACAGAGTCAGAACTGAAGAGAGACACACACAGAGACAGAACTGAAGAGAGACACACACACTGAGACAGAACTGAGGAGAGACACACACAGAGTCAGAACTGAAGAGAGACACACACACACAGAGTCAGAACTGAAGAGAGAGACACACAGAGTCAGAACTGAAGAGAGACACACACACTGAGACAGAACTGAGGAGAGACACACACAGAGTCAGAACTGAAGAGAGACACACACACACACAGAGTCAGAACTGAAGAGAGAGACACACAGAGTCAGAACTGAAGAGAGACACACACACTGAGACAGAACTGAAGAGAGACACACACAGGGTCAGAACTGAAGAGAGACACACACACTGAGACAGAACTGAGGAGAGACACACACAGAGTCAGAACTGAAGAGAGACACACACACACAGAGTCAGGACTGAAGAGAGAGACACACAGAGTCAGAACTGAAGAGAGACAAACACACTGAGACAGAACTGAAGAGAGACTCACACAGAGTCGGAACTGAAGAGAGACACACACAGAGTCAGAACTGAAGAGAGACACACACACACAGAGTCAGAACTGAAGAGAGACACACACACAGAGTCAGAACTGAAGAGAGACACACACAGAGTCAGAACTGAAGAGAGACACACACACAGAGTCAGAACTGAAGAGAGACACACTCAGAGTCAGAACTGAAGAGAGACACGTACAGAGACAGAACTGAAGAGAGACACACACAAAGACAGAACTGAAGAGAGACACACACAGAGTCAGAACTGAAGAGAGACACGCACAGAGTCAGAACTGAAGAGAGACACACACAGAGTCAGAACTGAAGAGAGACACACACACAGACAGAACTGAAGAGACATACACACACAGTCAGAATGGAAGAGAGACACACACAGAGTTAGAACTGAAGAGAGAGACACATACAGAGTCAGAACTGAAGAGAGACACACACACAGACAGAACTGAAGAGAGAGACACACAGAGAGACAGAACTGAAGACACACACACACACACACAGAACTGAAGAGAGACACACACACAGACAGAACTGAAGAGAGGCACACACAGAGTCAGAACTGAAGAGAGACACACACAGAGTCAGAACTGAAGAGAGACACACTCAGAGTCAGAACTGAAGAGAGACACATACAGAGACAAAACTGAAGAGATACACACACAGAGACAGAACTGAAGAGAGACACACACAGAGTCAGAACTGAAGAGAGACACACACACACAGAGTCAGAACTGAAGAGAGAGACACACAGAGTCAGAACTGAAGAGAGACACACACACTGAGACAGAACTGAAGAGAGACACACACAGAGTCAGAACTGAAGAGAGACATACAGAGTCAGAAGTGAAGAGACACACACACACAAACACTGAGACAGAACTGAAGAGAGAATCACTGTCAGAACTGAAGAGAGACACACACACAGACAGAACTGAAGATCGACACACACAGAGACAGAACTGAAGAGAGACACAGACACTGAGACAGAACTGAGGAGAGACACACACAGAGTCAGAACAGAAGAGCGACACACACAGTCAGAACTGAAGAGACACACACACTGAAACAGAACTGAGGAGAGACACACTCAGAGTCAGAACTGAAGAGAGACACACACACACAGAGTCAGAACTGAAGAGAGAGACACACAGAGTCAGAACTGAAGAGAGACACACACACACAGAGTCAGAACTGAAGAGATACACAGAGTCAGAATTGAAGAGAGACACACATAGAGTCAGAACTGAAGAGAGACACACACACAGACAGAACTGAAGAGAGACACACAGAGAGTCAGAACTGAAGAGAGACACACACACAGACAGAACTGAAGAGAGAGACACACAGAGAGACAGAACTGAAGAGACACACACACACAGACAGAACTGAAGAGAGACACACACACCGACAGAACTGAAGAGAGACACACACAGACAGAACTGAAGAGAGAGACACACAGGGAGACAGAACTGAAGAGACACACACACACAGACAGAACTGAAGAGAGACACACACAGAGTTAGAACTGAAGAGAGAGACACACACAGAGTCAGAACTGAAGAGAGACACACACACAGACAGAACTGAAGAGAGACACACACAGAGTCAGAACTGAAGAGAGACACACACAGAGTCAGAAGTGTAGAGAGACACACAGAGTCAGAACTGAAGAGACACACACACAAACACTGAGACAGAACTGAAGAGAGACACACAGTCAGAACTGAAGAGAGACACACACACAGACAGAACTGAAGATAGACACACACAGAGACAGAACTGAAGAGAGACACAGACACTGAGACAGAACTGAGGAGAGACACACACAGAGTCAGAACTGAAGAGAGACACACACAGAGTCAGAACTGAAGAGAGACACACTCAGAGTCAGAACTGAAGAGAGACACGTACAGAGACAGAACTGAAGAGAGACACACACAGAGACAGAACTGAAGAGAGACACACACAGAGTCAGAACTGAAGAGAGACACGCACAGAGTCAGAACTGAAGAGAGACACACACACAGACAGAACTGAAGACAAACACACACACAGACAGAAGGGAAGAGAGACACACACAGGGTCAGAACTGAAGAGAGACACACAGAGTCAGAACTGAAGAGAGACACACAGAGAGACAGAACTGAAGAGACATACAGACACAGTCAGAACGGAAGAGAGACACACACAGAGTTAGAACTGAAGAGAGAGACACATACAGAGTCAGAACTGAAGAGAGACACACACACAGACAGAACTGACGAGAGAGACACACAGAGAGACAGAACTGAAGAGACACACACACACAGACAGAACTGAAGAGAGACACACACAGACAGAACTGAAGAGAGACACACACACAGACAGAACTGAAGAGAGAGACACACAGAGAGACAGAACTGAAGAGACACACACACACAGACAGAACTGAAGAGAGACACACACAGAGTTAGAACTGAAGAGAGAGACACACACAGAGTCAGAACTGAAGAGAGACACACACACAGACAGAACTGAAGAGAGACACACAAAGAGTCAGAACTGAAGAGAGACACACACAGAGTCAGAACTGAAGAGAGACACACAGAGTCAGAACTGAAGAGACACACACACAAACACTGAGACAGAACTGAAGCTAGACACACAGTCAGAACTGAAGAGACACACACACAGAGACAGAACTGAAGAGAGACACAGACACTGAGACAGAACTGAGGAGAGACACACACAGAGTCAGAACTGAAGAGAGACACTCACAGAGTCAGAACTGAGGAGAGAGACACAGACAGAGTCAGAACTGAAGAGAGAGACACACAGAGTCAGAACTGAAGAGAGACACACACACACAGAGTCAGAACTGAAGAGATACACAGAGTCAGAATTGAAGAGAGACACACACAGACAGAACTGAAGAGAGACACACATAGAGTCAGAACTGAAGAGAGACACACACACAGACAGAACTGAAGAGAGACACACACAGAGTCAGAACTGAAGAGAGACACACACACACACAGAACTGAAGAGAGAGACACACAGAGAGACAGAACTGAAGAGACACACACACACAGACAGAACTGAAGAGAGACACACACACCGACAGAACTGAAGAGAGACACACACAGACAGAACTGAAGAGAGAGACACACAGAGAGACAGAACTGAAGAGACACACACACACAGACAGAACTGAAGAGAGACACACACAGAGTTAGAACTGAAGAGAGAGTCACACACAGAGTCAGAACTGAAGAGAGACACACACACAGACAGAACTGAAGAGAGACACACACAGAGTCAGAACTGAAGAGAGACACACACAGAGTCAGAAGTGAAGAGAGACACACAGAGTCAGAACTGAAGAGACACACACACAAACACTGAGACAGAACTGAAGAGAGACACACAGTCAGAACTGAAGAGAGACACACACACAGACAGAACTGAAGATAGACACACACAGAGACAGAACTGAAGAGAGACACAGACACTGAGACAGAACTGAGGAGAGACACACACAGAGTCAGAACTGAAGAGAGACACACACAGAGTCAGAACTGAAGAGAGACACACTCAGAGTCAGAACTGAAGAGAGACACGTACAGAGACAGAACTGAAGAGAGACACACACAGAGACAGAACTGAAGAGAGACACACACAGAGTCAGAACTGAAGAGAGACACACACAGAGTCAGAACTGAAGAGAGACACACACACAGACAGAACTGAAGACAAACACACACACAGACAGAAGGGAAGAGAGACACACACAGGGTCAGAACTGAAGAGAGACACACAGAGTCAGAACTGAAGAGAGACACACAGAGAGACAGAACTGAAGAGACACACACACACAGACAGAACTGAAGAGAGACACACACAGACAGAACTGAAGAGAGACACACACACAGACAGAACTGAAGAGAGAGACACACAGAGAGACAGAACTGAAGAGACACACACACACAGACAGAACTGAAGAGAGACACACACAGAGTTAGAACTGAAGAGAGAGACACATACAGAGTCAGAACTGAAGAGAGACACACACACAGACAGAACTGACGAGAGAGACACACAGAGAGACAGAACTGAAGAGACACACACACACAGACAGAACTGAAGAGAGACACACACAGACAGAACTGAAGAGAGACACACACACAGACAGAACTGAAGAGAGAGACACACAGAGAGACAGAACTGAAGAGACACACACACACAGACAGAACTGAAGAGAGACACACACAGAGTTAGAACTGAAGAGAGAGACACACACACACAGACAGAACTGAAGAGAGACACACACAGACTCAGAACTGAAGAGAGACACACACACAGAGTCAGAACTGAAGAGAGACACACACACAGACAGAACTGAAGAGAGACACACACAGAGTCAGAACTGAAGAGAGACACACACAGAGTCAGAACTGAAGAGAGACACACAGAGTCAGAACTGAAGAGACACACACACAAACACTGAGACAGAACTGAAGAGAGACACACAGTCAGAACTGAAGAGACACACACACAGAGACAGAACTGAAGAGAGACACAGACACTGAGACAGAACTGAGCAGAGACACACACAGAGTCAGAACTGAAGAGAGACACTCACAGAGTCAGAACTGAGGAGAGAGACACAGACAGAGTCAGAACTGAAGAGAGAGACACACAGAGTCAGAACTGAAGAGAGACACACACACTGAGACAGAACTGAAGAGAGACACAGACAGAGTCAGAACTGAAGAGAGACACACACACAGAGACAGAACTGAAGAGAGACACACACAGAGTCAGAACTGAAGAGAGACACACACATTGTCAGAACTGAAGAGAGACACACACAGAGACAGAACTGAAGAGAGACACACACAGAGCCAGAACTGAAGAGAGACACACACAGAGACAGAACTGAAGAGAGACACACACACACACAGACAGAACTGAAGAGAGACACACACAGACAGAACTGTGGAGAGACACACACACAGACAGAACTGAAGAGACACACACACAGACACAGAACTGAAGAGAGAGACACACACAGACAGAACTGAAGAGAGACACACACAGAGTCAGTACTGAAGAGAGACACACACACAGACAGAACTGAAGAGACACACACACAGACAGAACTGAAGAGAGACACACACACAGACAGAACGGAAGAGAGACACACACAGACAGAACTGTGGAGAGACACACACACAGACAGAACTGAAGAGACACACACACAGACACAGAACTGAAGAGAGACACACACACAGACAGAACTGAAGAGAGACAGACACAGAGTCAGAACTTAAGAGAGACACACACACAGACAGAACTGAAGAGACACACACACAGACAGAACTGAAGAGAGATACACACAGAGTCAGAACTGAAGAGAGACACACATAGAGTCAGAACTGAAGACAGACACACACACAGACAGAAGGGAAGAGAGACACACACACACAGAACTGAAGAGAGACACACACACAGACAGAACTGAAGAGAGAAACACACAGAGAGACAGAACTGAAGAGACACACACACACAGACAGAACTGATGAGAGACACACACAGAGTTAGAACTGAAGAGAGAGACACACACAGAGTCAGAACTGAAGAGAGACACACACACAGACAGAACTGAAGAGAGACACACACAGAGTTAGAACTGAAGAGAGACACACACACTGAGACAGAACTGAAGAGAGACACACACAGAGTCAGAACTGAAGAGAGACACACACAGAGTCAGAACTGAAGAGAGACACACAGAGTCAGAACTAAAGAGAGAGACACACACAGCCAGATCTGAAGAGAGACACACAGATTCTGAACTGAAGAGAGAGTCACACAGAGTCAGAACTGAAGAGAGACACACACACTGAGACAGAACTGAAGAGAGACACACACAGAGTCAGAACTGAAGAGAGACACACAGAGTCTGAACTGAAGAGAGACACACACAGAGTCAGAAGTGTAGAGAGACACACAGAGTCAGAACTGAAGAGACACACACACAAACACTGAGACAGAACTGAAGAGAGACACACAGTCAGAACTGAAGAGAGACACACACACAGACAGAACTGAAGATAGACACACACAGAGACAGAACTGAAGAGAGACACAGACACTGAGACAGAACTGAGGAGAGACACACACAGAGTCAGAACTGAAGAGAGACACACACAGAGTCAGAACTGAAGAGAGACACACTCAGAGTCAGAACTGAAGAGAGACACGTACAGAGACAGAACTGAAGAGAGACACACACAGAGACAGAACTGAAGAGAGACACACACAGAGTCAGAACTGAAGAGAGACACGCACAGAGTCAGAACTGAAGAGAGACACACACAGAGTCAGAACTGAAGAGAGACACACACACAGACAGAACTGAAGACAAACACACACACAGACAGAAGGGAAGAGAGACACACACAGGGTCAGAACTGAAGAGAGACACACAGAGTCAGAACTGAAGAGAGACACACAGAGAGACAGAACTGAAGTGACATACAGACACAGTCAGAACGGAAGAGAGACACACACAGAGTTAGAACTGAAGAGAGAGACACATACAGAGTCAGAACTGAAGAGAGACACACACACAGACAGAACTGACGAGAGAGACACACAGAGAGACAGAACTGAAGAGACACACACACACAGACAGAACTGAAGAGAGACACACACAGACAGAACTGAAGAGAGACACACACACAGACAGAACTGAAGAGAGAGACACACAGAGAGACAGAACTGAAGAGACACACACACACAGACAGAACTGAAGAGAGACACACACAGAGTTAGAACTGAAGAGAGAGACACACACAGAGTCAGAACTGAAGAGAGACACACACACAGACAGAACTGAAGAGAGACACACAAAGAGTCAGAACTGAAGAGAGACACACACAGAGTCAGAACTGAAGAGAGACACACAGAGTCAGAACTGAAGAGACACACACACAAACACTGAGACAGAACTGAAGAGAGACACACAGTCAGAACTGAAGAGACACACACACAGAGACAGAACTGAAGAGAGACACAGACACTGAGACAGAACTGAGGAGAGACACACACAGAGTCAGAACTGAAGAGAGACACTCACAGAGTCAGAACTGAGGAGAGAGACACAGACAGAGTCAGAACTGAAGAGAGAGACACACAGAGTCAGAACTGAAGAGAGACACACACACACAGAGTCAGAACTGAAGAGATACACAGAGTCAGAATTGAAGAGAGACACACACAGACAGAACTGAAGAGAGACACACATAGAGTCAGAACTGAAGAGAGACACACACACAGACAGAACTGAAGAGAGACACACACAGAGTCAGAACTGAAGAGAGACACACACACACACAGAACTGAAGAGAGAGACACACAGAGAGACAGAACTGAAGAGACACACACACACAGACAGAACTGAAGAGAGACACACACACCGACAGAACTGAAGAGAGACACACACAGACAGAACTGAAGAGAGAGACACACAGAGAGACAGAACTGAAGAGACACACACACACAGACAGAACTGAAGAGAGACACACACAGAGTTAGAACTGAAGAGAGAGTCACACACAGAGTCAGAACTGAAGAGAGACACACACACAGACAGAACTGAAGAGAGACACACACAGAGTCAGAACTGAAGAGAGACACACACAGAGTCAGAAGTGAAGAGAGACACACAGAGTCAGAACTGAAGAGACACACACACAAACACTGAGACAGAACTGAAGAGAGACACACAGTCAGAACTGAAGAGAGACACACACACAGACAGAACTGAAGATAGACACACACAGAGACAGAACTGAAGAGAGACACAGACACTGAGACAGAACTGAGGAGAGACACACACAGAGTCAGAACTGAAGAGAGACACACACAGAGTCAGAACTGAAGAGAGACACACTCAGAGTCAGAACTGAAGAGAGACACGTACAGAGACAGAACTGAAGAGAGACACACACAGAGACAGAACTGAAGAGAGACACACACAGAGTCAGAACTGAAGAGAGACACGCACAGAGTCAGAACTGAAGAGAGACACACACAGAGTCAGAACTGAAGAGAGACACACACACAGACAGAACTGAAGACAAACACACACACAGACAGAAGGGAAGAGAGACACACACAGGGTCAGAACTGAAGAGAGACACACAGAGTCAGAACTGAAGAGAGACACACAGAGAGACAGAACTGAAGAGACACACACACACAGACAGAACTGAAGAGAGACACACACAGACAGAACTGAAGAGAGACACACACACAGACAGAACTGAAGAGAGAGACACACAGAGAGACAGAACTGAAGAGACACACACACACAGACAGAACTGAAGAGAGACACACACAGAGTTAGAACTGAAGAGAGAGACACATACAGAGTCAGAACTGAAGAGAGACACACACACAGACAGAACTGACGAGAGAGACACACAGAGAGACAGAACTGAAGAGACACACACACACAGACAGAACTGAAGAGAGAAACACACAGACAGAACTGAAGAGAGACACACACACAGACAGAACTGAAGAGAGAGACACACAGAGAGACAGAACTGAAGAGACACACACACACAGACAGAACTGAAGAGAGACACACACAGAGTTAGAACTGAAGAGAGAGACACACACACACAGACAGAACTGAAGAGAGACACACACAGACTCAGAACTGAAGAGAGACACACACACAGAGTCAGAACTGAAGAGAGACACACACACAGACAGAACTGAAGAGAGACACACACAGAGTCAGAACTGAAGAGAGACACACACAGAGTCAGAACTGAAGAGAGACACACAGAGTCAGAACTGAAGAGACACACACACAAACACTGAGACAGAACTGAAGAGAGACACACAGTCAGAACTGAAGAGACACACACACAGAGACAGAACTGAAGAGAGACACAGACACTGAGACAGAACTGAGCAGAGACACACACAGAGTCAGAACTGAAGAGAGACACTCACAGAGTCAGAACTGAGGAGAGAGACACAGACAGAGTCAGAACTGAAGAGAGAGACACACAGAGTCAGAACTGAAGAGAGACACACACACTGAGACAGAACTGAAGAGAGACACAGACAGAGTCAGAACTGAAGAGAGACACACACACAGAGACAGAACTGAAGAGAGACACACACAGAGTCAGAACTGAAGAGAGACACACACATTGTCAGAACTGAAGAGAGACACACACAGAGACAGAACTGAAGAGAGACACACACAGAGCCAGAACTGAAGAGAGACACACACAGAGACAGAACTGAAGAGAGACACACACACACACAGACAGAACTGAAGAGAGACACACACAGACAGAACTGTGGAGAGACACACACACAGACAGAACTGAAGAGACACACACACAGACACAGAACTGAAGAGAGAGACACACACAGACAGAACTGAAGAGAGACACACACAGAGTCAGTACTGAAGAGAGACACACACACAGACAGAACTGAAGAGACACACACACAGACAGAACTGAAGAGAGACACACACACAGACAGAACGGAAGAGAGACACACACAGACAGAACTGTGGAGAGACACACACACAGACAGAACTGAAGAGACACACACACAGACACAGAACTGAAGAGAGACACACACACAGACAGAACTGAAGAGAGACAGACACAGAGTCAGAACTTAAGAGAGACACACACACAGACAGAACTGAAGAGACACACACACAGACAGAACTGAAGAGAGATACACACAGAGTCAGAACTGAAGAGAGACACACATAGAGTCAGAACTGAAGACAGACACACACACAGACAGAAGGGAAGAGAGACACACACACACAGAACTGAAGAGAGACACACACACAGACAGAACTGAAGAGAGAAACACACAGAGAGACAGAACTGAAGAGACACACACACACAGACAGAACTGATGAGAGACACACACAGAGTTAGAACTGAAGAGAGAGACACACACAGAGTCAGAACTGAAGAGAGACACACACACAGACAGAACTGAAGAGAGACACACACAGAGTTAGAACTGAAGAGAGACACACACACTGAGACAGAACTGAAGAGAGACACACACAGAGTCAGAACTGAAGAGAGACACACACAGAGTCAGAACTGAAGAGAGACACACAGAGTCAGAACTAAAGAGAGAGACACACACAGCCAGATCTGAAGAGAGACACACAGATTCTGAACTGAAGAGAGAGTCACACAGAGTCAGAACTGAAGAGAGACACACACACTGAGACAGAACTGAAGAGAGACACACACAGAGTCAGAACTGAAGAGAGACACACAGAGTCTGAACTGAAGAGACACACACACACAAACACTGAGACAGAACTGAAGAGAGACACACTGTCAGAACTGAAGAGAGACACACACACAGACAGAACTGAAGATCGACACACACAGAGACAGAACTGAAGAGAGACACAGACACTGAGACAGAACTGAGGAGAGACACACATAGAGTCACAACTGAAGAGAGACACACACAGTGTCAGAACTGAAGAGAGACACACACACACACAGAGCTGAAGAGAGACACACACACACACACAGAACTGAAGAGAGACACACATAGTCAGAACTGAAGAGAGACACACACACAGTCAGAACTGAAGAGAGACACACACACAGTCAGAACTGAAGAGACACACACACACAGACAGAACTGAAGAGAGACACACACACAGACAGAACTGAAGAGAGACACACAGAGTCAGAACTGAAGAGAGACACACACAGACAGAACTGAGGAGAGACACACACACAGACATATCTGAAGAGGCACACACACAGACAGAACTGAAGAGAGACACACACAGACAGAACTGTGGAGAGACACACACACAGACAGAACTGAAGAGACACACACACAGACACAGAACTGAAGAGAGACACACACACAGACAGAACTGAAGAGAGACACACACAGACAGAACTGAAGAGAGACACACACAGAGTCAGAACTGAAGAGAGACACACACACAGTCAGAACTGAAGAGACACACACACAGACAGAACTGAAGAGAGATACACACAGAGTCAGAACTGAAGAGAGACACACATAGAGTCAGAACTGAAGAGAGACACACATAGAGGCAGAAGTGAAGAGACACACACACACTGAGACAGAACTGAGGAGAGACACACACAGAGTCGGAACTGAAGAGAGACACACACACACAGAGTCAGAACTGAAGAGAGAGACACACAGAGTCAGAACTGAAGAGAGACACACACACTGAGACAGAACTGAAGAGAGACACACACAGATCAGAACTGAAGAGAGACACACACAGACAGAA
Organism: Scyliorhinus torazame; assembly: GCF_047496885.1. NCBI lineage: Eukaryota > Metazoa > Chordata > Chondrichthyes > Carcharhiniformes > Scyliorhinidae > Scyliorhinus > Scyliorhinus torazame. The sequence goes on from NC_092718.1 coordinate 92,006,833, forward strand.
CTGAAGAGAGACACACACACACAGAGTCAGAACTGAAGAGAGACACACACAGACTCAGAACTGAAGAGAGACACACACACAGAGTCTGAACTGAAGAGAGACACACACAGAGACAGAACTGAAGAGAGACACACACACAGAGTTAGAACTGAAGAGAGACACACACAGAGTCAGAACTGAAGAGAGACACACACACAGACAGAACTGAAGAGACACACACACTGACAGAACTGAAGAGAGACACACACAGACAGAACTGTGGAGAGACACACACACAGACAGAACTGAAGAGACACACACACAGACACAGAACTGAAGAGAGACACACACACTGACAGAACTGAAGAGAGACACACACAGACAGAACTGCAGACAGATACACACAGAGTCAGAACTGAAGAGAGACACACATATAGTCAGAACTGAAGAGAGACACACACACAGACAGAACTGTGGAGAGACACACACACAGACAGAACTGAAGAGACACACACACACACACACAGAACTGAAGAGAGACACACACACAGACAGAACTGAAGAGAGACACACACAGAGTTAGAACTGAAGAGAGACACACACAGAGTCAGAACTGAAGAGAGACACACACACAGACAGAACTGAAGAGACACACACACACACAGAACTGAAGAGCGACACACATAGAGTCAGAACTGAAGAGAGACACACACAGACAGAACTGCAGAGAGACACACACACAGACACAGAACTGAAGAGAGACACACACAAAGACAGAACTGAAGAGAGACACACACAGAGTCAGAACTGAAGAGACACACACACACACACAGAACTGAAGAGAGACACACACCACACACAGAACTGAAGATAGACACACATAGTCAGAACTGAAGAGAGACACACACAGAGTCAGAACTGAAGAGAGACACACACACAGTCAGAACTGAAGAGACACACACACACAGACAGAACTGAAGAGAGACACACACAGAGACAGAACTGAAGAGAGACACACACACAGTCAGAACTGAAGAGACACACACACAAAGTCAGAACTGAAGAGAGACACACACAGAGTCAGAACTGAAGAGAGACACACAGAGTCAGAACTAAAGAGAGACACACACACACAGTCAGATCTGAAGAGAGACACACAGATTCAGAACTGAAGAGAGACGCACACACTGAGACACAACTGAGGAGAGACACATACACAGAGTCAGAACTGAAGAGAGACACACAGAGTCAGAACTGAAGAGAGACACACACACTGAGACAGTACTCAAGAGAGACACACACACACAGTCAGAACTGAAGAAAGACACACACAGTCAGAACTGAAGAGAGACACACACAGAGTCAGAACTGAAGAGAGACACACACAGAGACAGAACTGAAGAGGGACACACACACTGAGACAGAACTGAGGAGAGACACACACAGAGTCAGAACTGAAGAGAGACACACACACACAGAGTCAGAACTGAATAGAGAGACACACAGAGTCAGAACTGAAGAGAGACACACACACTGAGACAGAACTGAGGAGAGACACACACAGAGTCAGAACTGAAGAGAGACACACACACACAGAGTCAGAACTGAAGAGAGAGACACACAGAGTCAGAACTGAAGAGAGACACACACACTGAGACAGAACTGAAGAGAGACACACACAGGGTCAGAACTGAAGAGAGACACACACACTGAGACAGAACTGAGGAGAGACACACACAGAGTCAGAACTGAAGAGAGACACACACACACAGAGTCAGAACTGAAGAGAGAGACACACAGAGTCAGAACTGAAGAGAGACAAACACACTGAGACAGAACTGAAGAGAGACTCACACAGAGTCAGAACTGAAGAGAGACACACACAGAGTCAGAACTGAAGAGAGACACACACACACAGAGTCAGAACTGAAGAGAGACACACACACAGAGTCAGAATTGAAGAGAGACACACACAGAATCAGAACTGAAGAGAGATACACACACAGAGTCAGAACTGAAGAGAGACACACTCAGAGTCAGAACTGAAGAGAGACACGTACAGAGACAGAACTGAAGAGAGACACACACAGAGACAGAACTGAAGAGAGACACACACAGAGTCAGAACTGAAGAGAGACACGCACAGAGTCAGAAATGAAGAGAGACACACAGAGAGTCAGAACTGAAGAGAGACACACACACAGACAGAACTGAAGACACACACACACACAGACAGAAGGGAAGAGAGACACACACAGAGTCAGAACTGAAGAGAGACACACAGAGTCAGAACTGAAGAGAGACACACAGAGAGACAGAACTGAAGAGACATACACACACAGTCAGAATGGAAGAGAGACACACACAGAGTTTGAACTGAAGAGAGAGACACATACAGAGTCAGAACTGAAGAGAGACACACACACAGACAGAACTGAAGAGAGAGACACACAGAGAGACAGAACTGAAGACACACACACACACAGACAGAACTGAAGAGAGACACACACACAGACAGAACTGAAGAGAGGCACACACAGAGTCAGAACTGAAGAGAGACACACACAGAGTCAGAACTGAAGAGAGACACACTCAGAGTCAGAACTGAAGAGAGACACATACAGAGACAAAACTGAAGAGATACACACACAGAGACAGAACTGAAGAGAGACACACACAGAGTCAGAACTGAAGAGAGACACACACACACAGAGTAAGAACTGAAGAGAGAGACACACAGAGTCAGAACTGAAGAGAGACACACACACTGAGACAGAACTGAAGAGAGACACACTCAGAGTCAGAACTGAAGAGAGACACGTACAGAGACCGAACTGAAGAGAGACACACACAGAGACAGAACTGAAGAGAGACACACACAGAGTCAGAACTGAAGAGAGACACGCACAGAGTCAGAACTGAAGAGAGACACACACAGAGTCAGAACTGAAGAGAGACACACACACAGACAGAACTGAAGACACACACACACACAGACAGAAGGGAAGAGAGACACACACAGAGTCAGAACTGAAGAGAGACACACAGAGTCAGAACTGAAGAGAGACACACAGAGAGACAGAACTGAAGAGACATACACACACAGTCAGAATGGAAGAGAGACACACACAGAGTTTGAACTGAAGAGAGAGACACATACAGAGTCAGAACTGAAGAGAAATACACAGAGTCAGAATTGAAGAGAGACACACACAGACAGAACTGAAGAGAGACACACATAGAGTCAGAACTGAAGGGAGACACACACACAGACAGAACTGAAGAGAGACACACACAGAGTCAGAACTGAAGAGAGACACACACACAGACAGAACTGAAGAGAGAGACACACAGAGAGACAGAACTGAAGAGACACACACACACAGACAGAACTGAAGAGAGACACACACACCGACAGAACTGAAGAGAGACACACACAGACAGAACTGAAGAGAGAGACACACAGAGAGACAGAACTGAAGAGACACACACACACAGACAGAACTGAAGAGAGACACACAAAGAGTTAGAACGGAAGAGAGAGACACACACAGAGTCAGAACTGAAGAGAGACACACACACAGACAGAACTGAAGAGAGACACACACAGAGTCAGAACTGAAGAGAGACACACACAGAATCAGAAGTGAAGAGAGACACACAGAGTCAGAACTGAAGAGACACACACACAAACACTGAGATAGAACTGAAGAGAGACACACAGTCAGAACTGAAGAGAGACACACACACAGACAGAACTGAAGATAGACACACACAGAGACAGAACTGAAGAGAGACACAGACACTGAGACAGAACTGAGGAGAGACACACACAGAGTCAGAACTGAAGAGAGACACACACAGAGTCAGAACTGAAGAGAGACACACTCAGAGTCAGAACTGAAGAGAGACACGTACAGAGACAGAACTGAAGAGAGACACACACAGAGACAGAACTGAAGAGAGACACACACAGAGTCAGAACTGAAGAGAGACACGCACAGAGTCAGAACTGAAGAGAGACGCACACAGAGTTAGAACTGAAGAGAGACACACACACAGACAGAAATGAAGACACACACACACACAGACAGAAGGGAAGAGAGACACACACAGGGTCAGAACTGAAGAGAGACACACAGAGTCAGAACTGAAGAGAGACACACAGAGAGACAGAACTGAAGAGACATACAGACACAGTCAGAACGGAAGAGAGACACACACAGAGTTAGAACTGAAGAGAGAGACACATACAGAGTCAGAACTGAAGAGAGACACACACACAGACCGAACTGACGAGAGAGACACACAGAGAGACAGAACTGAAGAGACACACACACACAGACAGAACTGAAGAGAGACACACACAGACAGAACTGAAGAGAGACACACACACAGACAGAACTGAAGAGAGAGACACACAGAGAGACAGAACTGAAGAGACACACACACACAGACAGAACTGAAGAGAGACACACACAGAGTTAGAACTGAAGAGAGAGACACACACAGAGTCAGAACTGAAGAGAGACACACACACAGACAGAACTGAAGAGAGACACACACAGAGTCAGAACTGAAGAGAGACACACACAGAGTCAGAACTGAAGAGAGACACACAGAGTCAGAACTGAAGAGACACACACACAAACACTGAGACAGAACTGAAGAGAGACACACAGTCAGAACTGAAGAGAGACACACACACAGACAGAACTGAAGATAGACACACACAGAGACAGAACTGAAGAGAGACACAGACACTGAGACAGAACTGAGGAGAGACACACACAGAGTCAGAACTGAAGAGAGACACTCACAGAGTCAGAACTGAGGAGAGAGACACAGACAGAGTCAGAACTGAAGAGAGAGACACACACTGAGACAGAACTGAAGAGAGACACACACAGAGTCAGAACTGAAGAGAGACACACACACAGAGACAGAACTGAAGACAGACACACACAGAGTCAGAACTGAAGAGAGACACACACATTGTCAGAACTGAAGAGAGACACACACAGAGACAGAACTGAAGAGAGACACACACAGAGCCAGAACTGAAGAGAGACACACACACAGACAGACAGAACTGAAGAGAGACACACACAGACAGAACTGTGGAGAGACACACACACAGACAGAACTGAAGAGACACACACACAGACAGAACTGTGGAGAGACACACACACAGACAGAACTGAAGAGACACACACACAGACACAGAACTGAAGAGAGACACACACACAGACAGAACTGAAGAGAGACAGACGCAGAGTCAGAACTTAAGAGAGACACACACACAGACAGAACTGAAGAGACACACTCACAGACAGAACTGAAGAGAGATACACACAGAGTCAGAACTGAAGAGAGACACACATAGAGTCAGAACTGAAGACAGACTCACACAGTGTCAGAACTGAAGAGAGACACGCACACAGACAGAAGGGAAGAGAGACACACACACACAGAACTGAAGAGAGACACACACACAGACAGAACTGAAGAGAGAAACACACAGAGAGACAGAACTGAAGAGACACACACACACAGACAGAACTGATGAGAGACACACACAGAGTTAGAACTGAAGAGAGAGACACACACAGAGTCAGAACTGAAGAGAGACACACACACAGACAGAACTGAAGAGAGACACACACAGAGTCAGAACTGAAGAGAGACACACACAGAGTCAGAACTGAAGAGAGACACACAGAGTCAGAACTGAAGAGACACACACACAAACACTGAGACAGAACTGAAGAGAGACACACAGTCAGAACTGAAGAGAGACACACACACAGACAGAACTGAAGATAGACACACACAGAGACAGAACTGAAGAGAGACACAGACACTGAGACAGAACTGAGGAGAGACACACACAGAGTCAGAACAGAAGAGTGACACACACAGTCAGAACTGAAGAGACACACACACTGAAACAGAACTGAGGAGAGACACACTCAGAGTCAGAACTGAAGAGAGACACACACACACAGAGTCAGAACTGAAGAGAGAGACACACAGAGTCAGAACTGAAGAGAGACACACACACACAGAGTCAGAACTGAAGAGAGATACACAGAGTCAGAATTGAAGAGAGACACACACAGACAGAACTGAAGAGAGACACACATAGAGTCAGAACTGAAGAGAGACACACACACAGACAGAACTGAAGAGAGACACACACAGAGTCAGAACTGAAGAGAGACACACACACAGACAGAACTGAAGAGAGAGACACACAGAGAGACAGAACTGAAGAGACACACACACACAGACAGAACTGAAGAGAGACACACACACCGACAGAACTGAAGAGAGACACACACAGACAGAACTGAAGAGAGAGACACACAGAGAGACAGAACTGAAGAGACACACACACACAGACAGAACTGAAGAGAGACACACACAGAGTTAGAACTGAAGAGAGAGACACACACAGAGTCAGAACTGAAGAGAGACACACACACAGACAGAACTGAAGAGAGACACACACAGAGTCAGAACTGAAGAGAGACACACACAGAGTCAGAAGTGAAGAGAGACACACAGAGTCAGAACTGAAGAGACACACACACAAACACTGAGATAGAACTGAAGAGAGACACACAGTCAGAACTGAAGAGAGACACACACACAGACAGAACTGAAGAGAGACACACACAGAGTCAGAACTGAAGAGAGACACACACAGAGTCAGAACTGAAGAGAGACACACTCAGAGTCAGAACTGAAGAGAGACACGTACAGAGACAGAACTGAAGAGAGACACACATAGAGTCAGAACTGAAGACAGACTCACACAGTGTCAGAACTGAAGAGAGACACGCACACAGACAGAAGGGAAGAGAGACACACACACACAGAACTGAAGAGAGACACACACACAGACAGAACTGAAGAGAGAAACACACAGAGAGACAGAACTGAAGAGACACACACACACAGACAGAACTGATGAGAGACACACACAGAGTTAGAACTGAAGAGAGAGACACACACAGAGTCAGAACTGAAGAGAGACACACACACAGACAGAACTGAAGAGAGACACACACAGAGTCAGAACTGAAGAGAGACACACACAGAGTCAGAACTGAAGAGAGACACACAGAGTCAGAACTGAAGAGACACACACACAAACACTGAGACAGAACTGAAGAGAGACACACAGTCAGAACTGAAGAGAGACACACACACAGACAGAACTGAAGATAGACACACACAGAGACAGAACTGAAGAGAGACACAGACACTGAGACAGAATTGAGGAGAGACACACACAGAGTCAGAACAGAAGAGTGACACACACAGTCAGAACTGAAGAGACACACACACTGAAACAGAACTGAGGAGAGACACACTCAGAGTCAGAACTGAAGAGAGACACACACACACAGAGTCAGAACTGAAGAGAGAGACACACAGAGTCAGAACTGAAGAGAGACACACACACACAGAGTCAGAACTGAAGAGAGATACACAGAGTCAGAATTGAAGAGAGACACACACAGACAGAACTGAAGAGAGACACACATAGAGTCAGAACTGAAGAGAGACACACACACAGACAGAACTGAAGAGAGACACACACAGAGTCAGAACTGAAGAGAGACACACACACAGACAGAACTGAAGAGAGAGACACACAGAGAGACAGAACTGAAGAGACACACACACACAGACAGAACTGAAGAGAGACACACACACCGACAGAACTGAAGAGAGACACACACAGACAGAACTGAAGAGAGAGACACACAGAGAGACAGAACTGAAGAGACACACACACACAGACAGAACTGAAGAGAGACACACACAGAGTTAGAACTGAAGAGAGAGACACACACAGAGTCAGAACTGAAGAGAGACACACACACAGACAGAACTGAAGAGAGACACACACAGAGTCAGAACTGAAGAGAGACACACACAGAGTCAGAAGTGAAGAGAGACACACAGAGTCAGAACTGAAGAGACACACACACAAACACTGAGATAGAACTGAAGAGAGACACACAGTCAGAACTGAAGAGAGACACACACACAGACAGAACTGAAGAGAGACACACACAGAGTCAGAACTGAAGAGAGACACACACAGAGTCAGAACTGAAGAGAGACACACTCAGAGTCAGAACTGAAGAGAGACACGTACAGAGACAGAACTGAAGAGAGACACACACAGAGACAGAACTGAAGAGAGACACACACAGAGTCAGAACTGAAGAGAGACACACACCACACACAGAACTAAAGAGAGACACACATAGTCAGAACTGAAGAGAGACACACACAGAGTCAGAACTGAAGAGAGACACACACACAGTCAGAACTGAAGAGACACACACACACAGACAGAACTGAAGAGAGACACACACACAGACAGAACTGAAGAGAGACACACAAAGTCAGAACTGAAGAGAGACACACACAGAGTCAGAACTGAAGAGAGACACACAGAGTCAGAACTAAAGAGAGACACACACACACAGTCAGATCTGAAGAGAGACACACAGATTCAGAACTGAAGAGAGACGCACACACTGAGACACAACTGAGGAGAGACACATACACAGAGTCAGAACTGAAGAGAGACACACAGAGTCAGAACTGAAGAGAGACACACACACTGAGACAGTACTCAAGAGAGACACACACACACAGTCAGAACTGAAGAAAGACACACACAGTCAGAACTGAAGAGAGACACACACAGAGTCAGAACTGAAGAGAGACACACACAGAGACAGAACTGAAGAGAGACACACACACTGAGACAGAACTGAGGAGAGACACACACAGAGTCAGAACTGAAGAGAGACACACACACACAGAGTCAGAACTGAATAGAGAGACACACAGAGTCAGAACTGAAGAGAGACACACACACTGAGACAGAACTGAGGAGAGACACACACAGAGTCAGAACTGAAGAGAGACACACACACACAGAGTCAGAACTGAAGAGAGAGACACACAGAGTCAGAACTGAAGAGAGACACACACACTGAGACAGAACTGAAGAGAGACACACACAGGGTCAGAACTGAAGAGAGACACACACACACAGAGTCAGGACTGAAGAGAGAGACACACAGAGTCAGAACTGAAGAGAGACAAACACACTGAGACAGAACTGAAGAGAGACTCACACAGAGTCAGAACTGAAGAGAGACACACACACAGACAGAACTGAAGAGAGACACACACAGAGTTAGAACTGAAGAGAGAGACACACACAGAGTCAGAACTGAAGAGAGACACACACACAGACAGAACTGAAGAGAGACACACACAGAGTCAGAACTGAAGAGAGACACACACAGAGTCAGAAGTGAAGAGAGACACACAGAGTCAGAACTGAAGAGACACACACACAAACACTGAGATAGAACTGAAGAGAGACACACAGTCAGAACTGAAGAGAGACACACACACAGACAGAACTGAAGAGAGACACACACAGAGTCAGAACTGAAGAGAGACACACACAGAGTCAGAACTGAAGAGAGACACACTCAGAGTCAGAACTGAAGAGAGACACGTACAGAGACAGAACTGAAGAGAGACACACACAGAGACAGAACTGAAGAGAGACACACACAGAGTCAGAACTGAAGAGAGACACACACCACACACAGAACTGAAGAGAGACACACATAGTCAGAACTGAAGAGAGACACACACAGAGTCAGAACTGAAGAGAGACACACACACAGTCAGAACTGAAGAGACACACACACACAGACAGAACTGAAGAGAGACACACACACAGACAGAACTGAAGAGAGACACACAAAGTCAGAACTGAAGAGAGACACACACAGAGTCAGAACTGAAGAGAGACACACAGAGTCAGAACTAAAGAGAGACACACACACACAGTCAGATCTGAAGAGAGACACACAGATTCAGAACTGAAGAGAGACGCACACACTGAGACACAACTGAGGAGAGACACATACACAGAGTCAGAACTGAAGAGAGACACACAGAGTCAGAACTGAAGAGAGACACACACACTGAGACAGTACTCAAGAGAGACACACACACACAGTCAGAACTGAAGAAAGACACACACAGTCAGAACTGAAGAGAGACACACACAGAGTCAGAACTGAAGAGAGACACACACAGAGACAGAACTGAAGAGAGACACACACACTGAGACAGAACTGAGGAGAGACACACACAGAGTCAGAACTGAAGAGAGACACACACACACAGAGTCAGAACTGAATAGAGAGACACACAGAGTCAGAACTGAAGAGAGACACACACACTGAGACAGAACTGAGGAGAGACACACACAGAGTCAGAACTGAAGAGAGACACACACACACAGAGTCAGAACTGAAGAGAGAGACACACAGAGTCAGAACTGAAGAGAGACACACACACTGAGACAGAACTGAAGAGAGACACACACAGGGTCAGAACTGAAGAGAGACACACACACACAGAGTCAGGACTGAAGAGAGAGACACACAGAGTCAGAACTGAAGAGAGACAAACACACTGAGACAGAACTGAAGAGAGACTCACACAGAGTCAGAACTGAAGAGAGACACACACAGAGTCAGAACTGAAGAGAGACACACACACACAGAGTCAGAACTGAAGAGAGACACACACACAGAGTCAGAATTGAAGAGAGACACACACAGAGTCAGAACTGAAGAGAGACACACACACAGAGTCAGAACTGAAGAGAGACACACTCAGAGTCAGAACTGAAGAGAGACACGTACAGAGACAGAACTGAAGAGAGACACACACAGAGACAGAACTGAAGAGAGACACACACAGAGTCAGAACTGAAGAGAGACACGCACAGAGTCAGAAATGAAGAGAGACACACAGAGAGTCAGAACTGAAGAGAGACACACACACAGACAGAACTGAAGACACACACACACACAGACAGAAGGGAAGAGAGACACACACAGAGTCAGAACTGAAGAGAGTCACACAGAGTCAGAACTGAAGAGAGACACACAGAGAGACAGAACTGAAGAGACATACACACACAGTCAGAATGGAAGAGAGACACACACAGAGTTTGAACTGAAGAGAGAGACACATACAGAGTCAGAACTGAAGAGAGACACACACACAGACAGAACTGAAGAGAGAGACAGACAGAGAGACAGAACTGAAGACACACACACACACAGACAGAACTGAAGAGAGACACACACACAGACAGAACTGAAGAGAGGCACACACAGAGTCAGAACTGAAGAGAGACACACACAGAGTCAGAACTGAAGAGAGACACACTCAGAGTCAGAACTGAAGAGAGACACATACAGAGACAAAACTGAAGAGATACACACACAGAGACAGAACTGAAGAGAGACACACACAGAGTCAGAACTGAAGAGAGACACACACACACAGAGTAAGAACTGAAGAGAGACACACACAGAGTTAGAACTGAAGAGAGAGACACACACAGAGTCAGAACTGAAGAGAGACACACACACAGACAGAACTGAAGAGAGACACACACAGAGTCAGAACTGAAGAGAGACACACACAGAGTCAGAAGTGAAGAGAGACACACAGAGTCAGAACTGAAGAGACACACACACAAACACTGAGATAGAACTGAAGAGAGACACACAGTCAGAACTGAAGAGAGACACACACACAGACAGAACTGAAGAGAGACACACACAGAGTCAGAACTGAAGAGAGACACACACAGAGTCAGAACTGAAGAGAGACACACTCAGAGTCAGAACTGAAGAGAGACACGTACAGAGACAGAACTGAAGAGAGACACACACAGAGACAGAACTGAAGAGAGACACACACAGAGTCAGAACTGAAGAGAGACACACACCACACACAGAACTGAAGAGAGACACACATAGTCAGAACTGAAGAGAGACACACACAGAGTCAGAACTGAAGAGAGACACACACACAGTCAGAACTGAAGAGACACACACACACAGACAGAACTGAAGAGAGACACACACACAGACAGAACTGAAGAGAGACACACAAAGTCAGAACTGAAGAGAGACACACACAGAGTCAGAACTGAAGAGAGACACACAGAGTCAGAACTAAAGAGAGACACACACACACAGTCAGATCTGAAGAGAGACACACAGATTCAGAACTGAAGAGAGACGCACACACTGAGACACAACTGAGGAGAGACACATACACAGAGTCAGAACTGAAGAGAGACACACAGAGTCAGAACTGAAGAGAGACACACACACTGAGACAGTACTCAAGAGAGACACACACACACAGTCAGAACTGAAGAAAGACACACACAGTCAGAACTGAAGAGAGACACACACAGAGTCAGAACTGAAGAGAGACACACACAGAGACAGAACTGAAGAGAGACACACACACTGAGACAGAACTGAGGAGAGACACACACAGAGTCAGAACTGAAGAGAGACACACACACACAGAGTCAGAACTGAATAGAGAGACACACAGAGTCAGAACTGAAGAGAGACACACACACTGAGACAGAACTGAGGAGAGACACACACAGAGTCAGAACTGAAGAGAGACACACACACACAGAGTCAGAACTGAAGAGAGAGACACACAGAGTCAGAACTGAAGAGAGACACACACACTGAGACAGAACTGAAGAGAGACACACACAGGGTCAGAACTGAAGAGAGACACACACACTGAGACAGAACTGAGGAGAGACACACACAGAGTCAGAACTGAAGAGAGACACACACACACAGAGTCAGGACTGAAGAGAGAGACACACAGAGTCAGAACTGAAGAGAGACAAACACACTGAGACAGAACTGAAGAGAGACTCACACAGAGTCAGAACTGAAGAGAGACACACACAGAGTCAGAACTGAAGAGAGACACACACACACAGAGTCAGAACTGAAGAGAGACACACACACAGAGTCAGAATTGAAGAGAGACACACACAGAGTCAGAACTGAAGAGAGACACACACACAGAGTCAGAACTGAAGAGAGACACACTCAGAGTCAGAACTGAAGAGAGACACGTACAGAGACAGAACTGAAGAGAGACACACACAGAGACAGAACTGAAGAGAGACACACACAGAGTCAGAACTGAAGAGAGACACGCACAGAGTCAGAAATGAAGAGAGACACACAGAGAGTCAGAACTGAAGAGAGACACACACACAGACAGAACTGAAGACACACACACACACAGACAGAAGGGAAGAGAGACACACACAGAGTCAGAACTGAAGAGAGTCACACAGAGTCAGAACTGAAGAGAGACACACAGAGAGACAGAACTGAAGAGACATACACACACAGTCAGAATGGAAGAGAGACACACACAGAGTTTGAACTGAAGAGAGAGACACACAGAGTCAGAAGTGAAGAGAGACACACAGAGTCAGAACTGAAGAGACACACACACAAACACTGAGATAGAACTGAAGAGAGACACACAGTCAGAACTGAAGAGAGACACACACACAGACAGAACTGAAGAGAGACACACACAGAGTCAGAACTGAAGAGAGACACACACAGAGTCAGAACTGAAGAGAGACACACTCAGAGTCAGAACTGAAGAGAGACACGTACAGAGACAGAACTGAAGAGAGACACACATAGAGTCAGAACTGAAGACAGACTCACACAGTGTCAGAACTGAAGAGAGACACGCACACAGACAGAAGGGAAGAGAGACACACACACACAGAACTGAAGAGAGACACACACACAGACAGAACTGAAGAGAGAAACACACAGAGAGACAGAACTGAAGAGACACACACACACAGACAGAACTGATGAGAGACACACACAGAGTTAGAACTGAAGAGAGAGACACACACAGAGTCAGAACTGAAGAGAGACACACACACAGACAGAACTGAAGAGAGACACACACAGAGTCAGAACTGAAGAGAGACACACACAGAGTCAGAACTGAAGAGAGACACACAGAGTCAGAACTGAAGAGACACACACACAAACACTGAGACAGAACTGAAGAGAGACACACAGTCAGAACTGAAGAGAGACACACACACAGACAGAACTGAAGATAGACACACACAGAGACAGAACTGAAGAGAGACACAGACACTGAGACAGAACTGAGGAGAGACACACACAGAGTCAGAACAGAAGAGTGACACACACAGTCAGAACTGAAGAGACACACACACTGAAACAGAACTGAGGAGAGACACACTCAGAGTCAGAACTGAAGAGAGACACACACACACAGAGTCAGAACTGAAGAGAGAGACACACAGAGTCAGAACTGAAGAGAGACACACACACACAGAGTCAGAACTGAAGAGAGATACACAGAGTCAGAATTGAAGAGAGACACACACAGACAGAACTGAAGAGAGACACACATAGAGTCAGAACTGAAGAGAGACACACACACAGACAGAACTGAAGAGAGACACACACAGAGTCAGAACTGAAGAGAGACACACACACAGACAGAACTGAAGAGAGAGACACACAGAGAGACAGAACTGAAGAGACACACACACACAGACAGAACTGAAGAGAGACACACACACCGACAGAACTGAAGAGAGACACACACAGACAGAACTGAAGAGAGAGACACACAGAGAGACAGAACTGAAGAGACACACACACACAGACAGAACTGAAGAGAGACACACACAGAGTTAGAACTGAAGAGAGAGACACACACAGAGTCAGAACTGAAGAGAGACACACACACAGACAGAACTGAAGAGAGACACACACAGAGTCAGAACTGAAGAGAGACACACACAGAGTCAGAAGTGAAGAGAGACACACAGAGTCAGAACTGAAGAGACACACACACAAACACTGAGATAGAACTGAAGAGAGACACACAGTCAGAACTGAAGAGAGACACACACACAGACAGAACTGAAGAGAGACACACACAGAGTCAGAACTGAAGAGAGACACACACAGAGTCAGAACTGAAGAGAGACACACTCAGAGTCAGAACTGAAGAGAGACACGTACAGAGACAGAACTGAAGAGAGACACACACAGAGACAGAACTGAAGAGAGACACACACAGAGTCAGAACTGAAGAGAGACACACACCACACACAGAACTGAAGAGAGACACACATAGTCAGAACTGAAGAGAGACACACACAGAGTCAGAACTGAAGAGAGACACACACACAGTCAGAACTGAAGAGACACACACACACAGACAGAACTGAAGAGAGACACACACACAGACAGAACTGAAGAGAGACACACAAAGTCAGAACTGAAGAGAGACACACACAGAGTCAGAACTGAAGAGAGACACACAGAGTCAGAACTAAAGAGAGACACACACACACAGTCAGATCTGAAGAGAGACACACAGATTCAGAACTGAAGAGAGACGCACACACTGAGACACAACTGAGGAGAGACACATACACAGAGTCAGAACTGAAGAGAGACACACAGAGTCAGAACTGAAGAGAGACACACACACTGAGACAGTACTCAAGAGAGACACACACACACAGTCAGAACTGAAGAAAGACACACACAGTCAGAACTGAAGAGAGACACACACAGAGTCAGAACTGAAGAGAGACACACACAGAGACAGAACTGAAGAGAGACACACACACTGAGACAGAACTGAGGAGAGACACACACAGAGTCAGAACTGAAGAGAGACACACACACACAGAGTCAGAACTGAATAGAGAGACACACAGAGTCAGAACTGAAGAGAGACACACACACTGAGACAGAACTGAGGAGAGACACACACAGAGTCAGAACTGAAGAGAGACACACACACACAGAGTCAGAACTGAAGAGAGAGACACACAGAGTCAGAACTGAAGAGAGACACACACACTGAGACAGAACTGAAGAGAGACACACACAGGGTCAGAACTGAAGAGAGACACACACACTGAGACAGAACTGAGGAGAGACACACACAGAGTCAGAACTGAAGAGAGACACACACACACAGAGTCAGGACTGAAGAGAGAGACACACAGAGTCAGAACTGAAGAGAGACAAACACACTGAGACAGAACTGAAGAGAGACTCACACAGAGTCAGAACTGAAGAGAGACACACACAGAGTCAGAACTGAAGAGAGACACACACACACAGAGTCAGAACTGAAGAGAGACACACACACAGAGTCAGAATTGAAGAGAGACACACACAGAGTCAGAACTGAAGAGAGACACACACACAGAGTCAGAACTGAAGAGAGACACACTCAGAGTCAGAACTGAAGAGAGACACGTACAGAGACAGAACTGAAGAGAGACACACACAGAGACAGAACTGAAGAGAGACACACACAGAGTCAGAACTGAAGAGAGACACGCACAGAGTCAGAAATGAAGAGAGACACACAGAGAGTCAGAACTGAAGAGAGACACACACACAGACAGAACTGAAGACACACACACACACAGACAGAAGGGAAGAGAGACACACACAGAGTCAGAACTGAAGAGAGTCACACAGAGTCAGAACTGAAGAGAGACACACAGAGAGACAGAACTGAAGAGACATACACACACAGTCAGAATGGAAGAGAGACACACACAGAGTTTGAACTGAAGAGAGAGACACATACAGAGTCAGAACTGAAGAGAGACACACACACAGACAGAACTGAAGAGAGAGACACACAGAGAGACAGAACTGAAGACACACACACACACAGACAGAACTGAAGAGAGACACACACACAGACAGAACTGAAGAGAGGCACACACAGAGTCAGAACTGAAGAGAGACACACACAGAGTCAGAACTGAAGAGAGACACACTCAGAGTCAGAACTGAAGAGAGACACATACAGAGACAAAACTGAAGAGATACACACACAGAGACAGAACTGAAGAGAGACACACACAGAGTCAGAACTGAAGAGAGACACACACACACAGAGTAAGAACTGAAGAGAGAGACACACAGAGTCAGAACTGAAGAGAGACACACACACTGAGACAGAACTGAAGAGAGACACACTCAGAGTCAGAACTGAAGAGAGACACGTACAGAGACCGAACTGAAGAGAGACACACACAGAGACAGAACTGAAGAGAGACACACACAGAGTCAGAACTGAAGAGAGACACGCACAGAGTCAGAACTGAAGAGAGACACACACAGAGTCAGAACTGAAGAGAGACACACACACAGACAGAACTGAAGACACACACACACACAGACAGAAGGGAAGAGAGACACACACAGAGTCAGAACTGAAGAGAGACACACAGAGTCAGAACTGAAGAGAGACACACAGAGAGACAGAACTGAAGAGACATACACACACAGTCAGAATGGAAGAGAGACACATACAGAGTTTGAACTGAAGAGAGAGACACATACAGAGTCAGAACTGAAGAGAGACACACACACAGACAGAACTGAAGAGAGAGACACAGAGAGAGACAGAACTGAAGACACACACACACACAGACAGAACTGAAGAGAGACACACACACAGACAGAACTGAAGAGAGGCACACACAGAGTCAGAACTGAAGAGAGACACACACAGAGTCAGAACTGAAGAGAGACACACTCAGAGTCAGAACTGAAGAGAGACACATACAGAGACAAAACTGAAGAGATACACACACAGAGACAGAACTGAAGAGAGACACACACAGAGTCAGAACTGAAGAGAGACACACACACACAGAGTAAGACCTGAAGAGAGAGACACACAGAGTCAGAACTGAAGAGAGACACACACACTGAGACAGAACTGAAGAGAGACACACACAGAGTCAGAACTGAAGAGAGACATACAGAGTCAGAAGTGAAGAGACACACACACACAAAATCTGAGACAGAACTGAAGAGAGACTCACTGTCAGAACTGAAGAGAGACACACACACAGACAGAACTGAAGATCGACACACACAGAGACAGAACTGAAGAGAGACACAGACACTGAGACAGAACTGAGGAGAGACACACACAGAGTCAGAACAGAAGAGCGACACACACAATCAGAACTGAAGAGACACACACACTGAAACAGAACTGAGGAGAGACACACTCAGAGTCAGAACTGAAGAGAGACACACACACACAGAGTCAGAACTGAAGAGAGAGACACACAGAGTCAGAACTGAAGAGAGACACACACACACAGAGTCAGAACTGAAGAGAGATACACAGAGTCAGAATTGAAGAGAGACACACACAGACAGAACTGAAGAGAGACACACATAGAGTCAGAACTGAAGAGAGACACACACACAGACAGAACTGAAGAGAGACACACACAGAGTCAGAACTGAAGAGAGACACACACACAGACAGAACTGAAGAGAGAGACACACAGAGAGACAGAACTGAAGAGACACACACACACAGACAGAACTGAAGAGAGACACACACACCGACAGAACTGAAGAGAGACACACACAGACAGAACTGAAGAGAGAGACACACAGAGAGACAGAACTGAAGAGACACACACACACAGACAGAACTGAAGAGAGACACACAAAGAGTTAGAACGGAAGAGAGAGACACACACAGAGTCAGAACTGAAGAGAGACACACACACAGACAGAACTGAAGAGAGACACACACAGAGTCAGAACTGAAGAGAGACACACACAGAGTCAGAAGTGAAGAGAGACACACAGAGTCAGAACTGAAGAGACACACACACAAACACTGAGATAGAACTGAAGAGAGACACACAGTCAGAACTGAAGAGAGACACACACACAGACAGAACTGAAGATAGACACACACAGAGACAGAACTGAAGAGAGACACAGACACTGAGACAGAACTGAGGAGAGACACACACAGAGTCAGAACTGAAGAGAGACACACACAGAGTCAGAACTGAAGAGAGACACACTCAGAGTCAGAACTGAAGAGAGACACGTACAGAGACAGAACTGAAGAGAGACACACACAGAGACAGAACTGAAGAGAGACACACACAGAGTCAGAACTGAAGAGAGACACGCACAGAGTCAGAACTGAAGAGAGACGCACACAGAGTTAGAACTGAAGAGAGACACACACACAGACAGAAATGAAGACACACACACACACAGACAGAAGGGAAGAGAGACACACACAGGGTCAGAACTGAAGAGAGACACACAGAGTCAGAACTGAAGAGAGACACACAGAGAGACAGAACTGAAGAGACATACAGACACAGTCAGAACGGAAGAGAGACACACACAGAGTTAGAACTGAAGAGAGAGACACATACAGAGTCAGAACTGAAGAGAGACACACACACAGACCGAACTGACGAGAGAGACACACAGAGAGACAGAACTGAAGAGACACACACACACAGGCAGAACTGAAGAGAGACACACACAGACAGAACTGAAGAGAGACACACACACAGACAGAACTGAAGAGAGAGACACACAGAGAGACAGAACTGAAGAGACACACACACACAGACAGAACTGAAGAGAGACACACACAGAGTTAGAACTGAAGAGAGAGACACACACAGAGTCAGAACTGAAGAGAGACACACACACAGACAGAACTGAAGAGAGACACACACAGAGTCAGAACTGAAGAGAGACACACACAGAGTCAGAACTGAAGAGAGACACACAGAGTCAGAACTGAAGAGATACACACACAAACACTGAGACAGAACTGAAGAGAGACACACAGTCAGAACTGAAGAGAGACACACACACAGACAGAACTGAAGATAGACACACACAGAGACAGAACTGAAGAGAGACACAGACACTGAGACAGAACTGTGGAGAGACACACACAGAGTCAGAACTGAAGAGAGACATTCACAGAGTCAGAACTGAGGAGAGAGACACAGACAGAGTCAGAACTGAAGAGAGAGACACACACTGAGACAGAACTGAAGAGAGACACACACAGAGTCAGAACTGAAGAGAGACACACACACAGAGACAGAACTGAAGACAGACACACACAGAGTCAGAACTGAAGAGAGACACACACATTGTCAGAACTGAAGAGAGACACACACAGAGACAGAACTGAAGAGAGACACACACAGAGCCAGAACTGAAGAGAGACACACACACACACAGACAGAACTGAAGAGAGACACACACAGACAGAACTGTGGAGAGACACACACACAGACAGAACTGAAGAGACACACACACAGACAGAACTGTGGAGAGACACACACACAGACAGAACTGAAGAGACACACACACAGACACAGAACTGAAGAGAGACACACACACAGACAGAACTGAAGAGAGACAGACGCAGAGTCAGAACTTAAGAGAGACACACACACAGACAGAACTGAAGAGACACACTCACAGACAGAACTGAAGAGAGATACACACAGAGTCAGAACTGAAGAGAGACACACATAGAGTCAGAACTGAAGACAGACTCACACAGTGTCAGAACTGAAGAGAGACACGCACACAGACAGAAGGGAAGAGAGACACACACACACAGAACTGAAGAGAGACACACACACAGACAGAACTGAAGAGAGAAACACACAGAGAGACAGAACTGAAGAGACACACACACACAGACAGAACTGATGAGAGACACACACAGAGTTAGAACTGAAGAGAGAGACACACACAGAGTCAGAACTGAAGAGAGACACACACACAGACAGAACTGAAGAGAGACACACACAGAGTCAGGACTGAAGAGAGACACACACAGAGTCAGAACTGAAGAGAGACACACAGAGTCAGAACTGAAGAGACACACACACAAACACTGAGACAGAACTGAAGAGAGACACACAGTCAGAACTGAAGAGAGACACACACACAGACAGAACTGAAGATAGACACACACAGAGACAGAACTGAAGAGAGACACAGACACTGAGACAGAACTGAGGAGAGACACACACAGAGTCAGAACAGAAGAGTGACACACACAGTCAGAACTGAAGAGACACACACACTGAAACAGAACTGAGGAGAGACACACTCAGAGTCAGAACTGAAGAGAGACACACACACACAGAGTCAGAACTGAAGAGAGAGACACACAGAGTCAGAACTGAAGAGAGACACACACACACAGAGTCAGAACTGAAGAGAGATACACAGAGTCAGAATTGAAGAGAGACACACACAGACAGAACTGAAGAGAGACACACATAGAGTCAGAACTGAAGAGAGACACACACACAGACAGAACTGAAGAGAGACACACACAGAGTCAGAACTGAAGAGAGACACACACACAGACAGAACTGAAGAGAGAGACACACAGAGAGACAGAACTGAAGAGACACACACACACAGACAGAACTGAAGAGAGACACACACACCGACAGAACTGAAGAGAGACACACACAGACAGAACTGAAGAGAGAGACACACAGAGAGACAGAACTGAAGAGACACACACACACAGACAGAACTGAAGAGAGACACACACAGAGTTAGAACTGAAGAGAGAGACACACACAGAGTCAGAACTGAAGAGAGACACACACACAGACAGAACTGAAGAGAGACACACACAGAGTCAGAACTGAAGAGAGACACACACAGAGTCAGAAGTGAAGAGAGACACACAGAGTCAGAACTGAAGAGACACACACACAAACACTGAGATAGAACTGAAGAGAGACACACAGTCAGAACTGAAGAGAGACACACACACAGACAGAACTGAAGAGAGACACACACAGAGTCAGAACTGAAGAGAGACACACACAGAGTCAGAACTGAAGAGAGACACACTCAGAGTCAGAACTGAAGAGAGACACGTACAGAGACAGAACTGAAGAGAGACACACATAGAGTCAGAACTGAAGACAGACTCACACAGTGTCAGAACTGAAGAGAGACACGCACACAGACAGAAGGGAAGAGACACACACACACACAGAACTGAAGAGAGACACACACACAGACAGAACTGAAGAGAGAAACACACAGAGAGACAGAACTGAAGAGACACACACACACAGACAGAACTGATGAGAGACACACACAGAGTTAGAACTGAAGAGAGAGACACACACAGAGTCAGAACTGAAGAGAGACACACACACAGACAGAACTGAAGAGAGACACACACAGAGTCAGAACTGAAGAGAGACACACACAGAGTCAGAACTGAAGAGAGACACACAGAGTCAGAACTGAAGAGACACACACACAAACACTGAGACAGAACTGAAGAGAGACACACAGTCAGAACTGAAGAGAGACACACACACAGACAGAACTGAAGATAGACACACACAGAGACAGAACTGAAGAGAGACACAGACACTGAGACAGAACTGAGGAGAGACACACACAGAGTCAGAACAGAAGAGTGACACACACAGTCAGAACTGAAGAGACACACACACTGAAACAGAACTGAGGAGAGACACACTCAGAGTCAGAACTGAAGAGAGACACACACACACAGAGTCAGAACTGAAGAGAGAGACACACAGAGTCAGAACTGAAGAGAGACACACACACACAGAGTCAGAACTGAAGAGAGATACACAGAGTCAGAATTGAAGAGAGACACACACAGACAGAACTGAAGAGAGACACACATAGAGTCAGAACTGAAGAGAGACACACACACAGACAGAACTGAAGAGAGACACACACAGAGTCAGAACTGAAGAGAGACACACACACAGACAGAACTGAAGAGAGAGACACACAGAGAGACAGAACTGAAGAGACACACACACACAGACAGAACTGAAGAGAGACACACACACCGACAGAACTGAAGAGAGACACACACAGACAGAACTGAAGAGAGAGACACACAGAGAGACAGAACTGAAGAGACACACACACACAGACAGAACTGAAGAGAGACACACACAGAGTTAGAACTGAAGAGAGAGACACACACAGAGTCAGAACTGAAGAGAGACACACACACAGACAGAACTGAAGAGAGACACACACAGAGTCAGAACTGAAGAGAGACACACACAGAGTCAGAAGTGAAGAGAGACACACAGAGTCAGAACTGAAGAGACACACACACAAACACTGAGATAGAACTGAAGAGAGACACACAGTCAGAACTGAAGAGAGACACACACACAGACAGAACTGAAGAGAGACACACACAGAGTCAGAACTGAAGAGAGACACACACAGAGTCAGAACTGAAGAGAGACACACTCAGAGTCAGAACTGAAGAGAGACACGTACAGAGACAGAACTGAAGAGAGACACACACAGAGACAGAACTGAAGAGAGACACACACAGAGTCAGAACTGAAGAGAGACACGCACAGAGTCAGAACTGAAGAGAGACACACACAGAGTTAGAACTGAAGAGAGACACACACACAGACAGAACTGAAGACACACACACACACACAGACAGGAGGGAAGAGAGACACACACAGGGTCAGAACTGAAGAGAGACACACAGAGTCAGAACTGAAGAGAGACACACAGAGAGACAGAACTGAAGAGACATACAGACACAGTCAGAACGGAAGAGAGACACACACAGAGTTAGAACTGAAGAGAGAGACACATACAGAGTCAGAACTGAAGTGAGACACACACACAGACAGAACTGACGAGAGAGACACACAGAGAGACAGAACTGAAGAGACACACAAACACAGACAGAACTGAAGAGAGACACACACAGACAGAACTGAAGAGAGACACACACACAGACAGAACTGAAGAGAGAGACACACAGAGAGACAGAACTGAAGAGACACACACACACAGACAGAACTGATGAGAGACACACACAGAGTTAGAACTGAAGAGAGAGACACACACAGAGTCAGAACTGAAGAGAGACACACACACAGACAGAACTGAAGAGAGACACACACAGAGTCAGAACTGAAGAGAGACACACACAGAGTCAGAACTGAAGAGAGACACACAGAGTCAGAACTGAAGAGACACACACACAAACACTGAGACAGAACTGAAGAGAGACACACAGTCAGAACTGAAGAGAGACACACACACAGACAGAACTGAAGATAGACACACACAGAGACAGAACTGAAGAGAGACACAGACACTGAGACAGAACTGAGGAGAGACACACACAGAGTCAGAACTGAAGAGAGACACTCACAGAGTCAGAACTGAGGAGAGAGACACAGACAGAGTCAGAACTGAAGAGAGAGACACACAGAGTCAGAACTGAAGAGAGACACACACACTGAGACAGAACTGAAGAGAGACACACACAGAGTCAGAACTGAAGAGAGACACACACACAGACAGAACTGAAGAGAGACACACACAGAGCCAGAACTGAAGAGAGACACACACACACACAAAGAACTGAAGAGAGACACACACACACACACAGAACTGAAGAGAGACACACATAGTCAGAACTGAAGTGATACACACACAGAGTCAGAACTGAAGAGAGACACACACACAGACAGAACTGAAGAGAGACACACAGTCAGAACTGAAGAGAGACACACACAGAGTCAGAATTGAAGAGAGACACACAGAGTCAGGACTGAAGAGAGACACACACACACAGTCAGATTTGAAGAGAGACACACAGACTCAGAACTGAAGAGAGACACACAGAGAGTCAGAACTGTAGACAGACACACAGATTCAGAACTGAAGAGAGACACACACACTGAGACAGTACTGAAGAGAGACACACACACACAGTCAGAACTGAAGAGAGACACACACAGTCAGAACTGAAGAGAGACACACACAGAGTCAGAACTGAAGAGAGACACACACACAGAGTCAGAACTGAAGAGAGACACACACAGAGACAGTACTGAAGAGAGACACACACACTGAGACAGAACTGAGGAGAAACACACACAGAGTCAGAACTGAAGAGAGACACACACACACAGAGTCAGAACTGAAGAGACACACAGAGTCAGAACTGAAGAGAGACACAGACACTGAGACAGAACTGAAGAGAGACACACACAGAGTAAGAACTGAAGAGAGACACACAGAGTCAGAACTGAAGAGACACACACACACAAACACTGAGACAGAACTGAAGAGAGACACACTGTCAGAACTGAAGAGAGACACACACACAGACAGAACTGAAGATCGACACACACAGAGACAGAACTGAAGAGAGACACAGACACTGAGACAGAACTGAGGAGAGACACATACAGAGTCAGAACTGAAGAGACACACACACACACAGAGTCAGAACTGAAGAGAGAGACACACAGAGTCAGAACTGAAGAGAGACACACACACTGAGACAGAACTGAAGAGAGACACACACAGAGTAAGAACTGAAGAGAGACACACACACACAGAGTCAGAACTGAAGAGAGACACACACAGAGTCAGAATTGAAGAGAGACACACACAGAGTCAGAACTGAAGAGAGACACACACAGAGTCAGAACTGAAGAGAGACACTCACAGAGACAGAACTGAAGAGAGACACAGACACTGAGACAGAACTGAGGAGAGACACACACAGAGTCAGAACAGAAGAGCGACACACACAGTCAGAACTGAAGAGACACACACACTGAAACAGAACTGAGGAGAGACACACACAGAGTCAGAACTGAAGAGACACACACACACACAGAGTCAGAACTGAAGAGAGAGACACACAGAGTCAGAACTGAAGAGAGACACACACACTGAGACAGAACTGAAGAGAGACACACACAGTGTCAGAACTGAAGAGAGACACACACACACAGAGTCAGAATTGAAGAGAGACACACACAGACAGAACTGAAGAGAGACACACATAGAGCCAGAACTGAAGAGAGACACACACACAGAGTCAGAACTGAAGAGAGACACACACAGAGACAGAACTGAAGAGAGACACACACACAGAGTCAGAACTGAAGAGAGACACTCACAGAGTCAGAACTGAAGAGAGACACACACACAGACATAATTGAAGAGAGACACACACAGAGTCAGAACTGAAGAGAGACACACTCAGAGTCAGAACTGAAGAGAGACACACACAGACTCAGAACTGAAGAGAGACACACACACAGACAGAACTGAAGACACACACACACACAGACAGAAGGGAAGAGAGACACACACAGAGTCAGAACTGAAGAGAGACACACAGAGTCAGAACTGAAGAGAGACACACAGAGAGACAGAACTGAAGAGACATACACACACAGTCAGAACTGAAGAGAGACACACACAGAGTTAGAACTGAAGAGAGAGACACACACAAAGTCAGAACTGAAGAGAGACACACACACAGACAGAACTGAAGAGAGAGACACACAGAGAGACAGAACTGAAGAGACACACACACACAGACAGAACTGAAGAGAGACACACACACAGACAAAACTGAAGAGAGAGACACACAGAGAGACAGAATTGAAGAGACACACACACACAGACAGAACTGAAGAGAGACACACACAGAGTTAGAAATGAAGAGAGAGACACACACAGAGTCAGAACTGAAGAGAGACACACACACAGACATAACTGAAGAGAGACACACACAGAGTCAGAACTGAAGAGAGACACACACAGAGTCAGAACTGAAGAGAGACACACAGAGTCAGAACTGAAGAGACACACACACAAACACTGAGATAGAACTGAAGAGAGACACACAGTCAGAACTGAAGAGACACACACACAAACACTGAGATAGAACTGATGAGAGACACACAGTCAGAACTGAAGAGAGACACACACACAGACAGAACTGAAGATAGACACACACAGAGACAGAACTGAAGAGAGACACAGACACTGAGACAGAACTGAGGAGAGACACACACAGAGTCAGAACTGAAGAGAGACACTCACAGAGTCAGAACTGTGGAGAGAGACACAGACAGAGTCAGAACTAAAGAGAGACACACACAGAGACAGTACTGAAGAGGGACACGCACACTGAGACAGAACTGAGGAGAGACACACACAGAGTCAGAAATGAAGAGAGACACACACACACAGAGTCAGAACTGAAGAGAGAGACAAAAAGAGTCAGAACTGAAAAGAGACACACACAATGAGACAGAACTGAAGAGAGACACACACAGAGTCTGAACTGAAGAGAAACACACACACAGAGACAGAACTGAAGAGAGACACACACAGAGTCAGAACTGAAGAGAGACACAAACAGCCAGAACTGAAGAGAGACACACACACAGAAAGAACTGAAGAGAGACACACACAGAGTCAGAACTGAAGAGAGACACACACAGAGTCAGAACTGATGAGAGACACACACAGAGACAGAACTGAAGAGACACACACACACACAGAGTCAGAACTGAAGAGAGAGACACACAGAGTCAGAACTGAAGAGAGACACACACACTGAGACAGAACTGAAGAGAGACACACACAGAGTAAGAACTGAAGAGAGACACACACACACAGAGTCAGAACTGAAGAGAGACACACACAGAGTCAGAATTGAAGAGAGACACACACAGAGTCAGAACTGAAGAGAGACACACACAGAGTCAGAACTGAAGAGAGACACTCACAGAGACAGAACTGAAGAGAGACACAGACACTGAGACAGAACTGAGGAGAGACACACACAGAGTCAGAACAGAAGAGCGACACACACAGTCAGAACTGAAGAGACACACACACTGAAACAGAACTGAGGAGAGACACACACAGAGTCAGAACTGAAGAGACACACACACACACAGAGTCAGAACTGAAGAGAGAGACACACAGAGCCAGAACTGAAGAGAGACACACACACTGAGACAGAACTGAAGAGAGACACACACAGAGTCAGAACTGAAGAGAGACACACACACACAGAGTCAGAATTGAAGAGAGACACACACAGACAGAACTGAAGAGAGACACACATAGAGCCAGAACTGAAGAGAGACACACACACAGAGTCAGAACTGAAGAGAGACACACACAGAGACAGAACTGAAGAGAGACACACACACAGAGTCAGAACTGAAGAGAGACACTCACAGAGTAAGAACTGAAGAGAGACACACACACAGACATAATTGAAGAGAGACACACACAGAGTCAGAACTGAAGAGAGACACACTCAGAGTCAGAACTGAAGAGAGACACACACAGACTCAGAACTGAAGAGAGACACACACACAGACAGAACTGAAGACACACACACACACAGACAGAAGGGAAGAGAGACACACACAGAGTCAGAACTGAAGAGAGACACACAGAGTCAGAACTGAAGAGAGACACACAGAGAGACCGAACTGAAGAGACATACACACACAGTCAGAACTGAAGAGAGACACACACAGAGTTAGAACTGAAGAGAGAGACACACACAAAGTCAGAACTGAAGAGAGACACACACACAGACAGAACTGAAGAGAGAGACACACAGAGAGACAGAACTGAAGAGACACACACACAGAGACAGAACTGAAGAGAGACACACACACAGACAAAACTGAAGAGAGAGACACACAGAGAGACAGAATTGAAGAGACACACACACACAGACAGAACTGAAGAGAGACACACACAGAGTTAGAAATGAAGAGAGAGACACACACAGAGTCAGAACTGAAGAGAGACACACACACAGACATAACTGAAGAGAGACACACACAGAGTCAGAACTGAAGAGAGACACACACAGAGTCAGAACTGAAGAGAGACACACAGAGTCAGAACTGAAGAGACACACACACAAACACTGAGATAGAACTGAAGAGAGACACACAGTCAGAACTGAAGAGACACACACACAAACACTGAGATAGAACTGATGAGAGACACACAGTCAGAACTGAAGAGAGACACACACACAGACAGAACTGAAGATAGACACACACAGAGACAGAACTGAAGAGAGACACAGACACTGAGACAGAACTGAGGAGAGACACACACAGAGTCAGAACTGAAGAGAGACACTCACAGAGTCAGAACTGTGGAGAGAGACACAGACAGAGTCAGAACTAAAGAGAGACACACACAGAGACTGAAGAGGGACACACACACTGAGACAGAACTGAGGAGAGACACACACAGAGTCAGAAATGAAGAGAGACACACACACACAGAGTCAGAACTGAAGAGAGAGACAAAAAGAGTCAGAACTGAAAAGAGACACACACAATGAGACAGAACTGAAGAGAGACACACACAGAGTCTGAACTGAAGAGAAACACACACACAGAGACAGAACTGAAGAGAGACACACACAGAGTCAGAACTGAAGAGAGACACAAACAGCCAGAACTGAAGAGAGACACACACACAGAAAGAACTGAAGAGAGACACACACAGAGTCAGAACTGAAGAGAGACACACACAGAGTCAGAACTGATGAGAGACACACACAGAGACAGAACTGAAGAGAGACACACACACACAGACAGAACTGAAGAGAGACACACACAGACTCAGAACTGAAGAGAGACACACACAGAGACAGAACTGAAGAGAGACACACACACACAGACAGAACTGAAGAGAGACACACACATAGACAGAACTGAAGAGAGACACACACACAGACAGAACTGAAGAGAGGCACATACACACAGACAGAACTGAAGAGAGACACACACAGAGTCAGAACTGAAGAGAGACACACACAGAGACAGAACTGAAGAGAGACACACATACACACACAGACAGAACTGAAGAGAGACACACACAGAGACAGAAATGAAGAGAGACACACACAGAGTCAGAACTGAAGAGAGACACACACACAGAGTCAGAACTGAAGAGAGACACACACAGAGACAGTACTGAAGAGAGACACACACACTGAGACAGAACTGAGGAGAGACACACAGAGAGACAGAACTGAAGAGACACACACACACAGACAGAACTGAAGAGAGACACACAAAGAGTTAGAACTGAAGAGAGAGACACACACAGAGTCAGAACTGAAGAGAGACACACACACAGACAGAACTGAAGAGAGACACACACAGAGTCAGAACTGAAGAGAGACACACACAGAGTCAGAAGTGAAGAGAGACACACAGAGTCAGAACTGAAGAGACACACACACAAACACTGAGATAGAACTGAAGAGAGACACACAGTCAGAACTGAAGAGAGACACACACACAGACAGAACTGAAGATAGACACACACAGAGACAGAACTGAAGAGAGACACAGACACTGAGACAGAACTGAGGAGAGACACACACAGAGTCAGAACTGAAGAGAGACACACACAGAGTCAGAACTGAAGAGAGACACACTCAGAGTCAGAACTGAAGAGAGACACGTACAGAGACAGAACTGAAGAGAGACACACACAGAGACAGAACTGAAGAGAGACACACACAGAGTCAGAACTGAAGAGAGACACGCACAGAGTCAGAACTGAAGGGAGACGCACACAGAGTTAGAACTGAAGAGAGACACACACACAGACAGAAATGAAGACACACACACACACAGACAGAAGGGAAGAGAGACACACACAGGGTCAGAACTGAAGAGAGACACACAGAGTCAGAACTGAAGAGAGACACACAGAGAGACAGAACTGAAGAGACATACACACACAGTCAGAACGGAAGAGAGACACACACAGAGTTAGAACTGAAGAGAGAGACACATACAGAGTCAGAACTGAAGAGAGACACACACACAGACAGAACTGACGAGAGAGACACACAGAGAGACAGAACTGAAGAGACACACACACACAGACAGAACTGAAGAGAGACACACACAGACAGAACTGAAGAGAGACACACACACAGACAGAACTGAAGAGAGAGACACACAGAGAGACAGAACTGAAGAGACACACACACACAGACAGAACTGAAGAGAGACACACACAGAGTTAGAACTGAAGAGAGAGACACACACAGAGTCAGAACTGAAGAGAGACACACACACAGACAGAACTGAAGAGAGACACACACAGAGTCAGAACTGAAGAGAGACACACAGAGTCAGAACTGAAGAGACACACACAAACACTGAGACAGAACTGAAGAGAGACACACAGTCAGAACTGAAGAGAGACACACACACAGACAGAACTGAAGATAGACACACACAGAGACAGAACTGAAGAGAGACACAGACACTGAGACAGAACTGAGGAGAGACACACACAGAGTCAGAACTGAAGAGAGACACTCACAGAGTCAGAACTGAGGAGAGAGACACAGACAGAGTCAGAACTGAAGAGAGAGACACACACTGAGACAGAACTGAAGAGAGACACACACAGAGTCAGAACTGAAGAGAGACACACACACTGAGACAGAACTGAAGAGAGACACACACAGAGTCAGAACTGAAGAGAGACACACACATTGTCAGAACTGAAGAGAGACACACACAGAGACAGAACTGAAGAGAGACACACACAGAGCCAGAACTGAAGAGAGACACACACAGAGACAGAACTGAAGAGAGACACACACACACACAGACAGAACTGAAGAGAGACACATACAGACAGAACTGTGGAGAGACACACACACAGACAGAACTGAAGAGACACACACACAGACAGAACTGTGGAGAGACACACACACAGACAGAACTGAAGAGACACACACACAGACACAGAACTGAAGAGAGACACACACACAGACAGAACTGAAGAGGGACAGACACAGAGTCAGAACTTAAGAGAGACACACACACAGACAGAACTGAAGAGACACACTCACAGACAGAACTGAAGAGAGATACACACAGAGTCAGAACTGAAGAGAGACACACATAGAGTCAGAACTGAAGACAGACTCGCACAGTGTCAGAACTGAAGAGAGACACGCACACAGACAGAAGGGAAGAGAGACACACACACACAGAACTGAAGAGAGACACACACACAGACAGAACTGAAGAGAGAAACACACAGAGAGACAGAACTGAAGAGACACACACACACAGACAGAACTGATGAGAGACACACACAGAGTTAGAACTGAAGAGAGAGACACACACAGAGTCAGAACTGAAGAGAGACACACACACAGACAGAACTGAAGAGAGACACACACAGAGTCAGAACTGAAGAGAGACACACACAGAGTCAGAACTGAAGAGAGACACACAGAGTCAGAACTGAAGAGGCACACACACAAACACTGAGACAGAACTGAAGAGAGACACACAGTCAGAACTGAAGAGAGACACACACACAGACAGAACTGAAGATAGACACACACAGAGACAGAACTGAAGAGAGACACAGACACTGAGACAGAACTGAGGAGAGACACACACAGAGTCAGAACAGAAGAGTGACACACACAGTCAGAACTGAAGAGACACACACACTGAAACAGAACTGAGGAGAGACACACTCAGAGTCAGAACTGAAGAGAGACACACACACACAGAGTCAGAACTGAAGAGAGAGACACACAGAGTCAGAACTGAAGAGAGACACACACACACAGAGTCAGAACTGAAGAGAGATACACAGAGTCAGAATTGAAGAGAGACACACACAGACAGAACTGAAGAGAGACACACATAGAGTCAGAACTGAAGAGAGACACACACACAGACAGAACTGAAGAGAGACACACACAGAGTCAGAACTGAAGAGAGACACAAACAGCCAGAACTGAAGAGAGACACACACACAGAAAGAACTGAAGAGAGACACACACAGAGTCAGAACTGAAGAGAGACACACACAGAGTCAGAACTGATGAGAGACACACACAGAGACAGAACTGAAGAGAGACACACACACACAGACAGAACTGAAGAGAGACACACACAGAGACAGAACTGAAGAGAGACACACACACACAGACAGAACTGAAGAGAGGCACATACACACAGACAGAACTGAAGAGAGACACACACAGAGTCAGAACTGAAGAGAGACACACACAGAGACAGAACTGAAGAGAGACACACATACACACACAGACAGAACTGAAGAGAGACACACACAGAGACAGAAATGAAGAGAGACACACACAGAGTCAGAACTGAAGAGAGACACACACACAGAGTCAGAACTGAAGAGAGACACACACAGAGACAGTACTGAAGAGAGACACACACACTGAGACAGAACTGAGGAGAGACACACAGAGAGACAGAACTGAAGAGACACACACACACAGACAGAACTGAAGAGAGACACACAAAGAGTTAGAACTGAAGAGAGAGACACACACAGAGTCAGAACTGAAGAGAGACACACACACAGACAGAACTGAAGAGAGACACACACAGAGTCAGAACTGAAGAGAGACACACACAGAGTCAGAAGTGAAGAGAGACACACAGAGTCAGAACTGAAGAGACACACACACAAACACTGAGATAGAACTGAAGAGAGACACACAGTCAGAACTGAAGAGAGACACACACACAGACAGAACTGAAGATAGACACACACAGAGACAGAACTGAAGAGAGACACAGACACTGAGACAGAACTGAGGAGAGACACACACAGAGTCAGAACTGAAGAGAGACACACACAGAGTCAGAACTGAAGAGAGACACACTCAGAGTCAGAACTGAAGAGAGACACGTACAGAGACAGAACTGAAGAGAGACACACACAGAGACAGAACTGAAGAGAGACACACACAGAGTCAGAACTGAAGAGAGACACGCACAGAGTCAGAACTGAAGAGAGACGCACACAGAGTTAGAACTGAAGAGAGACACACACACAGACAGAAATGAAGACACACACACACACAGACAGAAGGGAAGAGAGACACACACAGGGTCAGAACTGAAGAGAGACACACAGAGTCAGAACTGAAGAGAGACACACAGAGAGACAGAACTGAAGAGACATACACACACAGTCAGAACGGAAGAGAGACACACACAGAGTTAGAACTGAAGAGAGAGACACATACAGAGTCAGAACTGAAGAGAGACACACACACAGACAGAACTGACGAGAGAGACACACAGAGAGACAGAACTGAAGAGACACACACACACAGACAGAACTGAAGAGAGACACACACAGACAGAACTGAAGAGAGACACACACACAGACAGAACTGAAGAGAGAGACACACAGAGAGACAGAACTGAAGAGACACACACACACAGACAGAACTGAAGAGAGACACACACAGAGTTAGAACTGAAGAGAGAGACACACACAGAGTCAGAACTGAAGAGAGACACACACACAGACAGAACTGAAGAGAGACACACACAGAGTCAGAACTGAAGAGAGACACACAGAGTCAGAACTGAAGAGACACACACAAACACTGAGACAGAACTGAAGAGAGACACACAGTCAGAACTGAAGAGAGACACACACACAGACAGAACTGAAGACAGACACACACAGAGACAGAACTGAAGAGAGACACAGACACTGAGACAGAACTGAGGAGAGACACACACAGAGTCAGAACTGAAGAGAGACACTCACAGAGTCAGAACTGAGGAGAGAGACACAGACAGAGTCAGAACTGAAGAGAGAGACACACACTGAGACAGAACTGAAGAGAGACACACACAGAGTCAGAACTGAAGAGAGACACACACACTGAGACAGAACTGAAGAGAGACACACACAGAGTCAGAACTGAAGAGAGACACACACATTGTCAGAACTGAAGAGAGACACACACAGAGACAGAACTGAAGAGAGACACACACAGAGCCAGAACTGAAGAGAGACACACACAGAGACAGAACTGAAGAGAGACACACACACACACAGACAGAACTGAAGAGAGACACATACAGACAGAACTGTGGAGAGACACACACACAGACAGAACTGAAGAGACACACACACAGACAGAACTGTGGAGAGACACACACACAGACAGAACTGAAGAGACACACACACAGACACAGAACTGAAGAGAGACACACACACAGACAGAACTGAAGAGGGACAGACACAGAGTCAGAACTTAAGAGAGACACACACACAGACAGAACTGAAGAGACACACTCACAGACAGAACTGAAGAGAGATACACACAGAGTCAGAACTGAAGAGAGACACACATAGAGTCAGAACTGAAGACAGACTCGCACAGTGTCAGAACTGAAGAGAGACACGCACACAGACAGAAGGGAAGAGAGACACACACACACAGAACTGAAGAGAGACACACACACAGACAGAACTGAAGAGAGAAACACACAGAGAGACAGAACTGAAGAGACACACACACACAGACAGAACTGATGAGAGACACACACAGAGTTAGAACTGAAGAGAGAGACACACACAGAGTCAGAACTGAAGAGAGACACACACACAGACAGAACTGAAGAGAGACACACACAGAGTCAGAACTGAAGAGAGACACACACAGAGTCAGAACTGAAGAGAGACACACAGAGTCAGAACTGAAGAGGCACACACACAAACACTGAGACAGAACTGAAGAGAGACACACAGTCAGAACTGAAGAGAGACACACACACAGACAGAACTGAAGATAGACACACACAGAGACAGAACTGAAGAGAGACACAGACACTGAGACAGAACTGAGGAGAGACACACACAGAGTCAGAACAGAAGAGTGACACACACAGTCAGAACTGAAGAGACACACACACTGAAACAGAACTGAGGAGAGACACACTCAGAGTCAGAACTGAAGAGAGACACACACACACAGAGTCAGAACTGAAGAGAGAGACACACAGAGTCAGAACTGAAGAGAGACACACACACACAGAGTCAGAACTGAAGAGAGATACACAGAGTCAGAATTGAAGAGAGACACACACAGACAGAACTGAAGAGAGACACACATAGAGTCAGAACTGAAGAGAGACACACACACAGACAGAACTGAAGAGAGACACACACAGAGTCAGAACTGAAGAGAGACACACACACAGACAGAACTGAAGAGAGAGACACACAGAGAGACAGAACTGAAGAGACACACACACACAGACAGAACTGAAGAGAGACACACACACCGACAGAACTGAAGAGAGACACACACAGACAGAACTGAAGAGAGAGACACACAGAGAGACAGAACTGAAGAGACACACACACACAGACAGAACTGAAGAGAGACACACACAGAGTTAGAACTGAAGAGAGAGACACACACAGAGTCAGAACTGAAGAGAGACACACACACAGACAGAACTGAAGAGAGACACACACAGAGTCAGAACTGAAGAGAGACACACACAGAGTCAGAAGTGAAGAGAGACACACAGAGTCAGAACTGAAGAGACACACACACAAACACTGAGATAGAACTGAAGAGAGACACACAGTCAGAACTGAAGAGAGACACACACACAGACAGAACTGAAGAGAGACACACACAGAGTCAGAACTGAAGAGAGACACACACAGAGTCAGAACTGAAGAGAGACACACTCAGAGTCAGAACTGAAGAGAGACACGTACAGAGACAGAACTGAAGAGAGACACACACAGAGACAGAACTGAAGAGAGACACACACAGAGTCAGAACTGAAGAGAGACACGCACAGAGTCAGAACTGAAGAGAGACACACACAGAGTTAGAACTGAAGAGAGACACACACACAGACAGAAGGGAAGAGAGACACACACAGGGTCAGAACTGAAGAGAGACACACAGAGTCAGAACTGAAGAGAGACACACAGAGAGACAGAACTGAAGAGACATACAGACACAGTCAGAACGGAAGAGAGACACACACAGAGTTAGAACTGAAGAGAGAGACACATACAGAGTCAGAACTGAAGAGAGACACACACACAGACAGAACTGACGAGAGAGACACACAGAGAGACAGAACTGAAGAGACACACACACACAGACAGAACTGAAGAGAGACACACACAGACAGAACTGAAGAGAGACACACACACAGACAGAACTGAAGAGAGAGACACACAGAGAGACAGAACTGAAGAGACACACACACACACAGACAGAACTGAAGAGAGACACACACAGAGTTAGAACTGAAGAGAGAGACACACACAGAGTCAGAACTGAAGAGAGACACACACACAGACAGAACTGAAGAGAGACACACACAGAGTCAGAACTGAAGAGAGACACACACAGAGTCAGAACTGAAGAGAGACACACAGAGTCAGAACTGAAGAGAGACACACAGAGAGACAGAACTGAAGAGACATACAGACACAGTCAGAACGGAGGAGAGACACACACAGAGTTAGAACTGAAGAGAGAGACACATACAGAGTCAGAACTGAAGAGAGACACACACACAGACAGAACTGACGAGAGAGACACACAGAGAGACAGAACTGAAGAGACACACACACACAGACAGAACTGAAGAGAGACACACACAGACAGAACTGAAGAGAGACACACACACAGACAGAACTGAAGAGAGAGACACACAGAGAGACAGAACTGAAGAGACACACACACACAGACAGAACTGAAGAGAGACACACACAGAGTTAGAACTGAAGAGAGAGACACACACAGAGTCAGAACTGAAGAGAGACACACACACAGACAGAACTGAAGAGAGACACACAGAGAGTCAGAACTGAAGAGAGACACACACAGAGTCAGAACTGAAGAGAGACACACAGAGTCAGAACTGAAGAGACACACACACAAACACTGAGACAGAACTGAAGAGAGACACACAGTCAGAACTGAAGAGAGACACACACACAGACAGAACTGAAGATAGACACACACAGAGACAGAACTGAAGAGAGACACAGACACTGAGACAGAACTGAGGAGAGACACACACAGAGTCAGAACTGAAGAGAGACACTCACAGAGTCAGAACTGAGGAGAGAGACACAGACAGAGTCAGAACTGAAGAGAGAGACACACAGAGTCAGAACTGAAGAGAGACACACACACTGAGACAGAACTGAAGAGAGACACACACAGAGTCAGAACTGAAGAGAGACACACACACAGACAGAACTGAAGAGAGACACACACAGAGCCAGAACTGAAGAGAGACACACACACACACAAAGAACTGAAGAGACACACACACACACACACAGAACTGAAGAGAGACACACATAGTCAGAACTGAAGAGATACACACACAGAGTCAGAACTGAAGAGAGACACACACACAGACAGAACTGAAGAGAGACACACAGTCAGAACTGAAGAGAGACACACACAGAGTCAGAATTGAAGAGAGACACACAGAGTCAGGACTGAAGAGAGACACACACACACAGTCAGATTTGAAGAGAGACACACAGATTCAGAACTGAAGAGAGACACACAGAGAGTCAGAACTGTAGACAGACACACAGATTCAGAACTGAAGAGAGACACACACACTGAGACAGAACTGAGGAGAGACACATACACAGAGTCAGAACTGAAGAGAGACACACAGAGTCAGAACTGAAGAGAGACACACACACTGAGACAGTACTGAAGAGAGACACACACACACAGTCAGAACTGAAGAGAGACACACACAGTCAGAACTGAAGAGAGACACACACAGAGTCAGAACTGAAGAGAGACACACACACAGAGTCAGAACTGAAGAGAGACACACACAGAGACAGTACTGAAGAGAGACACACACACTGAGACAGAACTGAGGAGAAACACACACAGAGTCAGAACTGAAGAGAGACACACACACACAGAGTCAGAACTGAAGAGAGAGACACACAGAGTCAGAACTGAAGAGAGACACACACACTGAGACAGAACTGAAGAGAGACACACACAGAGTAAGAACTGAAGAGAGACACACAGAGTCAGAACTGAAGAGACACACACACACAAACACTGAGACAGAACTGAAGAGAGACACACTGTCAGAACTGAAGAGAGACACACACACAGACAGAACTGAAGATCGACACACACAGAGACAGAACTGAAGAGAGACACAGACACTGAGACAGAACTGAGGAGAGACACATACAGAGTCAGAACTGAAGAGACACACACACACACAGAGTCAGAACTGAAGAGAGAGACACACAGAGTCAGAACTGAAGAGAGACACACACACTGAGACAGAACTGAAGAGAGACACACACAGAGTAAGAACTGAAGAGAGACACACACACACAGAGTCAGAACTGAAGAGAGACACACAAAGAGTCAGAATTGAAGAGAGACACACACAGAGTCAGAACTGAAGAGAGACACACACAGAGTCAGAACTGAAGAGAGACACTCACAGAGACAGAACTGAAGAGAGACACAGACACTGAGACAGAACTGAGGAGAGACACACACAGAGTCAGAACAGAAGAGCGACACACACAGTCAGAACTGAAGAGACACACACACTGAAACAGAACTGAGGAGAGACACACACAGAGTCAGAACTGAAGAGACACACACACACACAGAGTCAGAACTGAAGAGAGAGACACACACTGAGACAGAACTGAAGAGAGACACACACAGAGTCAGAACTGAAGAGAGACACACACACACAGAGTCAGAATTGAAGAGAGACACACACAGACAGAACTGAAGAGAGACACACATAGAGTCAGAACTGAAGAGAGACACACACACAGACATAATTGAAGAGAGACACACACAGAGTCAGAACTGAAGAGAGACACACTCAGAGTCAGAACTGAAGAGAGACACACACAGACTCAGAACTGAAGAGAGACACACACACAGACAGAACTGAAGACACACACACACACAGACAGAAGGGAAGAGAGACACACACAGAGTCAGAACTGAAGAGAGACACACAGAGTCAGAACTGAAGAGAGACACACAGAGAGACAGAACTGAAGAGACATACACACACAGTCAGAACTGAAGAGAGACACACACAGAGTTAGAACTGAAGAGAGAGACACACACAAAGTCAGAACTGAAGAGAGACACACACACAGACAGAACTGAAGAGAGAGACACACAGAGAGACAGAACTGAAGAGACACACACACAGACAGAACTGAAGAGAGACACACACACAGACAGAACTGAAGAGAGAGACACCCAGAGAGACAGAATTGAAGAGACACACACACACAGACAGAACTGAAGAGAGACACACACAGAGTTAGAAATGAAGAGAGAGACACACACAGAGTCAGAACTGAAGAGAGACACACACACAGACATAACTGAAGAGAGACACACACAGAGTCAGAACTGAAGAGAGACACACACAGAGTCAGAACTGAAGAGAGACACACAGAGTCAGAACTGAAGAGACACACACACAAACACTGAGATAGAACTGAAGAGAGACACACAGTCAGAACTGAAGAGACACACACACAAACACTGAGATAGAACTGATGAGAGACACACAGTCAGAACTGAAGAGAGACACACACACAGACAGAACTGAAGATAGACACACACAGAGACAGAACTGAAGAGAGACACAGACACTGAGACAGAACTGAGGAGAGACACACACAGAGTCAGAACTGAAGAGAGACACTCACAGAGTCAGAACTGTGGAGAGAGACACAGACAGAGTCAGAACTAAAGAGAGACACACACAGAGACAGTACTGAAGAGGGACACACACACTGAGACAGAACTGAGGAGAGACACACACAGAGTCAGAAAGGAAGAGAGACACACACACACAGAGTCAGAACTGAAGAGAGAGACAAAAAGAGTCAGAACTGAAAAGAGACACACACAATGAGACAGAACTGAAGAGAGACACACACAGAGTCAGAACTGAAGAGAGACACACACAGAGTCTGAACTGAAGAGAAACACACACACAGAGACAGAACTGAAGAGAGACACACACAGAGTCAGAACTGAAGAGAGACACAAACAGCCAGAACTGAAGAGAGACACACACACAGAAAGAACTGAAGAGAGACACAAAGAGTCAGAACTGAAGAGAGACACACACAGAGTCAGAACTGATGAGAGACACACACAGAGACAGAACTGAAGAGAGACACACACACACAGACAGAACTGAAGAGAGACACACACAGAGTCAGAACTGAAGAGAGACACACACAGAGACAGAACTGAAGAGAGACACACACACACACAGACAGAACTGAAGAGAGACACACACATAGACAGAACTGAAGAGAGACACACACACAGACAGAACTGAAGAGAGGCACATACACACAGACAGAACTGAAGAGAGACACACACAGAGTCAGAACTGAAGAGAGACACACACAGAGACAGAACTGAAGAGAGACACACATACACACACAGACAGAACTGAAGAGAGACACACACAGAGACAGAACTGAAGAGAGACACACACAGAGTCAGAACTGAAGAGAGACACACACACAGAGTCAGAACTGAAGAGAGACACACACAGAGACAGTACTGAAGAGAGACACACACACTGAGACAGAACTGAGGAGAGACACACACAGAGTCAGAACTGAAGAGAGACACACACACACAGAGTCAGAACTGAAGAGAGAGACACACAGAGTCAGAACTGAAGAGAGACACACACACTGAGACAGAACTGAAGAGAGACACACACAGAGTCAGAACTGAAGAGAGACACACAGAGTCAGAACTGAAGAGACACACACACACAAACACTGAAACAGAACTGAAGAGAGACACTGTCAGAACTGAAGAGAGACACACACACAGACAGAACTGAAGATCGACACACACAGAGACAGAACTGAAGAGAGACACAGACACTGAGACAGAACTGAGGAGAGCCACACACAGAGTCAGAACAGAAGAGCGACACACACAGTCAGAACTGAAGAGACACACACACTGAAACAGAACTGAGGAGAGACACACACAGAGTCAGAACTGAAGAGACACACACACACACAGAGTCAGAACTGAAGAGAGAGACACACAGAGTCAGAACTGAAGAGAGACACACACACACAGAGTCAGAACTGAAGAGAGACACACACAGAGTCAGAATTGAAGAGAGACACACACAGACAGAACTGAAGAGAGACACACATAGAGCCAGAACTGAAGAGAGACACACACACAGACAGAACTGAAGAGAGACACACACAGAGTCAGAACTGAAGAGAGACACACACAGAGACAGAACTGAAGAGAGACACACACAGAGTCAGAACTGAAGAGAGACACTCACAGAGACAGAACTGAAGAGAGACACACACAAAGACAGAACTGAAGAGAGACACACACAGACTCAGAACTGAAGAGAGACACACACACAGAGTCAGAACTGAAGAGAGACACACACAGAGACAGAACTGAAGAGAGACACGCACACAGAGTCAGAACTGAAGAGAGACACTCACAGAGTCAGAACTGAAGAGAGACACACACACAGACAGAATTGGAGAGAGACACACACAGAGTCAGAACTGAAGAGAGACACACACACAGACAGAACTGAAGACACACACACACACAGACAGAAGGGAAGAGAGACACACACAGAGTCAGAGCTGAAGAGAGACACACAGAGTCAGAACTGAAGAGAGACACACAGAGAGACAGAACTGAAGAGACATACACACACAGTCAGAACTGAAGAGACACACACACAGAGTTAGAACTGAAGAGAGAGACACACACAGAGTCAGAACTGAAGAGAGACACAAACACAGACAGAACTGAAGAGAGAGACACACAGAGAGACAGAACTGAAGAGACACACACACACAGACAGAACTGAAGAGAGACACACACACAGACAGAACTGAAGAGAGAGACACACAGAGAGACAGAACTGAAGAGACACACACACACAGACAGAACTGAAGAGAGACAGACACAGAGTTAGAACTGAAGAGAGAGACACACACAGAGTCAGAACTGAAGAGAGACACACACACAGACAGAACTGAAGAGAGACACACACAGAGTCAGAACTGAAGAGAGACACACAGAGTCAGAACTGAAGAGACACACACACAAACACTGAGATAGAACTGAAGAGAGACACACAGTCAGAACTGAAGAGAGACACACACACAGACAGAACTGAAGATAGACACACACAGACACAGAACTGAAGAGAGACACAGACACTGAGACAGAACTGAGGAGAGACACACACAGAGTCAGAACTGAAGAGAGACACTCACAGAGTCAGAACTGTGGAGAGAGACACAGACAGAGTCAGAACTGAAGAGAGACACACACAGAGACAGTACTGAAGAGAGACACACACACTGAGACAGAATTAAGGAGAGACACAGACAGAGTCAGAAATGAAGAGAGACACACACACACAGAGTCAGAACTGAAGAGAGAGACACACAGAGTCAGAACTGAAAAGAGACGCACACACTGAGACAGAACTGAAGAGAGACACACACAGAGTCAGAACTGAAGAGAGACACACACAGAGTCAGAACTGAAGAGAAACACACACACAGAGACAGAACTGAAGAGAGACACACACAGCCAGAACTGAAGAGAGACACACACACAGAAAGAACTGAAGAGAGACACACACAGAGTCAGAACTGAAGAGAGACACACACAGAGACAGAACTGAAGAGAGACACACACAGAGACAGAACTGAAGAGAGACACACACACACAGACGGAACTGAAGAGAGACACACACAGAGTCAGAACTGAAGAGAGACACACACAGAGACAGAACTGAAGAGAGACACACACACACACAGACAGAACTGAAGAGAGACACACACATAGACAGAACTGAAGAGAGACACACACACAGACAGAACTGAAGAGAGACACATACACACAGACAGAACTGAAGAGAGACACACAGAGTCAGAACTGAAGAGAGACACACAAAGAGACAGAACTGAAGAGAGACACACACACACACACAGACAGAACTGAAGAGAGACACACACAGAGACAGAACTGAAGAGAGACACACACACAGACAGAACTGAAGAGAGACACACACAGAGTCAGAACTGAATAGAGACACACACACACAGAGTCAGAACTGAAGAGAGACACACAGTCAGAACTGAAGAGAGACACACAGTCAGAACTGAAGAGAGACACACACACAGACAGAACTGAAGATAGACACACACAGAGACAGAACTGAAGAGAGACACAGACACTGAGACAGAACTGAGGAGAGACACACACAGAGTCAGAACTGAAGAGAGACACTCACAGAGTCAGAACTGAGGAGAGAGACACAGACAGAGTCAGAACTGAAGAGAGACACACACAGAGACAGTACTGAAGAGAGACACACACACTGAGACAGAACTGAGGAGAGACACACACAGAGTCAGAAATTAAGAGAGACACACACACACAGAGTAAGAACTGAAGAGAGAGACACACAGAGTCAGAACTGAAGAGAGACACACACACTGAGACAGAACTGAAGAGAGACACACACAGAGTCAGAACTGAAGAGAGACACACACACAAAGACAGAACTGAAGAGAGACACACACAGAGTCAGAACTGGAGAGAGACACACACAGCCAGAACTGAAGAGAGACACACACACAGACAGATCTGAAGAGAGACACACACAGAGTCAGTACTGAAGAGAGACACACACAGAGTCAGAACTGAAGAGAGACACACACAGAGACAGAACTGAAGAGAGACACACACAGAGCCAGAACTGAAGAGAGACACACACAGAGACAGAACTGAAGAGAGACACACACACACACAGACAGAACTGAAGAGAGACACACACAGACCGAACTGTGGAGAGACACACACACAGACAGAACTGAAGA
Source organism: Scyliorhinus torazame (assembly GCF_047496885.1). Lineage (NCBI taxonomy): Eukaryota > Metazoa > Chordata > Chondrichthyes > Carcharhiniformes > Scyliorhinidae > Scyliorhinus > Scyliorhinus torazame. The sequence goes on from NC_092718.1 coordinate 92,051,328, forward strand.
GACACACACACAGACACAGAACTGAAGAGAGAGACACACACAGACAGAACTGAAGAGAGACACACACAGAGTCAGAACTGAAGAGAGACACACACACAGACAGAACTAAAGAGACACACACACAGACAGAACTGAAGAGAGACACACACACAGACAGAACTGAAGAGAGACACACACAGACAGAACTGTGGAGAGACACATACACAGACAGAACTGAAGAGACACACACACAGACACAGAACTGAAGAGAGACACACACACAGACAGAACTGAAGAGAGACACACACAGAGTCAGAACTTAAGAGAGATACACACACAGACAGAACTGAAGAGACACACACACAGACAGAACTGAAGAGAGATACACACAGAGTCAGAAATGAAGAGAGACACACATAGAGTCAGAACTGAAGAGAGACACACACAGTGTCAGAACTGAAGAGAGACACACACACAGACAGAACTGAAGTGACACACACACAGACAGAACTGAAGAGAGACACACACACAGACAGAACTGAAGAGACACAGACACAGACAGAACTGAAGAGAGATACACACAGAGTCAGAACTGAAGAGAGACACACACAGAGTCAGAACTGAAGACACACACACACACACAGAACTGAAGAGAGACACACAGAGTCAGAACTGAAGAGATACACACACAGAGTCAGAACTGAAGAGAGACACACACACAGACAGAACTGAAGAGAGACACACAGTCAGAACTGAAGAGAGACACACACAGAGTCAGAACTGAAGAGAGACACACAGATTCAGAACTGAAGAGAGAGACACACACACAGTCAGATTTGAAGAGAGACACACAGATTCAGAACTGAAGAGAGACACACACACTGAGACAGAACTGAGGAGAGACACATACACAGAGTCAGAACTGAAGAGAGGCACACAGAGTCAGAACTGAAGAGAGACACAGACAGACAGAACTGAGGAGAGACACACACAGACAGAAATGAAGAGAGACACACACACAGACAGAACTTAAGAGACACACGCACAGAGACAGAACTGAAGAGAGACACACACACAGAGTCAGAATTGACGAGAGACACACACAGAGACAGAACTGAGGAGAGACACACACACAGACAGAACTGAAGAGAGACACACACACAGAGACACAACTGAAGAGAGGCACACACACACACAGAACTGAAGAGACACACACACAGAGACAGAACTGAAGAGAGACACACACACAGTCAGAACTGAAGAGAGACACACATAGAGTCAGAACTGAAGAGAGACACACACAGAGACAGAATTGAGGAGAGACACACACACAGACAGAACTGAAGAGAGACACACACAGAGACACAACTGAAGAGAGACACACACAGACAGAACTGAAGAGAGACACACACAGACAGAACTGAGGAGAGACACACACACAGACAGAACTGAAGAGAGACACACACAGACAGAACTGTGGAGAGACACACACACAGACAGAACTCAAGAGACACACACACAGACACAGAACTGAAGAGAGACACACACACAGACAGAACTCAAGAGACACACACACAGACACAGAACTGAAGAGAGACACACACACAGACAGAACTGAAGAGAGGCACACACAGAGTCAGAACTGAAGACACACACACACAGACAGAACTGAAGAGAGATACACACTGCGTCAGAACTGAAGAGAGACACACATAGAGTCAGAACTGAAGAGAGACACACACAGTGTCAGAACTGAAGAGAGACACACACACAGACAGAACTGAAGAGAGACACACACAGAGTCAGAACAGAAGAGAGACACACACAGAGTCACAACTGAAGAGAGACACACACACAGTCAGAACTGAAGAGAGACACACATAGAGTCAGAACTGAAGAGATACACTTCACAGAGTCAGAACTGAAGACACACACACAGAGACAGAACTGAAGAGAGATACACACAGCGTCAGAACTGAAGAGAGACACATACAGTGTCAGAACTGAAGAGAGACACACACACAGACAGAACTGAAGAGAGACACACACAGAGTCAGAACTAAAGAGAGACACACACACAGACAGAACTGAAGAGACACAGACACAGACAGAACTGAAGAGAGATACACACAGAGTCAGAACTGAAGACACACACACACACACAGAACTGAAGAGAGACACACATAGAGTCAGAACTGAAGAGAGGCACACACAGAGCCAGAACTGAAGAGAGACACACACACACACAGAACTGAAGAGAGACAAACACACAGATACAGAACTGAAGAGAGACACACACACAGACAGAACTGAAGAGAGACACACACAGAGCCAGAACTGAAGAGAGACACACACACACACAGAACTGAAGAGAGACACACACACAGAACTGAAGAGAGACACACATAGTCAGAACTGAAGAGATACACACACAGAGCCAGAACTGAAGAGAGACACACACACACACAGAACTGAAGAGAGACACACACACAGATACAGAACTGAAGAGAGACACACACACAGACAGAACTGAAGAGAGACACACACAGAGCCAGAACTGAAGAGAGAGACACACACACACAGAACTGAAGAGAGACACACACACAGAACTGAAGAGAGACACACATAGTCAGAACTGAAGAGATACACACACAGAGTCAGAACTGAAGAGTGACACACACACAGACAGAACAGAAGAGAGACACACAGTCAGAAATGAAGAGAGACACACACACAGACAGAACTGAAGAGAGACACACACAGACAGAACTGTGGAGAGACACACACACAGACAGAACTCAAGAGACACACACACAGACACAGAACTGAAGAGAGACACACACAGTGTCAGAACTGAAGAGAGACACACACACAGACACAGAACTGAAGAGAGACACACACACAGACAGAACTGAAGAGAGACACACACAGAGTCAGAACTGAAGACACACACACACAGACAGAACTGAAGAGAGATACACACAGCGTCAGAACTGAAGAGAGACACACATAGAGTCAGAACTGAAGAGAGACACACACAGTGTCAGAACTGAAGAGAGACACACACACAGACAGAACTGAAGAGAGACACACACAGAGTCACAACTTAAGAGAGACACACACACAGTCAGAACTGAAGAGAGACACACATAGAGTCAGAACAGAAGAGATACACACACAGAGTCAGAACTGAAGAGAGACACACATAGAGTCAGAACTGAAGAGAGACACACACAGAGACAGAACTGAAGAGAGACACACACAGAGACAGAACTGAAGAGAGACACACACACACAGACAGAACTGAAGAGAGACACACACAGAGTCAGAACTGAAGAGAGACACACACAGAGACTGAACTGAAGAGAGACACACTGTCAGAAATGAAGAGAGACACACACACAGACAGAACTGAAGATCGACACACACAGAGACAGAACTGAAGAGAGACACAGACACTGAGACAGAACTGAGGAGAGACACACACAGAATCAGAACAGAAGAGCGACACACACAGTCAGAACTGAAGAGACACACACACTGAAACAGAACTGAGGAGAGACACACACAGAGTCAGAACTGAAGAGACACACACACACACAGAGTCAGAACTGAAGAGAGAGACACACAGAGTCAGAACTGAAGAGAGACACACACACTGAGACAGAACTGAAGAGAGACACACACAGAGTCAGAACTGAAGAGAGACACACACAGAGTCAGAATTGAAGAGAGACACACACAGACAGAACTGAAGAGAGACACACACAGAGTCAGAACTAAAGAGAGACACACACACAGACAGAACTGAAGAGACACAGACACAGACAGAACTGAAGAGAGATACACACAGAGTCAGAACTGAAGACACACACACACACACAGAACTGAAGAGAGACACACATAGAGTCAGAACTGAAGAGAGGCACACACAGAGCCAGAACTGAAGAGAGACACACACACACACAGAACTGAAGAGAGACAAACACACAGATACAGAACTGAAGAGAGACACACACACAGACAGAACTGAAGAGAGACACACACAGAGCCAGAACTGAAGAGAGACACACACACACACAGAACTGAAGAGAGACACACACACAGAACTGAAGAGAGACACACATAGTCAGAACGGAAGAGATACACACACAGAGCCAGAACTGAAGAGAGACACACACACACACAGAACTGAAGAGAGACACACACACAGATACAGAACTGAAGAGAGACACACACACAGACAGAACTGAAGAGAGACACACACAGAGCCAGAACTGAAGAGAGAGACACACACACACAGAACTGAAGAGAGACACACACACAGAACTGAAGAGAGACACACATAGTCAGAACTGAAGAGATACACACACAGAGTCAGAACTGAAGAGTGACACACACACAGACAGAACAGAAGAGAGACACACAGTCAGAAATGAAGAGAGACACACACACAGACAGAACTGAAGAGAGACACACACAGACAGAACTGTGGAGAGACACACACACAGACAGAACTCAAGAGACACACACACAGACACAGAACTGAAGAGAGACACACACAGTGTCAGAACTGAAGAGAGACACACACACAGACACAGAACTGAAGAGAGACACACACACAGACAGAACTGAAGAGAGACACACACAGAGTCAGAACTGAAGACACACACACACAGACAGAACTGAAGAGAGATACACACAGCGTCAGAACTGAAGAGAGACACACATAGAGTCAGAACTGAAGAGAGACACACACAGTGTCAGAACTGAAGAGAGACACACACACAGACAGAACTGAAGAGAGACACACACAGAGTCACAACTTAAGAGAGACACACACACAGTCAGAACTGAAGAGAGACACACATAGAGTCAGAACAGAAGAGATACACACACAGAGTCAGAACTGAAGAGAGACACACATAGAGTCAGAACTGAAGAGAGACACACACAGAGACAGAACTGAAGAGAGACACACACAGAGACAGAACTGAAGAGAGACACACACACACAGACAGAACTGAAGAGAGACACACACAGAGTCAGAACTGAAGAGAGACACACACAGAGACTGAACTGAAGAGAGACACACTGTCAGAAATGAAGAGAGACACACACACAGACAGAACTGAAGATCGACACACACAGAGACAGAACTGAAGAGAGACACAGACACTGAGACAGAACTGAGGAGAGACACACACAGAATCAGAACAGAAGAGCGACACACACAGTCAGAACTGAAGAGACACACACACTGAAACAGAACTGAGGAGAGACACACACAGAGTCAGAACTGAAGAGACACACACACACACAGAGTCAGAACTGAAGAGAGAGACACACAGAGTCAGAACTGAAGAGAGACACACACACTGAGACAGAACTGAAGAGAGACACACACAGAGTCAGAACTGAAGAGAGACACACACAGAGTCAGAATTGAAGAGAGACACACACAGACAGAACTGAAGAGAGACACACATAGAGCCAGAACTGAAGAGAGATACACACACAGACAGAACTGAAGAGAGACACACACAGAGTCAGAACTGAAGAGAGACACAGACAGAGTCAGAACTGAAGAGAGACACTCACAGAGACAGAACTGAAGAGAGACACACACAAAGACAGAACTGAAGAGAGACGTACACAGAGTCAGAACTGAAGTGAGACACACACACAGACAGAATTGAAGAGAGACACACACAGAGTCAGAACTGAAGAGAGACACACTCAGAGTCAGAACTGAAGAGAGACACACACAGAGTCAGAACTGAAGAGAGACACACACACAGACAGAACTGAAGACACACACACACACAGACAGAAGGGAAGAGAGACACACACAGAGTCAGAACTGAAGAGAGACACACAGAGACAGAACTGAAGAGAGACACACAGAGAGACAGAACTGAAGAGACATACACACACAGTCAGAACTGAAGAGAGACACACACAGAGTTAGAACTGAAGAGAGAGACACACACAGAGTCAGAACTGAAGAGAGACACACACACAGACAGAACTGAAGAGAGAGACACACAGAGAGACAGAACTGAAGAGACACACACACACAGACAGAACTGAAGAGAGACACACACACAGACAGAACTGAAGAGAGAGACACACAGAGAGACAGAACTGAAGAGACACACACACACAGACAGAACTGAAGAGAGACACACACAGAGTTAGAACTGAAGAGAGAGAGACACACAGAGTCAGAACTGAAGAGAGACACACACACAGACAGAACTGAAGAGAGACACACACAGAGTCAGAACTGAAGAGAGACACACACAGAGTCAGAACTGAAGAGAGACACACAGAGTCAGAACTGAAGAGACACACACACAAACACTGAGATAGAACTGAAGAGAGACACACAGTCAGAACTGAAGAGAGACACACACACAGACAGAACTGAAGATAGACACACACAGAGACAGAACTGAAGAGAGACACAGACACTGAGAAAGAACTGAGGAGAGACACACACAGAGTCAGAATTGAAGAGAGACACTCACAGAGTCAGAATTGTGGAGAGAGACACAGACAGAGTCAGAACTGAAGAGAGACACACACAGAGACAGTACTGAAGAGAGACACACACACTGAGACAGAACTGAGGAGAGACACACACAGAGTCAGAAATGAAGAGAGACACACACACACAGAGTCAGAACTGAAGAGAGAGACACACAGAGTCAGAACTGAAAAGAGACACACACACTGAGACAGAACTGAAGAGAGACACACACAGAGTCAGAACTGAAGAGAGACACACACAGAGTCAGAACTGAAGAGAAACACACACACAGAGACAGAACTGAAGAGAGACACACACAGAGTCAGAAATGAAGAGAGACACACACAGCCAGAACTGAAGAGAGACACACACACAGAAAGAACTGAAGAGAGACACACACAGAGTCAGAACTGAAGAGAGACACACACAGAGTCAGAACTGAAGAGAGACACACACAGAGACAGAACTGAAGAGAGACACACACACACAGACAGAACTGAAGAGAGACACACACAGAGTCAGAACTGAAGAGAGACACACACAGAGACAGAACTGAAGAGAGACACACACACACACAGACAGAACTGAAGAGAGACACACACAGAGTCAGAACTGAAGAGAGACACACACAGAGTCAGAACTGAAGAGAGACACACATAGAGTCAGAACTGAAGAGAGACACACATAGAGACAGAACTGAGGAGAGACACACACACAGACAGAACTGAAGAGAGACACACACAGAGACACAACTGAAGAGAGACACACACAGACAGAACTGAAGAGAGACACACACAGACAGAACTGAGGAGAGACACACACACAGACAGAACTGAAGAGAGACACACACAGGCAGAACTGTGGAGAGACACACACACAGACAGAACTCAAGAGACACACACACAGACACAGAACTGAAGAGAGACACACACACAGACAGAACTGAAGAGACACACACACAGACACAGAACTGAAGAGAGACACACACACAGACAGAACTGAAGAGAGACACACACAGAGTCAGAACTGAAGACACACACACACAGACAGAACTGAAGAGGGATACACACAGCGTCAGAACTGAAGAGAGACACACATAGAGTCAGAACTGAAGTGAGACACACATAGTGTCAGAACTGAAGAGAGACACACACACAGACAGAACTGAAGAGAGACACACACAGAGTCACAACTGAAGAGAGACACACACACAGTCAGAACTGAAGAGAGACACACATAGAGTCAGAACTGAAGAGATACACACACAGAGTCAGAACTGAAGAGAGACACACATAGAGTCAGAACGGAAGAGAGACACACACAGAGACAGAACTGAAGAGAGACACACACAGAGACAGAACTGAAGAGAGACACACACACACAGACAGAACTGAAGAGAGACACACACAGAGTCAGAACTGAAGACAGACACACACAGAGACTGAACTGAAGAGAGAGACACTGTCAGAACTGAAGAGAGACACACACACAGACAGAACTGAAGATCGACACACACAGAGACAGAACTGAAGAGAGACACAGACACTGAGACAGAACTGAGGAGAGACACACACAGAGTCAGAACAGAAGAGCGACACACACAGTCAGAACTGAAGAGACACACACACTGAAACAGAACTGAGGAGAGACACACACAGAGTCAGAACTGAAGAGACACACACACACACAGAGTCAGAACTGAAGAGAGAGACACACAGAGTCAGAATTGAAGAGAGACACACACAGACAGAACTGAAGAGAGACACACATAGAGCCAGAACTGAAGAGAGACACACACACAGACATAACTGAAGAGAGACACACACAGAGTCAGAACTGAAGAGAGACACAGACACTGAGAAAGAACTGAGGAGAGACACACACAGAGTCAGAATTGAAGAGAGACACTCACAGAGTCAGAACTGTGGAGAGAGACACAGACAGAGTCAGAACTGAAGAGAGACACACACAGAGACAGTACTGAAGAGAGACACACACACTGAGACAGAACTGAGGAGAGACACACACAGAGTCAGAAATGAAGAGAGACACACACACACAGAGTCAGAACTGAAGAGAGAGACACACAGAGTCAGAACTGAAAAGAGACACACACACTGAGACAGAACTGAAGAGAGACACACAGAGTCAGAACTGAAGAGAGACACACACAGAGTCAGAACTGAAGAGAAACACACACACAGAGACAGAACTGAAGAGAGACACACACAGAGTCAGAACTGAAGAGAGACACACACAGCCAGAACTGAAGAGAGACACACACACAGAAAGAACTGAAGAGAGACACACACAGAGTCAGAACTGAAGAGAGACACACACAGAGTCAGAACTGAAGAGAGACACACACAGAGACAGAACTGAAGAGAGACACACACAGAGACAGAACTGAAGAGAGACACACACACACAGACAGAACTGAAGAGAGACACACACAGAGTCAGAACTGAAGAGAGACACACACAGAGACAGAACTGAAGAGAGACACACACACACACAGACAGAACTGAAGAGAGACACACACAGAGTCAGAACTGAAGAGAGACACACACAGAGTCAGAACTGAAGAGAGACACACACAGAGACAGAACTGAGGAGAGACACACACACAGACAGAACTGAAGAGAGACACACACAGAGACAGAACTGAAGAGAGAGACACACACAGTCAGAACTGAAGAGAGACACACATAGAGTCAGAACTGAAGAGAGACACACACAGACAGAACTGAAGAGAGACACACACAGACAGAACTGAGGAGAGACACACACACAGACAGAACTGAAGAGAGACACACACAGGCAGAACTGTGGAGAGACACACACACAGACAGAACTCAAGAGACACACACACAGACACAGAACTGAAGAGAGACACACACACAGACAGAACTGAAGAGACACACACACAGACACAGAACTGAAGAGAGACACACACACAGACAGAACTGAAGAGAGACACACACAGAGTCAGAACTGAAGACAGACACACACAGACGGAACTGAAGAGGGATACACACAGCGTCAGAACTGAAGAGAGACACACATAGAGTCAGAACTGAAGTGAGACACACACAGTGTCAGAACTGAAGAGAGACACACACAGACAGAACTGAAGAGAGACACACACAGAGTCACAACTGAAGAGAGACACACACACAGTCAGAACTGAAGAGAGACACACATAGAGTCAGAACTGAAGAGATACACACACAGAGTCAGAACTGAAGAGAGACACACATAGAGTCAGAACGGAAGAGAGACACACACAGAGACAGAACTGAAGAGAGACACACACAGAGACAGAACTGAAGAGAGACACACACACACAGACAGAACTGAAGAGAGACACACACAGAGTCAGAACTGAAGAGAGACACACACAGAGCCTGAACTGAAGAGAGAGACACTGTCAGAACTGAAGAGAGACACACACACAGACAGAACTGAAGATCGACACACACAGAGACAGAACTGAAGAGAGACACAGACACTGAGACAGAACTGAGGAGAGACACACACAGAGTCAGAACAGAAGAGCGACACACACAGTCAGAACTGAAGAGACACACACACTGAAACAGAACTGAGGAGAGACACACACAGAGTCAGAACTGAAGAGACACACACACACACAGAGTCAGAACTGAAGAGAGAGACACACAGAGTCAGAATTGAAGAGAGACACACACAGACAGAACTGAAGAGAGACACACATAGAGCCAGAACTGAAGAGAGACACACACACAGACAGAACTGAAGAGAGACACACACAGAGTCAGAACTGAAGAGAGACACACACAGACTCAGAACTGAAGAGAGACACTCACAGAGACAGAACTGAAGGGAGACACACACAAAGACAGAACTGAAGAGAGACACACACAGACTCAGAACTGAAGAGAGACACACACACAGAGTCAGAACTGAAGAGAGACACACACAGAGACAAAACTGAAGAGAGACAGACACACAGAGTCAGAACTGAAGAGAGACACTCACAGAGTCAGAACTGAAGTGAGACACACACACAGACAGAATTGAAGAGAGACACACACTGAGTCAGAACTGAAGAGAGACACACACACAGACAGAACTGAAGAGAGACACACACAGAGTCAGAACTGAAGAGAGACACACACACAGACAGAACTGAAGACACACACACACACAGACAGAAGGGAAGAGAGACACACACAGTCAGAACTGAAGAGAGACACACAGAGTCAGAACTGAAGAGAGACACACAGAGAGACAGAACTGAAGAGACATACACACACAGTCAGAACTGAAGAGAGACACACACACAGACAGAACTGAAGAGAGAGACACACAGAGAGACAGAACTGAAGAGACACACACACACAGACAGAACTGAAGAGAGACACACACACAGACAGAACTGAAGAGAGAGACACACAGAGAGACAGAACTGAAGAGACACACACACAGAGACAGAACTGAAGAGAGACACACACAGAGTTAGAACTGAAGAGAGAGACACACACAGAGTCAGAACTGAAGAGAGACACACACACAGACAGAACTGAAGAGAGACACACACAGAGTCAGAACTGAAGAGAGACACACACAGAGTCAGAACTGAAGAGAGACACACAGAGTCAGAACAGAAGAGACACACACACAAACACTGAGATAGAACTGAAGAGAGACACACAGTCAGAACTGAAGAGAGACACACACACAGACAGAACTGAAGATAGACACACACAGAGACAGAACTGAAGAGAGACACAGACACTGAGAAAGAACTGAGGAGAAACACACACAGAGTCAGAATTGAAGAGAGACACTCACAGAGTCAGAACTGTGGAGAGAGACACAGACAGAGTCAGAACTGAAGAGAGACACACACAGAGACAGTACTGAAGAGACACACACACACTGAGACAGAACTGAGGAGAGACACACACAGAGTCAGAAATGAAGAGAGACACACACACACAGTCAGAACTGAAGAGAGAGACACACAGAGTCAGAACTGAAAAGAAACACACACACTGAGACAGAACTGAAGAGAGACACACACAGAGTCAGAACTGAAGAGAGACACACACAGAGTCAGAACTGAAGAGAAACACACACACAGAGACAGAACTGAAGAGAGACACACACAGTGTCAGAACTGAAGAGAGACACACACAGCCAGAACTGAAGAGAGACACACACACAGAAAGAACTGAAGAGAGACACACACAGAGTCAGAACTGAAGAGAGACACACACACACACAGACAGAACTGAAGAGAGACACACACAGAGTCAGAACTGAAGAGAGACACACACAGAGTCAGAACTGAAGAGAGACACACTCAGAGTCAGAACTGAAGAGAGACACACATAGAGTCAGAACTGAAGAGAGACACACACAGAGACAGAACTGAAGAGAGACACACACACACAGACAGAACTGAAGAGACACACACACAGAGTCAGAACTGAAGAGAGACACACACAGAGACAGAACTGAAGAGAGACACACACACACACAGACAGAACTGAAGAGAGACACACACAGAGTCAGAACTGAAGAGAGACACACTCAGAGTCAGAACTGAAGAGAGACACACATAGAGTCAGAACTGAAGAGAGACACACACACAGACAGAACTGAAGACACACACACACACAGACAGAAGGGAAGAGAGACACACACAGAGTCAGAACTGAAAAGAAACACACACACTGAGACAGAACTGAAGAGAGACACACACAGAGTCAGAACTAAAGAGAGACACACACAGAGTCAGAACTGAAGAGAAACACACACACAGAGACAGAACTGAAGAGAGACACACACAGTGTCAGAACTGAAGAGAGACACACACAGCCAGAACTGAAGAGAGACACACACACAGAAAGAACTGAAGAGAGACACACACAGAGTCAGAACTGAAGAGAGACACACACACACACAGACAGAACTGAAGAGAGACACACACAGAGTCAGAACTGAATAGAGACACACACAGAGTCAGAACTGAAGAGAGACACACTCAGAGTCAGAACTGAAGAGAGACACACATAGAGTCAGAACTGAAGAGAGACACACACAGAGACAGAACTGAAGAGAGACACACACACACAGACAGAACTGAAGAGACACACACACAGAGTCAGAACTGAAGAGAGACACACACAGAGACAGAACTGAAGAGAGACACACACACACACAGACAGAACTGAAGAGAGACACACACAGAGTCAGAACTGAAGAGAGACACACACACAGACAGAACTGAAGTCACACACACACACAGACAGAAGGGAAGAGAGACACACACAGAGTCAGAACTGAAGAGAGACACACAGAGTCAGAACTGAAGAGAGACACACAGAGAGACAGAACTGAAGAGACATACACACACAGTCAGAACTGAAGAGAGACACACACAGAGTTAGAACTGAAGACACACACACACAGACAGAACTGAAGAGAGATACACACAGCGTCAGAACTGAAGAGAGACACACATAGAGTCAGAACTGAAGAGAGACACACACAGTGTCAGAACTGAAGAGAGACACACACACAGACAGAACTGAAGAGAGACACACACAGAGTCAGAACTGAAGAGAGACACACACAGAGTCACAACTGAACAGAGACACACACACAGTCAGAACTGAAGAGAGACACACACAGAGACAGAACTGAAGAGAGACACACACAGAGACAGAACTGAAGAGAGACACACACACACAGACAGAACTGAAGAGAGACACACACAGAGTCAGAACTGAAGAGAGACACACACAGAGACTGAACTGCAGAGAGACACACTGTCAGAACTGAAGAGAGACACACACACAGACAGAACTGAAGATCGACACACACAGAGACAGAACTGAAGAGAGACACAGACACTGAGACAGAACTGAGGAGAGACACACACAGAGTCAGAACAGAAGAGCGACACACACAGTCAGAACTGAAGAGACACACACACTGAAACAGAACTGAGGAGAGACACACACAGAGTCAGAACTGAAGAGACACACACACACTGAGACAGAACTGAAGAGAGACACACACAGAGTCAGAACTGAAGAGAGACACACAGAGAGTCAGAACTGAAGAGAGACACACATACATTCAGAACTGAAGAGAGACACACACAGAGACAGAACTGAAGAGAGACACACACGCAGACAGAACTGAAGAGAGACACACACACACAGACAGAACTGAAGAGAGACAAACACAGAGACAGAACTGAAGAGAGAGACACACACACACACAGAGACAGAACTGAACAGAGACACACACAGAACACACAGACGGAACTGAAGAGAGACACACACACAGGCAGAACTGAAGAGAGACACACACAGAGTCAGAACTGAAGAGAGACACACACAGAGTCAGAACTGAAGAGAGACACACAGAGTCAGAACTGAAGAGACACACACACAAACACTGAGATAGAACTGAAGAGAGACACACAGTCAGAACTGAAGAGAGACACACACACAGACAGAACTGAAGATAGACACACACAGAGACAGAACTGAAGAGAGACACAGACACTGAGAAAGAACTGAGGAGAGACACACACAGAGTCAGAATTGAAGAGAGACACTCACAGAGTCAGAACTGTGGAGAGAGACACAGACAGAGTCAGAACTGAAGAGAGACACACACAGAGACAGTACTGAAGAAAGACACACACACTGAGACAGAACTGAGGAGAGACACACACAGAGTCAGAAATGAAGAGAGACACACACACACAGAGTCAGAACTGAAGAGAGAGACACACAGAGTCAGAACTGAAAAGAGACACACACACTGAGACAGAACTGAAGAGAGACACACACAGAGTCAGAACTGAAGAGACACACACAGAGTCAGAACTGAAGAGAAACACACACACAGAGACAGAACTGAAGAGAGACACACACAGTGTCAGAACTGAAGTGAGACACACACAGCCAGAACTGAAGAGAGACACACACACAGAAAGAACTGAAGAGAGACACACACAGAGTCAGAACTGAAGAGAGACACACACAGAGTCAGAACTGAAGAGAGACACACACAGAGACAGAACTGAAGAGAGACACACACAGAGACAGAACTGAAGAGAGACACACACACACAGACAGAACTGAAGAGAGACACACATAGTCAGAACTGAAGAGAGACACACACAGAGTCAGAACTGAAGAGAGACACACACACAGTCAGAACTGAAGAGACACACACATACAGACAGAACTGAAGAGAGACACACATAGAGTCAGAACTGAAGAGAGACACACACAGAGACAGAACTGAAGAGAGACACACACACACAGACAGAACTGAAGAGACACACACACAGAGTCAGAACTGAAGAGAGACACACACAGAGACAGAACTGAAGAGAGACACACACACACACAGACAGAACTGAAGAGAGACACACACAGAGTCAGAACTGAAGAGAGACACACACACAGACAGAACTGAAGTCACACACACACACAGACAGAAGGGAAGAGAGACACACACAGAGTCAGAACTGAAGAGAGACACACAGAGTCAGAACTGAAGAGAGACACACAGACAGACAGAACTGAAGAGACATACACACACAGTCAGAACTGAAGAGAGACACACACAGAGTTAGAACTGAAGACACACACAGACAGAACTGAAGAGAGATACACACAGCGTCAGAACTGAAGAGAGACACACATAGAGTCAGAACTGAAGAGAGACACACACAGTGTCAGAACTGAAGAGAGACACACACACAGACAGAACTGAAGAGAGACACACACAGAGTCAGAACTGAAGAGAGACACACACAGAGTCACAACTGAACAGAGACACACACACAGTCAGAACTGAAGAGAGACACACACAGAGACAGAACTGAAGAGAGACACACACAGAGACAGAACTGAAGAGAGACACACACACACAGACAGAACTGAAGAGAGACACACACAGAGTCAGAACTGAAGAGAGACACACACAGAGACTGAACTGAAGAGAGACACACTGTCAGAACTGAAGAGAGACACACACACAGACAGAACTGAAGATCGACACACACAGAGACAGAACTGAAGAGAGACACAGACACTGAGACAGAACTGAGGAGAGACACACACAGAGTCAGAACAGAAGAGCGACACACACAGTCAGAACTGAAGAGACACACACACTGAAACAGAACTGAGGAGAGACACACACAGAGTCAGAACTGAAGAGACACACACACACTGAGACAGAACTGAAGAGAGACACACACAGAGTCAGAACTGAAGAGAGACACACAGAGAGTCAGAACTGAAGAGAGACACACATACATTCAGAACTGAAGAGAGACACACACAGAGACAGAACTGAAGAGAGACACACACGCAGACAGAACTGAAGAGAGACACACACACACAGACAGAACTGAAGAGAGACAAACACAGAGACAGAACTGAAGAGAGAGACACACACACACACAGAGACAGAACTGAACAGAGACACACACAGAACACACAGACGGAACTGAAGAGAGACACACACACAGGCAGAACTGAAGAGAGACACACACAGAGTCAGAACTGAAGAGAGACACACACAGAGTCAGAACTGAAGAGAGACACACAGAGTCAGAACTGAAGAGACACACACACAAACACTGAGATAGAACTGAAGAGAGACACACAGTCAGAACTGAAGAGAGACACACACACAGACAGAACTGAAGATAGACACACACAGAGACAGAACTGAAGAGAGACACAGACACTGAGAAAGAACTGAGGAGAGACACACACAGAGTCAGAATTGAAGAGAGACACTCACAGAGTCAGAACTGTGGAGAGAGACACAGACAGAGTCAGAACTGAAGAGAGACACACACAGAGACAGTACTGAAGAGAGACACACACACTGAGACAGAACTGAGGAGAGACACACACAGAGTCAGAAATGAAGAGAGACACACACACACAGAGTCAGAACTGAAGAGAGAGACACACAGAGTCAGAACTGAAAAGAGACACACACACTGAGACAGAACTGAAGAGAGACACACACAGAGTCAGAACTGAAGAGACACACACAGAGTCAGAACTGAAGAGAAACACACACACAGAGACAGAACTGAAGAGAGACACACACAGTGTCAGAACTGAAGTGAGACACACACAGCCAGAACTGAAGAGAGACACACACACAGAAAGAACTGAAGAGAGACACACACAGAGTCAGAACTGAAGAGAGACACACACAGAGTCAGAACTGAAGAGAGACACACACAGAGACAGAACTGAAGAGAGACACACACAGAGACAGAACTGAAGAGAGACACACACACACAGACAGAACTGAAGAGAGACACACACAGAGTCAGAACTGAAGAGAGACACACACAGAGACAGACCTGAAGAGAGACACACACACACACAGACAGAACTGAAGAGAGACACACACAGAGTCAGAACTGAAGAGAGACACACAGAGAGTCAGAACTGAAGAGAGACACACTCAGAGTCAGAACTGAAGAGAGACACACATAGAGTCAGAACTGAAGAGGGACACATACACAGACAGAACTGAAGACACACACACACACAGACAGAAGGGAAGAGAGACACACACAGAGTCAGAACTGAAGAGAGACACACAGAGTCAGAACTGAAGAGAGACACACAGAGAGACAGAACTGAAGAGACATACACACACAGTCAGAACTGAAGAGAGACACACACAGTGTTAGAACTGAAGACACACACACACAGACAGAACTGAAGAGAGATACACACAGCGTCAGAACTGAAGAGAGACACACATAGAGTCAGAACTGAAGAGAGACACACACAGTGTCAGAACTGAAGAGAGACACACACACAGACAGAACTGAAGAGAGACACACACAGAGTCAGAACTGAAGAGAGACACACACAGAGTCACAACTGAAGAGAGACACACACACAGTCAGAACTGAAGAGAGACACACCTAGAGTCAGAACTGAAGAGATACACACACAGAGTCAGAACTGAAGAGAGACACACATAGAGTCAGAACTGAAGAGATACACACACAGAGTCAGAACTGAAGAGAGACACACACAGAGACAGAACTGAAGAGAGACACACACAGAGACAGAACTGAAGAGAGACACACACAGAGACTGAACTGAAGAGAGACACACTGTCAGAACTGAAGAGAGACACACACACAGACAGAACTAAAGATCGACACGCACAGAGACAGAACTGAAGAGAGACACAGACACTGAGACAGAACTGAGGAGAGACACACACAGAGTCAGAACAGAAGAGCGACACACACAGTCAGAACTGAAGAGACACACACACTGAAACAGAACTGAGGAGAGACACACACAGAGTCAGAACTGAAGAGACACACACACACACAGAGTCAGAACTGCAGAGAGAGACACACAGAGTCAGAACTGAAGAGAGACACACACACTGAGACAGAACTGAAGAGAGACACACACAGAGTCAGAACTGAAGAGAGACACACACAGAGTCAGAACTGATGAGAGACACACATACATTCAGAACTGAAGAGAGACACACACAGAGACAGAACTGAAGAGAGACACACACACAGACAGAACTGAAGAGAGACCCACACACACAGACAGAACTGAAGAGAGACACACACAGAGTCAGAACTGAAGAGAGACACACACAGAGACAGAACTGAAGAGAGACACACACACACACACACAGACAGAACTGAACAGAGACACACACAGAACACACAGACAGAACTGAAGAGAGACACACACACAGGCAGAACTGAAGAGAGACACACCTAGAGTCAGAACTGAAGAGATACACACACAGAGTCAGAACTGAAGAGAGACACACATAGAGTCAGAACTGAAGAGATACACACACAGAGTCAGAACTGAAGAGAGACACACACAGAGACAGAACTGAAGAGAGACACACACAGAGACAGGACTGAAGAGAGACACACACAGAGACTGAACTGAAGAGAGACACACTGTCAGAACTGAAGAGAGACACACACACAGACAGAACTAAAGATCGACACGCACAGAGACAGAACTGAAGAGAGACACAGACACTGAGACAGAACTGAGGAGAGACACACACAGAGTCAGAACAGAAGAGCGACACACACAGTCAGAACTGAAGAGACACACACACTGAAACAGAACTGAGGAGAGACACACACAGAGTCAGAACTGAAGAGACACACACACACACAGAGTCAGAACTGCAGAGAGAGACACACAGAGTCAGAACTGAAGAGAGACACACACACTGAGACAGAACTGAAGAGAGACACACACAGAGTCAGAACTGAAGAGAGACACACACAGAGTCAGAACTGAAGAGAGACACACATACATTCAGAACTGAAGAGAGACACTCACAGAGACAGAACTGAAGAGAGACACACACACAGACAGAACTGAAGAGAGACCCACACACACAGACAGAACTGAAGAGAGACACACACAGAGTCAGAACTGAAGAGAGACACACACAGAGACAGAACTGAAGAGAGACACACACACACACACACAGACAGAACTGAACAGAGACACACACAGAACACACAGACAGAACTGAAGAGAGACACACACACAGGCAGAACTGAAGAGAGACACACACAGTCAGAACTGAAGAGTGACACACACAGAGTCAGAACTGAAGAGAGACACACACACAGACAGAACTGAGGAGAGAGACACACACAGAGACAGAACTGAAGAGAGACACACACACATTCAGAACTGAAGAGAGACACACACAGAGTCAGAACTGAAGAGAGACACACATACATTCAGAACTGAAGAGAGACACACACAGAGACAGAACTGAAGAGAGACACACACACAGACAGAACTGAAGAGAGACACACACACACAGACAGAACTGAAGAGAGACACACACACAGACAGAACTGAAGATAGACACACACAGAGACAGAACTGAAGAGAGACACAGACACTGAGAAAGAACTGAGGAGAGACACACACAGAGTCTGAATTGAAGAGAGACACTCACAGAGTCAGAACTGTGGAGAGAGACACAGACAGAGTCAGAACTGAAGAGAGACACACACAGAGACAGTACTGAAGAGAGACACACACACTGAGACAGAACTGAGGAGAGACACACACAGAGTCAGAAATGAAGAGAGACACACACACACAGAGTCAGAACTGAAGAGAGAGACACACAGAGTCAGAACTGAAAAGAGACACACACACTGAGACAGAACTGAAGAGAGACACACACAGAGTCAGAACTGAAGAGAAACACACACACAGAGACAGAACTGAAGAGAGACACACACAGTGTCAGAACTGAAGAGAGACACACACAGCCAGAACTGAAGAGAGACACACACACAGAAAGAACTGAAGAGAGACACACAAAGAGTCAGAACTGAAGAGAGACACACAGAGTCAGAACTGAAGAGAGACACACACAGAGACAGAACTGAAGAGAGACACACACAGAGACAGAACTGAAGAGAGACACACACACACAGACAGAACTGAAGAGAGACACACACAGAGTCAGAACTGAAGAGAGACACACACGGAGACAGAACTGAAGAGAGACACACACACACACAGACAGAACTGAAGAGAGACACACACAGAGTCAGAACTGAAGAGAGACACACACAGAGTCAGAACTGAAGAGAGACACACTCAGATTCAGAACTGAAGAGAGACACACATAGAGTCAGAACTGAAGAGAGACACACACACAGACAGAACTGAAGACACACACACACACAGACAGAAGGGAAGAGAGACACACACAGTGTCAGAACTGAAGAGAGACACACAGAGTCAGAACTGAAGAGAGACACACAGAGAGACAGAACTGAAGAGACATACACACACAGTCAGAACTGAAGAGAGACACACACAGAGTTAGAACTGAAGACACACACACACAGACAGAACTGAAGAGAGACACACACAGTGTCAGAACTGAAGAGAGACACACACACAGACAGAACTGAAGAGAGACACACACAGAGTCAGAACTGAAGAGAGACACACACAGAGTCACAACTGAAGAGAGACACACACACAGTCAGAACTGAAGAGAGAAACACATAGAGTCAGAACTGAAGAGATACACACACAGAGTCAGAACTGAAGAGAGACACACATAGAGTCAGAACTGAAGAGAGACACACACAGAGACAGAACTGAAGAGAGACACACACAGAGACAGAACTGAAGAGAGACACACACACACAGACAGAACTGAAGAGAGACACACACAGAGTCAGAACTGAAGAGAGACACACACAGAGACTGAACTGAAGAGAGACACACTGTCAGAACTGAAGAGAGACACACACACAGACAGAACTGAAGATCGACACACACAGAGACAGAACTGAAGAGAGACACAGACATTGAGACAGAACTGAGGAGAGACACACACAGAGTCAGAACAGAAGAGCGACACACATAGTCAGAACTGAAGAGACACACACACTGAAACAGAACTGAGGAGAGACACACACAGAGTCAGAACTGAACAGACACACACACACGGAGTCAGAACTGCAGAGAGAGACACACAGAGTCAGAACTGAAGAGAGACACACACACTGAGACAGAACTGAAGAGAGACACACACAGAGTCAGAACTGAAGAGAGACACACACAGAGTCAGAACTGAAGAGAGACACACATACATTCAGAACTGAAGAGAGACACACACAGAGACAGAACTGAAGAGAGACACACACACAGAGAAAACTGAAGAGAGACACACACACACAGACAGAACTGAAGAGAGACACACACAGAGTCAGAACTGAAGAGAGACACACACAGAGACAGAACTGAAGAGAGAGACACACACACACACACACACAGAACTGAACAGAGACACACACAGAACACACAGACAGAACTGAAGAGAGACACACACACAGGCAGAACTGAAGAGAGACACACACAGTCAGAACTGAAGAGAGACACACACAGAGTCAGAACTGAAGAGAGACACACACACAGACAGAACTGAGGAGAGAGACACACACACAGACAGAACTGAAGAGAGACACACACACATTCAGAACAGTAGAGAGACGCACACAGAGTCAGAACTGAAGAGAGACACACACAGAGTCAGAACTGAGGAGAGACACACACACAGACAGAACTGAAGAGACACACAGACAGTCACAGAACTGAAGAGAGACACACACACAGAACTGAAGAGAGACACACACAGAGACAGAACTGAAGAGAGACACACACACAGTCAGAACTGAAGAAAGACACACATAGAGTCAGAACTGAAGAGAGACACACACAGAGTCAGAACTGAAGAGAGACACACACACAGAGTCAGAACTGAAGAGAGACACAGACAGACAGAACTGAGGAGCGACACACACAGAGACAGAAATGAAGAGAGACACACACACAGACAGAACTGAAGAGACACACACACACACAGACAGAACTGAAGAGAGACACACACAGAGTCAGAACTGACGAGAGACACACACAGAGACAGAACTGAGGAGAGACACACACACAGACAGAACTGAAGTGAGACACACACAGAGACACAACTGAAGAGAGGCACACACACAGACAGAACTGAAGAGACACACACACAGAGACACAACTGAAGAGAGACACACACACAGTCAGAACTGAAGAGAGACACACATAGAGTCAGAACTGAAGAGAGACACACACAGAGACAGAACTGAGGAGAGACACACACACAGACAAAACTGAAGAGAGACACACACAGAGACACAACTGAAGAGAGACACACACAGACAGAACTGAAGAGAGACACACACAGACAGAACTGAAGAGGCACACACACAGACAGAACTGAAGAGAGACACACACAGACAGAACTGTGGAGAGACACACACACAGACAGAACTGAAGAGACACACACACAGACACAGAACTGAAGAGAGACACACACACAGACAGAACTGAAGAGAGACACACACAGAGTCAGAACTGAAGAGAGACACACAGAGAGTCAGAACTGAAGACACACACACACAGACAGAACTGAGGAGAGATACACACAGCGTCAGAACTGAGGAGAGACACACATAGAGTCAGAACTGAAGAGAGACACACACAGTGTCAGAACTGAAGAGAGACACACACACAGACAGAACTGAAGAGACACACACACAGACAGAACTGAAGAGAGATACACACAGAGTCAGAACTGAAGAGAGACACACACACAGACAGAACTGAAGAGACACACACACAGACAGAACTGAAGAGAGATACACACAGAGTCAGAACTGAAGAGACACACACACACACACAGAACTGAAGAGAGACACACATAGAGTCAGAACTGAAGAGAGACACACACACACAGAACTGAAGAGAGACACACACACAGACACAGAACTGAAGAGAGACACACACACAGACAGAACTGAAGATAGACACACACAGAGTCAGAACTGAAGAGAGACACACACACACACAGAACTGAAGAGAGAGACACACACACACACAGAACTGAAGAGAGACACACATAGTCAGAACTGTGAGAGACACACACAGAGTCAGAACTGAAGAGAGACACACACACACAGTCAGATCTGAAGAGAGACACACAGATTCAGAACTGAAGAGAGACACACACACTGAGACAGAACTGAGGAGAGACACATACACAGAGTCAGAACTGTAGACAGACACACAGAGTCAGAACTGAAGAGAGACACACACAGAGTCAGAACTGAGGACAGACACACACACAGACAGAACTGAAGAGACACACACACAGTCACAGAACTGAAGAGAGACACACACACAGAACTGAAGAGAGACACACACAGAGACAGAACTGAAGAGAGACACACACACAGTCAGAACTGAAGAGAGACACACATAGAGTCAGAACTGAAGAGAGACACACACAGAGTCAGAACTGAAGAGAGACACACACACAGAGTCAGAACTGAAGAGAGACACAGACAGACAGAACTGAGGAGAGACACACACAGAGACAGAAATGAAGAGAGACACACACACAGACAGAACTGAAGAGACACACACACACACAGAAAGAACTGAAGAGAGACACACACAGAGTCAGAACTGACGAGAGACACACACAGAGACAGAACTGAGGAGAGACACACACACAGACAGATCTGAAGAGAGACACACACAGACAGAACTGAAGAGGCACACACACAGACAGAACTGAAGAGAGACACACACAGACAGAACTGTGGAGAGACACACACACAGACAGAACTGAAGAGACACACACACAGACACAGAACTGAAGAGAGACACACACACAGACAGAACTGAAGAGAGACACACACAGAGTCAGAACTGAAGAGAGACACACAGAGAGTCAGAACTGAAGACACACACACACAGACAGAACTGAGGAGAGATACACACAGCGTCAGAACTGAGGAGAGACACACATAGAGTCAGAACCGAAGAGAGACACACACAGTGTCAGAACTGAAGAGAGACACACACACAGACAGAACTGAAGAGACACACACACAGACAGAACTGAAGAGAGATACACACAGAGTCAGAACTGAAGAGAGACACACACACAGACAGAACTGAAGAGACACACACACAGACAGAACTGAAGAGAGATACACACAGAGTCAGAACTGAAGAGACACACACACACACACAGAACTGAAGAGAGACACACATAGAGTCAGAACTGAAGAGAGACACACACACACAGAACTGAAGAGAGACACACACAGAGTCAGAACTGAAGAGAGACACACACACACACAGAACTGAAGAGAGAGACACACACACACACAGAACTGAAGAGAGACACACATAGTCAGAACTGTGAGAGACACACACAGGGTCAGAACTGAAGAGAGACACACACACAGTCAGAACTGAAGAGACACACACGCACAGACAGAACTGAAGAGAGACACACACACAGACAGAACTGAAGAGAGACACAGACAGACAGAACTGAGGAGAGACACACACAGAGTCAGAACTGAAGAGAGACACACAGATTCAGAACTGAAGAGAGACACACACACACAGTCAGATCTGAAGAGAGACACACAGATTCAGAACTGAAGAGAGACACACACACTGAGACAGAACTGAGGAGAGACACATACACAGAGTCAGAACTGTAGACAGACACACAGAGTCAGAACTGAAGAGAGACACACACACTGAGACAGAACTGAAGAGAGACACACACACACAGACAGAACTGAAGAGAGACACACACACATTCAGAACAGTAGAGAGACGCACACAGAGTCAGAACTGAAGAGAGACACACACAGAGTCAGAACTGAGGAGAGACACACACACACACAGAACTGAAGAGACACACACACAGTCACAGAACTGAAGAGAGACACACACACAGAACTGAAGAGAGACACACACACAGACAGAACTGAATAGAGACACACAAAGAGTCAGAACTGAAGAGAGACACACATAGAGTCAGAACTGAAGAGAGACACACACAGAGTCAGAACTGAAGAGAGACACACACACAGAGTCAGAACTGAAGAGAGACACAGACAGACAGAACTGAGGAGAGACACACACAGAGACAGAAATGAAGAGAGACACACACACAGACAGAACTGAAGATACACACACACACACAGACAGAACTGAAGAGAGACACACACAGAGTCAGAACTGACGAGAGACACACACAGAGACAGAACTGAGGAGAGACACACACACAGACAGAACTGAAGTGAGACACACACAGAGACAGAACTGAAGAGACGCACACACACAGACAGAACTGAAGAGACACACACACACACAGACAGAACTGAAGAGAGACACACAGAGTCAGAACTGACGAGAGACACACAGAGAGTCAGAACTGAAGACACACACACACAGACAGAACTGAGGAGAGATACACACAGCGTCAGAACTGAGGAGAGACACACATAGAGTCAGAACTGAAGAGAGACACACACAGTGTCAGAACTGAAGAGAGACACACACACAGACAGAACTGAAGAGACACACACACAGACAGAACTGAAGAGAGATACACACAGAGTCAGAACTGAAGAGAGACACACACACAGACAGAACTGAAGAGACACACACACAGACAGAACTGAAGAGAGATACACACAGAGTCAGAACTGAAGAGACACACACACACACACAGAACTGAAGAGAGACACACATAGAGTCAGAACTGAAGAGAGACACACACACACAGAACTGAAGAGAGACACACACACAGACACAGAACTGAAGAGAGACACACACACAGACAAAACTGAAGATAGACACACACAGAGTCAGAACTGAAGAGAGACACACACACACACAGAACTGAAGAGAGAGACACACACACACACAGAACTGAAGAGAGACACACATAGTCAGAACTGTGAGAGACACACACAGGGTCAGAACTGAAGAGAGACACACACACAGTCAGAACTGAAGAGACACACACACACAGACAGAACTGAAGAGAGACACACACACAGACAGAACTGAAGAGAGACACAGACAGACAGAACTGAGGAGAGACACACACAGAGTCAGAACTGAAGAGAGACACACAGAGTCAGAACTGAAGAGAGACACACACACACAGTCAGATCTGAAGAGAGACACACAGATTCAGAACTGAAGAGAGACACACACACTGAGACAGAACTGAGGAGAGACACATACACAGAGTCAGAACTGTAGACAGACACACAGAGTCAGAACTGAAGAGAGACACACACACTGAGACAGAACTGAAGAGAGACACACACACACAGACAGAACTGAAGAGAGACACACACACATTCAGAACAGTAGAGAGACGCACACAGAGTCAGAACTGAAGAGAGACACACACAGAGTCAGAACTGAGGAGAGACACACACACAGACAGAACTGAAGAGACACACACACAGTCACAGAACTGAAGAGAGACACACACACAGAACTGAAGAGAGACACACACAGAGACAGAACTGAAGAGAGACACACACACAGTCAGAACTGAAGAGAGACACACATAGAGTCAGAACTGAAGAGAGACACACACAGAGTCAGAACTGAAGAGAGACACACACACAGAGTCAGAACTGAAGAGAGACACAGACAGACAGAACTGAGGAGAGACACACACAGAGACAGAAATGAAGAGAGACACACACACAGACAGAACTGAAGATACACACACACACACAGACAGAACTGAAGAGAGACACACACAGAGTCAGAACTGACGAGAGACACACACAGAGACAGAACTGAGGAGAGACACACACAGACAGAACTGAAGTGAGACACACACAGAGACAGAACTGAAGAGACGCACACACACAGACAGAACTGAAGAGACACACACACACACAGACAGAACTGAAGAGAGACACACACAGAGTCAGAACTGACGAGAGACACACAGAGAGTCAGAACTGAAGACACACACACACAGACAGAACTGAGGAGAGATACACACAGCGTCAGAACTGAGGAGAGACACACATAGAGTCAGAACTGAAGAGAGACACACACAGTGTCAGAACTGAAGAGAGACACACACACAGACAGAACTGAAGAGACACACACACAGACAGAACTGAAGAGAGATACACACAGAGTCAGAACTGAAGAGAGACACACACACAGACAGAACTGAAGAGGCACACACACAGACAGAACTGAAGAGAGATACACACAGAGTCAGAACTGAAGAGACACACACACACACACAGAACTGAAGAGAGACACACATAGAGTCAGAACTGAAGAGAGACACACACACACAGAACTGAAGCGAGACACACACACAGACACAGAACTGAAGAGAGACACACACACAGACAGAACTGAAGATAGACACACACAGAGTCAGAACTGAAGAGAGACACACACACACACAGAACTGAAGAGAGAGACACACACACACACAGAACTGAAGAGAGACACACATAGTCAGAACTGTGAGAGACACACACAGGGTCAGAACTGAAGAGAGACACACACACAGTCAGAACTGAAGAGACACACACACACAGACAGAACTGAAGAGAGACACAGACAGACAGAACTGAGGAGAGACACACACAGAGTCAGAACTGAAGAGAGACACACAGAGTCAGAACACAAGAGAGACACACACACACAGTCAGATCTGAAGAGAGACACACAGATTCAGAACTGAAGAGAGACACACACACTGAGACAGAACTGAGGAGAGACACATACACAGAGTCAGAACTGTAGACAGACACACAGAGTCAGAACTGAAGAGAGACACACACACTGAGACAGAACTGAAGAGAGACACACACACGCAGACAGAACTGAAGAGAGACACACACACATTCAGAACAGTAGAGAGACGCACACAGAGTCAGAACTGAAGAGAGACACACACAGAGTCAGAACTGAGGAGAGACACACACACAGACAGAACTGAAGAGACACACACACAGTCACAGAACTGAAGAGAGACACACACACAGAACTGAAGAGAGACACACACAGAGACAGAACTGAAGAGAGACACACACACAGTCAGAACTGAAGAGAGACACACATAGAGTCAGAACTGAAGAGAGACACACACAGAGTCAGAGCTGAAGAGAGACACACACACAGAGTCAGAACTGAAGAGAGACACAGACAGACAGAACTGAGGAGAGACACACACAGAGACAGAAATGAAGAGAGACACACACACAGACAGAACTGAAGAGACACACACACACACAGACAGAACTGAAGAGAGACACACACAGAGTCAGAACTGACGAGAGACACACACAGAGACAGAACTGAGGAGAGACACACACACAGACAGAACTGAAGTGAGACACACACAGAGACAGAACTGAAGAGACGCACACACACAGACAGAACTGAAGAGACACACACACAGAGACACAACTGAAGAGAGACACACACACAGTCAGAACTGAAGAGAGACACACATAGAGACAGAACTGAAGAGAGACACACACAGAGACAGAACTGAGGAGAGACACACACACAGACAGAACTGAAGAGAGACACACACAGAGACACAACTGAAGAGAGACACACACAGACAGAACTGAAGAGAGACACACACAGACAGAACTGAAGAGGCACACACACAGACAGAACTGAAGAGAGACACACACAGACAGAACTGTGGAGAGACACACACACAGACAGAACTGAAGAGACACACACACAGACACAGAACTGAAGAGAGACACACACACAGACAGAACTGAAGAGAGACACACAGAGTCAGAACTGAAGAGAGACACACAGAGAGTCAGAACTGAAGACACACACACACAGACAGAACTGAAGAGAGATACACACAGCGTCAGAACTGAAGAGAGACACACATAGAGTCAGAACTGAAGAGAGACACACACAGTGTCAGAACTGAAGAGACACACACACACAGACAGAACTGAAGAGACACACACACAGACAGAACTGAAGAGAGATACACACAGAGTCAGAACTGAAGAGAGACACACACACAGACAGAACTGAAGAGACACACACACAGACAGAACTGAAGAGAGATACACACAGAGTCAGAACTGAAGAGACACACACACACACACAGAACTGAAGAGAGACACACATAGAGTCAGAACTGAAGAGAGACACACACACACAGAACTGAAGAGAGACACACACACAGACACAGAACTGAAGAGAGACACACACACAGACAGAACTGAAGATAGACACACACAGAGTCAGAACTGAAGAGAGACACACACACACACAGAACTGAAGAGAGACACACACACACACACAGAACTGAAGAGAGACACACATAGTCAGAACTGAAGAGAGACACACACAGAGTCAGAACTGAAGAGAGACACACACACAGTCAGAACTGAAGAGACACACACATACAGACAGAACTGAAGAGAGACACACACACAGACAGAACTGAAGAGAGACACACAGAGTCAGAACTGAAGAGAGACACACACAGAGTCAGAACTGAAGAGAGACACACAGAGTCAGAACTGAAGAGAGACACACACACACAGTCAGATCTGAAGAGAGACACACAGATTCAGAACTGAAGAGAGACACACACACTGAGACAGAACTGAGGAGAGACACATACACAGAGTCAGAACTGTAGACAGACACACAGAGTCAGAACTGAAGAGAGACACACACACTGAGACAGAACTGAAGAGAGACACACACACAGTCAGAACTGAAGAGAGACACACACATTCAGAACTGAAGAGAGACACACACAGAGTCAGAACTGAAGAAAGACACACAGAGACAGAACTGAAGAGAGACACACACACTGAGACAGAACTGAGGAGAGACACATACACACAGACAGAACTGAAGAGAGATGCGAAGTATAAAACGGAACCCACAACTGTAAGAAGCAGGAAAGGCCGCGTATACTGGGTAACAGTGTACAGCACAGGAGGAGGATTTTCGGCCCATCCTGCCTTTGCCAGCTTTTCGAAAGGGCTACCCAATTCGTCCCAATCCTCAACTTTCTCTACATCATCCTGAAATCCCACTTTTTCCAATATTTATCCAGTTCCCCCTATTGAAATTTCCTATTGAATTTGCTTCCACCGGCCTTTCAGGCAGCACCTTCCAGATCACAACAACTTGCTGTGTGTAAAAATAAAAATTCTCTCCCCCCGCCCCCCGGAGCGTTTCCCAGTTCTCTTTAATCTGTGTCCCTCTTTCTACCGAGCTCCAGCCACTGGAAACACTTTCTCCGTATTTACTCCATCGAAGCACATTATTTGGTCTTTAAGTCAAGGAATTTCTATTCTTGCCAGAATGACCACACACAGCAGGATTGAAGTGAAAGGACATATTCCGATGGGAGTTTGACAGGATTCCATTCCTTTCCCCAAGAAAGTGCTCCCAGTAAATCGCAGTTTAGGTCCCAGGCAGCTGAAGACACGGCCGCCAATGGAGGAGTGATGGGAATCAGTGGATTCTCAAGAGGCCGGAATTGGAAGAGCGCAGAGATCTTGGAGGGTTGTGGGACTGGAGGAGTTAACAGAGGTAGGGACGTTTGTGGGGACTGGAGGACGTTACAGAGATAGAGAGAGTTGCAGGGGCTGGAGGAAGTTACAAAGATAGGGAGGGTTAGTGGAGCAGGAGGTGGTTACAGAGATAGAGAGGGTTGTAGGGGCTGACAGAGGTTTCAGAGATAGGGAGGATTGTAGGGGCTGACAGAGGTTTCAGAGATAGGGAGGATTGTAGGAGCTGGAAGGGGCCACAGAAATAGGGAGGGTTGTCGGGGCTAGAAAAGGTTACCGAGATAGAGAGGGTTCTTGGGGCTGGAGGAGTTTACAGAGCTAGGGAGGGTTGTAGGGGCTGACAGAGGTTTCAGAGATAGGGAGGATTGTCGGAGCTGGAAGGGGCCACAGAAATAGGGAGGGTTGTTGGGGCTAGAAAAGGTTACAGAGCTAGAGAGGGTTCTTGGGCCTGGAGGAGTTTACAGAGATAGGGAGGGTTGTACGGGCTGGAGGAGTTTACAGAGATAGGGAGGGTTGTAGGGGCTGACGGAGGTTTCAGAGATAGGGAGGATTGTCGGAGCTGGAAGGGGCCACAGAAATAGGGAGGGTTGTCGGGGCTAGAAAAGGTTACAGAGATAGAGAGGTTTCTTGGGCATGGAGGAGTTTACAGAGATAGGGAGAGTTGTAGGGGTTAGAGATGTTCACTGAGGTAGGGAGGGAGGGACTTGGAGGCTATAGAAGGACTTGAAAACATCTTATCGTTGTAAATACGAGGTTCAGGGAGTGGCGTCAGGACTCATTCTTGTTTATTTGAGAATGATCCATAAGGAAAGTGCACAGTGTCTCCTAGACACCAAAACAACCTTTTCAAAGGATCACCCAAGTGTTATTGACTACATTTCACAACGTTAATTTGCCTTGAGATCACAATTAATCTTGACATTATTGCGGAGC
Source organism: Scyliorhinus torazame (assembly GCF_047496885.1). Classification (NCBI taxonomy): domain Eukaryota; kingdom Metazoa; phylum Chordata; class Chondrichthyes; order Carcharhiniformes; family Scyliorhinidae; genus Scyliorhinus; species Scyliorhinus torazame. The sequence goes on from NC_092718.1 coordinate 92,082,830, forward strand.
AAGATGTTAATGTGTTTCTGCCACATTCCTCTGTGTGTTCAGACATTCTTCCTGTTAACCATGGCTCCGCCTGCATCACCCTGGTCCCTGAGTCACAGTGTGTTGCTTTGAGACCACAGCCAGAGGCTGGTTGACAAATTCCAGGCCGACACTCCCCACTGAGAGCGAGCTGCCAGCTTTCAGTCAGGCATTCCCATGTCGCTGCCTGCGTGATCTTTCTGTGCATACATTGGATGCACCGTTTCCAACATTAGAACGGAGTCCGATCTTGTACAAAGTATCTCAGAGACTGGGAAGTGGCTTTGGGATGTTCCGAGGCACTTTAGGAAAGCTAGACCTCTGCTTTATCAACTAAATATTGGTGATGTTTTATATCGATTAAACCCTTTTGATAAAATAATGCAGTTGATGTGTGAAGAGGAATAGAAAGCAGCCTCCTCTTTACCGATAAAGATTTAGTTGATTGATGAAATAAGAATACATCACATTGTTGGGAGGGCTGTTCGCACATCGCCCGTTCCATTGATCTCCCTGGCTGAGACTGTTCCAGTCGCATCACAATCCTGCTGCCATATTGGCCCCGGGATCATTTCCGATTGCACGTCCCCGCCATCAGTGATTACCGCGTATTTCCATCTCCACAACATGGTTTGATTTCACCCCGTCTTCGTTATCCTGCTGCTGAAACTCTCGCTGACGCCTTTGTTACCTGGAAATTAACTATTCCAACACACCTCTGGCAGGTCCCCCACATTATACCCTCCATAGGCAGGTCATCCTTAACTCAGCTGCCTGTGTCTTATTGAGGGGGAGGGGGTGCACAAAGGGAATGGGGGGAATGCTTCTCGGGCAGCTGAAAGCAATTTTCAACATCTCCCCTCCTTTTTAACCCCAGGGCAGTGTTCTCGCTCAGGGTATTTTTCCCGGGTCCATGTGGCTGCTGCCATGTTGAGATCAGGATGTCGCGGGTCATGTATTGAGTTAATTGAGCATCAGTTCTGCGTCTTGTCAGAGCAAGCTCCCACAGCTACACCGTAAATGGTGTTTTACACTTCTCCTAGCTCTAGAACTCTGCCTCATAGAATCATAGAATCCCTACAGTGCAGAAGGAGGCCATTCGGCCCATCAAAGCTGGGAACTGGGCCGACCGGTCCTTTGTCCCCTTCACTGTCAGGTCAGATTACCTGAAGGTGCTGGGGATATGGTTCGGAGCTGCTGGGGCATGCACCAAAACCTGGGAGGAGCGCATAGCAAAGGCAAGGCAGAAACTGGGCTGGTGGGAGCAACGCTCCCTCTCCATTGCGGGCAAAACCCTGGTCATCAGGTGTGAGGTACTCTCGGTGCTACTGCACGTGGCGAAGGTCTGGCCCATAACCCGACCCTACGCCGCAGCAGTCACCTGAGCCATCTTCAAATTCATCTGGAGATCCAAGATGGACCGTGTCCGAAGGGACACCATGTACAAACCTCTGGAGAAGGGAGGGCGGAACGTACCCAACACCTCCCTCATCCTGTTGGCCACCTTTGTGTCCAGCTGCATCAAGCTGTGCGTGGACCCCAGTATGCAAACACCAAGTGTCACTACATACTGAGGTTCTACCTGTCCCCGGTGTTACGAAGGATGGGCCTGGCCTCATTGCCGCGGAACGCTCCAAGTAGTTGGACCGTACCGTACCACCTGTCCTTCGTGGAAAAGTTTTTGAAGAAAAACACCTTTGACCACAAGGCAATGAAGCAGTGGTCAGCACGTAATGTCCTCGAGGCCCTCAGGGAAAAGGAGACCGTGGAGGACGTTGGATGGTTCCCTGAGCAGACTGCCAGAGTCATCTGGCAGAACGCCTCATCACCAGAACTTTCAAACAAGCACCAAGACCTAGCTTGGCTGGTGGTGAGAAGGGCCCTCCCTGTCAGATTCTTCATGCACACCCGAAGGCTCTGCGCCAATGCACGCTGCCATCGGAGTGGCTGTGGGGGAAATGAGACAGTCACACACCTCCTTGTGGAATGTGCCTTTGCAAAGAAGGTCTGGAGAGAGATGCAGTGGTATTTGTCAAGGTTTATCCCGAACAGATCTGTGACACAGGACTCTGTGCTCTACGGACTGTTTCCAGGGACACACACCGAGACAAATATCAACTGCTGCTTGAAGGTCATCAACTCGGTGAAAGACGCTCCTTGGTCTGCCCGAAACTTGCTGATCTTCCAGTGCAAAGAATTGTCCTCGACCGAGTGTTGCAGACTGGCACATTCCAAGGTCCAGGACTACGTGCTGAGGGACGCACTCAAGCTTGGGGCAGCTGCCGCCAAGGCGCAATGGGGAAAGACCACTGTGTAAGGTCTTTCCAGCAAATATACACCGAGGGGCGGGTAACAGTGTAAACCCCCCTCGGTCTGGGCCACCAACACTCCAATGTATAAAATAAACATGACAATGTAAATATTTAAGAAGGAATTGTAATGTAAAGAGTGATATGTGTATAATATCATCAAAATTGAATGGAAGAAAGTCAAGGCAATGTGTAACTCTGCCGGAAATGTAGTCAAGAAAATTTGAAATGTTTCTGTAATGCTTATGATAAATTTTATGAATAAAGTATATTTTTTTGAATAAAAAAAAAATTTAAAAATCAGAGCTGCACCGACCATTTGAAAGACCACTCTACACAGATACAATCCCCGCTCTATCACTGTTACCCAACCTAACCTTTTGGACACGAAGGGACAATTTATTATGGCCAATCCACCTAACCCACACATCATGGACAGTGGGAAGAAACCGAAGCAGCTGGAGGAAACCCATGTAGACACGGAGAGAAAGTGCAACCTCCAGACAGTCACCCGAGGCTGGAATTGTACCCGGGTCCCTGGCGCTGTGAGGCAGCAGTGCTAACCACTGTGCCACCGTGCCGCCTCAATTGATCAGAATTCTTTATGTGCCTCATGGTTCACCATCAATCCTTTCAGTGATAGGGCCTGGGGCCTAGGACCACAGCATAGTCTTATTAAGGCCTTATTGATGACTGGCAGATTGCAGACAATAAAATGTTTGTTAAATTTCAATAATGTGTAAACTAATTGAGTGAAAGTATTCTCGCTACCTCACAAAGAGTATTTTAATTTATTTTTAAAAATAAATTTAGAGTACCCAATTCAATTTTTCCAATTAAGGGGCAATTTAGCGTGTTCAATCCACCTACCCTGCACATCTTTGGGTTGTGGGGGCGAAACCCACGCAAACACAGGGAGAATGTGCAACCTCCACACGGACAGTGACCCAGAGCCGGGATCGAACCTGGGACCTCGGCGCCGTGAGGCTGCAGTGCTAATCACTGCGCCACCGAGCTGCCCATCGAGTATTTTAATTTAATAGGTTGGGAATGCTTGAACAGAGCAGAGGAAAACCGAGAAGCCTGAAAAGGTGAGGGCCTAAAAATACAACAGAGTCATCAGCCCAGGTTTGGACAGAGCCATTGTGGCCTCACAATTAGCAGGTTCAGGAAACTCGGCGTGGCGACTGTGGACACAGTCCAGCGCCGCCACAGTCGGCAGAGGGCCGATCCGCGAGCGGGGGGGGGGCATTATTCAGGGCTGGGAGCACTGTGAGGGTTGGTCCGGGGCGGGCGAGCCAGCTGAAGGGGAGACTATTTCGCGGGCCGGGTCTGAGGGCTACGTCCGGTATGAAGCACGGTGCAGCCACCGACCCGGCAATTCTCCGGGACGTATCGGCAGCTAGAGCCGGGTGCTCTACGCTGCCGTCCTGTTAGCCGCCAGCAAAACGGGGAATCTGTGGCCACTTTGCGCCAGTTTTCCTGGTGTATGATGCCACCGTTCCCACTCCGGCGTGGGGACATAACCCCAGAATCGAATAATCCAGCCTAGGAGCTACTTTATCCAGGCCTGCACACCCATTGTAGAACAGAGGGAGTGCTGCATTGTCCATAGGATCAGTACTGAGGGAGTGCTGCATTGTCCATAGGATCAGTACTGAGGGAGTGCTGCACTGTCCATAGGATCAGTACTGAGGGAGTGCTGCACTGTCCATAGGATCAGTACTGAGGGAGAGCTGCATTGTCCATAGGATCAGTACTGAGGGAGTGCTGCATTGTCCATAGGATCAGTACTGAGGGAGTGCTGCACTGTCCATAGGATCAGTACTGAGGGAGTGCTGCACTGTCCATAGGATCAGTACTGAGGGAGAGCTGCATTGTCCATCGGATCAGTGCTGAGGGAGTGCTGCATTGTCCATAGGATCAGTACTGAGGGAGTGCTGCACTGTCCATAGGATCAGTACTGAGGGAGTGCTGCACTGTCCATAGGGTCAGTACTGAGGGAGTGCTGCACTGTCCATAGGATCAGTACTGAGGGAGTGCTGCACTGTCAGAGGGTCAGTGCTGAGGGAGTGCTGCAGTGTCAGAGTGTCAGTACTGAGGGAGTACTGCACTGTCAGAGGGTCAGTACTGAGGGAGTGCTGCAGTGTCAGAGGGTCAGTACTGAGGGAGTGCTGCACTGTCAGAGGGTCAGTACTGAGGGAGTGCTGCACTGTCAGAGGGTCAGTACTGAGGGAGTGCTGCAGTGTCAGAGCGTCAGTACTGAGGGAGTACTGCACTGTCAGAGGGTCAGTACTGAGGGAGTGCTGCACTATCAGAGGGTCAGAACTGAGGGAGTGCTGCACTGTCAGAGGGTCAGTACTGAGGGAGTGCTGCACTGTCAGAGGGTCAGTATTGAGGGTGTGCTGCACTGTCAGAAGGTCAGTACTGAGGGAATACTGCAGTATCAGAGCGTCAGTACTGAGGGAGTACTGCACTGTCAGAGGGTCAGTACTGAGGGAGTGCTGCACTGTCAGAGGGTCAGTACTGAGGGAGTGCTGCATTGCCTGAGTGCCAGTACTGAGGGCGTACTGCACTGCACTGTCAGAGGTCAGTACTGAGGGAGTGCTGCACTGTCAGAGGGTCAGTACTGAGGGTGTGCTGCACTGTCAGAGAGTCAGTATTGAGGGAGTGCTGTACTGTCAGAGGGTCAGTACAGAGGGAGTGCTGGCCTGTCAGTGGGTCAGTATTGAGGGAGTGCTGCACTGTCAGAGGGTCAATACTGAAGGAGTGCTGCATTGTCAGAGTGCCAGTACTGAGGGCGTACTGCACTGCACTGTCAGAGGTCAGTACTGAGGGAGTGCTGCATGGTCGGTTGGTCTGTACTGCTTTTCTATTTTTGTGCGGGTTCCCCGGGGAGTGTGTCAGTACTTATAGGGGTACGAGGGTGTGGGTGAATATTTACAGAGGGGTCCCAGTTTTGTATTCATACTTACAGGGTGGCCACAGGAGTTTGTCAATATTTTCTGTGCATCCTGGGAATCGTGTTAATATTAACCCTTTCTCTCTCGGATTGTATCAATGTTGACAGGGGATTCTCCTCTCACTGATGTTTGAGACTGGCAGACACTGACGAACTTTAACCCACTGTGGTTTTTATCACAATGTCAGTGCTTACGTTGTGGAATGTTGACTATTGATGAGAGTTGTGTAAACTTAATCTGCAGTTGATGAATTGCAACACGGGTGAGGTGTATTGGGATGTGAAAGGTAAGGCTGAAAACACTCCCAAAAAAGACTTCATGTCGATGCAGGTTTGATGGGCTCTTTGAACACATGACGCCCACTGAGGAGGTTTGAATGTTTCTGTTAATCATCTGTTTCCCAAGTTAAATATCCAGTTTATTTTGGGAGCAATAGTTCCTGAAATAAACGTGGGGTGTAACTCCTGTGGAGGTGATCCACTGTCTGACTTTAATGACTCAAAATCACAGCCAGTCCCTGTTCACAGCCCCTATTCTCAATGACCCACATCGCTCAGCAATATCTCACCCTCAGCGTCTCAACTCTCTGCTGTCAAGATATTGGAGTAAAAGGAAGATTCAAGAATTCAGTAAAAGCAAGATTAAAAATAAAATTGGGATGGAAGAAAGTAAAGAATTGGATAAAAGGGGACCCGATGAGTGGAGCTGTCTGAAGGGGTGTTTTTGAAATGCAAAGTTAGTGCAGTAGCAGGAAACAAGTGTTTCCCGAGGTGACTAGGGGGTGAACAATGGCGTATAGAAATAGGTGCCAGAACCTTAGAAGAGGTGAGTTCAAAGTGGAGAGTTAACAAAATAATTTGGATCTATATGCTAAAAGCCTGGTCGACGGGGTTATCCAAATTGGGTACATCAAACGAGGGAAACGATGGGTGTAATTCTCCAGCCATTGGGAGTCCCTCTTCCCACCGGCAGCAAACCACCACCCATGAGTTTACCGGCGGTGTGGGACAGCTTCAATGGAAAATCCCATTCGCAAGCGGCGGGAAGAGAGAACCCCACCACCAGCGAATGGTGTACTGCCAAGAAACACGGGCGGGATTCTCCGACCCCCCGCCGGGTCGGAGAATCGCCGGGGGCTGGCGTGAATCCCGCCCCCGCCGGTTGCCGAATTCGCCGGCACCGGAGATTCGGCGGGGGCGTGATTCCCGCCCCCGCCGGTTGGCGGCCCCCCCCCCCCAGCGATTCTCCGGCCGCGATGGGCCGAAGTCCCGCTGCTCGAATGCCTGTCCTGCCGGCGTGGATTAAACCACCTCTCTTACCGGCGGGACAAGGCGGCGCGGGCAGGCTCCGGGGTCCTGGGGGGGGCACGGGGCGATCTGGCCCCGGGGGGTGCCCCCACGGTGGCCTGGCCCGCGATCGGGGCCCACCGATCCGCGGGCGGGCCTGTGCCGTGGGGGCACTCTTTTCCTTCCGCCTTCGCCATGGTCTCCACTATGGCGGAGGCGGAAGAGACCCCCTCCACTGGGCATGCGCGGGGTGCCGTGAGCGGCCGCTCCCGCGCATGCGCCGCCCGGCAAAGTCAGTTTCGCGCCAGCTGGCGGGGCACCAAAGGCTTTTCCCGCCAACTGGCGGGGCGGAAATCAGTCTGGCGCGGGCCTAGCCCCTCAAGGTTAGGGCTCGGCCCCTCAAGATGCGGAGGATTCCGCACCTTTGGGGCGGCGCGATGTCGGACTGATTCACGCCGTTTTTGGCGCCGATCGGCGGACATCGCGCCGATTGCGGAGAATCCTGCCCCTGGTGTCTGGGGGACTGGAGAATCGAGCCCAGCGTATCTATAGCAGGGTTACTGAATACAGTAGGAGAGGAGCAGTTAGTACCATAACCAAACTCAGCTGGAGGAAGCAGGCTCTATCGAAAACCAGTTGGTGCTGAAAACCGCTATTTAAAAACTCTCGCAAAGATGGAACACTACGCTGAACTGAAAACAGGTTTTATGCGTGGTAACTATATGCTGGATTCAGCTCATAGAATTATATATTATTGGATGTTGTTGTTAAAACAACAGAGTTCGGGAAAGGTAGGTAATTAGAAACAAGGGCTAACTTCAGGAGATACTGGGCGGGATTCTCCGGCTGTGTCTGCCTGGTGACCGGAGAATCCCGCCCACTGTGTGTGTGTGTAGCCATATTGTGTTAAGTGCACTGCTGTAGTGTCATCTTTCTGGTTGTGTGTTTCTTTTAAGTTGATAAATATTCTTTATTAATTGATTGCAACAAGACTAGACTGTTCCTCACTGGTTTGCTTATCTTTCCTCACATTATACCCAAATTGAAAATATACACTGCTGAGAATCCGTGTTCTGGGTTACACTTCTGGGTTTTGGGTTACCCTCTCTTGTAACATCCGTAGAGCTCATATGCGTAAATCAAGTTTGTACATAATGTTATGCATGTCCTCCGACCACTAGGTGGCAGTGTTAACCCACCATGACCCTGTGGCTGGGAGTTGGAAATAGGTCATGCTAGGGGATCTCCTGGTAGGCAGGGGATGGTGCCATCCTAGATAAACCGGCGCCGTCGGTTGGAGGACCTGCGGGAGAATGAACATGTGGTCAGTGGGAGAGATGGGACAGTCTGTATGGCAGTAGCTCTATAATAGACAATTAGTGTTAGTGGTTCATTATCTTATTTATTCCAGTTATCTTTATCAGGCAGTTGTTTAATAATAAATTATTTAAACTGGATATTCTGTAGTTCATGATTCACTTTGGCCAGTCTACAGAACATGACATGCACCATGGTATTGAAGCCCTCAGCGATGCTCCTCAGTAATTTGGCCATGCTCTGCAGTATCTTGGCAATGCCCACCTGCGACGGGGACAAGCTCCGCAGCGCTATTCCCATCTGAGAGCGGGGCATGTCCTGCAGAGCCTCATCAAGGTTAGCCTGGTACTTGTCATGTCCCCCAGCGAGTCGGGCATTCTGCTGAAACCCTCAGCCATTGCCGTCACCGACTGCACGATGCCTTGGATACCTCCATTAATGGTGCTGTGGCGTGCACCAGGCTCTCCACTGCGGTCGCCATCCTAGCAGTGTTGGCCTCGGTGCCACGCAATGCCCGCGACATCTCCTGCGCCTGCAGCCTCGGGGACTCCTCCAATCGGGTATGGACCTGCTGAGTGTTGCTGACATCTCCCTCTGACTGTCCCGGCCGCACCCTCACATCTCCGTCAGCTCCGGGATAGTGTGTTCCAGGGGCTCAGCATCTAGCTGAGACTCAGCTGGGTCCTGGAATCCAGCAGACCCCCGACTGCTGTCTCACCTGGAGGTTCCTGCCTCTACCTAATATACATTAGCAACTGTGTGGTGCTCACTAGATTGTGCCCCAGAAGCCTGACCACTAACATTTCCCCCCCGAGGTGTGTCTCCCTGAGCTGGTGGAGGGTGGGGATAATAGCTGTGCCAATTGTGGCATCCTCAGAGCTCTCCTCCGAGGTGGTCTCCTGGGAAGCAGGGGATGGGGCTGTCCTAGATGGGCCGGTGATGGGATTGGCTGTGCCAGTGCTGTTTAAGTGCTTCTCGATCTTGTTAGCGGGGAGCAGTTGGCGAGCGCGGTCCCAGCGAATTGGCTGGTGATCCTTCAATTGCACCGTGAAGCCCGGGGGGCCTCGTTAAGTGGACCGATTAACATTGTATTGTGTTTGCGGCCTTGCCAGGCCGGGAACCTCGCAGCAGTTCCCATGCACAACCACACTTAAAATTCTTTCCGAAGAATCACGCCCCTGGAGGAAAGAGCCGGGGGCAAAGTGGGGAGTAATTGGAGAGATCCTTCAAAGAGCCAGCACAGTGCACGAAGGACCGAATGGTCTCCCCCTGTGCTGTAGGAGTCTATACATTCCAGAAAACCGAGACTACAAACAAAATTAACATGGTATAGTGAGTAATACAAACTGAGGGACACTCCTAGTTTTGTAACTCTAACCGAAACTTGGCAGGATTCTTAATGTGCCTGAGATTTGATTATCAGTCTTATTAGTGGTAAAGGTTGGGGCCTAGGACCACAAGCTAGTCCTAGACAAGCCATTAATGAAGAATGATAAACTGGAGACATTAAAATGTTTGTCCCATTCACTGATTTTTAAACTAATTGGGGGAAAGTATGTTTGTCAACACACGCAGACTAATGGTATGTCCAAAATACTTCCCACTCAAGCCACAAAGGTTGGAGAGTGATTGTCAACAATGTCACTCAATGAGCAGTGAAAGCGGGCACCCCCGGGTCTCTCTCCGTTTTTAAAGCTTAATGAGTGACTTCCGTTAATGCGGAGAAACTGGGAGAAGCTGGGATTGTTCTCTTTGGAGCAGGGAAGGTTAAGGGGGAGATTGAATCAAGGCGTTCAAATTCATGAGGTGGGGTTTGGAGAGAGTAAATCAGGAGAAAGTGTTTCAGTTAGCAGGAGGGTGGATAACCATACGGACACAGATTGAAGAGAATCGGTAAAAGAACCAAAGGGGAATGAGGAGAATTTTCATTTTACACAGCGAGTTGTAATGATCTAGAAGGTGCTGCCTGAAAGGGCGGTGGAAGCAGATTCAACAGGAACTTTCAAACGGGGAGATTGGAGAAATACTTGGAAATTAAAGAATTTGGAGGACTATGGAGGATTTAGGGGGCAGGGTGGTGAGTGGGACCTGTTAGACCGGTCCATCAAAGGGCTGGCACAGATAGGATGGCCTCCTCCTGTGCTATAAGATTCGATAAACCCCATTCACTGCTTGCATCAAATTGGAAAATATTTTGAGGTAAATCATTGTACCTGCCATTTGTTTCCATGGTTCCAGACGACATTAATTCTGTTCATGTTAACCGTTACCACGGACACTCTTGTAACTGTTTAGCTTTCTATTTTAGCTGTCACACTGACAATTTTCAATTTCCTTACCCTGCTCTCGCTGATAACGTAACAAGGTTTCCTCCCAGAAATACGTTTTAATGGATTTTAATATTATTAATAGGCCTCCCCTTCACATGATCACCCCTCACTAAATTTTCATACCTCGCTGCTGCGACGTCACAGCGACGAGGTTTACAACAGGTTGATAAAGACGGGAAACAGTCGAGGGGTTTCCGCTGGAGGTGCCAAGGTAAATATAGCCCCCAGGGGAAGAGAGACATGGCGGGACACTACCCCGGCACTGCTCCACGGTACTGTCTGCTTGCAACCTGTCAGTGCCGATATGTGCTCCCATGCTGCCAGGAAACCCACGGGTAGGGGGTGTGCTGCCGGCGGGAAAAGAGAATCCGAGAAGCCGGAGAATTCCGGCCTTTGGTTCCACTGCCTTTTGAGGAAGAGAAACAGACGGCCCACTGAGAGGATTTTGTTTTCCTCACCTCTAACCTAAACGGGCAACCGCTTATTTCGCAGTGCCGAGGTGGATCCTTTGGGGAACCCAATTGAGCGGGGTTCCAATTACATCTGGTGGGGGGGGGGGGGGTGAGGCAGAGGAAAGGCGGATGCCTTTGAAAAGGGGGGGGGGGCTCGACAGTGAGCTGTGGGGGGATTTGGCAGTGAGGTGGGGTGGCGTAGTGCCCATGATAATGCCACGGCGGGCGGTTGAACTCCCGAAACCTTTGTGGTAGATGGGTGGGGTGGAGAGTCCCCGATAATTGTGCGGTGTGGGGGGGGGGGGATGTCGGCCCAATTAGTGCGGTGGGAGTCCTCCATGTCCGTGGGAAGAGCTTAAGCTCAGTGCTGATCGAGGCACTCTTTAAGGAAGGTACGCCGAAACCTGTGGAGCCAGCCTTGCCAGCTCTGTCAGGCCCCGCCTAACCCGACTGACACGTAAACCACAGCGCCTGACATTTTTAGAGGAAGATCTGGGGCGTCATTCTCCGACCCCCCGCCGGGTCGGAGAATCGCAGGGGGCTGGCGTGAATCCCGCCCCCGCCGGTTGCCGAAGTCTCCAGCACCGGAGATTCGGCGGGGGCGGGAATCGCGCTGGTTGGCGGGCCCCCCCGCTCGATTCTCCGGCCCGGATGGGCCGAAGTCCCGCTGATAAATTGCCTGTCCCGCCGGCGTGGATTAAACCACCTTTTGAACGCTGGGACAAGGTGGCGTGGGCGGGCTCCGGGGTCCTGGGGGGGGCGCGGGGTGATCTGGCCCCGGGGGGTGCCCCCACGGTGGCCTGGCCCGCGATCGGGGCCCACCGATCCGCGGGCGGGCCTGTGCCGTGGGGGCACTCTTTCCCTTCCGCCTCCGCCACGGTCTCCACCATGGCGGAGGCGGAAGAGACTCCCTCCACTGCGCATGCGGGGGAAACTGTCAGTGGCCGCTGACGCACCCGCGCATGCGCCGCCCGGGGATGTCATTTCCGCGCCAGCTGGCGGGGCAACAAAGGCCGTTTCCGCTCGCTGGCGGGGCGGAAATTCCTCCGCCGCCGTCCTAGCCCCTCAATGTTGGGGCTCGGCCCCCAAAGATGCGGGGCATTCCGCACCTTTGGGGCGGCGCGATGCCCGTCTGATTGGCGCCGTTTTGGGCGCCAGTCGGCGGACATCGCGCCGTTTCGGGAGAATTTCGCCCGACGTCTAAAAACCTGGCAGTGCATCTTGAGAGATATACGCCAATTTTCAACCAGGGCCTGACACTGGCAAATTATGGGAAAATTCCGCCCAAAGACCCTAGGGCAGGATTATCCGGCCTCCCAGTAGCGGCGTACCATTCCCAGGCAGCAGGATTCTCTACTCCTGCCGCTTGCAAATGGGATTTCCCATTGAAGCCACCCCACGCCATCGGGAAACCCACGGACAGACTGGAGGGGTGCTGCTGGCGTGAAACGGGAATCCAAAAAGCCGGAAAATTCCGGCCTTTATTTCCACTGCCTTTTGCGGAAGAGACACTCACGGCCCTCTGAGAGAACTTTGTGTTCCTCACATCTGTCTTAAATGGGCGACTGCTTATTTTGCGGCCATACAGATTAGGACCAGGAGTAGGCCACTCGGCCCCTCGAGCCTGCAGTAACTCCTAATTCTAGATTCTCCGACAATAAGAAACATCCTCTTCACAACCACCCTGTCATACACTTCAGAACCTTATGCGTTTCAATCAAATCAGCTCTTCCTCTTTCAGAATCCAGCGGACACAAGCCTAGCCTGTCCGGTCTTTATTCATAAGACAAACCGCCCATGCCGGGTATGCTCGTACGTACTGCCTCAAATCCAAGTTCATCCTTTTCTTAAATGTGGAGACCAAAACTTCAAGCAGTATTCTGGATGTGGCCTCACCAAAACCTCTGCAACTACAACAAGACTTCTTTAGTCCTGTGACCCAATCCCCTCACAATGAAGGTCATCGTGACACCTTCCCTCCTAACTGCTCACTGCACCAGCATGTTCATATTCTCTGAACCTTCTTTGCAGTGCCCCCTCCGAGAGTAAGGAGACCAAAACTGTACCTCCAGCGAAAGGGGATAGGGTGGAGGTTTTGGGGATAGGGTGGGAGCGAGGGCTTAAGTGGGTCGGTGCAGACTCGATGGGCTGAATGGACTCCTTCTCACTGTATGTTCTATGTTCTATTTATGTTCTATGAAAGCCTTGAAAACAGGCTCGAGATTCATTTCAAGCCTGATGGCAAATCAAACATATTTATTTTGAAATGATTGAAGTGTCTGATATTGGGCTGCATGGGAACAAAGTGGTTAGCAATGCTGCCTCACAGTGCCAGGGATCTGGGCTCAATTCTAGCCTTGGGTCACTGCCTGTTTGTACATTCTCCCCATGTCTGCTTGAATTCCTCCGGGTGCTCCGGTTTCCTCTCACAGTCCATGGATGTGCAGATTAGCCATGATAAATTGACCCTAAGTGTCTAGGGATGTGTAGGTTAGGTTATGGGGTTACAGGGATAGGGGGGAGTGGGCGAGGATGGAGTGCTCATTCAAAGGGTCGTTGTAGACTTGATGGCCCGAATGGCATCCTTCTGCACAGTAGAGATTCTATGACTGCCCTATTTACATGCCATTTTCAATGGGAGAGAGGCATATTGGAAAGGGAAATTTTAATCTTGGCTTTATGTGAGAACAGCATGTTTGATAGCCCAGTGAAAATGCGCTGGATGAGTAGAATCAACATTTCCCACATGAAGTGAAAAGAAAATTGCTAACAGAACAACGCTGTGTTGACAGTCTTTGATGCGCTCACTCTGCAGATTCAGTTACGTTGATTTCAATGACAAGAGCATAAGAGAGCACCAGGTGATACCAATCGTTTCGGCTCCTCGGAAACACAACTTCCTACCTTCAAGTTTCCTCAATAGCTTTCATTCTTCTACACTGCAAAGTGCACAAAGGTGGATTTGGGGAATGCTTACAGACTACTATGTCCAGACTTCCACAAGGCACTTGGCAAAGTTCCACATGAAAGGCTGTTAGTTGAGTCAAAGCTGTGGGGTTTCAGGCTAAATCTTGGAGAAAGGATTATAAATTGGAGGAGAGGTTGATACATGTCCCTCAGACTTTGGGGTTCAGCCCTTTACTTCTGCCACTTCCACCTGTCACTGAGAGACCAGAACTGGAGCCAGTATTGGGGTGAGGACTAACCAGAAACTTTGACAATTTTAGTGCTAACTCACTGACCTCCTGTGGCTCTCAGTCCCCTAATATCTTTCCTAACTTTGAAATCACCCGCTGCTCCTCGAACCCTCCCAATCTCTGAAATCTCCGACAGCCCCTACAACCATCCCTATCTCTGTAACCTCCTCCGGCCTCTATAATCATCCCTATCTCCATAACCTCCTCCAGCCCCTACAGTCCTCCCTATCCCTGTAACCGCCTCCAGCCTTTATAACCCTCCCTATCCCTGTAACCATCTCCAGCCTCCAGAACTCTCTCTATATCCGTAATCTCCTCCGGCCCCAGTAATCTTCCCTATCTCTGTAACCTCCTCCAGCACCTACAACCCTCCCTCTCTCTCTAATCTCCTCTAGCCTCTACAACCCTCCCTACCTCTGTAGCCCCCTCCAGCCTCTACAACCCTCCCTTATCCTGGATCTTCCTCCAGCCTCTACAATCCTCCCAACCTCTCTCGCCTCCTCCAGCCTCTAAAGCCCTCTGGGATCTCTGCTCTGGTCCAATTCCAGCCTCTTGAGCATTTCCCAATTCCCACCGCTCCACCATTGGCAGCTGTGCCTTCAGCTGCCTGGGCCCTAAGTTCTGGAATTCCCTCCCAAACCTCTCCACCCATTTCTCTCTCTCCATCATTAAGATACTCCTTAAAAGCGACCGCTCTGACCGAGGATTTGGTCACCTGTCCCTAATATCTCCTGATGTGGCTCGGCGTCAGATTTTATTTGATAATTGTATTTGTGGAGCATCGTGGGATGTTTAATTAATTTCCAGGGGCAAGGGGCAGCACGGTGGTGCAGTGGGTTAACCCTGCAGCCTCACGGCGCCGAGGTCCCAGGTTCGGTCCCGGCTCTGGTTCACTGTCCGAGTGGAGTTTGCACATTCTCCCCGTGTCTGCGTGGGTTTCGTTCCCACAACCCAAAGATGTGCAGGGCTGTTGGATTGGCCACGCTAAATTGCCCCATAATTGGAAAAAATGAATTGGGTACTCTGCATTTATATTTTTAAAAAAATAAGGGGCAATATAAATGAAAGTTGTTGTTGCTGTTATGATAAAAACGTTTGATACATTCAATGGAAAACTGAATAGGACCATGAGGGAGGACCAAGAGGTAATTATGAGGGAGTGAGATGAGGCCGAATGGCTCGAGCGGAGCAGAATCACCAGCAGGGAGCGCTACACTGTCACAGGGTCAGTACTGAGGGAGCGCTGCACTGTCAGAGAGTCAGTACTGAGGGAGTGCTGCACTGTCAGAGGGTCAGTACTGAGGGAGTGCTGCACTGTCAGAGGGTCAGTATTGAGGGAGTGCTGCACTGTCAGAGGGTCAGTACTGAGGGAGTGCTGCACTGTCAGAGGGTCAGTACTGAGGGAGTGCTGCACTGTCACATCGTCAGTACTGAGGGAGTGCTGCACTTCCAGAGAGTCAGTACTGAGGGAGTGCTGCACTGTCAGAGGGTCAGTACTGAGGGAGTGCTGCACTGTCAGAGAGTCAGTACTGAGGGACTGCTGCACTGTCAGAGAGTCAGTACGGAGGATGTGCTGCACTGTCAAAGGGTCAGTACTGAGGGAGCACTACATTGTCAGAGGGTCAGTACTGAGGATGTGCTGCACTGTCAGAGGTTCAGTATTGAGGGAGCGCTGCACTGTCAGAGGGTCAGTACTGAGGGACTGCTGCACTGTCAGAGAGTCAGTACGGAGGATGTGCTGCACTGTCAGAGGGTCAGTACTGAGGGTGTGCTGCACTGTCAGAGGGTCAGTACTGAGGGAACACTGCACTGTCAGAGGGTCAGTACTGAGGGAGTGCTGCACTGTCAGAGGTTCAGTATTGAGGGAGCGCTGCACTATCAGAGGGTCAGTACTGAGGGACTGCTGCACTGTCAGAGAGTCAGTACGGAGGATGTGCTGCACTGTCAGAGGGTCAGTACTGAGGGAGCACTACATTGTCAGAGGGTCAGTACTGAGGATGTGCTGCATTGTCAGAGGGTCAGTACTGAGGGAGTGCTGCGGTGTCAGAGGGTCAGTACTGAGGGACTGCTGCACTGTCAGAGAGTCAGTACGGAGGATGTGCTGCACTGTCAGAGGGTCAGTACTGAGGGAGTGCTGCACTGTCAGAGGGTCAGTACTGAGGGAACACTGCACTGTCAGAGGGTCAGTACTGAGGGAGTGCTGCACTGTCAGAGGTTCAGTATTGAGGGAGCGCTGCACTGTCAGAGGGTCAGTACTGAGGGAACACTGCACTGTCAGAGGGTCAGTACTGAGGGAGTGCTGCACTGTCAGAGGTTCAGTATTGAGGGAGCGCTGCACTATCAGAGGGTCAGTACTGAGGGACTGCTGCACTGTCAGAGAGTCAGTACGGAGGATGTGCTGCACTGTCAGAGGGTCAGTACTGAGGGAGCACTACATTGTCAGAGGGTCAGTACTGAGGATGTGCTGCATTGTCAGAGGGTCAGTACTGAGGGAGTGCTGCGGTGTCAGAGGGTCAGTACTGAGGGAGTGCTGCGGTGTCAGAGGGTCAGTACTGAGGGAGCGCTGCACTGTCAGAGAGTCAGTACGGAGGATGTGCTGCACTGTCAGAGGGTCAGTACTGAGGGAGTGCTGCACTGTCAGAGGGTCAGTACTGAGGGAACACTGCACTGTCAGAGGGTCAGTACTGAGGGAGTGCTGCACTGTCAGAGGTTCAGTATTGAGGGAGCGCTGCACTGTCAGAGGGTCAGTACTGAGGGAGTGCTGCAGTGTCAGAGGGTCAGTACTGATGGAGTGCTGCAGTGTCACAGGGTCAAACAAAGAACAAAGAACAAAGGTCAGTACGGAGTGAATTCTCTTCAGTGTCCTGGGCCAATATTTATCCCTCAACCAATGTCACTAAAAAATACCAATGACGTGTGTCATTATTACATTGCTATTTGTGGGATCTTGCTCTGCACACATTCACTGCCACATTTCCTACATTACAATAGGGACTTCATTGGGAGATGCTGAGGTGGTGAAAGTTATTCCAGGAATGAAAATCCTGTCTTTCGCAATCCACATTGTGTTGTTGATTTGGGGATTGCTCCAGGTTGTATCCTCAGACTTACCCAGGGCTGTAACCATTCTACTGTTCGTACAAGGCGCAATCGGTGGTAGAACTGCCGCCTGAGTAACAGCTCGGTTGTGTGATTTCCATTCTTCACGGAAGCACTCACAAAAGAGCCTTCTGGAGGAGACTAATAGGGCGGGATTCAATACCGCGCCACACCCGCTTTCTGGTGCGGCGCGCCACCGTCGGCAGCGGGATCCTCTGTGCCGGCAGCCGGCCACTGCTGTTTCCCATTGTGGGCACCCCATGCCGTTGGGAAATGCGGGCGTGAGTGTGCTGCCGGCGAAACGGAGGATCCCGCCATGGAGAATCCAGCCTATAGTGTATTTATCAAATCACAGAATCAGTCCGACACAGACCATTCAGTCCCTCGCAGCTGTACTAACTCTCCGAAAGAGCAATTTCTCGAGTGCCACTCCCCCTGCTTCTGTCCATAGCCTTTGTATGTTTACTCTTTCCTGGCTAATAATCCCAATGCTCTTTCCAGTTCCTCGATTGAACCTGCCTCCCCCACACTCTCAGGCGGTGCGTTCCCGATCCTAACCACTCTCTGGGTGATAAAGTTTCCCCTTGTGTTCCCATTGCATCTTCCACCAATCACCTTAAATCTGTGTTCCCTCTGGTTCCCAGTCCTTCCCCCAATGGGAACAGTTTCTCTCTCTGTCCCCTCTGTCCAGACCACCACCCCACCCCCACCCTCGTGATTGTGATCACTCCGATCAAATCTCCCTCTCCACCTTCTCTTCTCCCGAGGAAAACAGTCCCAGAATCCCAAATCGATCCCAGTCACTCAAATCCCTCATCGCTGGAATAAAAACAGGAAATCCTCAAAAAATGTTTCCAACATTTTCTGGTTTTAATTTCAAGATTTTGGTATCCGCAGTCATTTGCTTTTGTTTCTTATCCCTGGAACCATTCTCGCTAATCTTTCTCCGCACCCTCCGCCCTCCCCCACTCCCCCCTCCCTCTAAAGCCTCCATGTCATCCGTAAAGTGTGGCCCCCAGAACTGGACGTAATGCTCTCATTTAATTTTGTGATTCTGCCCCTTTGGTGCTTTGACACAGTCATGAATATAAAGGACACACACAGAGAAGCTGCAGATTAAATAGGTTTAATAATTCAGATCTATCCTGATCAGGACAGGACACACACTCCAACAAAAAAACAATTAAAAAGGGTTCGCTGTGATTATGAATCTATAAGTCTGAGATCGGAGAAGCGTTTCCAAACAAGGACTCCATTTTGAAATGATTCACTGTCGCTCTTCAATACTGGAAAATATTTCTCAGACGGCTGGTGAACTGTTTGTAGAAATGTCTGGAATTAAAAATATAAAAATCAGTCGCTTTGCCTTTTTTTTGAAGAACTATACTGTTAGAATGACCAAGGCAGAGAGAGGGATACCTGCTCATTCAGGGCAGTGTGCTGGTCAGGTCTCACACTATCTACTCGGTTCATTTTCAACCGTCAAGACACAAGGAGATATTGAACTGCAGTAGGCAGCGAAAGAAAGCTTCAGGGGTCTAGCCTCAGCAACGGAGTGATTGTGTTGTGACAAGGGACGGGATGAAAAGTGTAGACCGAGAGGGGTGCAAGATAGTGACTTGCTCTGAAAAAATAAGACTCCAAGAACAGGTATAGCACAGGGTTAGATACAGAGTAAAGCTCTCTTTACACTGTCCCCATCAAACACTCCCAGGACAGGTACAGCACGGGGTTAGATACAGAGTAAAGCTCCCTCTACATTGTCCCCAACAAACACTCCCAGGGCAGGTACAGCACGGGGTTAGTTACAGAGTAAAGCACACTCTACACTGCCCCCATCAAACACATCCCAGGACAGATACAGCACGGGGTTAGATACAGAGTAAAGCTCCCTCTACATTGTCCCCATCAAACACATCCCAGGACAGATACAGCACGGGGTTAGATACAGAGTAAAGCTCCCTCTACACTGCCCCCATCAAACACATCCCAGAGCAGCTACAGCACGGGGTTAGATACAGAGTAAAGCACCCTCTACATTGTCCCCATCAAACACATCCCAGGACAGATGCTGCACGGGGTTAGATACAGAGTAAAGCTCCCTCTACACTGTCCCCATCAAACTCTCCCAGGACAGGTACAGCACGGGGCTAGATACAGAGTAAAGCTCCCTCTACACTGCCTCCATCAAACACATCCCAGGGCAGCTACAGCACGGGGTTAGATACAGAGTAAAACCCCCTCTGCACTGTCCCCGCCAAACACTCCCAGGGCAGCTACAGCACGGGGTTAGATACAGAGTAAAACCCCCTCTACAGTGAGTGCAGTGTAGTTTGACCAGAATGACACCAGCATTCCAGGGTTTAAACTACGAGGAGAGATTAAACATAAACTAGGCTTGTATTCCCTGGAATTTCAAAGGATAACGGGCTGCGATTTGATCAAAATTTCTGCACATTGAATGGAACAGTGGGGCATGGATAGAGAGAAACTATTTACACTTGCTGGGGGGGCAAGGGGGCAGAGTCTGAAAATGGGAGGAGTGATATTTGAAAAGACTTCCAGACACAAAGGGTGGGAGAAGTTTGGAATACTATGTCCCAAACGGAGATTGATCCAATTGTTCAATTTCAATCTATGAGAGTGGGAGATTTTTATTCTCGGAAGGGATTAGGAGTATGGGTCAAAGGCAGGTATATGGAGAGAGGTCGCATGTTAGCCATCATCCCATTGAATGATAGAAGAGGATCGAGGGCTGAATGGCCTCCTCCCATGTCCTGGGACTTGTAGTAAGTGGGACTGATTCTGCCTAACACACAAAATGCACAGAGAGAGAAATTTTGAGGAACTGAATAATAATGCCACATACTCAAGACTCCTCTGAAAATTGGGGTCACTCAGTAACGATGAAATGAATTTTTTAATCCTATTGATCAGGTCCTGAATTCCGCCTCGCATGATATCCAGATTAAATTCAGCCGGAGCGTTTCCTCGCTGGTGGTAGCCCGATACTTGTACTGGGATGAGAAATAACATTTAATTCAGGTACAAACATCCAACTGCTGAATGGGTCACGCAGCAACAATTCACACTCACATGGCCATCTGTACCATCATCCCTCCTCCATCCTCTCCCCACACTCTCTCACACTTCACTCCATTACCACACTCTCTATAAGGTGTAGGACCAGAAGTGGACCATTCGGCCCATCGAGTATGCTCCTCTATTCAATGAGATCATGACTGATCTGATATAATCCTCAACTCCACTTTCCTGCCTTACTTCCATAACCCTGGATTCCCTCACTGATAAATAATCTGTTATTTCAGCCTTGAACGTACTTAATGACCCAGTCTCTACAGCTCTCTGCGGTAAAGAATGCCACAGATTCACTACCCTCTGAGAGAAGAAATTCCTCCTCATCTCTGTCTTATAGAGCGACCCTTTACTCTGAGACAATGCCCCTCTGGTCCTAGTCTCTTCCACAAGGGCAAGAAACCTCTCAGCATCCACCTGTCAAAACCCCCCAAGAATCACTATATGTCTCAATAAGTCGCATCTCATTCTTTTAAACTACAATCAGCACAGGACCAACCTACTCAACCTCTCCTTATAAGAAAATCCCTTCAAACCCGCGATCAACCCAGTGACATTCTCTGGATTGCCTCCAGTGCCATTATGGGTGGGATTCTCCTGTTCCCAGCTTAGCATTTCTCGGTGGTCAGCCATTTGCTGACAGCCGGGTTCTCTCTTCCTGCTGCTTGTCAATGGGAATTCCCATTGAAGCCACACTACGTTACCAGGAAACCCACAGGCGGGGGTGCGCTGTCAGCAGAAAAAGAGAATCCCAATGGCCGGAGAATTCTGGCCCTCTCTCCCTCTTCATCCACTTCATATTCTCTCTCCCCCTCACCATTCCCCTCACACTCTCTCAATCTCCCCTCACACTCTCCTGACCTCTCCTTTTCCATTCACTCCACCTTCCCGCCCTCCCTGTCCATTCTTCTCCAAGCTCTCTGTCATTCCATCCTCTCACTTCATGTTCAATTTCCTCCCTCTATCCTGGCTGTTTTTCTCTATCCCTCTATTGCCTTTGCTCTGTTGCTCTCAATGTTTAATTACAGCCTTCGGCCTGGGTCTTTACCAATTTCCCCTCCCCAGGGTCAAACATATTTGTGACAATCTCGGCTCTTGAATGGGCCCCAACTGATCTTAACATCTTCCGGATCTTTCTGAAGACCTACCCACGAGGACAGCTAGGAACAGGCTGAGGGCGGCTACTGTCAACACGGAGACACGCATTTTCAGGAAGGAGATGAACGTTGACCTGGAAGAAAACACAAAAGAGTGATGCTCCCCCCATCGTTTTGTCCATGTTCAATTCATGTTGACTGCCCCCCCCCCCCCCCCCCCCCCCCACCGCTCCCTGTTTTCCAATACACTCCCCAGGAAAAAGTCAGCTTGGTTCTGAAGAAGAAATCTGGGGGTGAGGCACACATTCCGGAGAGTTGTGCCGTCGTTTTTGAGGCTGACCTTCTATTGCAATTACTGAGGGGCTGCTGCGCTGTCAAAGGTGCAGTGAAACGGACAAAATCCTCACAGAGGAAGACGGGGGTTTGTGGGGGGGGGCGCGGGGGGGGCATTGAGGTTTCCGGGTTACAAAGCCATGTATTATAAGTCATCCTGTCTTTAGAAAAATAAGGTTTTTTTGAACAATACTCAAATAAATTGTACCTTCAACTCAATAAAAAAATCCCAGAATGCTTCACAGGAGAGATCATCAAGCACAATCTGACTCTGAGACACATAAGGAGATATTATGGAGAGGTTAGTCACAGAATGGGGTTTTAAGGGGCTTCTAAAAGCAGGAGACAAGAGAGGGAGAGAGAGGTGGAGAGGTTTAGGGAGGGAATTCCAGAGCTTAGGCCCCCCCAAAGGCAGCTGAAGGCACGGTTGCCAGTGGCGGAGTGACGGGAATCGGGGGATGCTCAAGGGGACAGAATTGGAAGACACAGAGATCTCGGAAGCTTATAGGGAGCTGCAGGAGTTTATAGAGACAGGGAGGGTTGTAGGGGCTGGAGGAGTTACAGAGATAGGGAGGGTAGTCGGATCTTTTTACACAGAGGGTAGTGGCTGCCTGGAACTCGCTGCCGGAGGAGGTGGTAGAAGCAGGGACAAGAGAGGGGCATCTTGACAAATACATGAATGGGATGGAAATATAGGGATACGGACCCCGGAAGTGTAGAAGATTTTAGTTTAGATGGGCAGCATGGTCGGCGCAGGCTTGCAGGGCCGATGGGCCTGTTCCTTTGCTGTACTTTTCTTTGTTCTTTGTCTGGAAGATGTTATAGAGATAGGGAGGGTTATTGGGATGGAGGAGGTTACAGAGATAGGGAGGGTTGTCGGGGCTGGAGGAGGTTACAGAGATAGGGAGGGTTGTAGGGGCTGGAGGAGGTTACAAGTGTAAGGAGGGTTGTAGGGGCTGGAGGAGGTTACTGAGATAGAATCATAGAATTTACAGTGCAGAAGGAGGCCATTCAGGCCATAGAGTCTGCACCAGCCCTTGGAAAGAGCACCCCAACTTAAGTCCATGCCTCCACCCTGTATCTGCAACCAGTAACCCCACCTAACCTTTTTGGACACGAGGGGCAATTTTTTATGGCCAATCCACCTAACCTGCACATCTTTGAACTGTGGATAGAAACCGGAGCATCCGGAGGAAACCCACGCAGACACAGAGAGAACGTGCACAGTGACCCAAACTAGGAATCAAAACTGGGACCCTGGAGCTGTGAAGCAACTGGGCTAACCACTGTGCTACTGTGCTACCCGTGCTAGCGAGGGTTGTAGGAAGTGGAGGAGATGGCAGAGAGAAGGAGGGTTGTAGGCATTGGACGAGGTTACAGAGATAGGGAGGATTGTAAGGGAAGGAGGCGGGTACAGAGAAAGGGAGGGTTGTAGGCAGTGAAAGAGGTTACAGAGAGAAGGAGGGTTGTAGGTGTTGGAGGAGCTCACAGAGATAGGGAGGGTTGTAGGTGTTGGAGGAGGTTACAGAGATCGGGAAGGTTGTAGGTGTTGGAGGAGGTTGCAGAGATAGGGAGGGTTGTAGGGGCTGGAGGAGGTTACAGAGATAGGGAAGGTTGTAGGTGTTGGAGGAAATCACAGAGATAGGGAGGGTTGTAGGGGCTGGAGGAGGTTACAGAGATAGGGAAGGTTGTAGGTGTTGGAGGAAATCACAGAGATAGGGAGGGTTGTAGGTGTTGGAGGAGGTTACAGAGATAGGGAAGGTTGTAGGTGTTGGAGGAGGTTACAGAGATAGGGAGGATTGTAGGGGCTGGAGGCAGGTACACAGAAAGGAAGGGTTGTAGAGACTGGAGGAGATTACAGAGATAGGGAGGGTTGTAGGTGTTGGAGAAGGTTACAGCGATAGGGAAGGTTGTAGGTGTTGGAGGAGGTTACAGAGGCAGGGAAGGTTGTAGGTGTTGGAGGAGATCACAGAGAAAGGGAGGGTTGTAGGGGCTGGAGGCAGGTACAGAAAAAGGGAGGGTTGTAGAGACTGGAGGAGATTACAGAGGTAGGGAGGGTTGTAGGTGTTGGAGGAGGTTACAGCGAGAAGGAGGGTTGTTGGTGTTGGAGGAGATTACAGAAATAGGGAGACCTGTAGGTGTTGGAGGGGGTTACAGAGATAGGGAAGGATGTAGGTGTTGGAGGAGGTTACAGAGAAAGGGAGGGTTGTAGAAACTGGAGGAGATTACAGAGAAAGGGAGGGTTGTAGGGGTAGGGGAGGTTACAGAGAGAAGGAGGGTTGTAGGTGTTGGAGGAGATTACAGAGATAGGGAGGGTTGTAGGGGCTGGAGGAGGTTACAGAGATAGGGAAGGTTGTAGGTGTTGGAGGAGGTTATAGAGATAGCGAGGCCTGTAGGTGTTGGAGGTGGTTACAGAGATAGGGATGGTTGTAGGTGTTGGAGGAAATCACAGAGATAGGGAGGGTTGTAGGTGTTGTAAGAGGTTACAGAGATAGGGAGGGTTGTAGGTGTTAGAGGAGGTTACAGAGAAAGGGAGGGTTGTAGGTGTTGGAGGAGGTTACAGAGATAGGGAGGGTTGTAGGTGTTGGAGGAAATCGCAGAGATAGGGACGGTTGTAGGGGTTGGAGGAGGTTACAGAGATAGGGAAGGTTATAGGTGTTGGAGGAGGTTACAGAGATAGGGAGGGTTGTAGGTGTTGGAGGAAATCACAGAGATGGGGAGGGTTGTAGGGGTTGGGGAGGTTACAGAGAAAGGGAGGGTTGTAGGGGTTAGGGGAGGTTACAGAGATAGGGAAGGTTTTAGGGGTTAGGGGAGGTTACAGAGATAGGGAAGGTTGCAGCGGCTGGAGGAGGTTACAGAGATAGGGAGGGTTGTAGGGGTTGGGGAGGTTACAGAGATAGGGAAGGTTGTAGGGGTTAGGGGAGGTTACAGAGATTGGGAAGGTTGTAGGGGCTGGAGGAGGTTACAGAGATAGGGAAGGTTGTAGGTGTTGGAGGAGGTTACAGAGAGAAGGAGGGTTGTGGGTGTTGGAGGAGATTACAGAGATAGGGAAGGTTGCAGTGGCTGGAAGAAGTTACAGAGACAGGGAAGGTTGTAGGGGTTAGGGGAGGGGGTCGTGGAGATGGAGAATGAAAAGCAAGAATGCAAATTCTAAATTAATTTGTTTCTGTACCAGGAGCCAACCTGATCGATCTAGAAAGGAAAAGGGGGAATGATGGCCGAATGAATGGAACATGGAGCAAGTTCTGATTCTGGAGGTCGTCGGAGTTTTGAATTAACTTAGGTATACAAGGCCAGAAGATGTGAGCCAACCCTTTCAACAAGGAAAAATAATTTAACGATTGAAACCATCAGAAGTCCCCTAACCATCCCGTCCAAATTATACTTACCGGGAGAGAGCTGCGTACCTCTGAGGATTCCTACCTGAAATGAGTGTATGAAGAAACTTTGCCTTTTTATTCAGGTTCAATGCGCTCAGTGAATCACAGCCGCAGTCACTAATTGTTTCTTTAATTGGGCTGATTGCACCTCAGCTCGAGTCTGGCTCAATGACTTGTGGCTTTTTTCACACGACACAGCATCTTGCTTGGTACAAGGGAGGTGCTTTGAATTTCAGTGCCTGGAGCTATGGCCCCGATCCCCCCTCACACAGCGGTGTAACCGCTGGTATTTTTTATAAATGTTTTTTTATTGAGATTTTGAACAAAATATATTTACCGTTATGTACACAGAATAAGATATATAGATAGAAGAGAAGGGCACACACAAACATGACATTTGGGTGCCGGAGAAACAATGACAGAGGGCAATACTCGAATGGGTCTGGTGTTGGTGTTGTCACTTGCTTCTCTCGGCAGGATTTCGATGCCGTTGTCGTTTCGCGTTCACCTCTGCTTCAGCCGTTCCTCCCGCCTTTCACCTGGATTCTCCTTGTTCTCTGTACTGACCAGATTGGAAATTGCTGGAAAGGGAGGGAAGGGAAAACTGGGGGATCAGGAGGGAGGCTACACAGCCAAACATCCAAACCCGAGGGAGGACCGGGACTGTAAGACTCTTGACTTCAGCACTCTGGGGAGCTGTGTTGAACGGCTGCCTCTCAGGGGGGGTGGGGTTTGACAGGGTTGTAAATATTCCGGTTTTCTCGCCCGCCTCAGGAATCGTCACTGGCGGGATAGAGCATTTGATGGACCAACCAAAACGGTTGGCTCCGGGAGGGGATTACTTATCCTGCGTCATGAGGAACCATAATATCTAGCCCCAAGGTCTCCTCACAGGCAGCAGCATTAGGACCACTGCTCCTTTTTGTTTTGCTATCTGTCCCCCCCCGGGCAATGGGACGCATCTATATATTTTTTTAATTGTTCATGGGAGGCGAGCATCGTCGGCTGAGCCTGCATTTATTGCCCATCCCTAATTGCCCTTGAGGGGACAGTTAAGAATCAACCACCTTCCTGTGGATCACATATAGGCCAGACCAGGTAAGAACGACAAATTTCCTTCGCTAAAGGACATTAATAAACCAGATGGGTTTTTACAACAATTGACAATGGTTTCATGGTCCTTAGACTTTTAGTTCCAGATTTTTATTGAATTTAAATTTCACCATCTGCAGTGACAGGATTCGACCCCGGGTCCCCAGAGCATTACTCTTTTTTACTAATCCAGTAACAATAGCAGCATGTCGCCGCCTCCCCATGTGTAGACGAAGAGAACATCCGGGCTCCCAATGTTTCTTTGGAGGATCTCAGAGGGGCTTTGACCACCACCACCCCCCCCACCACCCCACACCACTCCCCCTCGACAGACAGGGCTCAGGGTCACCAGCATGCGGGCACACCCTTGCCTTCGTGAACCAGGCTCCCAGCTACGAGTGACGAGCCCCACTGTCTTGTGGACACCTCGGCGGGGTTGAAGGTTCAGGTGGGTAGACCCTGGCATAAAATCCAGAATGCAGCCCAAAGTGGGGCTGAATGTCTGAGCATGTCACCCCCCCCCCTAACCAATCCGGTGTGAAACACAGCGCTGCCCCGCCCCTGTGGGACAAGCAAGAATGTCGAGGGAAGCTTCTGATGTTTAGGCTGCCCACAACTTCCATGAAGTTCGACTAGTCTTGTGCCCCGGAGAGCAGCCTCCAGTTTTATTAAACAAGGCACACCGAACAGCTGGCTGCCAAAGGTTCTTTTTGACATTTATTAATGGGCAGCGGCACGGTGGCACAGTGGTTAGCACTTCTGCCTCACAGCGCCTTGGGTCACTGTCTGTGTGGAGTTTGCACTTTCTCCCTGTGTCTGTGTGGATTTCCTCCGGGTGCTCCAGTTTCCTCCCACTGTCCAAAGACGTGCAGGTTAAGTGGAGTTACAGGGATGGGGCAGTGGAGCTGGCCTAGGTAGTATGGTCGTTCGAAAGGTCGGGGCAGTCACGATGGGCCAAATGGCCTCCTCCTGCACTGTAGGGATTCTTCTATGACTCCTTCTGTACTGTGGTGACGTGTTGCAGATCACTCAGGGAGTCCGTGTAGCTTTGGCAACATGCGTGTTGTCATCTGCAGCTCGAGGTAGTGGGTGACAAACTCAAACATTTTTTCCATCACATGTCTGACCAGGAATCTCTCCAGCTCTTACCGTCTGCCACTCGCTGGTGTTGCAAGGATTTACATGACCTTACGCACCTTCCTTGGCCATCAAGTCTAGGGGTAGGACTCGAACCCAGAGCCTCTGGTTCAGATGCAGGGACTCTAACTGACTGCTTCGCGAGACCTCTTCGAATTAGGTATGGAGGGCATAATTTCAAAAATTGCAAATGACATGAAACCCAGAAATGCAGTAGATAGAGCGGAAGATAGTGTCAGGCGGAGTCAGGCACACTGGTGAAATGGGCGGGCACATGGCAGATACAGTTTAGCACAGGGAGCTGTGAACTGATGCATCTTAGAGACAAATTAAATGGAATTTTAAAGAGTGTGCAGAAGCAGAGAGATTGGGTCTGTATGTCAACACAAATCTTTAAAAGAGGTCGGACAACACGGCTAAAATACCAGTCAGAATCCTGGGTCTTCTAAATAGATGCATTGAGCTCAAAAGCAAGCATGTTTTGTTAAAAGTTTATACGTCACTGCTGAGGACTCAGCTACAGTACTGCATCCAAATTTGCTCACTATCCACCTTAGGAAGGAGGTCAAGACGTCAGAGAGGGTGTGGGAGATTTACCAGAATGTTCCCAGCGATGAGGGACTTCAGTGAATGTGGAGAGACTGGGAGAAGCTGAGATTGTTCCTATTCAAGCAGAGAAGGTGAAGGGAGAGATTGAATCGAGGCTTTCAAAATCATGAGGCGGGTTTGGATGAATAAATGAAATCTCACAAACAGCAATCTAATAATGATCCAAATCATCTTTTTTTTAGCCATGTTGGTTGTGGGATGGATGTTGGCCCAAGGCAACTTCTACCCTCTCCCACACTGCTCTTCCTCCAAATCCATGATGGTGAAATTTTCCACCCACCTGGGGGACAGACGAGGCCTCCATTTAATGTCTTCTCCCAAAACATGGCAGCTCAGACAGTGCAACACTCCCTCAGTACTGGCCCCCTGACAGAGCAGCGCTCCCTCAATACTAACCATCCAACAGTGCAGCGCTCCCTCAGTGTTCATACTCTGACAGTACAGCACTACCTCAGTACTGACTCTCCGACAGTGCAGCGCTCCCTCGGTACTGATCGTCTGACAGTGCAGCACTCCCTCAGTACTGACTCTCCGACAGTGCAGCGCTCCCTCAATACTGACCCTCTGACAGTGCAGCATTCCCTCAGTACTGACCCACTGTCAGTGCAGCTCTCCCTCAGTACTGACTCTCCGACAGTGCAGCGCTCCCTCAATACTGACTAGTGGACAATACGGCGCTCCTTGCTACTGACCCTCTGATAGTGCAGCGCTCCTTTATCACTGACCCTCGGATAGTGCAGCACTCTCTCAGTACTGACTCTCCAACTGTGCAACACTCCCTCAGTACTGACCCCCTGACAGTGCAGCACTCCCTCAGTACTGACCCTCTGACAGTGCAGCAGTCCCTCAGGACTGGTCCTCCGACAGTCCAGCACTCTGTCAGTACTGATCCTCCGACAACGCATCTGTCTGTCAGTACTGACCCTCTGACAGTGCAGCACTCCCTCAGTACTGACCCTCTGACAGTGCAGCACTCCTTCAGTACTGACCCTCTGACAGTGCAGCGTTCCCTCAGTACTGACCCTCTGACAGTGCAGCACTCCCTCAGTACTGACCCTCTGACAGTGCAGCGCTCCCTCAGTACTGACCCCCTGGCAGCCCAGTTCTCCCTCAGTACTGATCCTCCAACAACGCATCTGTCTGTCAGTACTGACCCTTTGACAGTGCAGCATTCCCTCAGTACTGACCCTCTGACAATGCAGCGCTCCTCGCTACTGACCCTCTGACAGTGCAGCACTCCCTCAGTACTGACCCCCTGACAGTGCAGCACTCCCTCCGTACTGACCCTCTGACAGTGCAGCACTCCCTCAGTACTGACCCTCTGACAGTGCTGCGCTTAATCAGTACTGACCCTCTGACATTGCAGCACTCCCTCAGTACTGATCCTCTGATAATGCAGTGCTCCCTCAGGACTGACCCTCTGACAGTGCAGTGCTCCCTCAGTACTGACTCTCTAGCAGTGCAGCGCTCCCTCAGTACTGACCCTCTGACAGTGCAGTACTCTCTCAGTACTGACCCTTTGATAGCACAGCACTCCCTCAGTACTGACCCTCTGACAGTGCAGCACTCCCTCAGTACTGACCCTCTGACAGTGCAGCACTCCCTCAGTACTGACCCTCTGACTGTGCAGCATTCCCTCAGTACTGACCCTCTGACTGTGCAGCGCTCCCTCAGTACTGACCCTCTGACTGTGCAGCGCTCCCTCAGTACTGAGCCTCTGACAATGGAGCACTCCCTCAGTACTGAAGCTCTGACAGTGCAGCACTTCCTCAGTACTGACCCTCTGACAGTGCAGCACTCCCTCAGTACTGAGCCTTTGTCAATGGAGCACTCCCTCAGTACTGGCACTGGGAGTGTTGGATTGGATTCGGTGTTCTGGATTCGGAGCTGGACCTTGAATCCCGGAATGTTTTGATTCAATGGGGAGCGTGTTACTCTCAGTGCCTTAGCAGGTAGACGATGCCCTGAGATAATATTGAGGTTTTTTTGGTAATTGCTCGTGGGTTGGGCTAATGAACCTTAATTTAAAATGAAGAGTGAGTCTCATGGTGGTCATGTTGCAATGTCCTTTCAGCTGAGTTGCACAGTGAGATATTTCTAACCTTGAAATTGGGAAATAATGAAGGGTGGCTAGACTTATCTACCCTCGAGTATCGAACAGGGATCTCATTGAGGTGTTTAAGATGATTGAAGGCCATTCTCGCCGGCCCGATACTCCACAAGTCTGGTTGTATTGGGGCTCTGAGGACCTGGGGGCAATGGACGAAATATAAGAGAGTGGAGCGAGCATCGATTTGGACCCCGATTTATAATAACCACAGGTTTGTGCCGGGTAGGCTAGATGGTAGAGGGCAGGAACTGGAAGGATGGGGGATCTATTTATAGATGGGAGCTTCCCCAGCTTGAAAGCTTTGGAGGATAAATTTAAATTGTCAGCAGGGAAAGGTTTTAGGTATTTGCAGGTGCGAGACTTCCTGAGAAAACAGGTGCCGGCCTTTCCGCTGCTACCGCCACGGGGGATACAGGATAGAGTAGTCTCTAGTACCTGGGTGGGAGAGGGGAAGGTATCGGATATTTACCAGGAGCTTTCGGAGGCGGAGGAAGCTCTGGTGGAGGAGCTTAAAAGCAAGTGGGAAGACGAGCTAGGAGGAGCGTAAAGGCAGGTCTATGGACAGATGCCTAAGTAGGGTTAATACCTCCTCATCATGCGCCAGGCTTAGCCTGATACAATTTAAGGTAATCCGCCAGGCACACATGACAGCGGCTAGGATGAGTAAGCTCTTCAGGGTTGAGAATAGGTGTGTGAGGTGCGCGGGAAGCCCAGCAAATCATGTCCACACGTTTTGGGCATGCCCGAAGCTTAGAGAGTGGCAGGATTTTGCTAAGGCAATGTCCACGCTACTAAAAACACGGGTGGTGCCGAGTCCGGAGGTAGCGATCTTTGGAGTGTTGGAAGATCCGGGAGTTCAGGGGGCGAAAGAGGCCGACGTCTTGGCCTTTGCCTCCCTGGTAGCCCGGAGACGGATCTTGTTAATGTGGAGTGACTCGAAGCCCCTGAGTGTAGAGACCTGGGTTAGTGACATGGCTGGGTTTCTCAGTCTCGAGAAAATAAAGTTCGCCTTAAGAGGGTCACTGTTAGGGTTCACCCGGAGGTGGCAGCCGTTTGTCGACTTTCCCGGGGAAAATTAAAATGTCAGCAGATGCAGTATTCCAAAGGAGGAGGGGCGGATTGTTGTTGCATGGTTGAGATGCGTGAAGATTGGGCTGGGGGGGAAATGTTTATTTTACCATGTTGCTGTCATTGTTTATGTTACTGTTATAAAAATGTTCAAATACCTTAATAAAATATTCTTTTTTAAAAAATAAGATGATTGAAGGATTCTTTGTTTTTCCTTTTATAAATTTAGAGTACCCAATTCTTTTTTTGCAATCAAGGGGCAATTTAGTGTGGCCAAGCCACCTACCCTGCACATTTTGGGTTGTGGGGATGAGACCTACGCAGACACGGGGAGAATGTGCAAACTCCACACAGATAGTGACCCGGGGCTGGGATTGAACCCGGGTCCTCGGCGCCGTGAGGCAGCAGTGCTAACCACTGCGCCACCGTGCTTCCCAGATTAATGGATTCTATGCGGTTGAGAAAGAGAAATTATTCCCTTTGGCCAGGGTGGTTTGGGGGGGGGGGGAGTCCAGAACAAGGGGTGCCGGTGGGGGGTCACATGATGTGAGCATGGGAGCGGCTCTGTTTCCGCGACCTCTGGTTCTACTTGCCTTTTAATCCTTTATTTTATCCTCATACGCATCCACACTTACCTTTTGGGGGATATATATTGTGTACTATGTTGCGGGAAGATACTGGTTTGATTTTAATAATGAGGAACCGAGTTAAATCAAAAAATCCGTGTTTGATTTATGCAGTTAGAGGTGGCTGAGCTGGGGTCAAGCTTGAGGTGGTGGGCTCCTGGTGAGCAGACCAAGCCTTGGTGGTGCTGTTGGCATCAAGATGATTGCAAATGATGTTCTGGACGGTGGTCTCAGCTCCATGGTGCAAGTGTTTGGTGCACACTTTGATGAACTGTGAAATATCATTGAGAGAACAGAGGAAGCGGAGAATAGAGTTGGCGGCCATGCTTTCGCAATCTCGATTTGAAGGCTAGGCGTTTCAGGGTCGATGGAGTACATTGTGTCCGGTCTTTGAGGCCTGGGATCGGCCTGGCCGCTGGTCTTACATTGTCCTGTTCTTGATGCTCATCGTCAGGGGTTGGAGGCGGCTGGGCACATTGAGTCATCGCCTCTTGCCAAGCCTAGGTTCCTTGCTGCCTGGGCATCAGGGCAACGGAGTACCAGAAGTGGACGGGCTTCATTCGATGGAACTTTGGAGGGATCCTGAATGTCATGGCGTTGGCCTTTCCAAGTGCCATGGATGGCGTTATTATCCTGCAGTTCAATAATCATGGACTATTTTCCTTTGTGATTGTGCTGTTGTTTTCATATTATTGACTTTCTTCCTGACAAGGGTGTCCGATAGACGAACATGAGGGTGAGGGTTGCCTGTTATCCTGTTCTGGCAAAACCATACGAAGTCGGTAATTCTGCATGTGGTTGTTGCCTTTTATTAACGTGCTGTAACCCCTGCATTTATAAAGATGGAGAGCAATTTAGCCACCCCTCACCTCATTTATCGAGATAAATAGAGCCACTGTAAGGGCCCTTCCTGTAGATTCCCTTTTTCCCATTAATTTTACTTTGTGGTTATCATTTTTGATCCATGGACATTTCATGGGAGCCAGGGGTGCAATTAATGCATCATAAAAGGCTTGGGTTAATGAATGTTGTTTTTATTAAGGGATTCCCTGTGGAGATAATTAGATTTCACCTTGCTGAGTGGAACGACAGCATCAGGCATTTTGCAAAAGCAGTTAATTTTTGATCTGAATGACGTTGTGTTCAAAAGTCAAGCAGTTCTGCCCTCACTGCAGTTCAGTTAAAAGAGATTAATAGTCTTTAAAGCAGTGCAGACTTGTCTGAGAATAAGGGGGAGCTGAAATAAGCTAAGAAACATCTTCTGAAGAAATACAGCCAGAGTTTCTGCATGGGACTGGCAGGAATCGGATCTTGCGTTGGATTCTCTGATTTGGAGACTATGGGCCGGATTCTACGCCGGCGTGATTCTCCATTTTGCCACCGCCCGGATGTGTCCCGACGGTGTGCCCTACACTGGGAAACCCCATTGACCGGCCGGCAAAATGGAGAATCCCACCGGCGGGTTGGGGAAGAAAGGTGGTGTGGTGGGACGCAGAATCTAGCCCTATGTCCCCACGCTAGCGCAGAAACAGTGGCGTTTTACGACAGGTAAACTGGTGCAAAACGGCCACCGATTCCCCATTTTGCTGGGGGATAGCAGGGAAGCAGCGTAGAGCACCCGACTCCAGCTGCCGATACGGTGCCATTGGTGGTTAAAGTG
The DNA here is from genome assembly GCF_047496885.1 of Scyliorhinus torazame. NCBI lineage: Eukaryota > Metazoa > Chordata > Chondrichthyes > Carcharhiniformes > Scyliorhinidae > Scyliorhinus > Scyliorhinus torazame. The sequence goes on from NC_092718.1 coordinate 92,116,009, forward strand.
GATTGAGAGCTGAGATGGGTGTTTTTGTTGTTGTTTAAGTGGAAATAAAGATGGCAATTAATGCTATGGTATTCATTGTATTGAGTAATAATGCTAAGGGGTAATTATAAGCTATTTTCTGTCAGGATGTTAAACCTGAGTCAATAATAAAGTTTGTTTCAATATACCATATCCCTATTTCTTCATGCAATCACTCCTGGAGCCTTTCCTCAGTCTTACAAAATTTAAATAAAATATTGGTGCTTCTGTCAAGCATCCTAGCCACTGTTGGGATCCGGTCTTGGATCGTAATACAGCCAAAGACCAAAGACTTTGGATATTTTCTGAGAATTAATAGTTAATTTCAAATATGCTGCAACACCGGATCCAGTGGGGCTAGAAATTGCCTTGCATTAACCCAGGATGTCGTAACAACACAGGTGGGTGGATGGTTGATGTGGTGCTGGGTGGTAAGGTTAGATAAGTTAAAATAAAGGAATAAAGAAATAATCTTCGTTGTCACAAGTAGGCTTACATTAACACTGCAATGAAGTCACTTGGATTGAGGAAACCCCCAGTTAGAACTATCTGTATTGGATTTTTGTTTTGCATTTTTATTACTTTGAGTTTTGAGAATCCGTGCGTATCTCCTACGAACGCCCGGACAAATCATGTATCCGACAGAGGTCTTTGTTCCTTGTGATTCTTCTTTGTGGTTGGTTTCTCTGGAGTTGCTGGAGTTGAGGGAAATGTGTGGACGCGCATGCCTGTGTGTGGTTGGTTAACCCTTGTTTGATGTGTTGGCGATTTGCTGTGGATTTGCGTTTTTGGGGCCCTTCTTCAGTTTGAAGGTAGGCTAGATGGGGAAGATAGGCGCCCACCTCCTAGTGGTCTTATATGATGCCTTGCTGAGTGTCCTCCCCGATGAAGTCGGGTCTTCCAAGGGAAGGCAGTGTTTTTATCTCTGATGAAGCTATGCTGCTCTCCCACTAGTATCCTTTTTGTAATGGCGTACAGTGCGGGTCTGTGTCTGACGCTCTTCGTCAATCCTGACGTTCCTCTCTTATGGGGGTTTCTTCTTATCTGGGTAGGCAGCGTGCTGTTACAGGTCAGATTTGGTTTATTGGTTACGGGGGATTTCCCTTGTCGTATTTGGGGAGGGGGGGGAAAGAGAATAACCCCCCTCCCAAGACACCCAATTGATGTGTGTTGATGATTCTTCTCTCGGTGATGGGGATCTCCTCAGTTGATTTTTTTTAGTATCGGAGGATGCGCTGTCTTGGGTGCGGTTAGTGAGGAGTGAGGCTGGTTGGATAGTGAGTCCTGGCATGTGCTGGGTATCCTGGGCATATGACTCCTATATGCAAAAGTGTGCGGTACTAGTCCAGGTCCTGTACTGTGCTTGGTATCCTGTTGTCCCCTTATGCTTGTGATGTCCCTCAGCTGGGATGTGCTGAGGGGCTGAGTGAGGTTTGGAATGCGCAGTTTTTTCTCTTTGTTTTGTGGGGAGGGGTGTGCGCCAGAAGATCATGGGCTTATGGCTGTGTCCTGGTCCTTTTTATCCTGACATTCTATGCGCCTGGCAGTTTTCCTTTTTTATCCTGTCTTGGTTAGTTTGTTACAAGCCGCTGACTGCACTGATTATAATCCAAACCTGTTGTATGAATCTTTGCCAGTCTTCTCTCTATAAATATGTGGAATGATGATCATTCTGTATTGTGCCAGAATTGGGGGTTTTGTTGCATCTGGTGGTATGTGTAAAATATCCTTTTAGAACGAGTGTCTTTGTGAATTCTTTCTGAAATTTTTTATTTCTGTTATTGTGAGGTTAAAGAATCCGTGATTGACTCCTGCATAGGTACAGGCAGGTCTGATAGCTGAGCGGAGGACGTCACAGCGTGTTATTGGTGCCTCTGGTATGGCTAGAGTTGAGGGAGATATGTTCTGGTGCACCTGAACATGGCACGAATACCTTATCCTGAATTCATGAGGTCAGTGCGAGCAATCACCATTTTACCATGTTTTCATGGCCTTACCCTCCTCCCCCTTGCTCTCTGGTGATGTGGATGGAGGCGCCAAGTTAAGTTTCAGAAGGTTTTCAACAAAGTTCCACATAAGAGATTAGTGTGTAAAATTAAAGCGCATGGGATTAGGGGCCAATGTATTGAGATGGATAGAAAACTGGTTGGCAGACAGGAAACAAAGAGTAGGAATAAACGGGTCTTTTTCCGAATGGCAGGCAGTGACTGGTGGGATACCGTAGGAACCCCAGCTATTCACAACATATGTGAAATGATTTCGATGATGGAGCTAAATGTATTATTTCCAAATCTGCAGATGACACCAAGTTGGGTGGGAGAGTGAACTATGAGGAGGGTGTAGAAACCCTTCAGTGTGATTTGGGCAAATTGAGCAAGTGGGCAAATGCATGGCTGATGCAGTATAATGTGGATAAATGTGAGGTTATCCACTTTGGTAGCAAAAACAGGAAAGCAGATTATTATTTAAATGGCTATAGATTGAAAGAGGTGAATGTGTAATGAGACCTGGGTGTCCTCATACACCAGTCACTAAAGGTAAACATGCAGGTACAGCAGGCGGTAAAGAGGGCAATTGGTATGCTAGCCTTCATAGCGAGAGGGTTTGAGTACAGGAGCAGGGATGTGTTGCTGCAATTATACAGGGCCTTGGTGAGGCCACACCTGGAATATTGTGTTCAGTTTTGGTCTCCTTATCTGAGGAAGGATGTTCTTGCTCTCGAGGGAGCGCAGCAAAGGTTTACCAGGCTGAGTCCTGGAATGGTGAGATTGACATCTGAGGACAGATGGAATCGGTTAGGATTATATTTGCTGAAGTACAGAAGAATGAGAGGAATCTCATAGAAACCTATAATATTCTAACAGGACCAGACAGGGTAGATACAGGAAGGATGTTCTCGATGGTGGGTGTGTCCAGAACCAGGGGTCACAGTCTGAGGATACGGGGTAGACCATTTAGGACTGAGATGAAGAGAAATTTCTTTACCCAGAGAGTGGTGAGCCTGTGGAATTTGCTACCACAGGAAGTAGTTTTGGCCAAAACATTGTGGGCGGGATTCTCCGGTACGCCACCCGCATTTTTATGCACGGCACGCCCTCGCCAGCAGTGGGCTCCTCCATTCCAGCATGCGGTCAATGAGATTTCCCATTATGGACTGCCCATGCCGTTAGGAAACCCACCAGCGTGGGTGCACTCCGGCGGAGCAGAAGGTCCCGCCGACGGGGAATTCCGCAGTGTATGTCTTCAAGAAGCAGTTAGATATAGCACTTGGGGTGAAGGGGATCAAAGGATTGGTGGGGGGGGGGGGGGGGGCAGAGGCAGGAACAGGCTACTATATTGGATGATCAGCCATGATCATAATGAATGGCAGAGCAGGTCTGAAGGGACGTCAATCGAAAATCTCAAATGGGAATTGATAGATTAATGTCTAGATATTGATGGTTACGAGAGAATTTGATTCAATGGATTTACGATACAGATTAACCGGGAACTGATCGAATGGGACAGCAGGCACGAAGGGCTGAATTGCCTCCTGTTCCTATCATAAGGGATGAAGTCATGATAATGTAACTTGAGTGCCTCCTGTGGCAAACCATTGTCATCTCCAGTACACAGAAGATAGAACGTTTAACCTTAAATATATCTTAAAAAGTTTAAATGTGTTTTTCAATTCATACAGGCACAGGAATGTGGCCTTCTGTCCAAGTACACAACACCCATTTGGCTTCAGTTTCACTGTCAACCTTTCCGAAAGAGTCTCGACCAATTGTTCTCTGCCCAACCCCTTTCCATTCACCAAAATACCAGAAAGGATCCTTCCTGGACCCCCGACAACAACAACTTTTATTTCTTTGAATCTAATACAACATCCTGAGGAACGTCACAGGAGAGATGATCAAACACAATCTGACCCTGAGCAACGCAAGGGGATATGAGGGACAGGTGACCAAATTCTTGATCAAAGAGAGAGGTTTTAAGGCACATCTTAAAGGAGGAGAAGGAGAAAGAGAGAGAGAGAGGTTTAGGGAGGGGATTTCAGAACTTAGGGCCCCAGACAGCTGAAGGCAAACCTGCCAATGGTGGCGTGACGGGAATTGGGTGAAGCTCAACGGGACGGAATTGGAGGAACGGAGAGATCTTGGAGGGCTGTAGGAACTGGAGGAGGTTACAGAGATAGGGAGGGTTGTAGGGCTGGAGGAGATTTCAGAGATAGTGAGGGTTATAGGGCTGGAGGAGGTAACACAGATAGGGAGAGTTGTAGGGGTTGGAGGAGGTTACAGAGATAGAGAGGGTTGTAGGGGTTAGAGGAGGTTACAGAGATAGAGAAGGTTGTAGGGCTGGAGGAGATTACAGAGATAGGGAGAGTTGTAGGGGTTAGAGGAGGTTACAGAGATAGGGAGGGTTGTAGGGCTGGAGGAGGTTACAGAGATAGGGAGAGTTGCAGGGGCTGGAGGAGGTTACAGAGATAGGGAGAGTTGTAGGGGCTCGAGGCGGTTACAGAGATAAGGAGAGTTGTAGGGGCTGGAGGAGGTAACACAGATAGGGAGAGTTGTAGGGGTTGGAGGAGGTTACAGAGATAGGGAGGGTTGTGGGGGTTGGAGGAGGTTACAGAGATAGGGAGAGTTGTAGGGGCTGAAGGAGGTAACACAGATAGGGAGGGCTGTAGGGGCTGGAGGAGGTTACAGAGATAGGGAGGGTTATAGGGCTGGAGAAGATTACAGAGAAAGGGAGAGTTGTAGGGGTTGGAGGAGGTTACAGAGATAGGGAGAGTTGTAGGGGTTGGAGGAGATTGCAGAGATAGGGAGGGTTACAGGCTAGAGGAGATTACAGAGATAGGGAGAGTTGTAGTGGCTGGAGGAGATTACAGAGATAGGGAGAGTTGTAGGGGTTGGAGGAGGTTACAGAGATAGGGAGGGCTGTCGGGGCTGGAAAAGGTTACAGAGATAGGGAGGGTTGTAGGAGTTGGAGGAGGTTACAGAGATAGGGAGGGTTGTAGTTGATGTGTTGGGAACCTGCACAGACGAACCAACACGGTTGCGAATAGTACAACTCAGTTTTATTTCTAACATTTATTTACAGTGGTAAACTGGTTACTGAGGTTCGATCATAACCCTTGAATTTGTGGACCTATTCCTAGTACTAAATAGTAGTGGCACTCAGCACATGGTGGATGTCTGAGTGGCTTGCTCTGAGCTCTGTGCCCTGAGCTGTCTCCTGCTGGAATGCCCAGGAAGTGTCGTGTTCACTGTTTTGTACTGTGTATGCTCTTGCCTGTGATTGGCTGTCGTGTTGTGTGTGTGTTGATTGGTCCGTTGATCTGTCCATCAGTATGTGTGTATGTATGTGCTATGATGTTTACCTGAATATCATGACAGTAGTGACTGGAGGAGCTACAAAGATAGAGAGAGTTGTCGGGGCTGGAGGAGATAACAGAGAGAGGGCGGCTTTTTGGGTCTGGAGTAGATTACAGAGATGTTGGGCGGGATTCTCCGACCCCCCGCCTGGTCGGAGAATCGCCGGGGGTTGGCGTGAATCCCGCCCCCGCCGGCCGTCGAATTCTCCGGCCCCCCAACGTGAATCGCGCGGACCTGGGCGGACCTGTGCCGTGGGGGCACTCTATTCCTCCATGATGGCCGGTGTAGCAGTCCACGATGGCCGGCGCGAAGATGAACCCCCCAGCGCATGCACTGGGATGACGCCAGCACACGCTGGCGCTCCCGCGCATGTGCCAACTCGCGGAGGCCCTTTGGCGCCGATTGGCGTGGCGCCAAGCCCCTTCCGCGCTGGCCGGCGCGGGGCAAACCACTCCGGTGCCGGCCTGCCCCTGCAACGTTTTCCTTACTAAAATCTGGGTGTTTGTACCAAAATTGACAGAGCTGGCTCACAGACTAGTCAAGCAACAGCCTGACATAGTCATATTCCCTCCCTGACAGCACAGTAGCTATACCTACATCTGGAGGACTGCAGCGTTTCAAGAGGGCAGCTCACCACCACCTTCTGACGGGCAGTTGGGGATGCAATTAATGCCGGTCTACCCAGAGATGCCCACATCCCATAAATGATTTTCTTTTTAAAATCCCCACTTCTGGCCTTATAAAGGTAATTGATGAAGGAGCTGAAGATACTTGGGCCTAGGTCACTGCCCTGAGGAACTCCTGCAGTGATGTCCTGAAACTGAGATGATTGAGTTCCAACCACCACAACCATCTTCTGTTGTACCTGGTATGCCTTTAACCAGCAGAGATTTTTCCCACTGATTCCCATTGACTCCAGTTTTGCTCGGGCTCCTGGATGCCATACTCGGTCAAATGCTGCCTTGATCTCAAGGCCAGTCACTCTCCCCTCAACATAGGAACATAGGAGCAGAAGTAGGCAGTAGAGCTTTCTCCGCCATTCAATCAGATCATGGCTGATCTCTTCCTGGTCTTGTATCCACCTCCCCACCTGTTGCCCATATCCCTCAACTTAGATAGAGAGCATTGTAGGGGTGGCAGGAGGTTATAAAGATTGGGAGGGTGGTAGGGAATGGAGGAGGATAAAGAGATAGGGATGGTTGAAGGTACTGGAGGAGGTTACAAAGATAGGAGGTTGTAAGTGCTTGACGAGATATCAGAAATAGGTGGGTCGTCGGGGTTGGAGGATGTTCCAGAGATAGGGAGGGTTGTAGGGGATGGAGGAGTTCCAGAGATAGGGAGGGTTGTAGCGGCTGGAGAAGGTTAGAGAGTCGGGGGGATTGTAGGGGCTGGAGGAGGTTACAGAGTTGGGGGGGCATTGTAGAGTTTGGGAAAGGTTACAGAGATAGGGAGTGTTGTAGGGGTTGGAGGATGTTCCAGAGATAGGGAGGGTTGTAGCAGCTGGAGAAGGTTACAGAATCGGGGGAGGTTTGTAGGGGCTGGAGAAGGTTACAGAGATAGGGAGGGTTGTAGGGGTTGGAGGACGTTACAGAGATAGGGAGGGTTGTAGTGGCTGGAAAAGGTTACAGAGTCGGGGGGGGGGGGGGGGTGGGGTCGGTTTGTAGGGGCTGGAGGAGGTTACAGAGTTGGGGTGTGTTGTAGAGTTTGGAAAAGTGTACAGAGATAGGGAGGTTTGTAGGGGCTGGAGGAGATTACAGAGATAGGGAGGGTCATAGGAGACTGCGATAGATTATTGTGGGAAATGCAAGTACAAATATATCCAAGACACAGTGATTTGAGTCAAATAGATTTTATTTCAAGTTTCATCCAATGTATCACCGAGCAGAAATTTGGACTGGTACAGGTGAGAATTAAAGTACCTTCTCCACCAATTGAGACATCGCTCTTCAGCCATTCCATCACAGTGGGACGTTAGTTTATATTACAGAACCCCTTGGGAGTTTACAATTTACAGCCCAGCCAGAATAATACATGGCTCTTGCTGTCTGATATTAAAAGTTTTGAGGATGCATCACTCCCCCATGCAAACGTCATGTAAGCACCTGTAGTATTGTATTTTTATGTTTGATTATGTGTGTCTGGTAACTGATGTAGGTACACTGTGCTTGATTAGTTCAGGCTGGATGTGAACTCAGAGGTAAGTAAAATAGAATTAGAAGCTCTCAGCATGGGAGGTGACATTTTGTGATTGCAGAGATATTTTCAAACATATTGTTTAGAAGCACGCTGGGTAAGCAGTGTAATCTCTGCAATGCTCTGAGGCTTGTAAAGCATACAACACTGCCAGTTTGAACAAGAGGTGCCAGCATATTTGCTTGGGATGTTGGAAGCATGTGGTTGCTGGTCACATGCTGGGGTGCAGTTTTGTGATTCACTGCAAAGCATGATTATCCATTGCCAGCGTTTGATTATGATTATACATTGGCAGTGTTTGAGGGGTTAACAGTGAGGGGTCGGCAATTGTTCGGAACGTTCTTGCACTGAGTTATCCCTCGAGCACATCTTTGAGAGATTTTTCTGCTTTGTTCCATAGGTCCCTGAATGAAAGGAATGAGAAGATGGTTAGAGCCATTGTTGAAAAACTCCTCTGTGAGCTATTATAAAGCTGCATTTCAGGGCAACACCAAGGAAATGATTGGCATATTCTCCTGCCAATCACACCCTTGTACATTACTACTGCCAGTGCCCTGGATTGAGTGTGCGCACAGTTTCTAGTGTGCAACTATCCTCCACTTGCTGCATGTTCTGGAGAAATCAGCCAGCTTCTATTGAGGGACGCTCCTGTAGTTGCATTCATGGGTTATATTTGCTGTTGTTCTTTGAGACTCTTTATAAATAGACTCTGTAGACTGAGAGAGGGGGAGCAAGAGAGGCAGTATGAGAGAGAGAGAGAATGAAACAGAGTGAAAAAGGAATGAGTGAGAGGGAGGGGAGAGAGAGGGAGTGGCAGGAAGAGTAGAGGGATAAACAGAGAGAGGCAGTGAAAGAGTGGAAGATAGAGGGAGAGCTAAAGAAACAGTGAGTGGGAATGTAAAGAGAGAGAAAGTGAATGACGGGCAGTGAAAGATGGTGGTCGGGTTTGTTTGGTGTCTCACTTAGAGGTCTGGAGGTTTGTGTGGTTCAACATTAAGTGTTTATTAATAATTCAGAACTGCTCCCAGCCTTGACCAGGTACTATCTCCATAAAGATTTCTGCTAGATTACTCCTACACTCAACCCACTATCATGTGACCCACTACACCATACTGTGGTCAGTTCTGTACTCCAATCCCACATTAACTCTTGCTCTGCTGAACACCCTGATACCGCGCGAGAGAGCAGAAGAGAAAGAGAGAGAGACTCTGAGAGAAAAAGGGACTGAGCCTGAGAGAAAAAGAGAGACAGTAAAGGAAACAATGATAAAGAATGAGTGAAGAGAGAATGACAGCGTGAGAGACAGAGTGGGAGAGAGAACAAGAGTGTGTGAAAGAAAAGGAGAAAAAGACAGTAAGTGAGAGAAACAATAAAAGCAGGAGAGCGAGAGATGGAGACAGGAATAGAGACTGGGGAGAGACAGAGGAGGAGAAATTAGAGAGAGAAAGGGAGAGAAACACAGTGTGAAAGGATGGAGGGAGGGTTTGAGAGTGAGTGATGGTGGGAGAGAGGGCGAGGGAGAGTAAGAGATAGTAAGGGAGAGACAGACAATGTGAAAGGGACGAAGAGAGGGTTTGAGAGTGAGTGATGGTGGGAGAGAGGGCGAGGGAGAGTAAGAGATAGTAAGGGAGAGACAGACAATGTGAAAGGGACGAAGAGAGGGTTTGAGAGTGAGTGATGGTGGGAGAGAGGGCGAGGGAGAGTAAGAGATAGTAAGGGAGAGACAGACAATGTGAAAGGGACGGAGAGAGGGTTTGATAGTGAGTGATGGTGGGAGAGAGGGCAAGGGAGAGTAAGAGATAGTAAGGGAGAGACAGACAATGTGAAAGGGACGAAGAGAGGGTTTGAGAGTGAGTGATGGTGGGAGAGAGGGCGAGGAAGAGTAAGAGATAGTAAGGGAGAGACAGACAATGTGAAAGGGACGAAGAGAGGGTTTGAGAGTGAGTGATGTGGGAGAGAGGGCGAGGGAGAGTAAGAGATAGTAAGGGAGAGACAGACAATGTGAAAGGGTCGAAGAGAGGGTTTGAGAGTGAGTGATGGTGGGAGAGAGGGCGAGGGAGAGTAAGAGATAGTAAGGGAGAGACAGACAATGTGAAAGGGACGAAGAGAGGGTTTGAGAGTGAGTGATGGTGGGAGAGAGGGCGAGGGAGAGTAAGAGATAGTAAGGGAGAGAGAGAGAGACAATGTGAAAGGGACGGAGAGAGGGTTTGAGAATGAGTAATGGTGGGAGAGAGGGCGAGGGAGAGTAAGAGATAGTAAGGGAGAGACAGACAATGTGAAAGGGACGAAGAGAGGGTTTGAGAGTGAGTGACGTGGGAGAGAGGGCGAGGGAGAGTAAGAGATAGTAAGGGAGAGACAGACAATGTGAAAGGGACGGAGAGAGGGTTTGAGAATGAGTAATGGTGGGAGAGAGGGCGAGGGAGAGTAAGAGATAGTAAGGGAGAGACAGACAATGTGAAAGGGACGAAGAGAGGGTTTGAGAGTGAGTGATGGTGGGAGAGAGGGCAAGGGAGAGTAAGAGATAGTAAGGGAGAGACAGACAATGTGAAAGGGTCGAAGAGAGGGTTTGAGAGTGAGTGATGGTGGGAGAGAGGGCGAGGGAGAGTAAGAGATAGTAAAGGAGAGACAGACAATGTGAAAGGGACGAAGAGAGGGTTTGAGAGTGAGTGATGGTGGGAGAGAGGGCGAGGGAGAGTAAGAGATAGTAAGGGAGAGACAGACAATGTGAAAGGGACGAAGAGAGGGTTTGAGAGTGAGTGATGTGGGAGAGAGGGCGAGGGAGAGTAAGAGATAGTAAGGGAGAGACAGACAATGTGAAAGGGTCGAAGAGAGGGTTTGAGAGTGAGTGATGGTGGGAGAGAGGGCGAGGGAGAGTAAGAGATAGTAAGGGAGAGACAGACAATGTGAAAGGGACGAAGAGAGGGTTTGAGAGTGAGTGATGGTGGGAGAGAGGGCGAGGGAGAGTAAGAGATAGTAAGGGAGAGAGAGAGAGACAATGTGAAAGGGACGGAGAGAGGGTTTGAGAATGAGTAATGGTGGGAGAGAGGGCGAGGGAGAGTAAGAGATAGTAAGGGAGAGACAGACAATGTGAAAGGGACGAAGAGAGGGTTTGAGAGTGAGTGATGTGGGAGAGAGGGCGAGGGAGAGTAAGAGATAGTAAGGGAGAGACAGACAATGTGAAAGGGTCGAAGAGAGGGTTTGAGAGTGAGTGATGGTGGGAGAGAGGGTGAGGGAGAGTAAGAGATAGTAAAGGAGAGACAGACAATGTGAAAGGGACGAAGAGAGGGTTTGAGAGTGAGTGATGGTGGGAGAGAGCGAGGGAGAGTAAGAGATAGTAAGGGAGAGACAGACAATGTGAAAGGGACGAAGAGAGGGTTTGAGAGTGAGTGATGTGGGAGAGAGGGCGAGGGAGAGTAAGAGATAGTAAGGGAGAGACAGACAATGTGAAAGGGTCGAAGAGAGGGTTTGAGAGTGAGTGATGGTGGGAGAGAGGGCGAGGGAGAGTAAGAGATAGTAAGGGAGAGACAGACAATGTGAAAGGGACGAAGAGAGGGTTTGAGAGTGAGTGATGGTCGGAGTGAGGGCGAGGGAGAGTAAGAGATAGTAAGGGAGAGAGAGAGACAATGTGAAAGGGACGGAGAGAGGGTTTGGGAGTGAGTGATGGTGGGAGAGAGGGCAAGGGAGAGTAAGAGATAGTAAGGGAGAGAATGTAAAAGGGACAGAGAGCGTTTGAGAGTGAGTGATGGTGGAATAGAGGCAGTGAAAGAGAGTGAGAGATAGTAAGGGAGAGAATGTAAAAGGCATAGAGAGAGGGTCTGAGAGTCGGTGATGGTGGAAGAGAGGGGGTGAGAGAGAGTGAGAGATATTAAGGGAGAGATGAGACAATGTGAAAGGTATGGAGAGAGAGGTTTGAGAGGGGGTCATGGCGGAATAGAGGAGGTGAGAGAGAGTGAGAGATAGTAAGGGAGAGAATGTAAAAGGAACAGAGAGAGTTTGAGAGTGGGTAATGGTTGAGAGATGGTGAGAGAGAGAGAGTAAGGAGCCATTTCCATTCTAAGCTGTCTGATTGTCCATGGTGGTTGTGCACTGTTAATGGTGCTATAGAAATCTGTGGGCTCACTTAGCTATGTGTTTTAGCTTCATCTTGTTGCTGTCGCTCAGTAACTCCAGCACTGTGCCAATCGCCTGGTCTGCCAATCTCTTTCCATTCTCAGCAAGATCCTCCAGGAAGATACGTGTGGTGTCATCGCCCTCAGTAGGTGGCTGCTGCTGCTGACTCTCGGATTCTTGCTGATTGGAGACAGTTTCTGCAGGAACACAAACACAGACACACACATGCACACACACACACACACACGCGCGCGCACACACACACACGTAGTCAGTCTCAGGAACTGGTAACACGCTGTCAACTTCCTATCATAGCACCATTTAACACTGTCAGATCCTGTCATCATATGCTAGCAATTCCTGTAACAATGGCAAGAGGCCATTCAGCCTCTCTAACCTGTCCCAGCATTCAATCAGATCATGGCTGAACCATATCTGAACTCCATCCACCCAACCTCAGTTCGATAACCATTAATCACCTTACCCAACATAAAATCCAGCAATCTCAGTTTTGACATTTCGATCTCTGCATTCTCCTCACAGCTCACCCTCCATGAGATCACCTCTCATTCTTCTAAATTCCCAATGGATACAGGCCCATTCTGTCCAACCTTTCCTTGTAGAACACCAACTCAATCTCAGTGAGCAGTTCAGTGAAGCTTCTCTGAACTTCTTCCAATACAATATTTATTTTTTCTTAACGAGACTGAATCTGTACACGGTACAGAAGGTGTGGTCTAACTAAGGCTCTGTCCCAACAATGACAAGAGCATCCTACTTTTTTATCCCATTCTCCTTGCAATAAATACCATTTGCCTTCCCGATCGCTTGCTGTACCGAGATACTAATTTTTCTTTCAGGTACCTGGACAACCATATCTCTCTGTACACATCACCCACTGCTGTTCCCTAAGGCACAATACCCTCCGTATCTCTGTAACCTCCTTCAACCCCTACAGCCCTCCCACTAACCGTAAACTCCTCCAGCAGCACCCGGATTTTTAAAATTCTTACATTAATATTTCAAATCCCTCAGTATCCTCGGCATTTTACTATCTCTGTAACCTCCCCCAGCTCCTAAAACCCCCTCTGTCTCTGTAACCTCCCCCAGCTCCTACAACACTACCTAACCCTGTAAACTCATCCAGCGCCTACAATCCCCTCTATCTCTGTAACCTCCTCCAGCTCCTACAATACTCCCTATTCCGGTAACCTCCTCCAGCCCCTACAACCCTCCCTATCTCTGTAACCTCCTCCAGCCCCTAAAACACTCCCAATCTCTGTGACCTCCTCCAGCCCCTACAACCCTCCCAATCTCTGTAACCTCCTCCAGCTCCGACAATACTCCCTATCCTGGTAACCTCCTCCAGCCCCTACAGCCCTCCCTATCTCAGTAACCTCCTCCAGCCCCTAAAACACTCCCAATCTCTGTGACCTCCACCAGCCCCTACAACCCTCCCAATCTCTGTAACCTCCTCCAGCTCCGACAACCCTCCCTATCTCTGTAAGCTCTTTCAGTCCCTACAACCCTCCCTATCTCTGTAACCTCCTCCAACCCCTACAGTCCTCCCACTCTCTGTAACGTCCTCCAGCCCCTACAAACCTCCCTATCTCTATAACCTCCTCCAGCCCCGGCAACCCTGCCTATCTCTATCACATTCTCCAGCCCCTACAACACGCCTACTTTCCGTGACCTCCTCCAGCTCCTTCAACCCTCCCAAGCTCTCTAACCTCCTCGAGCTCCGACAATCCACCCTATCTCTGGAACCTCTTTTAGCGCCTATAACCCTCCATATCTCTGTAACCTCCTCCAACCGCTACAGCCCACCCACTCCCTGCTATCTCCTCCAGCCCCAAACAACCCGTCCTTATCTCTGTAACCTCCTCCAGCCCCGGCAACCCTCCCTATCTCTGTAACATCCTCCAGCCGCTATAACCCTCCGTATCTCTGTAGCCTCCTCCAACCCCTACAGCCCTCCCACTAACCGTAAACTCCTCCAGTCTCTACAAACTTGCCTTTCCCCATAATCTCCACCCTCCTCTCTGTAACCTCCTCAAACACCGGCAACCCTCCCTATCTCTATAACCTTCTCCAGCCCCTACAACACTCCCACTCTCGGTGATCTCCTCCAGCTCCGACATCCCTCCCACTCTCTGTAATCTCCTCCAGCCTCCACATCTCTCTCTATCTCTCTCACTGTAATCTCCTCCAGCCCCTAAAGCCCTTCCACTCTCTGTAACCTCCTCCAGTCCCTACAGCACTCCCTATCTCTGTAACCTCCTCCAGCCCCTACAACCCTCCCACTCTCTGTGACCTCCTCCAGCCCCTACAACCCTCCCAATCTCTGTAACCTCCTCCAGCTCTGACAACCCTCCCTATCTCTGTAAGCTCTTTCAGCCCCTACAACCCTCCCTATCTCTGTAACATCCTCCAGCACCTACAACCCTCCCTATCTCTGTAACCTCCTCCAGCCCCAGCAAACCTTCCTATCTCTATCACCTTCTCCAGGCCCTACAACACTCCTACTCTCCGTGACCTCCTCCATCACCTACAATCCTCCCAATCTCTGTAACCTCTTCCAGCTCCGACAACACTCCCTATCTCTGTAACCTCCTCCAGCTCCTACAACACTCCCACCCTCTGTGGCCTCCTCCAGCTCCTACAACCCTCCATATCATAGAATTTACAGTGCAGAAGGAGGGCATTCGACACATCGAGTCTGCACCGGCGCTTGGAAAGTGCACCCTACCCAAGGTCAACACCGCCACCCTATCCCCATAACCCAGTAACCCCACCCAACACTAAGGGCAATTTTGGACACTAAGGGCATTTTATCATGGCCAATCCACCTAACCTGCACATCTTTGGACTGTGGGAGGAAACCGGAGCACCCGGAGGAAACCCACGCACACACGGGGAGGATGTGCAGACTCCGCACAGACAGTGACCCAAGCCGGAATCGAACCTGGGACCCTGGAGCTGTGAAGCAATTGTGCTATCCACAAGGCTACCGTGCTGCCCTCTGTAACCTCCTCCAACTGCTACAGCCCACCCACTCCCTGTTATCTCCTCCAGCTCCTACAACCCATCCTTAACTCTGTAACCTCCTCCAGCCTCGGCAACCCTCCCTATCTCTGTAATCTCCTCCAGCGTCGGCAACCCTCTGTATCTCTGTAACCTCCTCCAGCCCCTACAACCCTCCCACTAACCATAAACTCCTCCAGCTTCTACAAACTTGCCTTTCCCCATAATCTCCACCCTCCTCTCTGTAACCTCCTCCAGCTCGGACAACCCTCCCACTATCTGTAACCTCCTCCAGCCTCCACATCAGCCTCTCTCTCACTCACTGTAATCTCCTCCAGCCCCTATGACCCTCCCTCTCTCTGCAACCTCCTCCAACCCCTGCACCCTGTCGTGTTGGGTGTTCTGGTTCACAAACAAGCAAACAATGCTGGAAGTGGTGTAACGCTATTTTATTAACTGTTCAACTATGCTAACATACTGTAAACGTGGGTATGAGCAATACCAGCTTAACTGTGGACCCTTTCCTATCACTAGCTATGGTGAGGCACTCAGCACATGGTGAATGTCTGTGTTGCAGGCTGTGAGCTCTGTGCTCTGAGCTGGCTGCTGCTAGAATGAGCGGGAATTCTCCTGTCCCCTGTCTTTATAGTGCTTGTGTTCTCACTGGTGATTGGCTGCGGTGTTATGTATGCTGGTTGGTCCGACTGCATGTCCATCAGTGTGTGTATGCGATTGCACCATAATGTACTGATGGATATTATGACATCCCCCTTTTTTACAAAGAACATGTGCCTATGTGAAAATAAATAACGTGTAATGAGTGTATCTGACCATGTGTGTGCAGTATTTACATAACTACGTACATGAGGCTAGTCCATATACACGGGAAGGTGCCTGGTGCAGAGAAAAGAAAAACAAGGTGTTACACCAACAACAAAACTAATAACGAATGCTATAAATAAACTAGTGAAATGCTGAGACAGGATGAAAGAACAAAGCATTGAGTCCAACATTGTAAGGCTCATAAATCAAGTCTCTGAGGTGGGCGACGAATTCTGGTTGACCGCATCAAGGGTGGGTCAGGAGCCACTGGCTGAGGAACGGGCTGGGCCACGGCAGAGTGAGGAGGATGCAGAGTATCCTGAAACTCTACAAAGTCCAGGTCGGGGACAACAGGAGGGCGTGGCACCGGTGGAGGATCGCGTAGCGAGCGTGGAACCAGACGAAGGGCACGCCGATTGCGGCGGCGAATGGAGCCGTCAGGCAGACGAACCAGGAATGAGCGGGGAGCCACCAGCCGAAGAACCACAGCAGTCGCAGACCAGCCACCCTCCGGAAGATGGATTCGGACGTTGTCACCTGGCGCCAGAGCTGGAAGATCAGTCGCTCGAGTATCATGCGCCGCCTTGTGCTGCGCGCGAGACTGTTGCATCCGCTGAAGGACCGGAGCATGGTTGTGTTCTGGGACGTGAATGGACGGTACAGTAGTCCTGAGAGTGCGACCCATGAGCAGCTGGGCTCGCGACAGGCCCGTGGACAGTGGAGCCGAGCGATAGGCCAGCAAGGCAAGGCAGAAGTCGGATCCTGCATCAGCAGCCTTGCAGAGGAGCCTCTTTACGATGTGGATGTCCTTTTCTGCTTTGCCATTGGACTGGGGGTGCAGGAGACTGGACGCCACATGTACAAAGTTGTACCTGCTGGCAAAGTTAGACCATTCCTGGCTCGCGAAGCAGGGGCCATTGTCCGACATTACAGTGAGTGGGATGCCGTGACGAGCAAAGGTCTCTTTGCAGGCACGGATAACAGCCGATGACGTGATGTCATGCAGGCGTACAACCTCGGGATAGCTGGAAAAATAATCAACTATGAGAACATAGTCCCTGCCGAGCGCATGGAACAGGCCCACGCCTACCTTAGACCAAGGGGACATGACCAACTCATGGGGCTGAAGGGTCTCCCGTGGTTGGGCCGGCTGGAACCGCTGACATGTGGGGCAATTGAGCACAGTGTTGGCAATGTCCTCATTTATGCCAGGCCAGTAGGCAGCCTCTCGGGCCCTCCGTCGGCACTTCTCTACGCCGAGATGGCCCTCGTGCAACTGCTCTAAAACCAGGTGATGCATGCTGTGTGGGATCACGATGCGGTCCAGCTTCAGGAGGACGCCATCAACGACTGCCAGATCGTCTCGAATATTATAGAACTGCAGTCATTGACCCTTGAGCCATCCGCCAGTCATGTGGCGCATCATACGTTGTAGCAGGGCGTCAGCCGCAGTCTCACGGCGAATGTGGGTTAGGCGTTCATCCGTGGCCGGCAGATTGGCGGTCGTGAAGGCCACATGGGCGTCGACTTTGGCAAACGAACCCCTCTGGGTCGGACGGAGTGGTGACTGCCCTGGACAGAGCGTCGGCTATGATCAGGTCCTTACCCGGTGTGTACACGAGCTGGAAATCGTATCTCCGGAGCTTGAGCAGAATGCGTTGTAGGCGAGGGGTCATGTCATTGAGGTCTTTTTGGATGATGCCGACCAGCGGGCGATGGTCGGTCTCCACAGTGAACTGGGAAAGGCCATACACGTAGTCATGGAACTTGTCGACACCGGTCAACAGGCCTAGGCACTCCTTCTCGATTTGCGCATGGCGCTGCTCTGTGGGGGTCATGGTCCGTGACGCATAGGCAACAGGGGTGCATGACGAGGCGTCATCTCGTTGCAGGAGCACCGCCCCTATGCCAGATTGGCTAGCGTCCGTTGATATTTTCGTCTCCCTTGCAGGATCGAAAAACGCCAATACTGGGGCGGTGGTCAGCTTGACCTTGAGCTCCTCCCATTCACGCTGATGATTCATGGGAAGCCACTGGAAGTCTGTCGTCTTCCTAACTAGGTTGCGGAGAGCTGTGGTGTGGAAAGCGAGGTTAGGGATGAACTTTCCTAGGAAGTTGACCATTCCTAAGAACCGGAACACTGCCTTCTTATCCGCCGGCTTCTGCATGGCCGTGATGGCTGCCACCTTGTCCGCATCCGGCCGCACACCCAACCGGGAGATGTGGACTCCTAAAAACTTGAGTTCGGTCTGGCCCAAAGAACATTTGGCTCTGTTGAGGCGAAGGCCTTGGTCCCGTATTCGCTTAAAAATGTGTTGGAGGCAACTGATATGCTCCTGTGGGGTGGTGGACCAGATGATGATGACGTCCACATAGACGCGCACACCCTCGATGCCCTCCATCATCTGCTCCATGATGCGGTGGAACACTTCAGATGCTGATATGATTCCAAATGTCATTCTATTGTAGCAGTACTTGCCAAACGGGATGTTGAGAGTCCACAGCTTTCTGCTGGACTTGTCCAATTGAATCTGCCAGAAGCCCTTTGATGCATCCAGCTTGTTGGCTCGAGCCATCTCGCACATGATCTCCTCATGCTTGGGGATAGGGTAATGCTCCCGCATGATGTTACGATTGAAATCTTTCGGGTCGATACAGATCCGGAGCTCGCCGGAAGGTTTCTTGACATACACCATGGAACTGACCCAGTCGGTTGGTTCCGTCACTCTGGAAAGCACTCCTTGGTCCTGGAGGTCCTGCAGCTGCTGCTTGAGGCGGTCCTTGAGGGGTGCTGGGACTCTGCGAGGTGCATGAACCACAGGTGTGGTATCCTGTTTGAGCAGGATTTTGTATGTGTAGGGAAGTGTGCCCATGCCTTCGAAGACATCTTGGTGTTGAGTGATGATGGCACTTAGTTGCGCCCTGAAGTCCGCACCTTGGAAGTCAGACGTGTCCTCTGGAGAGAGGGAATGTACGCGCTGCACGAGGTTGAGGAGCTTGCACGCCTGTGCGCCTAGCAGGGAGTCCTTTGAGGAGCCCACGATCTCGAAGAGTAGGGTGACTTTTCGCGAATTGTGCGTCACCTCGAGTTGGCATGACCCGGTGGCGGGGATGAATTTACCATTATAGTCGACCAGTTGGCAATTGGATGGAAGAATTGTTGGTTTGACCCCCAGGGTTTGAAATGCTGACCATGCGAGGAGATTGGCGGAAGCACCAGTGTCCAGACGGAATCTGATCTGGGATTGGTTGACCGTCTGGGTGGCACACCACTCGTCGTCCGGATCAATGCTGTGCACCAACAGCGGCTGGTGCTTTCGATTTGGGGACAGCCTGTTCTTGGTTATGACAGCGACTCGAAAAGGCTCCCTGTCCTCGGTGTCACTGGTCTGCATGAAGACAGGATCGGACTCGGCGAAGGTGGGTTGGATTGCCCGAACATTCCTGCGAGGCTGGTTAAATCATTGCGAGTTGGCAGACTGGGCTGCTCGACAGCAGGCAGCATAGTGGCCAAGCCTGCCACAGCGTAGGCATTGTCGCGATTCTGCAGGGCATTGCCGCTTTAAGTGGGCGGAGCCACAGTTGCCGCACGTCGTGACGTCAGTGCGTTCGTTGCGCCACCGCGCATGCGCGGTACAGTCTTGCATGGTGCAGGCCTGCGCATCACGTTCCTCCACGTCACCGTCCCCTTGTTTGGCGCGTACAAGCGCGGGAGGCCTCGAAAAGCGTGCGAAATGGCCGCCCTCCTCCAGACTGCGGCCCGGGAGGAGTTCGATCGTTTGGACCCGTTCTGCCTCATGGGGCCCTTGCAATGCTGTTTCAGCTGCCTGTATGTAGGAGTACTGGCTGGTGGCATTCTCATGCAGGACACAGGTCTCGATGGCAGTCGCTAGGGTTAGTTGCTTAACTTTAAGGAGCTGCTGACGCAGGGTGTCCGACATGACCCCAAAAACAATCTGGTCGCGTATCATGGAGTCAGAGGTGGGCCCGTAGCCGCAGGATTGCGCGAGGATGCGGAGGTGTGTTAAATAGGATTGGAAAGGCTCGTCCTTACCCTGCAAACGCTGCTGGAACAGGTACCTTTCGAAGCTTTCATTGACTTCAACATTGAAGTGTGTATCAAATTTGAGGAACACCGTCTTATACTTGGTCTTGTCCTCGTCGTCCGCGAATGTCAGGGAGTTAAAGATGTGGATGGCATGTTGCCCACCCATGGAGAGAAGAAGGGCTATCTTCCTGGTGTCCGATGCATTCTCCCTGTCCGTGGCCTCGAGGAAAAGCTGGAAACGCTGTTTAAATATCTTCCAATTTACCCCGAGATTGCCAGCGATGCAGAGTGGCGGCGCCGGGTTGATGTTCTCCATGCTGTAGGATGCTGGAATGCTGAGAAGTTGGAGGTAGGTGTCACAAGTGCTAGATTGCGGCCACTCCTTGTACCATGTCAAGTTGGGTGTTCTGGATCACAAACAAGCCAACAATGCTGGAAGTGGTGTAACGCTATTTTATTAACTGTTCAACTATGCTAACATGCTGTAAACGTGGGTATAAGAAATACCAGCTTAACTGTGGACCCTTTCCTATCACTAGCTATGGTGAGGCACTCAGCACATGGTGAACGTCTGTGATGCAGGCTGTGAGCTCAGTGCTCTGAGCTGGCTGCTGCTAGAATGAGCGGGAACTCTCCTGTCCCCTGTCTTTATAGTGCTTGTGCTCTCACTGGTGATTGGCTGCGGTGTTATGTATGCTGGTTGGTCCTACTGCATGTCCATCAGTGTGTGTATGTGATTGCACCATAATGTACTGATGTATATTGTGACACACCCCTTCCACTCTCTGTAACCTCCTCCAGTCCCTACAACCCTCCCTATGTCTGTGAGCCCCTCCAGTCTCTACACCCCTACCACTCTCTGCAACTTTCTTCAGTCCCTACAACCCTACCACTCTCTGTAATTTCCTCCAGCCCCTACAACCTTCCCGAGCTTTGTAACCTCCTCCGGATCCTAAAACCTCCGCGGTCTCTGCATTTCTCCAATTCCGGCCACTTGAGAATCCCCTGATTCCCGTCGGCCATTCCTTCGCCTGCCTTGGGGGGGTGGGGGGGGGGGGTGGGGGGGGGGGTCCTAGGCTCTGGCGCTCTCACTCAAAACCTCTCTACCTCTCTCTTTCTCTCTCTCCCTCTTTCCCAGTTATTCCTCAGTCTCCTTCCTCAGTTATTCCCTGCAGTAATTAAGAGTAAGGATACATGAAGTTGCAGGTGATGATTCATTGACTTTGGGTCTTTTAACTTTGGGTACTGACCTGCGATGACAAACATGGTGAGGAGAAGCGCAGAGATTCCACAGACTTGGAGCTTCATCTCGGAAGATGTTCTTCTACTCTTGATCTGGACATAACAACATAACAACATAGGAAATGGAAGATGGAGAAGGCCATTTGGCCCATTGAACCTGCTCCCCCATTCAATGCAGACATGGCTGACTTCCTCTCTCAACTCCACTGTCCCTCAGTGTCCCAAAGTCTGTCGATCACAGTTTTGAATATACTCAGCGAGGGAGCAACCCACAATTTCCAGAGATTCTCCACCCTCTGGGCAAAGACACTTCTCCTCATCTCAATCCAATTTGCTGACCCCTTCCCTGAGAGTGTGACCCTCCCCCCACCCCCGCCCCTCCCAGCCCCCCGAGTTGCAAACTCTCTCCAGCTGGGGAAATGGCGGGTGGTGGGGAATAGCCTCTCAGTATCAAATCTGATCTGAAAAAAAAACGTAATACAGGGAGCTTTGATCGTACGATGCTCCCCCAATTTCCTCTCAGCAGTCAGGTCAGAGGATAGAAATCTTGCGGTGAGTAATTCACCTCCTGACTCCCCCAAAGCCTGACAAACATTAATATAGTCTTTATTAGTGTCACAAGTAGGCTTACATTAACACTGCAATGAAGTTACTGTGAAAATCCCCCAGTCGTCACACTCCGGCGCCTACACTGAGGGAGAATTCAGAATGTCCAATTCACCTAACAGCACATCTCTCGGGACTTGTGGGAGGAAACCGGAGCTCCCGGAGGAAACCCTCGCAGACACAGGGAGAAAGTGCAGACTCCGCACAGACAGTGACTCAAGCCTTGAATCGAACTTGGGACCCTGCCACTGTGAAGCAACAGTGCTAATCACTGTGCCACCATGCCGCCCCACAAGGCACGTGTCAGGAGTGTAATGGAATACTCTCCACTTGCCTGGATGAGTGCAGCTCCAACAACACTCAAGAAGCTCGGCACCACCCAGGACAAAGCAGCCCCGCTTGATTGGCACGCCTTCCACAAACATTCAGTCCCTCCACCACCGAGGCTGAGTGGGGTTGGGCTTCTGCTGTTTTAGACACCCACTCCTCTCGCCAGATTTTTGTTTTTATTGATGGCGTGTGAGCTTCACCAGCTGGGCCCAGCATTTGTTGGCCATGCCTAAAAGCCCCTTGAACTGCGTGATTTGCTTGGCCATTTCGGAGGGCAGTGTAAGAGTCACCCAGATTGCAGTGGGTTGGAGTCACATGTAGGCCAGTCCAGGGAAGGATGACAGATTTTCTGACCGAAATGGACATTTGTGAACAGCTGGGTTGTTAGGACAATTGATGATAGTTAACTGGTCACTATTACTGAGGCTAGCTTTTATATTTAAGATTTTATCAGACCCACAGGATCCCTACAGTGCAGGAGGAGGCCATTTAGTCAATAGAGACTGCACCGACCATCTGAAGGAGCGCCCTACTGTGGCCCGCTCTCCTGCCCTATTCTTGTAACCCCACCTAAGCTGCACATCCCTGGACACAAAGGGGCAATCTTCTTTTATCATAATCAACATATCTTCGAACACTAGGGGGCAATTTAGCAAGGCCAATCCACCTAACCTGCATATCTTTGGACTGTGGGAGGAAACCGGAGCACCCGGAGAAACCCCACGCAGACACAGGGAGAACGTGCAGACCCCACACAGACAGTCACCCAAGGCTAGAATTGAACCCGAGTCCCTGGCGATGTGAATCGGCAGTGCTAACCACTGTGCCGCATGATGCCGTGAGGGGATTTGAACCCACGTCACTGGGACATTAGCCTGGGCCTCTGGTTTACTCGTCTATGGCAATACCACTACACCACTGGCGCCCCCCCCCCCAATCATCCAGTGGTACCCACAGAAAGGGAGGGGTGCAAGGAAGCAGGGGTGGCGCCACCAGCCCTAGCGTGTGACACACGTCGGTGTGCGGAAGCAGTGAGGGAGCAAGGAGAGAGGGAGCAATCAGGACAAGGAATGAAGGAATACAGAGAGATAAGGAATGAAAGAGAGTGTGTGGGGTCGGTGGAGAGAAAACGAACGAGAAAGAGAGATAGAAAGACGGAGAGAAAGAGATAGCGAGAGAACAAAAGGGGAAAAGGATGAGGTCAAAAAAAAGGAGAGGGAAATGGTGAAAGAGAAATAGTGATAAAGAGGAACAGAGAGAGATAGACAAAGAGAAATTGCAAAAGAGACAGAGAGGGAGGATGAGGTAAAGAGAGAGATAGAAAGAGAGGCTAATAGAGGGAGAAAATGAGAGAAAAGGAAAGAGAACAAGGGAAAGAGGAATGAATGGAAAGAACCAAGTGAGGCAGTCAGTGAGCAGAATTATTGATAATTGAACCAAGACTGCCACCCACACTCTGTAAATAAATGATCAATAATACTTCAGTGATGATTTTGGACCGATTGAAAAATCTAAAACATACTCTCTATCACTGCATAGTCATGCTTTCAGATTCATATCAAACACTTACCTGGGCAGGGGCTGAAAAGGTCGAGAGAGCAGACTGATCTTTCAGATCGAGCAAACCGGTTTTATGTACAAATGTTTGTGATCATAATTATCCCTAATTAAATATAATTCTGCAAAGGGAGGAGCACCTAAATCCAGACAGTGTGATAAATACTCCACGCACGTTACATCACCACAGTGAATCAGGAGCTGTTGTTCACCTCCACCTGCATTCACTATAACCTATCTTACAATTCAGCAATATTCGGCACAGTTTGGTCTCATTAACACGCAACACACATGATAGATTCTGGAAGAGGGTCAATAAACGGGACAAAAAGTTCAGAGAGTAATACATTTCACCCACAGTCATTAGTTCATTGCCTTGAATCACAATCCTGCAATGGGCAATCAAAACCAAGGGAAACACAATCAGTCAGTGCTGAGGGAGTGCTGCACTGTCAAGGTCAGTACTGAGGGAGTGCTGCACTGTCAGAGGGTCAGTACTGAGGGAGTGCTGCACTGTCAGAGGGTCAGTACTGAGGGAGTGCTGCACTGTCAAGGTCAGTACTGAGGGAGTGCTGCACTGTCAGAGGGTCAGTACTGAGGGAGAGCTGCACTGTCAGAGGGTCAGTACTGAGGGAGTGCTGCACTGTCAGAGGGGCAGTGCTGAGGGAGAGCTGCACTGTCAGAGGGTCAGTACTGAGGGAGTGCTGCACTGTCAGAGGGTCAGTACTGAGGGAGTGCTGCACTGCCAGAGGGTCAGTGCTGAGGGAGTGCTGCACTGTCAGAGGGTCAGTACTGAGGGAGTGCTGCACTGTCAGAGGGTCAGTACTGAGGGAGTGCTGCACTGCCAGAGGGTCAGTGCTGAGGGAGTGCTGCACTGTCAGAGGGTCAGTACTGAGGAAGTGCTGCACTGTCAGAGGGTCAGTACTGAGGGAGTGCTGCACTGTCAGAGGGTCAGTACTGAGGGCGTGCTGCACTGTCAGAGGGTCAGTACTGAGGGAGTGCTGCACTGTCAGAGGGTCAGTACTGAGGGAGTGCTGCACTGTCAGAGGGTCAGCACTGAGGGAGTGCTGCACTGTCAGAGGGTCAGTACTGAGGGAGTGCTGCACTGTCAGAGGGTCAGTACTGAGAGAGTGCTGCACTGTCAGAGGGTCAGCACTGAGGGAGTGCTGCACTGTCAGAGGGTCAGCACTGAGGGAGTGCTGCACTGTCAGAGGGTCAGCACTGAGGGAGTGCTGCACTGTCAGAGGGTCAGTACTGAGGGAGCGCTTCACTGTGAGAGGGTCAGTACTGAGGGAGTGTTGCACTGTCAGAGGGTCAGTACTGAGGGAGTGCTGAACTGTCAGAGGGTCAGTACTGAGGGAGCGCTTCACTGTGAGAGGGTCAGTACTGAGGGAGTGCTGCACTGTCAGAGGGTCAGTACTGAGGGAGTGCTGCACTGTCAGAGGGTCAGCACTGAGTGAGTGCTGCACTGTCAGAGGGTCAGCACTGAGGGAGTGCTGCACTGTCAGAGGGTCAGCACTGAGGGAGTGCTGCACTGTGAGAGGGTCAGTACTGAGGGAGTGCTGCACTGTCAGAGGGTCAGTACTGAGGGAGTGCTGCACTGTCAGAAGGTCAGTACTAAGATAGTGCTGCACTGTCAGATGGTCAGTCCTGAGATAGTGCTGCACTGTCAGGGGGTCAGTACTCAGGAAGTGTAGCACTGTCAGAGAGTGAGTACTGGGGGGTGAAGTGTTGGGTGCTCTGCCACACAGATGAACCAACATGGTTGTGAATGGTACAACACAGTTTTATTCCAAACATCTATTTACATGGGTAAACTGTTTACTGAGGCTTGATCATGACCCTTGATTCTGTGGACCTACTCCTAATTCTATCTTGTAGTGGCACTCAGCACATGGTGGATGTCTGAGTGGCTTGCTATGAGCTCTGTGCCCTGAGCCGTCTCCTGCTCGAGTGCCCAGGAAGTGTCGTGTTCCCTGTTTTGTACTGTGTATGCTCTTGCCTGTGATTGGTCAGTACTGAGGGAGTGCCGCACTGTCGGAGGCCCATTACTGAGGGAATGCTGCACTGTTAGAGGCTCAGTACTGAGGGAGTGCCACACTGTCACATGGTCAGTATTGAGGCAGTGCAGCACTGTCAGAGGGTCAGTACCAAGGCAGTGAAGCACTATGAGAGGGTCAGTACAGAGGGAATGCTGCACTCTCGGAGGGTCAGTGTCGAAAAAGGTATGTAACCCATGTTTGGAATGAAACATCCCTGTTCTGGCATTTTGGAGTTGATGTGGTGGGGAACAGCAACAAGCTAATCCTCAGCAATACTTTATTTTCTCAGGAATGGAATAACAGCTGGCCACAGGACTAAACGTGCCCGAGGAGTGACTCATTTGCTGCTTTCAGAATGTTTACCATCTGCCAGTGAATATATCACTGATTACATTAGGAGAGTGGGGAGAAATGCTTCAGGGGTGATTGAGCAGAGAGATTACAGGAGCCTGAATGGCCATTTCGATCTGCAATGAATACATCTCCGAGATAACTTTCAGCATTCAATCATGTTCCATTCACATCCAGCAGAGGGGAGAGTTGTCAGGTTAGATTTCTGGTCATGTTTGATGAGGGACAGTGGAGAGGGAGCTTTACACTGTATCTAACCCCGTGCTGTCCCTGTCCTGGGAGTGTTTGATGGGTCAGTGTAGAGGGAGCTTTACTCTGTATCTAACCCCGTGCTGTACCTGTCCTGGGAGTGTTTGATGGGGACAGTGTAAAGGGAGCTTTACTCTGTATCTAACCCCGTGCAGTACCTGTCCTGGGAGTGTTTGATGGGGACAGTGTAAAGGGAGCTTTACTCTGTATCTAACCCTGTGCTGTATCTGCCCTGGGAGTGTTTGATGGGGACAGTGTAAAGGGAGCTTTACTCTGTATCTAACCCCGTGCTGTACCTGCCCTGGGAGTGTTTGATGGGGACAGTGTAGGGCGAGCTTTACTCTGTATCTAACCCTGTACCTGTCCTGGGAGTGTTTGATGGGGACAGTGTAGAGGGAGCTTTACACTGTATCTAACCCCGTGCTGTCCCTGTCCTGGGAGTGTTTGATGGGTCAGTGTAGAGGGAGCTTTACTCTGTATCTAACCCCGTGCTGTATCTGCCCTGGGAGTGTTTGATGGGGACAGTGTAGAGCGAGCTTTACTCTGTATCTAACCCTGTACCTGTCCTGGGAGTGTTTGATGGGGACAGTGTAGAGGGAGCTTTACACTGTATCTAACCCCGTGCTGTCCCTGTCCTGGGAGTGTTTGATGGGTCAGTGTAGAGGGAGCTTTACTCTTTATCTAACCCCGTGCTGTACCTGTCCTGGGAGTGTTTGATAGGGTCAGTGTAAAGGGAGCTTTACTCTGTATCTAACCCCGTGCTGTATCTGCCCTGGGAGTGTTTGATAGGGTCAGTGTAGGGTGAGCTTTACTCTGTATCTAACCCCGTGCTGTACCTATCCTGGGACTGTTTGATGGGGACAGTGTGAAGGGAGCTTTACTCTGTATCTAACCCCGTGTTTGTAGTGATCTCTGTATATCAATATACATGATCAATATATGTAATGCTAGTACAGGCAATTAAACACTAGAAGTCTCACTATCGGAACCAAAATTGATGGTTTTCCCGTTCTTTCTGATGAGAGTGTGTATCAGGAGTGCAGAGAGAATAGTCACAGTAAAGCTAGAGAGGGTCAAAGCATTGTAATGTATAATTTAATTAGTTATATCTACAATTGTTTCTTTATTTGCTAGTTGAGTATTAAGTTAAAGAACTCACAATATTTATTTATATTACTCAATAAATTAGTTTATATTTAAAAGACGTCTATTATTCATTTCAACAACTCAGCTGGTTCAAGAGAGTAATATATATAACGTAAAGATGATATAACAGTGCTGGACCTGTTCTTGGAGTGTTTGATGGGGACAGTGTAGAGGAAGTTTTACTCTGTATCTAACCCGTGCTCTACCTGTCCTGGGAGTGTTTGATCGGGACAGTGTAGAGGGAGCTTTGCTCTGTATCTAACCCCGTGCTGTATCTGCCCTGGGAATGTTTGATGAGGATTGTGTAGAGGGAGCTTTACTCTGTTCTAACTCTGTGCTGTACCTGTCCTGGGAGTGTTTGGTAGGGACAGTGTAGAGGGAGCTTTACTCTGTATCTAACCCCGTGCTGTATCTGCCCTGGGAATGTTTGATGAGGATTGTGTAGAGGGAGCTTTACTCTGTTCTAACTCTGTGCTGTACCTGTCCTGGGAGAGTTTGATGGGGACAGTGTAGAGGGAGCTTTACTCTGTATATAACCCCAAGCTGTACCTGTCCTGGGAGTGTTTGATGGGGACAGTGTACAGGGTGCTTTACTCTGTGTCCAACCCCGTGCTGTATCTGTCCCGGGACTGTTTGATGAAGACAATGTCGAGGGAGCTTCACTCTGTATCTAACCACGTACTGTACCTGTCCCGGACCTGTTTGATGGGGACAGTGTAGAGGGAGCTTTACTCTGTATTTAACCCTGTGCTATACCTTCTGGGAGTGTTTGATGGGGACAGCGTAGAAGGAGCTTCACTCTGTATATAATCCCAAGCTGTACCTGTCCTGGAGTGTTTGATGGGGGCAGTGTAGAGGCAGATTTACTCTGTATCTAACCGCATGCTGTACCTGTCCTTGGGGTTTTGATGAGGACAGTGTAGAGGGAGCTTTGCTCTGTATCTAACCCTGTGCTGTACCTGTCCTGGGAGTGTTTGATGGGGACAGTGTCAAAGGGAGCTTCACTCTGTATCTAAACCCCTGCTGCACCTGCCCTGGGAATATTTGATGGGTCAGTGTAGAGGGAGTTTTACTCTGTCTCTAACTCTGCCTTATTGGGCAGCACGGTAGCACAAGTGGATAGCACTGTGGCTTCACAGTTCGATTCCCCGCTGGGTCACTGTCTGTGCAGAGTCTGCATGTTCTCCCCGTGTCTGCATGGGTTTCCTCCGGATGCTCCGGTTTCCTCCCACAGTCCAAAGATGTGCAGGTTAGGTGGATTGGCCATGGTAAATTGCCCTTAGTGACCAAAAAGGTTAGGAGGGGTTATTGGGGTCCGGGGATAGGGTGGAAGTGAGGGCTTAAGTGGGTCGGTGCAGACTCGATGGGCTGAATGGCCTCCTTCTGCACTGTATGTTCTAAGTTATTCAATATTCAAAGACTCTGCTTCCACTGCCTTTTGACAAAGTAAATCCCAGGGATTCCCAACCCTCTGAGAAAAAACTTTTTTCCTCATTTCTGTCTTAAATGAGTGACTGCTTATTTTTAAACAGTGACCCCGAGTTCAAGATTCTCCAACAAGGGGAAACATCCTCTCCACACCTCCGCATCTTGTACATTTCAATCATGGGACATCTTACTCTTCTAAACTCCAGGGAATACGAATCCAACTGTGGTGTTCACAGGTTTGACTTTTGGGATCTGTGGAGCTTTAACAATAGCTAAGAGTTTAATTCAGGAGATATTAACACAAAGGCAGCGATGTTACGTTGCCCAGTTATTCGTGCAAACAGTTGATAATGTCATCTCCAATGACATCGTGCAACCGTTCTCTTCAAGTGCCCCAGTTCAACTTCAAGGCTGCTGGTCAGTACTCATTGAAAATACTATAAATGAGGCTTCCGGTTGCGGCTATGCAGAGCTAAGTCGCACGTTCGGCAGCTCCCGCTTGGAACGGACTTTTGGGCTCTTTTCAGGGCCCCCAACGACATTTTTTCGAAGAACACTGCAACATTCCCCCGACAGTGTATGGCTTGGACCAGGAGCGGGGCGACTACAAAAGTGGTGGTGAAGCCAAAGATGGTGGCGGGCGGGGACCAGGCAGCGTGGATGCAGTGGGCGCAGGAGCAGCAGGAGGTTATCCAGCGCTGCTTCAGGGAGCTCAAACCGGACCTGCTGGAGCCGATGAAGGCTTCTATTGATAAGCTGCTGGAGACCCAGACGGTCCAGGGGGTGGCGATCCGTGAGGTCCGACATAAGATCTCAGATAACGAGGATGAGATCTTGGGCCGAGCGGTAAAGGTGGAAGCGCACGAGGCGCTCCACAAGAAATGGCAGGAACGGTTCGAGGAGATGGGGAATTGGTCGAGGCGGAAGAATCTGCGGATCTTGGGCCTCCCGGAGGGGCTGGAGGGGTCGGACGTGGGGGCCTATGTGGTCACCATGTTAAACTCGCTGATGGGAGCGGGGTCCTTCCAGAGGCCCCTGGAGCTGGAAGGGGCCCATAGAGTGCTGGCGAGGAGGCCCAAGGCTAACGAGCTGCCGCGGGCGGTGCTGGTGCGGTTTCATCGGTTCGCTGATCGGGATGCGTACTCAGGTGGGCCAAGAAGGAGGGGAGCAGCAAGTGGGAGAACGCAGAGGTTTGAATATATCAGGACTG
This sequence comes from Scyliorhinus torazame, assembly GCF_047496885.1. NCBI lineage: Eukaryota > Metazoa > Chordata > Chondrichthyes > Carcharhiniformes > Scyliorhinidae > Scyliorhinus > Scyliorhinus torazame. The sequence goes on from NC_092718.1 coordinate 92,145,739, forward strand.
GAGCGTGGAGGTGGCGAAGAAGAGGGCCGGGTACAACCGGGCGAAGGCGGTGCTGCACAGGAAGGGGGTGAAGTTTGGCATGCTGCAGCTGGCGCGTCTGTGGGACACCTCTAAGGACCGGCACCATTATTTTGAGTCCCCGGAGGAGGCGTGGGCCTTTGTTCAGGCCGAGAAGCTGGACACAAACTGAGGGTCGGGATGGAGGGTCGGGCGTGGGGATGGTCGGGGATTGTTGTTGTTGTGTTATATTTTGAGGGGGTATCTTTGTTCTTGTTTCTTTTTGATTCGGTGTGGGTGGTTAGGGTGGGTTGGGCACTGTTTTGGTTGGGTCTGTCAGGTGGGCTCTTGGAGGGGGTCAAGTAAACAGAGTAGGCGGTGGCTGGCCAAAACGGGGGGATGGGGCCCCAAGGGGGAGGGGGCGGCCCGAGTCGGGGGTGAGGGGACTGGGCCTGTAAAAGGAGCTGCGCCAGAGGAGGCGGGGCCGGGCAGGTGGAAAGCGCGGGCTTTTTCCCGTGCTGAAGACTGGAGAGGGCGGAGCCATGGCAGGTTTTTTTCCCGCACTTGGGATGGAAGGGGGAGGCGGAGAGCCTGCTGGTGGGTAATGGAGGGGAGGGTAAGTTCCACAATGGGAGGAGTCAAAGGAGAGGCGGGAGTGGCCCGGGTCAGCAGGAGTTAGCTGACTTGCGGGAGTGCAATGGGGGGAGCAATGCATCTAGGAGGGGTCCTAGCTGGGGGGGACCGGGTTGCTGCTGGTATGGTCAAGGGGGAGCTGGAGCGAGTAGAGGGCATTGGGACAGGGGTCTGCCGCCGTGGGGAACGGGCCGGGCGTGGGGCACGGGCGCGTGGCTGCCCGAGGAGGGTTTATGGCTAGTCGGCGGGGGAGGGGGCGGGTAGCCCCCTGATCCAACTGATAACCTGCAACGTAAGGGGACTGAACGGGCCGGTTAAGCGGGCCCGTGTGTTCGCGCACTTGAAGGGGCTGAAGGCGGATGTGGTCATGCTCCAGGAGACACACCTGAAGGTGGCAGACCAGGTAAGATTGAGGAAGGGGTGGGTAGGTCAGGTGTTTCATTCGGGGCCGGATGCCAAAAATCGGGGGGGGGGGGTGGCGATCTTGGTGGGAAAGAGGGATCCCAGACTTGGAAGTGGAGGGACTGATAATAGAGGGGGGACTTTAACACGGTGTTGGATCCGGCACTGGATCGCTCCAGGTCTAGGACGGGTAGGAGGCCGGCGGCGGCTAAAGTGCTGAGGGGGTTTATGGACCAGATGGGATGGATGGACCCTTGGAGCTTTGCAAGGCCGGGGGCTAGGGAATTTTCATTCTTCTCGCACGTTCATGAGGCCTATTCCTGGATCGACTTTTTTGTTCTGAGCAGGGCGCTGATAGCGAGAGTAGAGGATACCGTGTACTCGGCGATGGCCATTTTGGATTACGCCCCGCATTGGGTGGACTTAGAGCTGGGGGAGGAGAGGGACCAGCGCCCGTTGTGGCGCTTGGAGGTGGGGCTGTTGGTGGACGAGGAGGTGAGTGAGTGGGTCCGAGGAATCATAGAGAGAAACCTGGAGGCCAACAATAACGGGGAGGTCCAAATGGGGATGGTATGGGAGATGCTGAAGGTGGTGGTTAGGGGAGAACTGATCTCCATTAGGGCCCACAAGGAGAGGAGAGAGCAGAGGGAGAGGGAGAGGCTGGTGGGGGAGACGGTGAGGGTAGACAGGAGGTACGCGGAGGTGCCGGAGGAGGGACTGTTGAGGGAGAGGCGGAGCCTCCAGGTCGAATTCGACCTGTTGACCACCAGGAAGGCGGAGGCGCAGTGGAGGAAGGCCCAGGGGGCGATGTCCCGGGCACTGATCTCCTTGATCCTGAAGCGGGACAAGGATCCCCTGCAGTGTGGGTCTTACAGGCTGATTTCGTTGCTGAACGTAGATGCCAAGGTGCTGGCAAAGGTCTTAGCCACGAGGATTGAGGATTGTGTGCCGCAGATCATCCACGAAGACCAGACGGGGTTCGTGAAGGGGAGGCAGTTGAACGCGAATGTGCGGAGTCTCCTGAATGTTATTATGATACCGGCGAGGGAGGGGGAGGCGGAGATAGTGGTGGCGATGGATGCTGAGAAGGCCTTCGATAGGGTAGAGTGGGGGACCTGTGGGAGGTGCTGAAGAGGTTTGGGTTTGGGGAGGGGTTTGTCAGGTGGGTTCGGCTGTTGTACGAGGTCCCGATGGCGAGTGTGGCCAAAAACAGGAGGAGGTCTGAGTACTTTCAGTTGCATCGAGGGACGAGTCAGGGGTGTCCCCTGTCCCCCCTGCTCTTTGCACTGGCGATTGAACCCCTGGCTATGGCACTGAGGGAGTCGAGGAATTGGAGGGGGCTGGTGCGGGGTGGGGAGGAGCATAGGGTGTCGCTCTATGCGGACGACTTGCTGCTATATGTGGCGGACCCGGTGGCGGGAATGCAGGAGGTAATGTGTCTCCCGTAACAGCCTCCCCGAACAGGCGCCGGAAATGTGGCGACTAGGGCTTTTCACAGTAACTTCATTTGAAGCCAACTTGTGATAATAAGCGATTTTCATTCATTCATTTTTTCATGAGCATCCTCAGGGAGTTCAGCGATTTCTCAGGGTACAAGCTCAACATGGGAAAGAGCGAGCTGTTCGTAGTTCACCCAGGGGACCAGGAGAGGGGGATTGGCGAGCTCCCACTAAAAAGGGCGGAGAGGAGCTTCAGGTATTTGGGGGTCCAGGTGGCCAGGAGCTGGGGGGCCCTGCATAGACTTAATTTCATGAGGCTAATGGAGCAAATGGAGGAGGAGTTTAAGAGGTGGGATGCGTTGCCGCTGTCCCTGGAGGGTAGGATGCAGTCAGTCAAAATGACGGTGCTCCCAAGGTTTTTGTTCCTGTTCCAGTGCCTCCCCATTCTTATCCCGAAGGCCTTCTTAGGCGGGTCAACAGGAGCATAACGGGGTTTGTGTGGGCGCGACGGACTCCGAGGGTGAGAAGGGTGTTCCTGGGGCGGAGTAGGGATGGGGGGGGGCTGGCGCTGCCCAACCTCTGTGGGTACTACTGGGCCGCCAATGCGGCGATGGTGCGCAAGTGGGTGATGGAGGGGGGGGCCGCCATGGAAGAGGCTGGAGACGGCACCTTGTGATGGTATGAGTATGGAGGCACTGGCAACGGCGCCGCTGCCGCTCCCTCCAATGAGGTATACCACGAGCCCGGTGGTGGCGACTACCCTCAAAATGTGAGGGCAATGGAGGCGGCACAGGGGGGAAGTGGGGGCCTCGGTGTGGACCCCAATACGGGGGAACCACCGGTTTGTCCCAGGGAGAATAGGTGGAGGGTTTTTGGGGTGGCACAGGGCAGGGATAGGAAGGTTGGGGGACCTGTTTGTGGATGGGAAGTTCGCGAGCCGGGGTGAGCTGGAGGAGAAGTATGGGCTCCCCCCGGGGAACGCCTTTCGGTATTTACAGGTAAGGGCGTTTGCCAAGCGGCAAGTGGCGGAATTCCCGCTGCTGCTGCCACGCACGGTACAGGACAGGGTGCTCTCGGGGGGGGTGGGTTGGAGAGGGGAAGATCTCGGCAACGTACCAGGTGATGCAGGAGGAGGAGGAGGCCTCGGTGGAGGAGCTGAAAGGTAAGTGGGAGGAGGAGTTGGGGGAGAAGGTCGAGGAAGGGACGTGGGCAGATGCCCTAGGGAGGGTGAACTCTTCCTCTTCGTGCGCGAGGCTCAGCCTCATACAGTTTAAGGTGCTGCACAGGGCACACATGACCGGGACAAGGATAAGCCGTTTTTTTGGGGGTGAGGACAGGTGTGTTAGTGCTCAGGTCGCCCAGCAAACCACACCCAAATGTTCTGGGTAGGCCCAGCACTGGAGGAATTTTGGAAGGGCGTAGCGAGGACGGTATTGAGGGTGGTAGGATCCAGGGTCAAACCGGGCTGGGGGCTCGCAATATTTGGGGTTGCAGGGGAGCCGGGAGTGCAGGAGGCGAAAGAGGCCGGTATTCTGGCCTTTGCGTCCCTGGTAGCCCGGTGAAGGATTCTTCCTCAGTGGAAGGATGGGAGGCCCCCAAGCGTGGAATCCTGGATCAACGATATGGCGGGGTTTATTAAGTTGGAGATGGTGAAATTTGCCTTAAGGGGATCGGTACAAGGGTTCTTTAGGCGGTGGCAACCGTTCTTGGACTTCCTGGCAGAACGGTAGACAATGGTCAGCAGCAGCAGCAGCCGGGGGGGTGGGTTCTATTTTATTTTTGTTTGTCTCCTGGGGGGTCTGAGGGGGTGTATATATTTGCTATGATTACTATGTGCTTCGGCGGGTGTTAATATATTATTTATGTATAGGGGAGGGGGCCACGGGGTTGTTTTGTTTTGTTTTGTATTTAATTCTATTGGGTTCCTTTTACATTTTGTTGTTGATATTTTGTGAAAACTTTAAGAAAAATTATTTTTTTTAAAAGAAAATACTATAAATGCACAACAATGCTCCCCTTCAGATCAAACATCTCCGACACACTAAGCAGTTAACACGAACCATCAATTCACAACAACTGTCAATACGTCAGACAATTTAATAATAATTGTCTTTATTGGCACAAGTGGGCTTACATTAACACTGCAATGAAGTTACTGCGAAAGTCCCCTGGTCGCATGTTCGGTTACAGAATGTCCAATTCACCTAACAGCACGTTTTTCGGGCCTTGTGGGAGGAAACCAGAGCTCCCGGAGGAAATCCACGCAGACACAGGGAGAACGTGCAGACTCCACACAGACAATGACCTAAGCCGGGAATTGAACCCGGGTCCCTGGCGCTGTAGAGCAACAGTGCTAACCACTGTGCTACCATGCTGCCCAATTTGGACGCTGTCGTTCTCTGAATGGAGGTTGGTGAATCTCCGGCGTCTGTTTCTTACTACAGTTACCACGCCCTGGGCGAGTGCACAGTCAGTTTCAGCCCCACAGACCCCGGAGCCCCAACACAAGTGAATTAACCAATAATTTGTGTTTTGCTGAGATCTTTAACCCTACATTAAGAAATTGTTTATTAATAATAAGAGGAAAAGATGAATATGAAAAGAAATAACAGAGCAATGGTTTACGTAATCTGAAAACCCCATCCTACCCTCCACTCAGACACACACAAGGCAGAAACAGGGTAAGAGTAGGAGAGGATAAAAATAAACAGGGATTAAAGGGAAAGGTTTGAGATGACTCTTCACTGCTGCGTTGCGGCCTCTGGGGATTAGGTTCATTCAAGAGAGTTTCAGGTCAGCGTAGTTCCATCCTTTGACAGCTGGATGATGTTTCACACAAGCGTTCTAGGTCGATGCAATTCTGCCCTTCAACCACCAGGTGGAGTTTACACAGGATTCAGGTCGATGGGCTTCCACCCCTCTACCACAAGGTTGAGCTTCTGCCTCCTTGAGATATTACTGGGCTTTACATCTGAAAGCTTTCAGGCCTATTGTTTGCCTGATTTCTGTGTACAAATTCCGGCTGTATTTTTAAGAATGCTCTCAGTTTAAACTTCAATTTGAGCTCTTCCCTCGCCCCTCAAAGGCGACAGATCTGGTGAGGGACTGCTGGTTTTCTTACTCCAGAAGCTCTTCACAGACCCGAGTGTTGTCTACCTTTTCACTCAGAGAGTCTTCACAGAACTGGATTGGAGGTTTTAGAAATCACCTGACCAAGGGCAGCACGGTGGCGCAGTGAGTAGCACTGCTGCCTCATGGCGCCGAGGTCCCAGGTTCGATCCTGGCTCTGGGTCGCTGTCCGTGTGGAGTTTGCACATTCTCCCCGTGTTTGCATGGGTTTCGCCCCCACAGCCCAAAGATGTACAAGCTAGGTGGATTGGCCATGCTAAAATTGCCTCTTAATTGGAAAAATGAATTGGGTACTCTAAATTTTTTTTTTTTAAATGAAATTTAAAAAAGAAATCACCTGACCAAGGGAGAGACATCAGAGAGAGAAATAGAGTGCCTTCCAGTTGTGACCTGGCTGAATCCTTCTCGGAATTGACAAACTGCCCTGGCTTCTCCTTTTCCAGATCTTTCTGAAAAGCCCCAACCATCCCAGGCAACAATAGAAGACGGCTGAGAATTATACATTCACCAATTGGCTGCTTGCCAAGCCTATCAAACTGACATCATGGGTTCTGCCACAGAGCCTAAAGGGTACATCTTGGCCTGGTCTATTAGAACAGGGGTGTTTCAGTGTGCCCAAAATCTGTAGTCCAAATGGAAATCTCAGATTTGCAGCAGCCAGCAAGAAGATGGTGGATTAAAGGCAGTCAGGACAGGAATTGAGCAGACAACAGTACATTGCTTACTGCACCCTGGTATCTTTGACTTGGCGTGAACGTCGTCAGCAGGTGTTTTAACCGGAGTCGACATTATGATCTGCAGTTGACTCGGTGTTTGATTGGGAATTGAGGTGCCGTTTTCCCCACTCGGTTCCGTTAGTATCAGGTTTTCGGGAAGGGCCAGGTCGTCTCTCGACACAGCAGGATTTGGACTCTCTGTCAGTTCTGCCTCTGGCGGATTGGTTCTTCTCATCAAAGGTTGATGTCTCCTCCGGGTTTCATTGTCTTGGATTTGGATGGTGTCGGAGTCCGGTCCAGTCAGTGCTAAGATGGTGGCAGGAATCTATTTCCCACCTGTAATATAGTTTCTTGCCAGAACCTCTTGTCCCGGGCAAAAAATACACTGGGCTGGATTCTCCGATTTTGAGACGAAGTGCTGACGGCGGCGTGGAAACAGTGCTGTTTTACCACAGCAAAATCGGCGCAACAGGTGCATTGATTCAGCAACTCTAAATGGGCTAGCACCATCGGCACGTGAAATACAACCGGTTCCAAGTGAAACGGTGCCGGATTCGCCAGGTCCGTGATTGGCGCACACGAGGGTCCAACGCTGCAGCCGCACTTAAACGGTCCATCCACCCGCACACACCGTCCCAGCCAACAAGATGGCTGTAAGAGGAGCATCATCACGGTTCAGGGACGCTGAGCTGGACACCCGCCTGGACGCCGTGGAGGAGAGGCGGATGACCCTGTAGCCCGACCCGGGAGGAAGGCCACCAGGCGCTGGCGCTCGCCGTGCCTGGGCGCAGGTGGCAGACGTGGTTAGCGCCGTTGGCGAAGTCGTCCGGACTGGCATCCAGTGCAGGAAGAAACTGCATGACCTCCTCAGGGCGGCCAGGGTGAGTAGGCAGTGCTGTGCTCCTGGCACCAACCCCCCCTACACCCCGCACACATGTAATCCGGACCTCCCCCCTCCCCGGGGAATGGGCGAACCCCACCCTGCCCCACATGCCTGCACCCATGCCAGCCGCAATAGCTGGGTGCCCTGGCCACTGATGCCATCATCTACCAACCCCGGGGCTGCATGCGCTGGACTGTCTAACAGTGTCATTGTTTGTCTGTGCCCCCCTCTCCCACCCCGCGCCCAGGAGAAGGCCGCGCACAACCGCTGGAGCGGGAGAAGACCAGAGGCGAACCACCAGACCTGCGGCCCCTCACCGTGCCCGAGCAGAGGGCACTGGACTCAGAGGTCGGCGGCAGGCGAGCAAGTGAGACCCCCTGCTTAGTTGCAGATCCTCATGACACATGTGTGGACCCCGCCCAAACCCCTCACCTGCCCCCCCCCCCCCCCCCCCCCCCCCCCCCCACCCTCCCGTCCGCTGTCTAACCATACATGCCATATATGGTTAGACCCCTAGTGTTTTCCAGGACCTGCCGGAGATGGGCCCGCTCCATTCGGGGCCCCCTGCCTCCAGCCAACACCAGAGCAGATGCGCTCCAGACGACCGAGCACGGACGGGGAGAGCAGCCCGGACACCAGCCCTCTGCCCGAGACGCAGGAGACCCCGGAGCTCGGGTCGGAGAAGGACACTGACTTTCCGTCACAGCTGTCTCCAACACCCTCCACATCCCAGAGACTATCACCTTGGTTGGGCACACGAGTGAGGATGCTCCTGGGACACTATCTGGTGCGCACCACACATTTCGTCCGATACAGCTGGTGGAGGTAGGAGCAGCCGAGGGGCCGGATGGTCGGAGGGCAGACCGGACCCAGGAACCAGCTGCCGTCCAGACAGGTCCCGGGCTTCTGGAACATCCAGTCCCGGACACAGTGCAGATGCAGGCAGAGACCCAGGGACAAGAGGTGGGGATGACGGGCGGCCTCCAGCACCTGCGGGCGCAGGTGGAGGAGTCCACCCGCATGCAGGAGCAGGGGGTGGTGCCGGTCATGTGTGCCACCCAGGCCGACACCACATGGGTGGCGTCCGCGGTGGAGGCAATAGGGGCGATGGTGTCAGATATGGGTCAGTGAGTGCAAGGCCTTGGGCATGCTGTGCAGGTGAGGGCCGGGTCCCAGGACAGGGCTGCCCTCTCACAGCAGGCCACGGCTGAGAGCATTGGCGGCATTGCCCAGGTGCTGGCCGGCGTGGTGCAGACTCATAATGAGGTGGCCCACACGCAGAGGGACGTCACCTACACCCAGGGGGACGTGGTCCGGACACTGCCCGACATGGCACAGACCCAGGGGGAGGTGGCCCAGTCACTGGCTGATGTGGCACAGACCCTCAGGGTGGTGGCACAGTCGCAGCGTGATGTGGCGCAGTCCCAGACGGAGATGGTCCACTCCCTGTGCTCCATGGCCACGAGCACGTAGATCCTTGTCGAGACCAGAGCGGGCCTCCAGGGCTGGCAGCGGCAGTTGGCGGGGAGGGGGCACTCAGTGGATGGCTCCGCTCGCACCCCCGTCCCAGGGGCCATCGGGCACCCCGAGGGAGGAGGAGGAGCTGGGGCCCGTGCCGGTGACACCCCGCAAGGGGGAACCCGGAACACCGCAGCACCTCGAACTCCCGCCCCTCCTGTCCCTGGTGCATCTGGTGGGCAGCAGGCAGAACAGAGCGGCACCATGCCACGCCCGAGCGGCAGGCGGGCCCATCCAGACCTGGCCGCCCCATAGGCACGTGCCAACGGGGACCCTTGACACAGGGCAGGAGTCACAGCAGGCCGCTTCCGTTCCTGCTGTACCGTCTGGGGAACCACCTAGACCTAGTTTAGGGCCCATAAGGCCAGAAAGTTAGACACCAGTTAAGTTGGCATGGGTGCAGGGTACAGTTTAGTCATAGTGGCGAGGGCACAGACTGTATATATTTGTTCACAAAAAACACATGTTCATAACGTTCAAACCTGCCTCTGTGCCCTGTGGGTGTGGGGTGGTCAGCGCTGGCCAGTAGGAGTGGGGGGTGGGGGACGAGTGAAGGCCCCGTGGGTGGACCATGCTCCCCCTCTCCCCCACCACCCCCCCCATCCCTGCCCCGACCGTCCCCAGCACCCCCACCCCAACGATTCCATGTGATGGACTGGCCAGCTCGCATGCAGGGATCACCCAGGTGGAAGGTGCTACTGTGGGCATGTCATACGATGTGGAGCACGGAGCTCATCGTAGAGCAGGCTGTCATTATCCTCCATCCCATGGACCAGACCTGCTGTCACTGCCAACCCAGGAACCCCAGCTCATAGCTCCGCAGGTATGTGTCATAGAGAGGGTGTGCATGCGGGTAGTTTGGTGGTGTGGGAGGTGAGGGGGGTTTGGTGGTGGGGAGGTGAGGGGGTGTGGATTTGGGAGGTGGTGCCCATGGCCCTGGCCAGCGACCCCCCTTAGTCGGTGAAATGTGAGGCGATGAGTGTGTCCCGCACGCTGGCCCTGGCGACGGCGCTGTGCGGCCTCTCCTGCCTGCCCGGGCCCCATGTCCCGCTCATTGTCCCCCTCCCCCCTCCTCGTCTGACGAGGCCTGCTCTTCCTCCTCATCCTCCTCCAGCACATCGCCCCTCTGCTGGGCTATATTGTGGAGGACGCAGCAGACCACCACGATGTGGGCAGCTCTCCGAGCCTCGTCCTGAAGGGCTCCTCCAGAGCGATCCAGGCAGCTGAAGCGCATCTTCAGGACCCCGAAGCACTTCTCGACAACACACCTGGTCGCCCTGGCATCATTGAGGCGGGTCTCCGCGTCGGTCTGCAGCCTCCACATAGATGTCATCAGCCACGGCTGCAATGGGTGACCCCAGCCCCGCAGCCGGGGGAGGATGCCCTTCGAACATGTCGCAGATCACCGAGTGCGCCAAGATGAATGAGTCATGTACACTGCCCGGGTATCGGGCGCAGACGTGCATAATGCGCATCTGATGGTCACAGACCAGCTGAATGTTCATCGAATAGCAGCCCTTTCGGTTAGCGTACAACAGCCTATTATCCGCCGGTGGCCGGAGGGCGACATGCATCCCATCGATCACCCCCTGGACCCAGCGCATCCCGGCGATGGCAGCGAAGCCCGCTGCCCGTATATCCTGGTGGGCGTAATCCACAGGGTACTGTATGTACCGCTCTGCCTGGGCAGAGAGGGCGTTAGTGATGGCGCGGATGTGCATCACCTGTGAAAACCCGGACAGGTCCCCACTCGGCCACTGGAAGGCCCCGTCGCATAGGAGTTGAGGGCAACCATCACCTTGACGGTCACCAGGAGCGGGTGTCCTCCCACATACCCCAGCGGTGCCAGGTATGCCATCATCTGGCAGATGTGTCCCACTGTCTCGCTGCTCATCCACAGTCTCCGTCTGCATGCCCGGTCCGGAAGGTCCTCAAATGACATTTGGTTGCGGTACACATCGGGCCTCATCCGGCACCACCTCCTCGCCTGTTAGGCGGCCTGCCCTCCAGCCTGAACTTTTGCACCTGTCCCTCTGCAGCCCGTTCCTCTGCTGCAGCCTCTGCCTCCTCTCTGAGTGGCCTCCGCATATGCTGCCACAGGGCATCGCGCAGAGCTGCGGCCAACACCACGACGGCCAGCATCGCGGGTTGGTGTCCGAAAGCCATTGTCTGCAGAGGGTGAAAGGCCACAATGTTAGCATGGCGCATAGTCCCGTGCCCAACCAGGTACCAAGGGCTGCATGGTGGCGCTGGTTGGCACTGCGGGCCCCACCCACGCATCTCCCCTCCCCCACCCCACCCCCCCGCACCCCGGTCCAGTCGGTGCCCCCGCTTCTGGTGCCCATCCCTGCTGCCAGGGGCACCGTTGGCTGGCATTGCCCTCACTGGGAACTGCCGTCGATGTGGCCCTGGGTGGCCCCCCGGTGGGTGGCTGCAGGTTGGGTGGGGTGTTCGGGGGGGGGGGGGGTCACTGTGTAGAACCAGGGGCCGGGGTGGGTGCTCAGCAAGATGGCCACTGTAATGGCGGTCGGTGCCTGGGCACTGCCCCGGTCCTGTGGGGTGGGCTCCCTGGCTGCTCAGCACGCCCTCAGCCCACCCCTCCCCTCCCCCGGCCCTGGCAGGGCCCCCCCCGCCGCAGCCAGCACGCCCGGTGTCCAGGCCGGCAGCCCGCAGTCACTCCACGCCACTTCCTACCTCCTTTCTCTCGCTCAGCAGCCAGGACGCCAGGTTCACGATTTTCAAAACCACATTAGAAACACGGCGCCGGGAAATCTGCCCATCCGAGGCGCTGTATCGCGGAGGCCCCGGAGCATCGGGCGCCAGGCCTGCTAATGATAGGCCTACTGTACCTTCAGGCCGCGCGGCGAGTGTCACATTTATGCCATTTTTGGGGGGCCGGAGAATCCCGATTTGGCGTCAAACCGGCGGCTACCGCGATTTCGGTGTCGGGAGTTATTCTCCGCCCAAACCCGTTTCCCGATTTCACCGTCGGCTAACGGAGAATCCAGCCCAATGTTTCTCTTTGATTTGCTGCCATACAACCTGCTCGTGTTGCCTTTCCTGGCCAATGTTGTTTATCTTTGGTGGTTTTATTTAGTCGAATACTATACGTAGTTGATGTTTAATCATCAGCAATGCCAGAGAGATGTGGGTTACTGAGTGAGCAGTATTCTTGTACATGAGCAGGAATTGACTCAAGCATTTGGCCAATTAACCTTGTTCCCTGGTTATCTTTCATGTTTGCTTCATCGTTTGCACAAAGCAATCTGTTCGTAGCAGGGTGCTACAGTGCAGACCTAATGTGTTGTATTCCGTTCTCCTTCAAGAAGCTTTCAAATGCGAGATATGAACTGTGGTCTATTATCACTCACCAATTGTTCAGGGTAAAAAAATCTGCTAAAGTTTTCTCCCAATCCCTCAATTGTCTTTTCCAATAATGTTGAGGTCATGATGGCAACGTCTGGCCATTTTCAATGAGCGTCAACTAGAATGAGAAACATGCCCCCCAAACATGGCCATTCCCAAGGATTCAACTGTGCTGATGATGGTGACAGGTCTCACAATTTCACGCAAGTTGAACACAATCCTGTCGTTTCCTCTATTTCAGCATCTAAAACAAGCCAGCAGAAATAGCTCCTCGCTACCTCCTTCATTCTCACAATACCACAATGGCCTTTGTGGTTCAATACGCATTTTCTTAATAGTGGTGGAATAATAACTCTCATTCCCCAGAGGAGACATCCTGCCTGTGCGGACAACTCAAGTCTTCGGGTGAAATAGGGCTTTAACTCAGGCTTTACTCCTGAGGTCTTGCCTTGAAGCACCATGCCCATTACCTCGGAAAGCACTGGATCACTTTGGGTGTGTTCCTTCACTTGTCCTGCAGTTACAGGAGTATTATTCACCTGCTCAAAGTAGAAAATGTTTCCACACAAACTACTTATCGATGAACTATTTGGTGAGAGTGCTGGGGAAAACCCCTCTGCGTAACCATGAAGGCTGGACTGATGATACTTGTGTAGCGCACAAAGACTCCCGAGAGACGAATAGAGGTGAAGTCGATGAGGCTTTATTAAGCGTGACTCGTTCCCCGCAGTTCAGCAACAGACTGGATCTGCGGGGAGAATTCCTGGTTCTTATACTCCGCCTTCAGGGCGGAGCTAGAGATCAACAGCCAACCAGGACCCGGGATCTGTCAGCCAATGACATCACGGCTTCACAGTCCCACATGACCCCTAATGCATACTACCACAACTTGATAGTGTACGTGTGTGCTGACAACAGCAATATCCATCTCTACATTTTGCTCGCTGCCAGTGATGGAATCCCAGTATGTGATCCAAACGTTGCCGTTAATGGACGATGGTCTGTCAATAAAGTGAGTTTCCTCCGTTACTGGAAGTTATAGGACCGTTTTATCTCAAAGATGAAGCCCAAAGCTTTTTTTCCCTATCTGTGCATAACTGCTTTTGGCTTCATTCAATGTTCTGGACACAAAGGCCATCGGCTTCTCTTCACCTGCAGGCATGATGTGGGAAACCACTGCCCCAACACATGGCAGGAGATCTCATGCTCCTCGTGTGTGATGTGGGAGCTCAGGGACACGGCCACTGTTCCTGGCTCCTTCACGTGCAAGAAGTGTGTCCAGTTGCAGCTCCTGTTAGACCGCTTGACGGCTCTGGAGCTGCGGATGGACTCAGTTTGGAGCATCCGCGATGCTGAGGACGTCGTGGATAGCACGTTTAGCGAGTTGGTCACCCCGCAGGTGAAGGGTACTAAGGGAGATAGAAAATGGGTGACCAAAAGACAGAACAAGAGTAGGAAGGCAGTGCAGGTGTCCCCTGCGGCCATCTCCCTGCAAAACAGATATACCACTTTGGATACTGTTGAGGGAGATGGCTCACCAGGGGAAGGCAGCAGCAGCCAGGTTCATGGCACCGTGGCTGACTCTGCTGCGCAGCTGGGCAGGAAGAAGAATGGCAGGGCTATAGTGATAGGGGACTCAATCGTAAGGGGAATAGACAAGCAGTTCTACGGATGCAATCTAGACTCCAGGATGGTATGTTGCCTCCCTGGTGCAAGGGTCAAGGATGTCTCGGAGCAGCTGCAGGACATTCGGGGGGGGGGGGGGGGGGGGGGTGAACAGCCAGCTGTCGTGGTGCACATAGGCACCAACGACATAGGTAAAAAACGGGACGAGGTCCTACAAGCTGAATTCAGGGAGTTAGGAGTTAAACTAAAAAGTAGGACCTCAAAGGTAGTACAAAGAACAAAGAACAAAGAAATGTACAGCACAGGAACAGGCCCTTCGGCCCTCCAAGCCCGTGCCGACCATGCTGCCCGACTAAACTACAATCTTCTACACTTCCTGGGTCCGTATCCCTCTATTCCCATCCTATTCATGTATTTGTCAAGATGCCCCTTAAATGTCACTATCGTCCCTGCTTCCACCACCTCCTCCGGTAGCGAGTTCCAGGCACCCACTACCCTCTGCGTAAAAAACTTGCCTCGTACATCTACTCTAAACCTTGCCCCTCTCACCTTAAACCTATGCCCCCTAGTAATTGACCCCTCTACCCTGGGGAAAAGCCTCTGACTATCCACTCTGTCCATGCCCCTCATAAGTTTGTATACCTCTATCAGGTCGCCCCTCAACCTCCTTCGTTCCAGTGAGAACAAACCGAGTTTATTCAACCGCTCCTCATAGCTAATGCCCTCCATACCAGGCAACATTCTGGTAAATCTCTTCTGCACCCTCTCTAAAGCCTCCACATCCTTCTGGTAGTGTGGCGACCAGAATTGAACACTGTACTCCAAGTGTGGCCTAACTAAGGTTCTATACAGCTGCAACATGACTTGCCAATTCTTATACTCAATGCCCCGGCCAATGAAGGCAAGCATGCCGTATGCCTTCTTGACTACCTTCTCCACCTGTGTTGCCCCTTTCAATGACCTGTGGACCTGTACTCCTAGATCTCTTTGACTTTCAATACTCTTGAGGGTTCTACCATTCACTGTATATTCCCTATCTGCATTAGACCTTCCAAAATGCATTACCTCACATTTGTCCGGATTAAACTCCATCTGCCATCTCTCCGCCCAAGTCTCCAAACAATCTAAATCCTGCTGTATCCTCCGACAGTCCTCATCGCTATCCGCAATTCCACCAACCTTTGTGTCGTCTGCAAACTTACTAATCAGACCAGTTACATTTTCCTCCAAATCATTTATATATACTACAAAGAGCAAAGGTCCCAGCACTGATCCCTGTGGAACACCACTGGTCACAGCCCTCCAATTAGAAAAGCATCCTTCCATTGCTACTCTCTGCCTTCTATGGCCTAGCCAGTTCTGTATCCACCTTGCCAGCTCACCCCTGATCCCGTGTGACTTCACCTTTTGTACTAGTCTACCATGAGGGACCTTGTCAAAGGCCTTACTGAAGTCCATATAGACAACATCCACTGCCTTACCTGCAACAATCATCTTAGTGACCTCCTCGAAAAACTCTATCAAGTTAGTGAGACACGACCTCCCCTTCACAAAACCGTGCTGCCTCTCACTAATACGTCCATTTGCTTCCAAATGAGAGTAGATCCTGTCTCGAAGAATTCTCTCCAGTAATTTCCCTACCACTGAAGTAAGGCTCACCGGCCTGTAGTTCCCGGGATTATCCTTGCTACCCTTCTTAAACAGAGGAACAACATTGGCTATTCTCCAGTCCTCCGGGACATCCCCTGAAGACAGCGAGGATCCAAAGATTTCTGTCAAGGCCTCAGCAATTTCCTCTCCAGCCTCCTTCAGTATTCTGGGGTAGATCCCCAGTAATCTCAGGATTGCTACCAGTGCCATGAGCTAGTCAGAGGAGGAATGTCAGGATAGATAGGATGAATGCGTGGCTCAAGAGATGGTGCAAGAGGGAGGGATTCATATTCCTGGGGCATTGGAACCGGTTCTGGGGGAGGTGGGACCAGTACCAACCGGACGGTCTGCACCTGGGCAGGACTGGAACCGATGTCCTGGGGGGGTGTTTGCTAGAGCTGTTGGGGGGGGGGGGTTAACCTAATGTGGCAGGGAGATGGGAACCAATGCAGGAAGTTGGAAGATAGTAAAACAGGGACAGAAACAAAAGGATATAAGGGGGAAAGTGTAAGGCAGAGAAGCCATAGTCAAAAATCAAAAAGGGCGACAGTACAAGGTACAGTGACTAAGGGGAGCTCAGTGAATAGGCCCAGTAATACTAAAAGGAATAAAACGGAAAGTAAAAACATTAATGGTAAGCGACGCGGCAGGTTGTTACATGAAGATATGGGTTCAACGACAAGGAAAATTAGGAGAAAAGTTAAGAGGAAATATAACTTAGGAGAGGTGACTGATCGAGGTGTTAAGATTCAAAATAGAGGTAAAAAAGCCAACATAAGTGTACTTTACCTGAATGCTCGTAGTATTCGGAATAAGGTAAATGAGTTGATGACGCAAAACATCGTGAAAGCCTATGATTTAGTGGCCATTACTGAAACATGGTTAAAGGATGGTCACGACTGGGAGTTAAATATCCGAGAGTATCAAACTATTCGGAAGGACAGAGTGGATGGTAAGCGAGGTGGTGTAGCTCTGTTATTTAAGGGTGACATACGGGCAATAGTAAGGGATGACATCGGTGCTATGGAGGATAAGGTTGAATCCATTTGGGTGGAAATCAGGAATAGTAAGGTGAAAAAGTCACTGATAAGGGTAGTCTATAGGCCACCAAATAGTAACATTATGGTGGGGCAGGCAATAAACAAAGAAATAACTGATGCATGTAGAAATGGTACAGCAGTTATCATGGGGGATTTTAATCTACATGTCGATTGGTTTAACCAGGTCGGTCAAGGCAGCCTTGAGGAGGAGTTTATAGAATGTATCCGTGATAGTTTCCTAGAACAGTATGTAATGGAACCTACGAGGGAACAAGCGGTCCTAGATCTGGTCCTGTGTAATGAGACAGGATTGATTCATGATCTCATAGTTAGGGATCCTTTCGGAAGGAGCGATCACAATATGGTGGAATTTAAAATACAGATGGAGGGTGAGAAGGTAAAATCAAACACTAGTATTTTGTGCTTAAACAAAGGAGATTACAATGGGATGAGAGAAGAACTAGCTAAGGTAGACTGGGAACAAAGACTTTATGGTGAAACAGTTGAGGAACAGTGGAGAACCTTCCAAGCGATTTTTCACAGTGCTCAGCTAAGGTTTATACCAACAAAAAGGAAGGACGGTAAAAAGAGGGACAATCGACCGTGGATATCTAAGGAAATAAGGGAGAGTATCAAATTGAAAGAAAAAGCATACAAAGTGGCAAAGATTAGTGGGAGACTAGAGGACTGGGAAATCTTTAGGGGGCGACAGAAAGCTACTAAAAAAGCTATAAAGAAGAGTAAGATAGATTATGAGAGTAAACTTGCTCAGAATATAAAAACTGATAGTAAAAGTTTCTACAAATATATAAAACAAAAAAGAGTGGCTAAGGTAAATATTGGTCCTTTAGAGGATGAGAAGAGAGATTTAATAATGGGGGATGAGGAAATGGCTGAGGAACTGAACAGGTTTTTTGGGTCGGTCTTCACAGTGGAAGACTCAAATAACATGCCAGTGACTGATAGAAATGAGGCTATGACAGGTGAGGACCTTGAGAGGATTGTTATCACTAAGGAGGTAGTGATGGGCAAGCTAATGGGGCTAAAGGTAGACAAGTCTCCTGGCCCTGATGGAATGCATCCCAGAGTGCTAAAAGAGATGGCTAGGGAAATTGCAAATGCACTAGTGATAATTTCCCAAAATTCACTAGACTCTGGGGTGATCCCGGTGGACTGGAAATTAGCAAACGTGATACCACTGTTTAAAAAAGGATGTAGGCAGAAAGCAGGTAATTATAGGCCAGTGAGCTTAACTTCGGTAGTTGGGAAGATGCTGGAATCTATCATCAAGGAAGAAATAGTAAGGCATCTGGATGGAAATTGTCCCATTGGGCAGACGCAGCATGGGTTCATAAAGGGCAGGTCGTGCCTAACTAATTTAATAGAATTTTTTGAGGACATTACCACTGCGGTAGATAACGGGGAGCCAATGGATGTGGTATATCTGGATTTCCAGGAAGCCTTTGACAAGGTGCCACACAAAAGGTTGCTGCTTAAGATAAAGATGCATGGCATTAAGGGAAAAGTAGTAGCATGGATAGAGGATTGGTTAATTAATAGAAAGCAAAGAGTGGGGATTAATGGGTGTTTCTCTGGTTGGCAATCAGTAGCTCGTGGTGTCCCTCAGGGATCAGTGTTGGGCCTACAATTGTTCACAATTTACACAGATGATTTGGAGTTGGGGACCAAGGGCAATGTGTCCAAGTTTGCAGACGACACTAAGATGAGTGGTAAAGCAAAAAGTGCAGAGGATACTGGAAGCCTGCAGAGGGATTTGGATAGGCTAAGTGAATGGGCTCGGGTCTGGCAGATGGAATACATTGTTGACAAATGTGAGGTTATCCATTTTGGTAAGAATAACAGCAAAAGGGATTATTATTTAAATGATAAAATATTAAAGCATGTTGCTGTGCAGAGAGACCTGGGTGTGCTAGTGCATGAAGCGCTAAAAGTTAGTTTACAGGTGCAACAGGTGATTAAGAAGGCGAATGGAATGTTGTCCTTCATTGCTAGAGGGATGAAGTTTAAAACTAGGGAGGTTATGCTGCAATTGTATAAGGTGTTAGTGAGGCCACACCTGGAGTATTGTGTTCAGTTTTGGTCTCCTTACTTGAGAAAGGACGTACTGGCACTGGAGGGTGTGCAGAGGAGATTCACTAGGTTAATCCCAGAGCTGAAGGGGTTGGATTACGAGGAGAGGTTGAGTAGACTGGGACTGTACTCGTTGGAATTTAGAAGGATGAGTGGGGATCTTATAGATACATATAAAATTATGAAGGGAATAGATAGGATAGTTGCGGGCATGTTGTTTCCACTGGCAGGTGAAAGTAGAACTTGGGGGCATAGCCTCAAAATAAGGGGAAGTAGATTTAGGACTGAGTTTAGGAGGAACTTCTTCACCCAAAGGGTTGTGAATCTATGGAATTCCTTGCCCAGTGACGCAGTAGAGGCTCCTTATTTAAATGTTTTTAAGATAAAGATAGATAGTTTTTTGAAGAATAAAGGGATTAAGGGTTATGGTGTTCGGGCCGGAAAGTGGAGCTGAGTCCACAAAAGATCAGCCATGATCTCATTGAATGGCGGAGCAGGCTCCAGGGGCCAGATGGCCTACTCCTGCCCCTAGTTCTTATGTTCTTATGTGTCACATGACAACTGCAGGGGTAAGTTTGGATCAAAATGTATCAGTACCTCCGGCTTGAGGAGCACCACCTTGGTTTGCACGAACACCGTCTCACATTGATTCACCTCCTTCCACTTTTTATTTTAACCGTGGAGATTAAGCAAGGGTTTTAGAATAGATTGGGGACAACCATTCTGTCGTAATTTAGTAAGCCTAAGAAAGGTCGAAGTTGTTTAACATTCTGAGGTGAGAGTGCCTCTTTAATAGCTGCAACCTTCAAAGGCAAGTGATGCAGTCCCTTGGCGTCGATTACATGTCCCAGATTTTCTTTTTTTTAATTTTAGAGCACCCAATTTGTTTTTTCCAATTAAGGGGCAATTTAGCGTGGCCAATCCACCTACCTGCACATCTTTGGTTGTGGGGGTGAGACCCATGCAGACACGGGGAGAATGTGCAAACTCCACATGGACAGTGACCCGGGGCCGGGATCGAACCTGGGACCTCGGCGCCGTGCTAACCGCTGCGCCATCATGCTGCCCATATCCCAGATTTTCCATTTGAAAATTGGAAAAATTCTCATTTGTCTTTTCGGACTCTTAATCCATAATCTTCTCATCTTGGAAATGTGCACCGGGTTGCAGAGATGTTCTTCCTCGTTCTTCCCAGTCACCAGGATGTCATCTAGGTAACATTGGACTCCGTTTAACCCAAGTGAATTTGGTCCGTAGCCCGTTGGAACAATGCCAGAGTTGAAGTGATGCCAATTGGTAATCTTTTGTATCGGAATAACACTTTGTGTGTCACAATTGTCAGGAACTATTGTGAATCCTGATCCACATTCATTTGCAGATCTTCAAGACTGACAGTGGCCTCCAGCCAACCATGTGAACAGGTCACCAATCAGTGATTGTGGGTATTGTTTTGAGTGGAGTACAAGGTTAATACTCACCACAATCTGTACAAATCTGTCTTTTATCATGACTGGTACAATGGGTGTAGCCCCTTCAACATATTAACAAGTTTTTGGACTCCCGCCTCTATTTTAGGTCTGATTGTGTAAGATCCGACCTAGCCTTTAAGCATTTCACCTTACTCTCTTCTTTGATTTTCAACTTTGCTGAGATGTCCTTCCCACTTCCCAGATCACCGTTGAAAACAATAGTGTGTTTCTTCAGCATTTTGGAAAGGCCTGATTCGGAATCTGTTATGAGGTGCACTTTGGTCCAATTTAGCCTGATTTTTTCCAACCAAGTTAGTGCTGAGCATTTTCATTTGACGATGTGCAAGGGTAAATCTGCCATCTGTCCATTCAATTGTACCACTACATCAACGGAACCACTTCTCCAGGGTAAGTTTCTGACACCAGTAAGACAGCTGTCCCAGTGTCCACCTGCATTTTTACTGGTTGTCTATCTAGTAGTGGAGTGACCCAGTACCCGTTTGTAGCACCAGCAACAGCAGGTACATTTAATGACAACTTGTAATTGGACTGAGAATCAGGGGCGGGATTCTTCCGTAATCAGCGGGGCGGGCAACTCCGGCGGGACGGAGTGGCGTGAACCACTCCGGCGTCGGGCCGCCACAAAGGTGCGGAATCCTCTGCAACTTCAGGGGCTAGGCCCGCCCCGGAGTGGTTTGCGTCCCGCCGGCCGACGGGAAAGGGGCTTGGCGCCACGCCAACCGCGACGAAGGGCCTCCGCCGGCCGGGGCGAGTTGGCGCATGCGCAGGAGCGCCAGCGTGTGCTGGCGTCATCCCCGCGCATGCGCAGAGGGCTTCGTTTCCGCACCGGAAATGGCGGACCGGTACAGCCTACGGTGCAGCAGAATAGAGTGCCCCCACGGCACAGGCCCGCCATCAGATCGGTGGGCCCCAATCGCGGGCCAGGCCGCCGTGGGGGTACCTCCCGGGGCCAGATCCCCCCACGCCCCCCCAAGAACCCCGGAAGCCGCCCGCACCGCCAGGTCCTGCCGGTAAGGACCTACTCCAATTTACGCCGGCAGGACTGGCAAAAGACGGGCGGGACTTCGGCCCATCACGGCCGGAGAATTCGGGCTGCTCCGGGACCCATTGAGTCGCACCGGACCCCGACATTTTCCGCGGCAGGCGGCGCGGCTCACGCCGGTCGTGATTTTTGGGGGCCAGAGAATTTGGAGGACGGCGGGGGCGTGATTCACGCCGACCCCCGGCGATTCTCTGACCCGGCGGGGGGTCGGAGAATCCCGCCCCAGGTCTCTCCTCACGTCCTTTTTGTGCTACATGGACATTTTTTCCTTTATTCTGTCTATTCTGTTAGCCTTTAGTTTTATTCAGCTCTTAATTTTTGCAACTTTCACCTGAAGCTTGTTTCTTTTATCAACATGTACATTCAATGAGGAGGATGCAGAGATGCTTCAGTGGGATTTGGACAGGCTGAGTGAGTGGGCAGATGCAGTGTAATGTGGCTGAATGTGAGGTTATCCGCTTCGGTAGCAAAAATAGGAAGGCAAATTATGCATTGAATGGGTCTAAATTGAGAGAGGTGGATACTCAGCGGGACCTTGATGTCCTCATGCATCAGTCATTGAAAGTCAGTGTGCAGGTACAGCAGGCAGTAAAGAAGGGAAATGGTAAGTCGGCTTTCATAGCGAGAGGATTTGAATATAGGAATAGTTTTACTGCAATTGTATAGGGCATTGGTGAGGCCACACCTGGAGTATTGTGTGCGGTTTTGATGTCCTTATCTGAGGAAATATAGGGCAGGATTCTCTCAGCCCGGGGCCGGGCCAGAGAAACGGAGCGACCAGCGCGAATTGCGCCATTCCGCACCGGCCCCTGTAGCCCTACGCCATGTTGCATCGGGGCCGGCGCGGAGAAGGAAGCCATTGCGCATGCGTGCGTTGGCGCCGGTGCCACTGGGTAGATTCAGAAAGAATGTTCGAGATGGTATGGGGAGTCCAAAACTAGGGGTCATAGTTTGAGGATAAGGGGTAAACCTTTTAGGACTGAGGTGAGGAGAAATGTCTTCAACGAGAGAGTGGTGAATCTGTGGAATTCACTGCCATAGGAAGACGGTGAGGCCAAACCGCTGTGTAATTTCAAGAAAGAATTAGATTTAGCTCTTGGGGCTGAAGGGATCAAGGGATACGGAGGGAAGGCAGGATCAGGGTATTGAACTTGATGATCAGCCATGTTCATAATGAATGCCGGTGCAGGCTCAAAGGGCTGAATGGCATACTCCTGCTTGTATTTTCCATGTATGTGGCCCTTGTTCCCACAATCTCTGCATATTATGTCTTAGCATCAACAATCAGCTGCTGAGTGTCCGGTTTTAGCACACCTACGGCAAGGGCGAACCTGTGTTCGCGTTCGACTTTCAGCCAACATCTCAGAGTCATAAAATCATCGAATATTACAGCACAGATGGAGGTCATTCGTCCCATCAAGTCTGTGGCGGCTTCCGAAAGAGCTACTCAGCTCGCTCTATTCCCCAGCCCTGTCTCCATAGCCCTCTAAATTCTTCACTTTCAAATATATACCCAGCTCTCTTTTGAAAGCTCTCATGGAATTCACCTCCACCACTCTCACAGGCAGTTTCTCCTCATTTCACTCCTCGCTCTCTTGCTGACCATCCTGAAATTGTGACCCCCCTAATCACTGACATACCAACTAGTGGAAACAGAATCTCCTTCTTTACCCTGTCAAAATTGTTCATAATTTTTAATACCTCAATATGGCCACCTCTTAATTTCCTCTGCTCGAAGGAGAACAAGTCCAATTTCTCTTGTCTTCCCTTGTATCTAAAATTTCTCATTCCTGATATTATTCTAGTAAATCTCCTCTGCACTTTATCTCGGGCTTTAACATCCTTCCTTAAATAAGGTGCCCAAAGCTGAACACAAGACCCCAAATGGGGCCTGGAACAGTGGCACATGAGTTAGCACTGCTGCCTCACAGCGCTAGGGACCCAGGTTTGTTTCTGACCTCGGGAGACTGCTGTGTCTAGTCTGCACGTTCTCCCATGTCTGCGTGGGTTTCCTCAGGGTGCTCTAGTTTCCTCCCACGGTCCGAAGATGTGTAGGATTGGCCATGCTAAATTGCCCCTTAGTGTCCAATGGTTCGGTGGGTTTACGGGGATGGGGTGGGAGAGTGTGCTTGCAAGTGTGCTCCTTCAGAGTGTCGGTGCAGACCCGATGAACTGAATGGCCTCCTTCTGCACTGTAGGTATACTATACTTTGTAAAGGAGGAGCATCACTTCCTTGCTTTTATACTCTATGCCTCTATTTATTAACCCAAGGGCCTATCAGCCTTCTGAACAGCTGTTTCGACTTACCTGGCCACGTTCAGAGAATTATGCACTTGAACCCCGAGGTCCCTCTGCTCCTGTACTCCCCTCAATGTACCATTCAGCCTGTATTGTTTCTCCATGTTTCTTCTCCCAAAATGCATTACTTCACATTTCTCTGCATCAAAATTCATCTGCCGGGTGTTTGCCCATTTGGCCAACTTGTCAATATCCCTCTGAATTCGCTCTGCGTTATCCCTACAATTCACTAAATTTGCAGATGATACTAAGCTAGGCAGAATAAAGATTTTTAACACCAATCTCGAAATCATTTATATAAAACACCACTTTCAATTCATCTCCAGTCTGAGAAATGCCCATCTCTACCTCCCCTCTGATTCCTATCTCTTAGCCAACTTCTAATCCATGCTGCCATCAACCCATCAATCCCAAACATTTTTAATTTGCTAACCAACCTGCCATGTGGTTTCTGAAAGTATGAAATCCTGTGAAATCTTGTATTTGAATTCAACTGTTGAGTTTCTTTAGCTGATAATTCCATGTACACAGCAACTGCCAACGCTTTCATTAAAGTCAGGTTGCTTTCGATTAACGACTGCTTCTGAATTTGCCCACTCTCAACCCACAGACTAGTCTATTCAAGAGGGTGTCATTCAATGCACCCCTGAATTCGCTGTGTTCAGCCAATCATTTCAGTGTAGCTACAAACTGAGCAAACAAATCCCTTTCTTCCTGGTTGCACTTATGAAGTTTAACCTTTCTGCGATGACCAGTGGTTTTGGTGAACGTGGCCCTGCATTATTTCCACTATTACTTCACATGTTTCTGTGCCGGGCTTTTCTGGCTGTACCAGACTCATAAGGAGTTTAAATTTTGCCCCCCACTGCCAATTCACAAATTATGCTCAGGAATGTTGGGACGTTTATGTCTGCTGCTATCTTTTTAGCTGGAAGAAAATAGTTGGTTGGTTTGTATACGAGTTCCATTGGTCTGTATTCTAAACAAAGTGTCCCATGGTGACAAAACTCCCATTAGATTTCTCTATGAAAGGACATTCATGTGCACAATATACCACAAATCGTCAGCACTATCTAACTTCCTTTCTCCCAAGGCAGTGCACAAGCAGAGATTAGCTTGGTTTTCTTCCAGTTTTACGAGACATACGGGTTGAAATTGGTTGTTGCAGAATAATTGCTATTCACGGCAAACAAGTTCAGTTCGGGGGGTGCTGGCGGCAAGCTTCTTTCCAAAAAATTATTTTTGTTGCCAGAAGGCTGCAATCGTTGTTCGACTCCCTTGCCGCCAGTTTTTGTGTGGCGCTGCACTGTAGAGAGTCAGTACTGAGGGAGTGCTGCACTGTCCGAGGGTCAGTACTGAGGGAGTGCTGCACTGTCAGAGAGTCAGTACTGATGGAGTGCTGCACTGTCAGAGGGTCAGTACTGAGGGAGCGCTGCACTGTCAGAGGGACAGTACTGAGGGAACGCTGCACTGTCAGAAGGTCAGTACTGAGGGAACGCTGCACTGTCTGAGGATCAGTACAGAAGGAGCACTGCACTGTCAGAGATGTCAGGACTGAGGGAGGGCCGCATACCAGAGGGTGAGTACTGGGGGAGGGCCGCACTGTCAGAGGGTCAGTACTGAGGGAGTGCTGCACTGTCAGAGGGTCAGTACTGAGGGAGTGCTGCACTGTCAGAGGATCAATCAGAAGGAGCGCAGCACTATCAGAGATTTCAGGATTGAGGGAGGGCCACACTACCAGAGGGTGAGTACTGGGGGAGGGCCGCACTGTCAGAGGGTCAGTACTGAGGGATTGCTGCAGTGTCAGAGGGTCAGTATTGAGGGACTGCTGTACTGTCAGAGGGTCAGTATTGAGGGACTGCTGCACAGTCAAAGGGTCAGGACTGAGGGAGTGCTGCACTGTCAGAGGGTCAGTACTGAGTGAGTGCTGCACTGTCAGAGGGTCAGTATTGAGGAGTGCTGCACTGTCAGAGGGTCAGTACTGAGGGAGTGCTGCACTGTCAGAGGGTCAGTACTGAGGGAGTGCTGCACTGTCAGAGGGTCAGTACTGAGGAGTGCTGCACTGTCAGAGGGTCAGGACTGAGGGAGTGCTGCACTGTCAGAGGGTCAGTACTGATGGGGTGCTGCCCTGTCGTTGGGTCAGTACTGAGGGAGTGCTGCACTGTCAGAGGGTCAGTACTGAGGGAGTGCTGCACTGTCAGAGTGTCAGTACTGAGGGGGAGTGCTGCACTGTCAGAGGGTCAGTACTGAGAGAGTGCTGCACTATCAGAGGGTATGTACTGAGGGAGTGCTGCACTGTCAGAGGGTCAGTGCTGAAGAAGTGCAGCACTGTCAGAGGGTCAGTACTGAGGAAGTGCAGCACTGTCAGAGGGTCAGTACTGAGGGAATGCAGCACTGTCAGAGGGTCAGCACTGAGGGAGTGCTGCACTGTCAGAGGGTCAGTACTGAGGAAGTGCAGCACTGTCAGAGGGTCAGTACTGAGGGAGTGCTGCACTGTCAGAGAGTCAGTACTGAGGGAGTGCTGCACTGTCAGAGGGTTAGTACTGAGGGAGTGCTGCACTGTCAGAGGGTCAGTACTGAGGGAGTGCTGCACTGTCAGATGGTCAGTGCTGTGGGAATGCTGCACTGTGAGAGGGTCAGTACTGAGGAAGTGCAGCACTGTCAGAGGGTCAGTACTGAGGGAGCGCTGCACTGTCAGAGGGTCAGTGCTGAGGGAATGCTGCACTGTCAGAGGGTCAGTACTGAGGAAGTGCAGCACTGTCAGAGGGTCAGTGCTGTGGGAATGCTGCACTGTGAGAGGGTCAGTACTGAAGGATTGCACCAACTTATTGTCACATTGCTCTTTCCGGGATCGTCCCCTGTGCAAATTAATTGTAACATTGTCTCTGTTACAACTGACTATACTTTTAAATAATTGGCTGTAAATTGTTTTGAGATGTGATGCGATTTTTTTTTTAAGAAGCTGGAGGACAGCAAAGTAAATTTTCGAGCTGATTGTCGTGTCCTGGGCCAGAGCATGTACCTCCCTTCTCGCTGATTTTGCACTCCTCCATGTCAGAGCGAGGCCTGCACTGGTTACCCGGCACCTCCCTCATTGATTCTAGCCCAGCTTCTGCTCTGTTGGGGTTGAGTCTAATACAGAACCCACTTTACACCTGAAATCAGCATTGACACCTGTCTGAGGTTTTGGATTCTGACTCATTCAGAATATGCAATTTGTGAATGGCAGAAGGACTGGGAGAAAACAGGGTTGGAAAAAAGTTTCTTTATTGAGTTAGCAAGTGAGCATAAACAGTATTGAGATCCCGCTAACCTCGACAGAGCAGTGTTACAGCAAGGTTACAGAAAATTGATAAATACCCAGATCAAGATGATTTCAACACAGTTAATCAATTTGATCTTCAAAAGGGGACGTGTAGCCTTCTACCCTGTTCAGTTAACATTGAGGCAAGATCTCCGCAGATACAACATATTGTCAGAAACATTTCACTCACAGTAACAACATCGTAAACACATTCACACAGAAATCACTGATATAAAGTGAGGGGGAAATATTCCCACTGTGCTTATGATGTAGTTAGCGTGCAGCGAGGTGGGAATCTCCCTGTTGTTGTTACTGTGATGTTGTTAACATGCAGCAAGGTGGGAATCTTCCCACTGTTGTTACGATGTCGATAACACACAGCAAGGGAGTACCCGCTGCCGTTACGATGTTAACTTGCAGGGAGAGGGATTCTTCCCGCTGTTGTTACGATGTCGTTAACACGCAGTGGGAGAGGAAATCCTCCCGCTGTGATTACGATGTCGTTAACACTGAATGAGCGGTGGGAAATTTTCCTGCCCTCGGAAGTTTAATATTGTTTGTCCTAAGCGTGTACCTGTATTTGCCTTAAAGTGGACTGATCATGGCGAACATATTCATGAGCAGGATCCTGCACCCAGAAAGGCACTACGATTGAATCTTGGTGGATCATGCAAGAAGGATAAAGGTTGACGTGTGTTTGCAGAGGGAGAGTGAAGTGTATTTCCACTGCGTACAACACTGTGAAAATCATGGGCAGAGTCTGAGCGGGGCTGTGAGGGAAGCAAAGGATGCTGGGATTGCCACACAGCAGCTGAAGGAGAGGTGAGAGGTTGAAGGTTTACGATTAGACATTCTCCTCCTGAGTTGTCTCAGCACTCTCGGCGCTGGGCACTTGTCGCTGAAGGTAATTCAGGAGGCCAGTGAAGCGCTCAGAGATCTGCTGGGCCTCGCTCTCGAACCAGGCACTGATCTCCTCCATCTTCTGGCGCAGGGAATGTCGGAGATCATCGGCATTCTCCGAGATATGGCCCTGCAGCGCCGCTGCCTTGGACTTCACCTCCTCTGCCTGCTGAGCCAGCGACTGCTGAATGTTCTGGAAGTGCTGCTGGACCTTGTCGCTCACCGAGCTGGTGTAGGGGGCCACCATGGCTTGGAAGTCACTCAGAGTGCGTTCTTTCTTGCTCCTCAGCAGCTCCGAGTACTCCTGGAACTTGTTCCTGATGGTAGCCTGGTCCCGGTTCAGCCTCTTGCGGTACTTGCGCAGGTAGAGGGCCAGAGTGCGGTGCACATCATCCACATTCTGATTGACCATCAGGTTGAGCTCATCGTGGTAGGTCATCACCATGGAGCGCATCGCAGTGAGATCGTGCTTCAGGCGCTCGCTAGCCTCCTCCAGGTCAGAGTTGAAACGGTCACTGTAGGGCCCCAGCTGGGTACCCAGACCGGAGGCGGAGTTATTGAGCTCGGTCAGGCAGTCTGAGATCAGTGACCTGGGAAGGAAAAGAGACAACATCAATGACAAATGGCGTTGGTTCGGACAAAGCGCCCATTAACCTGGTGAAAAATATCACTGAGGAAGGTCGGTCAGCAGCAGCAGCAACCTTGGGGTGGGGGGACTGCCTGGGAGGGTGGATGAGCAAGAGATAACATGAAGGGTTGGGGAAACTGGCACGTACGGGTGAGGGCCAGTGTACAAAGCTGTGTAAACATGTCATTTTGCCATGTATATATCTTGCTCTGCGCGATTTCTCTTTTTTTTTTTGTTCCGGCGGGGGGGGGAAGGGGGTTATTGTTTGTAAGGGAGAAAAATTGTGTTAAAAAACTTTAATAAATGTTTTTTTTTTTTTTAAATTTAAAAAAATATCACTGAGCTAGCTCACAGCATCGGTCAATCCAGAATTCCAACTAACTGGGGACAAACAACTAGGCCAAGTAGCTCCAAGGGCTCAGTTTAAGAAAGAGGATTCTGGATTTCGGGTGCCTTTGGCCATGTCAACTCATCTCAATATGTTTCACAGTCACTGGGCAACATGCGAAAGTGTGGCCGCTGTTGGACTGAAGGATCAATGTGTGCACAGCATCCGTGTGACAATAGACAAGGTTGTCTGCTTTCTGAATGGGATTTAAACTCAGGCATAATACAGCCAAATCCAGCAATGTTAATTCTTCTTAAAATCCAGTGCCATATGTTCACCTCACTCATTCACCTGTGACTTTCACTCGAATGCCGTCAGTTGCACGTCTGGTACGTAAGTCAGTGACTTGCAGCCCCTAGTCCAGACAGATCGTCCTGGCAACAGGACTGAGGGAGTGCTGCACTGTCAGAGGGTCAGTACTGAGGGAGTGCTGCACTGTCAGAGGGTCAGTACTGAGGGACTGCTGCACTGTCAGAGGGTCAGTACTGAGGGAGTGCTGCACTGTCAGAGGGTCAGTACTGAGGGACTGCTGCACTGTCAGAGAGTCAGTACTGAGGGAGTGCTGCACGGTCAGAGGGTCAGTACTGTGGGACTGCTGCACTGTCAGAGAGTCAGTACTGAGGGACTGCTGCACTGTCAGAGAGTCAGTACTGAGGGAGTGCTCAGAGGGTCAGTACTAAGGGACTGCTGCACTGTCAGAGAGTCAGTACTGAGGGAGTGCTGTACAGTCAGAGGGTCAGTACTGAGGGAGTACTGCATTGTCGGAGGGTCAATACTGAGGTAGCGCTGAACTGTCGAAGGATTAGTCATGAGGGAGTGCTGCACTGTTGGAGGGTCAGTAGTGAGGGAGTGCTGCACTGTCAGAGGGCCAGTACAGAGGGAGTGCTGCACTGTTGGAGGTTCAGTAGTGAGGGAGTGCTGCACTGTCAGAGGGTCAGTACTGAGGGAGTGCTGCACTGTCAGAGGATCAGTACTGAGGGAGTGCTGCAGTGCCAGGGAATCAGCACTGTCAGCAGGTCAGTACTGAGGGAGTGCTGCCCTGTCGTTGGGTCAGTACTGAGGGAGTGCTGCACTGTCAGAGGGTCAGTACTGAGGGAACGCTGCACTGTCAGGCGGTCAGTACTGGGGGAACGCTGCACTGTCAGAGGGTCAGTACTGAGGGAGTGCTGCACTGTCAGAGGGTCAGTACTGAGGGACTGCTGCACTGTCAGAGAGTCAGTACTGAGGGAGTGCTGCACGGTCAGAGGGTCAGTACTGAGGGACTGCTGCACTGTCAGAGAGTCAGTACTGAGGGAGTGCTGTACGGTCAGAGGGTCAGTACTGAGGGAGTGCTGCACTGTCAGAGAGTCAGTACTGAGGGACTGCTGCACTGTCAGAGAGTCAGTACTGAGGGAGTGCTCAGAGGGTCAGTACTAAGGGACTGCTGCACTGTCAGTCAGTACTGAGGGAGTGCTGTACGGTCGGAGGGTCAGTACTGAGGGAGTACTGCATTGTCGGAGGGTCAATACTGAGGTAGCGCTGAACTGTCGAAGGATTAGTCATGAGGCAGTGCTGCACTGTTGGAGGGTCAGTAGTGAGGGAGTGCTGCACTGTCAGAGGGTCAGTACAGAGGGAGTGCTGCACTGTTGGAGGTTCAGTAGTGAGGGAGTGCTGCACTGTCAGAGGGTCAGTACTGAGGGAGTGCTGCACTGTCAGAGGGTCAGTACTGAGGGAGTGCTGCAGTGCCAGGGAATCAGCACTGTCAGCAGGTCAGTACTAAGGGAGTGCTGCCCTGTCGTTGGGTCAGTACTGAGGGAGTGCTGCACTGTCAGAGGGTCAGTACTGAGGGAACGCTGCACTGTCAGGCGGTCAGTACTGAGGGAACGCTGCACTGTCAGAAGGTCAGTACTGAGGGAACGCTGCACTGTCAGAGGGACAGTACTGAGGGAACGCTGCACTGTCAGAGGGTCAGTACTGAGGGAACGCTGCACTGACAAGCGGTCAGTACTGAGGGAACGCTGCACTGTCAGAAGGTCAGTACTGAGGGAACGCTGCACTGTCAGAGGGACAGTACTGAGGGAACGCTGCACTGTCAGAAGGTCAGTACTGAGGGAGCGTTGCACTGTCAGAGGGTCGGTACTGAGGGAGCGTTGCACTGTCAGAGTGTCAGTACTGTGGGAGCGCTGCACTATCAGAGGGTCAGCACTGAGGGAGTGCTGCACTGTCAGAGGGTCAGCACTGAGGGAGTGCTGCACTGTCAGAGGGTCAGCACTGAGGGAGTGCTGCACTGTCAGAAGGTCAGTACTGAGGGAGCGCTGCACTGTCAGAGGATCAGTACTGAGGGAGTGCTGCACTGTCAGAGGGTCAGTACTGAGGGAGTGCTGCACTGTCAGAGGGTCAGCACTGAGGGAGTGCTGCACTGTCCGAGCGTCAGGACTGAGGGAGTGCTGCACTGTCAGAGGGTCAGCACTGAGGGAGTGCTGCACTGTCAGAAGGTCAGTACTGAGGGAGCGCTGCACTGTCAGAGGATCAGTACTGAGGGAGTGCTGCACTGTCAGAGGGTCCGTACTGAGAGAGTGCTGCACTGTCAGAGGGTCAGTACTGAGGGAGTGCTGCACTGTCAGGGTCAGCACTGAAGGAGTGCTGCACTGTCAGAGGGTCAGTACAGAGGGAGTGCTGCACTGTCAGAGGGTCAGTACTGAGGGAGTGCTGCAATGTCAGAGGGTCAGCACTGAGGGAGTGCTGCACTGTCCGAGCGTCAGGACTGAGGGAGTGCTGCACTGTCCGAGCGTCAGCACTGAGGGAGTGCTGCACTGTCCGAGCGTCAGGACTGAGGGAGTGCTGCACTGTCAGAGGGTCAGCACTGAGGGAGTGCTGCACTGTCCGAGCGTCAGCACTGAGGGAGTGCTGCACTGTCAGAGGGTCAGCACTGAGGGAGTGCTGCACTGTCCGAGCGTCAGCACTGAGGGAGTGCTGCACTGTCCGAGCGTCAGCACTGAGGGAGTGCTGCACTGTCAGAGGGTCAGCACTGAGGGAGTGCTGCACTGTCCGAGCGTCAGGACTGAGGGAGTGCTGCACTGTCCGAGCGTCAGGACTGAGGGAGTGCTGCACTGTCCGAGCGTCAGGACTGAGGGAGTGCTGCACTGTCCGAGCATCAGGACTGAGGGAGTGCTGCACTGTCCGAGGGTCAGGACTGAGGGAGTGCTGCACTGTTGGATCTATTGTATTACGCCTGAGAAATTAAATTGAAAGTCCCTATTCCCTGGTGGGTGTAAATCCCTCTCCCACTCTTTGAATTCCAGGGAGTTCATTCTCCCCAGTTTCCTGTGGCCCAGATTTATCCCTGAAGCAGCATTATCAATAAAAAAGATGTGGAGATGCCGGCGTTGGAATGGGCTGAGCACAGTGAGACGTCTTTAAACACCAGGTTAACGTCCAACAGGTTTGTTTCGAATCACTAGCTTTCGGAGCGCTGCTTCACCTGAGGAAGGAGCAGCGCTCCGAAAGCTAGTGATTCAAAGCACACCTGTTGGACTTTAACCTGGTGTTGCAATAAAAAAGATGATCTGGGTCATGGCTGAAAATAGTTGCGGTGCACACTTGTCAGTCACCATTCAGAGATGAGGACAGTGACTTCACTGAAAGTGCCTCATTAGCTGTGTAGTCCTTTGAACTGGTGGAAGGTGCGGTGGGAGTGCCAATCTGCCTTTTTGTGTAATTGTTCACCCTGCCCCTCGTCGCATTGTCTTT
This sequence comes from Scyliorhinus torazame, assembly GCF_047496885.1. Taxonomy (NCBI): domain Eukaryota; kingdom Metazoa; phylum Chordata; class Chondrichthyes; order Carcharhiniformes; family Scyliorhinidae; genus Scyliorhinus; species Scyliorhinus torazame. The sequence goes on from NC_092718.1 coordinate 92,178,009, forward strand.
CACTGGACCCCGGACATTCACCGTGTGTTGTGTACTCACTCGAGTTGTTTGTCCAGCTCTGCGCTCCGGACTTGCTTCATTAGCCCCTCTGTTGATTGGGCCAGGCCAGTGGTGAAGGTCCAGAATTTCTCAATCGCCGCTTCCCATCTTGCCTTGTGTGCAGTTGGCTCCAATGAAGTAGCCTGGGCACCTGGGGGGGCAGGAATGCTGGTTAAATCATCGGCTGCCCTGTTATAACCTGCCTGCTTACCATTGGCTGGGGACTAATGACAATCCCACAATCCTGTGGGAGTATGAGCTTCCCCAATGAGGGGGGGCGGAGAAATCATTAGCAGACTCCCTGTATAAATAAAGCTGGCCAGTTTGGAACCAGCAGGAAGAAGTGAGCAGCAAGCGAAGTTGCTGCTGCTGTTGTATATCTATGTTATTGTAAATAAATGTTATTTCTTTGTATCCTTAAAACTCGTGCTGGATTCTTCATGGCCCTCACAAAACGCCCTTTTGCAAGCAAGTCTTCAATCGAGTGGGAAATTAAGCAGGAGGGGTTTATAGAGATTGGGAGGGTTGTAGGAGCTGAAGGAGGTTACAGAGCTAGGGAAGAATGTAGTGTCTGGAAGAGGTTACAGAGATAGTGAGTGTTGTTGGGGCTGGAGGAGTTACAGAGATAAGGAGGGTTGCAGTGGATGGAGACAGCTTCAGAGATAGGGAGGGGATGTAGGGGTTGGAGGAGGTTACAGAGAGAGGGAGGGTTGTAGGAGCTGGAGGGGGTTACAGAGATAGGGAGCAATGTAGGGGCTTCAAGAGGTTACAGAGATAGGGAGGAATGTCGTGACTGGAGGAGGTTACAGAGATAATCAGTAATGTAGGGACTGGAGGAGATTACGGAGATGGGGAGGAATAATAATAATCTTTATTGTCATAAGTCGACTTACATTAACACTGCAATGAAGTTGCTGTGAAAAGCCCCTAGTCGCCACATTCGGTGCCTGTTCAGGTACACAGAGGGAGAATGCAGAAGGCCCAAATTACCTAACAGCACATCTTTCAGGACTTGTGGGAGGAAACCGGCGCACCCGGAGTAAACCCACGCAGACACGGAGAGAATGTGCAGACTCCACACAGAGTGACCCAAGCCAGGAATCGAACCTGGGACCCTGGACCTGTGAAGCAACAGTGCTAACCACTGTGCTACCGTGCTGTCCCAGGGGGGAACCTAGGGGTAGGAGGAGGTTACAGAGATAGAGAGGGTTGTAGGGGCTGGAGGAGATTACAGAGAGTTTAAATTCTCATCCAAATCATTAATATAAAGAATAAATAACAGTGGACCCAGCAACGATCCCTGAGGCACACCACTGGTCACAGACCTCCAGTTTGAAAAACAATCTTCTACAACCACCTGTCATCAAGCCAATTGCCAAAGGCCTTGCTAAAGTCCCTGTAGACAACGTTGACTGCACTGCCCTCATCTACCTTCTTGGTTACCTCTTCAAAAAACTAAATCAAATTGGTGAGACATGATTTTCCTCCAGCTCATACAACCCTCCCTATCTCTGTCACTTCCTCCAACCCCTACAGTACTCCTTATCTCTATAAACTCCTCCAGACCCTATAACTCTCCCCATCTCTGTAATCTCCTCCAGCCCCCCCAACGCTCCCTATCTCTATAACCTCCTCCAGCTCCTGCAACCGGGAGGGGCATGGTAGCACAGTGGTTAGCGGCACAGTTGCTTCACAGCTCCAGAGTCCCAGGTTCGATTCCCAGCTTGGGACCCCGTGTCTGCATGGAATTCCTCCGGGTGCTCCGGTTTCCCCCCACAGTCCAAATATGTGCAGTTTAGGTGGACTGGCAAAACTAAATTGCTCTTAGTGTCCAAAAAGGTTGGGAGGGGTTGCTGGGTTAGGGTGGTGGTGTGGGCTTAGGTAAGGTGCTCTTTCCAAGGGTCGGTGCAGACTCGATGTGCCGAGTGGTCTCTTTCTGCACTGTAGATTCTACGGTAAGAACCCTCCGAGATCTCTGCGCTCCTCCAATTCCGGCCTCTTGAAGATTCCCCAATTCCCATTGCTCCACCTTTGGCGGCTGTGTGTTCAGCTTCCTGGGGCCCTAAGCTCTGGAATCCCCTTCCTAAACCTCTCTGTCTCTCTTTCAATCTGTGCTCCTTTAAAGGTGCTACTTAAAACCTTTGATTTTGGTCACCGGTCCCTAATACCTTCTTATGTGGTTTCGGGTCAAATTTGTGTCAGTGAAGTACCTTGAAAAGTTTGACTGGGTTAAGGATTAATTTGTTGGATTAATAGTGATATATGTGTGTGGAGATTGTGGGGGACCGTGTTGATTTTTCTTTTGGCTGGTAGGGTTAACATTGGCTGCATTGAACATGGAACTGACTCGGGGAGCAACAGCAGCAAAGGGATGGCAGTGGAGACAGGTGAACAGCCCTCCCTCCCATGCCTGTTCAAAGTGCTGGGAAAGTCCAGCGACTGCCCACGAAAGACAGGAGTGAGCTCGGTAAAACAGAATCAAAGACAAGAGTGAGACCCCTAACACAGAACCGAAGACAGGAGTGAGCTCCCTAACACAGAACCGAAGGCAGGAGTGAGCTCCGTAACACAGAATCGAAGGCAGGAGTGAGCTCGCTAACACAGAACCGAAGAGAGGAGGGAGCTCCCCAACACAGAACCTAATGCAGGAGTGAGCTCCCTAACACAGAACTCAATGCAGGAGTGAGCTCCCTAACACAGAACCGAAGACAGGAGTGAGCTCCCTAACACAGAACCTAATGCAGGAGTGAGCTCCCTAACACAGAACCGAGGGCAGGAGTGAGCTCCCGAACACAGAACCGAAGACGGGAGTGAGCTCCCCAACACAGAACCGAAGACAGGAGTGAGCTCCCTAACACAGAACCGAAGACAGGAGTGAGCTCCCTAACACAGAACCGAAGACGGGAGTGAGCTCCCCAACACAGAACCGAAGACAGGAGTGAGCTCCCTAACACAGAACCGAAGGCAGGAGTGAGCTCCCCAACACAGAACCGAAGACAGGACTGAGCTCCCTAACACAGAACCGAAGACAGGACTGAGCTCCCTAACACAGAACCGAAGACAGGAGTGAGCTCCCTAACACAGAACCGAAGGCAGGAGTGAGCTCCCCAACACAGAACCGAAGACAGGAGTGAGCTCCCTAACACAGAACCGAAGACAGGAGTGAGCTCCCTAACACAGAACCGAAGGCAGGAGTGAGCTCCCTAACACAGAACCGAAGGCAGGAGTGAGCTCCCTAACACAGAACCGAAGGCAGGAGTGAGCTCCCCAACACAGAACCGAAGACAGGACTGAGCTCCCTAACACAGAACCGAAGACAGGAGTGAGCTCCCTAACACAGAACCGAAGGCAGGAGTGAGCTCCCCAACACAGAACCGAAGACAGGACTGAGCTCCCTAACACAGAACCGAAGACAGGACTGAGCTCCCTAACACAGAACCGAAGACAGGAGTGAGCTCCCTAACACAGAACCGAAGGCAGGAGTTAGCTTCCTAACACAGAACCTAACACAGGATTGAGCTCCCTAACACAGAACCGAAGGCAGGAGTGAGCTCCCTAACACAGAACCGAAGGCAGGAGTGAGCTCCCTAACACAGAAGCTAACGCAGGAGTGAGCTTCCCAACACAGAACCGAAGACTGGAGTGAGCTCCCCAACACAGAACCGAAGGCAGGAGTTAGCTTCCTAACACAGAACCGAGGGCAGGAGTGAGCTCCCTAATACAGAATCGAAGACAGGAGTGAGCTCCCTAACGCAGAACCGAAGACAGGAGTGAGCCTCTAACACAGAACCGAAGGCAGGACTGAGCTCCCTAACACAGAACCGAAGACAGGAGTGAGCTTCCTAACACAGAACCTAACACAGGAGTGAGCTTCCTAACACAGAACCTAACACAGGAGTTAGCTTCCTAACACAGAACCGAGGGCAGGAGTGAGCTCCCTAACACAGAACCGAAGACAGGAGTGAGCTCCCTAACACAGAACTGAAGACAGGAGTGAGCTTCCTAACACAGAACCTAACACAGGAGTGAGCTTCCTAACACAGAACCTAACACAGGAGTTAGCTTCCTAACACAGAACCGAGGGCAGGAGTGAGCTCCCTAACACAGAACCGAAGACAGGAGTGAGCTCCCTAACACTGAACCGAAGGCAGGACTGAGCTCCCTAACACAGAACCGAAGACGGGAGTGAGCTCCCTAACACAGAACCGAAGACCGTAGTGAGCTCCCTAACACAGAACCGAAGACAGGAGTGAGCTCCGTAACACAGAACCGAAGACGGGAGTGAGCTCCCTAACACAGAACCGAAGACAGGAGTGAGCTCCTTAACACAGAACCTAACACAGGAGTGAGCTCCCTAACACAGAACCGAAGACAGGAGTGAGCTCCCCAACACAGAACCTAACACAGGAGTGAGCTCGCTAACACAGAACCGAAGACAGGAGTGAGCTCCCTAACACAGAACCGAAGACAGGAGTGAGCTCCCTAACACAGAACCTAACACAGGAGTGAGCTCGCTAAAACAGAACCGAAGACAGGAGTGAGCTACCTAACACAGAACCTAACACAGGACTGAGCTCCCTAACACAGAACCTAACACAGGAGTGAGCTCGCTAACACAGAACCGAAGACGGGAGTGAGCTCCCTAACACAGAACCGAAGACAGGAGTGAGCTCCCTAACACAGAACCGAAGACAAGAGTGAGCTCCCTAACACAGAACCTAATGCAGGAGTGAGCTCCCTAACACAGAACCGAAGGCAGGAGTGATCTCCCTAACACAGAACCTAATGCAGGAGTGAGCTCCCTAACACAGAACCGAAGACGGGAGTGAGCTCCCTAACACAGAACCGAAGACGGGAGTGAGCTCCCTAACACAGAACCGAAGGCAGGAGTTAGCTCCCTAACACAGAACCTAACACAGGACTGAGCCCCCTAACACAGAACCGAAGGCAGGAGTGAGCTCCCCAACACAGGAGTGAGCTCCCTAACACAGAACCGAAGGCAGGAGTTAGCTCCCTAACACAGAACCTAACACAGGACTGAGCTCCCTAACACAGAACCGAAGGCAGGAGTGAGCTCGCTAACACAGAACCGAAGGCAGGAGTGAGCTCCCTAACACAGAACCGAAGACAGGACTGAGCTCCCTAACACAGAACCGAGGGCAGGAGTGAGCTCCCCAACACAGAACCGAAGACGGGAGTGAGCTCCCTAACACAGAACCGAAGACAGGTGTGAGCTCTCTAACACAGAACCGAGGGCAGGAGTGAGCTCCCCAAGACAGAACCGAAGACGGGAGTTAGCTCCGTAACACAGAACCGAACACAGGAGTGAGCTCCCTAACACAGAACCGAAGGCAGGACTGAGCTCCGTAACACAGAATCGAAGGCAGGAGTGAGCTCGCTAACACAGAACCGAAGGCAGGAGTGAGCTCCCCAACACAGAACCGAAGACAGGAGTGAGCTCCGTAACACAGAACCGAAGGCAGGAGTGAGCTCCGTAACACAGAACCGAAGACAGGAGTGAGCTCCGTAACACAGAACCTAACGCAGGAGTGAGCTCCGTAACACAGAACCGAAGACCGGAGTGAGCTCCGTAACACAGAACCTAACGCAGGATTGAGCTCCGTAACACAGAACCGAAGGCAGGAGTGAGCTCCGTAACACAGAACCGAACACAGGAGTGAGCTCCCTAACACAGAACCGAAGGCAGAAGTGAGCTCCGTAACACAGAACCGAACACAGGAGTGAGCTCCCTAACACAGAACCGAAGGCAGGAGTGAGCTCCGTAACACAGAACCGAACACAGGAGTGAGCTCCCTAACACAGAACCTAACACAGGACTGAGCTCCCTGACACAGAATCGAAGACCGGAGTGAGCTCCGTAACACAGAACCTAACGCAGGATTGAGCTCCGTAACACAGAACCGAAGGCAGGAGTGAGCTCCGTAACACAGAACCGAACACAGGAGTGAGCTCCCTAACACAGAACCGAAGGCAGAAGTGAGCTCCGTAACACAGAACCGAACACAGGAGTGAGCTCCCTAACACAGAACCTAACACAGGAGTGAGCTCCCTAACACAGAACCGAGGGCAGGAGTGAGCTCCGTAACACAGAACCGAACACAGGAGTGAGCTCCCTAACACAGAACCGAAGGCAGAAGTGAGCTCCGTAACACAGAACCGAACACAGGAGTGAGCTCCCCAATACAGAACCGAAGGCAGGAGTGAGCTCGCTAACACAGAACCGAAGACAGGAGTGAGCTCCCCAATACAGAACCGAAGGCAGGAGTTAGCTCCCCAACACAGATCCTAATGCAGGACTGAGCTCCCTAACGCAGAACCGAAGGCAGGAGTTAGCTCCCTAACACAGAACCTAACACAGGACTGAGCTCCCTAACACAGAACCGAAGACAGGACTGAGCTCCCTCACACAGAACCTAACACAGGACTGAGCTCCCTAACACAGAATCGAAGGCAGGAGTGAGCTCCCTAACACAGAACCGAAGACAGGACTGAGCTCCCTCACACAGAACCTAACACAGGAGTGAGCTCCCTAACACAGAACCGAAGACAGGAGTGAGCTCCCTAACACAGAACCGAAGACAGGACTGAGCTCCCTCACACAGAACCTAACACAGGACTGAGCTCCCTAACACAGAATCGAAGGCAGGAGTGAGCTCCCTAACACAGAACCGAAGACAGGACTGAGCTCCCTCACACAGAACCTAACACAGGAGGGAGCTCCCTAACACAGAACCGAAGACAGGAGTGAGCTCCCCAACACAGAACCGAAGGCAGGAGTGAGCTCCCTAACACAGAACCGAAGACGGGAGTGAGCTCCCTAACACAGAACCGAAGACAGGAGTTGTCATGATATTCAAACACACACATCATGATAGACACACCAACAGACAAATCAGAACACACAACACCACAACCAATGACAGAAAGATATAAAAGCACAGACACAACCCCTGGTGGTGAGTAAGAGCGGCAGAGGAGAACCAGGACACAGCTATAGCCGGGGACACTCAGGGAGACAGCACGTGCAGAGTATCCAGAACGAACTGTATTATAAGAGTTATAATAAAATAGAGTTGTACCACATACAACTGTGTTGGCTCATCTGTGCACCAGAGCACCCAACACCACATGGTACAGGAGTGGATCGATACCTGCCGGCATACATCCAGTGTACAGAGACAACCAGCAGTGCCCAGGCATAATGCAAGAGCTCCCGGTTCCGCAGGCGCTCCAGTGCGACGGCGACCTCCACGAAAACTGGCGGCGATTCCGGCAAATGTTCGAGTTGTTCCTGGCGGCAGCTGAACTCCAAGACCTGGATGATAAGGAAAAAATTGAATTTCTCCTCATCGTCGCCGGTGCAAGGGCAAGAGCAATGTTCAGAAGGTTCAGGTTCTTCAGGAGGCAGCAAAGGCACGATTACCAGGCAGTCATGGGCAAATTCGCCAAGTACTGTGAAGGATACGCAATCCAATGGGGACTTAAAGGTAAGACAAGCTGCAGTACTCACCTCGTGGCTGGGATCCCGGAGCCCGAAATCCAGGGCCTGAGAAAAGGCTGGGTCGAGGTCGGCGGCCATCTTGCTAAAGGTATAACGCTAGCACAGTTGCGCGAGAAGTGCGCAGAACCGGAAGTTTCGTTTGCGCATGCGCAATATGGTGCGCATGCGCAGTTAAGAAAACGGCCATCGGTAAAGGAACAGCGATCTGAGCATGCGCAGTCGCTTCCTACGTGCTACATACCGAGCGTCAGGATGTCAGAGGCCCAAGACTGGATCAATTTAAAAAGGAAATGTCCCAAATCCAATTTAAAAGGGAAACGTCCCAAATCAAAAAAACAAAAATCTGTTAAAGCTGTAAAACAACCTTCCTTCACCTGGAATGACAGCACAGTGCCGCAAATTGACCCAGGAGATGAATTTAACCTCCGAAGAACCCTCCGACAAGCAGTTACATACGCACAAGCCGATGATTCCGACCTTGAATACTTCAATGACGATTTTTACAGTGTTTCCGGACCTCGCGAGCCCAATGATAGCTCCGTGGTCCTATATGACTATGACTCGGACGAACCTTTCGTGTTGCACATTGGCGGCCCCCACATTGAATCCGACGCAGATGCGGATTCATTTTTCGGATTTGAGGATCTTCAACCCAGCAGATATGACGTTCCAACTTATCAGTACCGGATGATGCTGCAGCCTGACATTACCAGACAGGGAGCGGTGCAAGCACACGGAGAGTGCCCTGCTGCCACACAGAGCGTGGTCCACGTCCCGCTCAACGTTCCCGACTCTATGAAAGAAGACATGCAAGACTCCAGAGTGCAGTCCTCGCATGAACCAGAAGTGACTCCAGTGTCACAAGCTTCCACAGCAAGCTCGTGGACAGCCTCCACGATAGAAGCAACGCAAGACTCCAGAGCGCAGTCCTTGCACGAACAAGAAGTGACTCCAATGTCACAAGCCTCCACAGAGAGCTCGTGGACGGACTCCACGATGGAAGGAACGCAAGACTCCAGAGCGCAGTCCTTGCAGGAACAAGACCATGAGGGTCTAGCAACCTCTCCTGACCAACCAGCGGCAGACGATGCAACTCTGCCATGCTCCCGTGAACAGCAAGAAGGCTATAACAGCCTACCATGCTCCACTACACAGCAGCATGACCATGACGGTCTCTCACGCTACAATAAAGGGCACAGCGCTGAAGACTGTTCAAGCCCAACTGAAGACAAGCCAAAGGAATCGCCTCGTCCAAGCCCGAAGAAAAAAGGTTTATGCGCTGACCTTCAGGATCATTGTAGCCGAACAGAGATTAATAATGCAGCACGGCCACAGAAGGATGCTGAGGATTTGCTAACGAAATTAATTGTATGTTTAACTTGCAAGGAGCAGACTGAGAATTGCCAGTGTTTTAGTACGGATCGAAAAAATGGACAAGACATTGATCCTCAGGTAATGGAAATAACACAACCTGAATCATATCTACAGCAGGGACAAATGTCTCCCTTCAACACAATACCGCAAAATCCCAACTTCGGAGACCAGCAGTTAGTCAGTAATGACTCTTCAAACCTGGAGGGGAACATTAATTGCATTGAACCTATACACACTCCACTGATTATTGAGCAGAACATTGGAGCAAGAATCCTGAGGACACCGACATCGAGTAGCCAGATAACGAATTTAACACCCACAGCAGTTTCAAGTGAACCAAGTGTGCTTTCCACTAATGATGAAGATGCAGATAAGGTCGACCCGATTATCCATTGTACCACACTAACCCCAGTGCTTAAGCAGTTATGTATGGGGAGTATAATGTGGGCAATTGAGAACAGTAAAAAAGCGACTGTGACCATGCCAGTCCCAGCAAAATCAGACCCAGAGACCATGAAGGCATGTACATCAAACAAAGTTACATATGAGGTACCTGAGAAGAAAAGTGAAACGGAATGTTCTTTGGAAAATGGTACAATGTCGATAGAAACAGTGGATACTATATTCGAGACCATACATATGGGAGAATTTGGGGGTAATAAACAAGGTTCTGCAATGTCTGGGGGAAGATTTAAAGTTCCAAAGAAGAAAAGCCCAAATGAAGGACAATGGCAAGACAATGACAGTCCACCGACATGGTGTGCACCACCAGATGAAAACTCTGACAATTTACCCAACCCTAGTGAACAGCAAGCTGCTAATGACGATCTATCCACGGGATGTGAGACGAGTGACGACAGCATCCCACTTCCCATGCAAAAGGTGCAAGGTGACAGACCTCGCCTAGTGCGTACCAAGGCACTCAACGATCACGGTGGGACCACTGACGACTGCGGTGGCGGCGCACCGCTTCCACCCTCGATGGCTCGAGCCTCTCCACTGGTTGGTGCATTCCTGCATGTTCCGACTCCAGAAGTGCAGCTTCAGGGAATCTCGGCTGCCTCCAGTGAACCTGTTGGGACTCCGGACGGGGGGCATCGACGGAAGGCAGACCGGACTCCAGATGGGGAGCAGCCAAGCGCCGACTCTGATCTGCGCACGCCAGACATTGCTCCGGACGGGCGGTGTCGCGGCCTCGGTGATGGCACGCTCAGGGTGACGGCAGATGCCACGGCGACAGGGAATGGATCGCGTGGCAGTCCCACTGGGTCGGCAGTGGCAACCAGCACCGGCGGTCCAAGATGGACACACCAACTCGCGCCATCGCCAGACGTTGATGCGAGCAACAATTCTCTATCCAAGGCGACATGCTTCGACGTTTCTCTGCGGAGTCGCCCTTCCGGCACAGCAGGTGGCCGGAACCAGCGTACACGGTCTTGGCCAACTTCCACATCTGGCACAGTCATCGCCTTGCATGATATTAGTGATGGTGCTACTTCGATGGCAACGACCCATCGGCTACAAGATGCCGTCCACCACAAACATAAAAAGAAAACAGACTCCACCTTGTTCCTGGCATGCAGGGCGGATGGATTGGTGCGTAGGCGCAATCAGCGGGCTCTGTGCCGCCTTCCACGCTCGCAACTGCACCGTACGCACACGCCGGATCCTCCACTGGTTCCCAAGGATGACTTCGTGGAGATGCCACGGATCATGCCCCTTCCATCGCCACCAGAACCAAACCACAGCCAGGGCACCACTAACAAAGATGTTGAATGTTATATTTGCAAGAATGAAAAAAACCAAGCACTGCATGAAGTACAACAAATGGTAAAGTAGAGACTTCGGCAACAGCATCACCTCCAACAGTCCAAGGTGAACCAGTGTGACCCCAAATCTCCACAGCTGAACCGGCTTGAGGACCAGCCCATTCTTGAGGCGGTCACCCATTAGACTGGACTTATAACGCTGTTAATACGTTCAAAAAGTCAAACACTTCTGTATTATAACCTGTTGTTGTTTATTGTTCCAGATATCGTCTGACCGGACCAATGTTCAAGTTTTTTTTTTTTTTCTCTCGCATCCAAGTTTTGTTATGGTACAACCTTGTTAGTGTGACGCACCCGACATCGCCCCATGTAAATAGTTACGTCATAAACACACGCTGTACACAACACAAACGCACACTCTTAGATGCACTCACGACACAATTGTATTTATAACCACGTAGGCACTTGTCTTTGTAAAAAAGGGGGATGTCATGATATTCAAACACACACATCATGATAGACACACCAACAGACAAATCAGAACACACAACACCACAACCAATGACAGAAAGATATAAAAGCACAGACACAACCCCTGGTGGTGAGTAAGAGCGGCAGAGGAGAACCAGGACACAGCTATAGCCGGGGACACTCATGGAGACAGCACGTGCAGAGTATCCAGAACGAACTGTATTATAAGAGTTATAATAAAATAGAGTTGTACCACATACAACTGTGTTGGCTCATCTGTGCACCAGAGCACCCAACACCACAGGAGTGAGCTCCCCAACACAGAACCGAAGGCAGGAGTGAGCTCCCTAACACAGAACCGAAGACAGGAGTGAGCTACCCAACACAGAATCGAAGACGGGAGTGAGCTCCCTAACACAGAACCGAAGACGGGAGTGAGCTCCCCAACACAGAACCTAACACAGGAGTGAGCTCCCCAACACAGAACCTAATGCAGGAGTGAGCTCCCTAACACAGAATCGAAGACGGGAGTGAGCTCACTAACACAGAACCTAACACAGGAGTGAGCTCCCCAACACAGAACCTAACACAGGAGTGAGCTCGCTAATACAGAACCGAAGACAGGAGTGAGCTCTCTAACACAGAATCGAAGGCAGGAGTGAGCTCCCTAACACAGAACCGAAGGCAGGAGGGAGCTCCCCAACACAGAACCTAACACAGGAGTGAGCTCCCCAACACAGGACCGAAGACGGGAGCGAGCTCCCCAACACAGAACCTAACACAGGAGTGAGCTCCCTAACACAGAACCGAAGACAGGAGTGAGCTCCCCAACACAGAACCGAAGGCAGGAGTGAGCTCCCTAACACAGAACCGAAGACGGGAGTGAGCACCCTAACACAGAACCTAACACAGGACTGAGCTCCCTAACACAGAATCGAAGACGGGAGTGAGCTCCCCAACACAGAACCTAACACAGGAGTGAGCTCGCTAACACAGAACCGAAGACAAGAGTGAGCTCCCCAACACAGAACCTAACACAGGAGTGAGCTCGCTAACACAGAACCGAAGACAGGAGTGAGCTCCCCAACACAGAACCTAATGCAGGAGTGAGCTCCCTAACACAGAACCGAAAACGGGAGTGAGCTCCCCAACACAGAACCGAAGACCGGAGTGAGCTCCCTAACACAGGACCGAAGACGGGAGTGAGCTCCCTAACACAGAACCGAAGGCAGGAGTGAGCTCCGTAACACAGAACCGAAGGCAGGAGTGAGCTCCGTAACACAGAATCGAAGACAGGAGTGAGCTCCCTAACACAGAACCGAAGACAGGAGTGAGCTCCCTAACACAGAACCGAAGGCAGGAGTGAGCTCCGTAACACAGAACCGAAGGCAGGAGTGAGCTCCCTAACACAGAACCGAAGACTGGAGTGAGCTCCGTAACACAGAACCGAAGGCAGGAGTGAGCTCCCTAACACAGAACCGAAGACAGGAGTGAGCTCCCTAACACAGAACCGAAGACTGGAGTGAGCTCCGTAACACAGAACCGAAGGCAGGAGTGAGCTCCCTAACACAGAACCGAAGACAGGAGTGAGCTCCCTAACACAGAACCGAAGACTGGAGTGAGCTCCGTAACACAGAACCGAAGACAGGAGTGAGCTCCCGAACACAGAACCTAACACAGGAGTGAGCTCCCTAACACAGAATCGAAGACAGGAGTGAGCTCCCTAACACAGAACCGAAGACAGGAGTGAGCTCCCTAACACAGAACCGAAGACAGGAGTGAGCTCCGTAACACCGAACCGAAGGCAGGAGTGAGCTCCCTAACACAGAACCGAAGACGGGAGTGAGCTCCGTAACACAGAACCGAAGGCAGAAGTGAGCTCCGTAACACAGAACCGAAGGCAGGAGTGAGCTCCCTAACACAGAACCGAAGGCAGGAGTGAGCTCCCAAACACAGAACCGAAGACAGGAGTGAGCTCCCTAACACAGAACCGAAGACAGGAGTGAGCTCCGTAACACCGAACCGAACGCAGGAGTGAGCTCCCTAACACAGAATCGAAGACGGGAGTGAGCTCCCCAACACAGAACCTAACACAGGAGTGAGCTCCCTAACACAGAACCGAAGACAGGAGTGAGCTCCCTAACACAGAATCGAAGACGGGAGTGAGCTCCCCAACACAGAACCTAACACAGGAGTGAGCTCCCTAACACAGAACCGAAGGCAGGAGTGAGCTCCCTAACACAGAACCGAAGACAGGAGTGAGCTCCCTAACACAGAATCGAAGACAGGAGTGAGCTCCCTAACACAGAACCGAAGACAGGAGTGAGCTCCCTAACACAGAACCGAAGACAGGAGTGAGCTCCCTAACACAGAACCTAATGCAGGAGTGAGCTCCCTAACACAGAACCGAAGACAGGAGTGAGCTCCACAACACAGAACCGAAGGCAGGAGTGAGCTCCGTAACACAGAACCGAAGGCAGGAGTGAGCTCCGTAACACAGAACCGAAGACAGGAGTGAGCTCCGTAACACAGGACCGAAGGCAGGAGTGAGCTCCGTAACACCGAACCGAAGGCAGGAGTGAGCTCCCTAACACAGAACCGATGACGGGAGTGAGCTCCGTAACACAGAACCGAAGGCAGGAGTGAGCTCCCTAACACAGAACCGAAGACGGGAGTGAGCTCCCTAACACAGAACCTAACACAGGAGTGAGCTGCCTAACACAGAATCGAAGACAGGAGTGAGCTCCCTAACACAGAACCTAACACAGGAGTGAGCTCCCTAACACAGAATCGAAGACGGGAGTGAGCTCCCCAACACAGAACCTAACACAGGAGTGAGCTCCCTAACACAGAACCGAAGACAGGAGTGAGCTCCCTAACACAGAACCGAAGACAAGAGTGAGCTCCCCAACACAGAACCGAAGACAGGAGTGAGCTCCCTAACACAGAACCTAATGCAGGAGTGAGCTCCCTAACACAGAACCGAAGACAGGAGTGAGCTCCCTAACACAGAACCGAAGACAGGAGTGAGCTCCCTAACACAGAACCGAAGACAGGAGTGAGCTCCCTAACACAGAACCGAAGACAGGAGTGAGCTCCCTAACACAGAACCGAAGACAAGAGAGAGCTCCCCAACACAGAACCGAAGACAGGAGTGAGCTCCCTAACACAGAACCTAATGCAGGAGTGAGCTCCCTAACACAGAACCGAAGACAGGAGTGAGCTCCCTAACACAGAACCGAAGACAGGAGTGAGCTCCCTAACACAGAACCGAAGGCAGGAGTGAGCTCCCTAACACAGAACCGAGGGCAGGAGTGAGCTCCCTAACACAGAACCGAAGGCAGGAGTGAGCTCCCTAACACAGAACCGAAGGCAGGAGTGAGCTCCCTAACACAGAATCGAAGACGGGAGTGAGCTCCGTAACACAGAACCGAAGACAGGAGTGAGCTCCCTAACACAGAACCGAAGACAGGAGTGAGCTCCCTAACACAGAACCGAAGACAGGAGTGAGCTCCCTAACACAGAACCGAAGACAGGAGTGAGCTCCCTAACACAGAACCGAAGACAAGAGTGAGCTCCCCAACACAGAACCGAAGACAGGAGTGAGCTCCCTAACACAGAACCTAATGCAGGAGTGAGCTCCCTAACACAGAACCGAAGACAGGAGTGAGCTCCCTAACACAGAACCGAAGACAGGAGTGAGCTCCCTAACACAGAACCGAAGACAGGAGTGAGCTCCCTAACACAGAACCGAAGACAGGAGTGAGCTCCCTAACACAGAACCGAAGACAGGAGTGAGCTCCCTAACACAGAACCGAAGACAGGAGTGAGCTCCCTAACACAGAACCGAAGACAAGAGTGAGCTCCCCAACACAGAACCGAAGACAGGAGTGAGCTCCCTAACACAGAACCTAATGCAGGAGTGAGCTCCCTAACACAGAACCGAAGACAGGAGTGAGCTCCCTAACACAGAACCGAAGACAGGAGTGAGCTCCCTAACACAGAACCGAAGGCAGGAGTGAGCTCCCTAACACAGAACCGAGGGCAGGAGTGAGCTCCCTAACACAGAACCGAAGGCAGGAGTGAGCTCCCTAACACAGAACCGAAGGCAGGAGTGAGCTCCCTAACACAGAACCGAAGACGGGAGTGAGCTCCGTAACACAGAACCGAAGACAGGAGTGAGCTCCCAACACAGAACCGAAGACAGGAGTGAGCTCCCTAACACAGAACCGAAGACAGGAGTGAGCTCCCTAACACAGAACCGAAGACAGGAGTGAGCTCCCTAACACAGAACCGAAGGCAGGAGTGAGCTCCCTAACACAGAACCTAACACAGGACTGAGCTCCCTAACACAGAACCGAAGACAGGACTGAGCTCCCCAACACAGAATCGAAGACAGGAGTGAGCTCGCTAACACAGAACGGAAGACCGGAGTGAGCTCCCTAACACAGAACCTAACACAGGACTGAGCTCCCTAACACAGAACCGAAGGCAGGAGTGAGCTCCCTAACACAGAACCTAACACAGGACTGAGCTCCCTAACACAGAATCGAAGACGTGAGTGAGCTCCCCAACACAGAACCGAAGACCGGAGTGAGCTCCCTAACACAGAACGGAAGACCGGAGTGAGCTCCCTAACACAGAACCTAACACAGGACTGAGCTCCCTAACACAGAACCGAAGGCAGGAGTGAGCTCCCTAACACAGAACCTAACACAGGACTGAGCTCCCTAACACAGAATCGAAGACGTGAGTGAGCTCCCCAACACAGAACCGAAGACCGGAGTGAGCTCCCTAACACAGAACCTAACACAGGACTGAGCTCCCTAACACAGAACCTAACACAGGACTGAGCTCCCTAACACAGAACCGAAGGCAGGAGTGAGCTCCCTAACACAGAACCGAAGGCAGGAGTGAGCTCCCTAACACAGAACCTAACACAGGAGTGAGCTCCCTAACACAGAACCTAACACAGGAGTGAGCTCCGTAACACAGAACCAAAGGCAGGAGTGAGCTCCCTAACACAGAACCGAAGGCAGGAGTGAGCTCCCCAACACAGAACCGAAGACCGGAGTGAGCTCCCTAACACAGAACCTAACACAGGACTGAGCTCCCTAACACAGAACCTAACACAGGACTGAGCTCCCTAACACAGAACCGAAGGCAGGAGTGAGCTCCCTAACACAGAACCTAACACAGGAGTGAGCTCCCTAACACAGAACCTAACACAGGAGTGAGCTCCGTAACACAGGACCGAAGGCAGGAGTGAGCTCCCTAACACAGAACCTAACACAGGAGTGAGCTCCGTAACACAGGACCGAAGGCAGGAGTGAGCTCCCTAACACAGAACCGAAGACAGGAGTGAGCTCCCTAACACAGAACCGAAGACAGGAGTGAGCTCCCTAACACAGAACCGAAGACAGGAGTGAGCTCCCTAACACAGAACCGAAGACAGGAGTGAGCTCCCTAACACAGAACCGAAGACAAGAGTGAGCTCCCCAACACAGAACCGAAGACAGGAGTGAGCTCCCTAACACAGAACCTAATGCAGGAGTGAGCTCCCTAACACAGAACCGAAGACAGGAGTGAGCTCCCTAACACAGAACCGAAGACAGGAGTGAGCTCCCTAACACAGAACCGAAGGCAGGAGTGAGCTCCCTAACACAGAACCGAGGGCAGGAGTGAGCTCCCTAACACAGAACCGAAGGCAGGAGTGAGCTCCCTAACACAGAACCGAAGGCAGGAGTGAGCTCCCTAACACAGAACCGAAGACGGGAGTGAGCTCCGTAACACAGAACCGAAGACAGGAGTGAGCTCCCAACACAGAACCGAAGACAGGAGTGAGCTCCCTAACACAGAACCGAAGACAGGAGTGAGCTCCCTAACACAGAACCGAAGACAGGAGTGAGCTCCCTAACACAGAACCGAAGGCAGGAGTGAGCTCCCTAACACAGAACCTAACACAGGACTGAGCTCCCTAACACAGAACCGAAGACAGGACTGAGCTCCCCAACACAGAATCGAAGACAGGAGTGAGCTCGCTAACACAGAACGGAAGACCGGAGTGAGCTCCCTAACACAGAACCTAACACAGGACTGAGCTCCCTAACACAGAACCGAAGGCAGGAGTGAGCTCCCTAACACAGAACCTAACACAGGACTGAGCTCCCTAACACAGAATCGAAGACGTGAGTGAGCTCCCCAATACAGAACCGAAGACCGGAGTGAGCTCCCTAACACAGAACGGAAGACCGGAGTGAGCTCCCTAACACAGAACCTAACACAGGACTGAGCTCCCTAACACAGAACCGAAGGCAGGAGTGAGCTCCCTAACACAGAACCTAACACAGGACTGAGCTCCCTAACACAGAATCGAAGACGTGAGTGAGCTCCCCAACACAGAACCGAAGACCGGAGTGAGCTCCCTAACACAGAACCTAACACAGGACTGAGCTCCCTAACACAGAACCTAACACAGGACTGAGCTCCCTAACACAGAACCGAAGGCAGGAGTGAGCTCCCTAACACAGAACCGAAGGCAGGAGTGAGCTCCCTAACACAGAACCTAACACAGGAGTGAGCTCCCTAACACAGAACCTAACACAGGAGTGAGCTCCGTAACACAGAACCAAAGGCAGGAGTGAGCTCCCTAACACAGAACCGAAGGCAGGAGTGAGCTCCCCAACACAGAACCGAAGACCGGAGTGAGCTCCCTAACACAGAACCTAACACAGGACTGAGCTCCCTAACACAGAACCTAACACAGGACTGAGCTCCCTAACACAGAACCGAAGGCAGGAGTGAGCTCCCTAACACAGAACCTAACACAGGAGTGAGCTCCCTAACACAGAACCTAACACAGGAGTGAGCTCCGTAACACAGGACCGAAGGCAGGAGTGAGCTCCCTAACACAGAACCTAACACAGGAGTGAGCTCCCTAACACAGAACCTAACACAGGAGTGAGCTCCGTAACACAGGACCGAAGGCAGGAGTGAGCTCCCTAACACAGAACCTAACACAGGAGTGAGCTCCCTAACACAGAACCTAACACAGGAGTGAGCTCCGTAACACAGAACCAAAGGCAGGAGTGAGCTCCCTAATACAGAACCGAAGGCAGGAGTGAGCTCCCTAACACAGAACCTAACACAGGAGTGAGCTCCCTAACACAGAACCTAACACAGGAGTGAGCTCCGTAACACAGAACCAAAGGCAGGAGTGAGCTCCCTAACACAGAACCGAAGGCAGGAGTGAGCTCCCTAACACAGAATCGAAGACAGGAGTGAGCTCCCTAACACAGAACCTAACACAGGAGTGAGCTCCCTAACACAGAACCGAAGACAGGAGTGAGCTCCGTAACACATAACCGAAGGCAGGAGTGAGCTCCCTAATACAGAACCTAACATAGGAGTGAGCTCCCCAACACAGAACCTAACACAGGAGTGAGCTCCGTAACACAGAACCGAAGACAGGAGTGAGCTCCCCAACACTGATCCGAAGACGGGAGTGAGCTCCCTAACACAGAACCGAAGACAGGAGTGAGCTCCCCAACACAGAATCGAAGACAGGAGTGAGCTCCCCAACACAGAACCGAAGACGGGAGTGAGCTCCCCAACACAGAACCTAACACAGGAGTGAGCTCCGTAACACAGAACCGAAGACGGGAGTGAGCTCCCTAACACAGAACCTAACACAGGAGTGAGCTCCGTAACACAGAACCGAAGACGGGAGTGAGCTCCCTAACACAGAACCGAAGGCAGGACTGAGCTCCGTAATGCAGAACTGAAGGGAAGACCTTGCTCGATCGCTGTTTGTTAAACACTTTCAAAATCCTCAACTGTGTATATTCTAATTCGGCAGAGAGGCGGCGGGGGGGGGGGGGGGGGGGATATCTTCCTGCCAGTTCTAATTATGATGCTGTGAATGGATAGCAAGTAAGGAGGCGGCACAGTGGCTGTGGTCAGCACTGCTGCCTCACAGCTCCAGGGTCCCAGGTTCAATTCCAGCCTTGGGTGACCGTATGGAGTTTGCACGTTCTCCCCGTGTCTGTGTGCGATTCCACCGGGTGCTCCGGTTTCCTCCCACAGTCCAAATATGTGCAAGTTAGGTGGATTGGCCATAATAATTTGCCCTTCGTGTTCAAAGATTACATGGGGTTACTGGTTGCGGGGATGGGGCAGGGGCCTAGGTAGCGTGCTCCTTCAGAGGGTCGCTACACACTCGATGGGCAGCATGGCCTCCTTCTGCAATGTAGGAATTCTATGATCCTATGACCCCTGCATTTCCAATTTCAAAAGACGTGCTATTAGGTAATTTAGCATTGTAAATTCTCCCTCTGTACCCGAACAGGCGCCGGAAAGTGGTGACTCGGGGCTTTTCACAGTATCTTCATTGCAGTGTTAATGTATGCCTACTTGTGACAATAAAGATTATTATTATTACACACGGCTACTGGGAAAAAATAATTTCACTTCACATCAATGAACAGAGTCTGAATTTAAGGTGATTGGTAAAAAGAATGAAAAGCAACATGTGGTTAGAAACTAGAATTGGGATTATGCTGGATAATTTATTTTAAACAGAAAGTTCCGGGCTGGGGGAATAGATTAAAGACACTTACCCACTATCAGAAACACAGTGAGAATAGTAGCGAAAGTCTTCATGGTTTCTCTTTGCGGTGGGACTGCGGGGGAGGAAAAGCACAAATTAAATAAATATACAAAAGAGCCACATTCAATCCGTAAACGACAATTAAAACTGCGGAATTACTCCCAGCCTGTGTGAAATGACAAATTACCCGCTCTCTGTCTCTGTGCTGTGGGTTTGCAGCCTCTGTGCCTCAGTGATGTGGCTATGCTTGGGCTAGTCCCCTTTTATAGAACCGAGTGAGGAAGGGTTACTGAGGGTTAGCGAACAAGTTGTGACAGTTCCTCCGCCCACACTCTCCCACCACAAACTTGTTCCAATTCTGCCCCTTGGCGTTCCGTGTGGGTTGTGCGTGTTTTTGTTTTAATTTGTTATTATCTTCATTGAAGCAGCGCTGACATTTATCAAGCACAGAATCTGATCGCCTTCACTCTTTGCGGTTACTGGGTGTCAGAGACGCGCTGTACACAATGTTCCCACTCCTGTTGTCCCATTCATCTCCCAATCACATGATTCTGACTCCCAAAGCTTCGCTAAAACGGAGAATTCCCCAGCACAATGGTTTCCTCAATCACTGCATTCTCTTGTATCCTTTTCTCTCTCTCATCTCTCTCCTTCCTTCTCTCTCTCTCTCTCCCCCCGTTCTTGCTCCTTCATTGATTGAATCTCCACTGCAGCATTGTGTCCAGTTCTGGGTGTCAGACCTTCAGGAGGATGTGGAGTTATTTGAGCGAGAGAGAGTGGGCGCAGAGAAAGATTCAGGAGGATGTGGAGTTAACAGAGAGAGAGAGAGGGTGAAGAGAAAGATTCAGGAGGATGTGGAGGCATCAGAGAGAGAGAGAGGGTGCAGAGAAAGATTCAGGAGGATGTGGAGTTGTCAGAGAGAGAGAGAGGGGGGCGCAGAGAAAGATTCAGTAGATTGTGGAGTTATCAGAGAGAGAGAGAGAGAGGGGGTGCACAGAAAGGTTCAGGAGGATGTGGAGTTACCAGAGAGAGAGAGAGAGGGTGAAGAGAAAGATACAGGAGGATGTGGAGTTAACAGAGAGAGAGAGAGAGGGTGAAGAGAAAGATTCAGGGGGATGTGGAGGCATCAGAGACAGAGAGGGTGCAGAGAAAGATTCAGGAGGATGTGGAGGTATCAGAGAGAGAGAGAGGGTGCAGAGAAAGATTCAGGAGGATGTGGAGGTATCAGAGAGAGAGAGAGGGTGCAGAGAAAGATTCAGGAGGATGTGGAGTTGTCAGAGAGAGAGAGAGGGGGCGCAGAGAAAGATTCAGTAGATTGTGGAGTTATCAGAGAGAGAGAGAGAGGGGGTGCACAGAAAGATTCAGGAGGATGTGGAGTTAACAGAAAGAGAGAGGGTGCAGAGAAAGATTCAGGAGGATGTGGAATTATTAGAGAGAGAAGGAGAGGGTGCAGACAAAGATTCAGGAGGATGTGGAGCTATTAAAGAGAAATGGAGAGGTTGCAGAGAAAGATTCAGGAGAATGTGGAGTTATCACAGAGAGAGAGAGGGCGCAGAGAAAGATTCAGGAGGATGTGGAGTTATTCGAGAGAGAGAGAGAGGATGCAGAGAAAATTCAGGACGATGTGGAGTTATTCGAGAGAGAGAGAGAGGGTGCAGAGAAAGATTCAGGAGGATGTGGAGTTATCACAGAAAGAGAGAGGGCGCAGAGAAAGATTCAGGAGGATGTGGAGTTGTTCGAGAGAGGGTGCAGAGAAAGATTCAGGAGGATGTGGAGTTATTTGAGCGAGAGAGAGAGGGTGCAGAGAAACATTCAGGAGGATGTGGAGTTATCAGAGAGAGAGAGGGTGCAGAGAAACATTCAGGAGGATATGGAGTTATTTGAGCGAGAGAGAGAGGGTGCAGAGAAAGATTCAGGAGGATGTGGAGTTATTAGAGAGAGCACAGAGAAAGATTCAGGAGGATGTGGAGTTATCAGAGAGTGAGCGAGAGAGACAGGTTGCAGAGAAAGATTCAGGAGGATGTGGAGTTATTAGAGAGAGAGGGCACAGAGAAAGATTCAGGAGAATCTGGAGTTTTCAGAAAGAGAGAGAGGGTGCAGAGAAAGATTCAGGAGGATGTGCAGTTATCAGAGAGATAGAGAGAGACAGGGTGCAGAGAAAGATTCAGGAGGATGTGGAGTTATCAGAGAGAGAGAGAGAGGGTGAAGAGAAAGAATCAGGAGGCTGTGGAGTTATCAGATAGAGAGAGAGGGTGCAGAGAAAGATTCAGGAGGATGTGCAGTTATCAGAGAGATAGAGAGAGACAGGGTGCAGAGAAAGATTCAGGAGGATGTGGAGTTATCAGAGAGAGAGAGAGGGTGCAGAGAAAGATTCAGGAGGATGTGCAGTTATCAGAGAGATAGAGAGAGACAGGGTGCAGAGAAAGATTCAGGAGGATATGGAGTTATCAGAGAGAGAGAGAAAGAGCGTGCAGAGAAAGATTCAGGAGGATGTGGAGTTATCAGAGAGAGAGTTGGTGCAGAGAAAGATTCAGGAGGATGTGGGGTTATCAGAGAGAGAGAGGGTGCAGGGAAAGATTCAGGAGGATATGGAATTATCAGCGAGAGAGAGAGAGAGGGTGCAGAGAAAGATTCAGGAGGTGTGGAGTTATCAGAGAGAGAGTTGGTGCAGAGAAAAATTCAGGAGGATGTGGGGTTATCAGAGAGAGAGCGAGGGTGCAGAGAATGATTCAGGAGGATGTGCAGTTATCAGAAGGAGAGAGAGGGTACAGAGAAAGATTCAGGAGGATGTCGAGTTATCAGAAGGAGAGAGAGGGTGCAGAGAAAGATTCAGGAAGATATGGAGTTATCAGAGAGAGAGAGAGGGTTCAGAGAAAGATTCAGGAGGATGTGCAGTTATCAGAAGGAGAGAGAGAGTGCGGAGAAAGATTCAGGATGATGTGGAGTTATTAGAGCGAGAGAGAGAGGGTGCAGAGAAAGATTCAGGAGGATGTGGGCTTATTAGAGAGAGAGAGATAGGGTGCAGAGAAAGAGTCAGGAGAATGTGGAGTTATCAGAGGGAGAGAGAGAGAGGGTGCAGAGAAAGATCCAGGTGGATGTGGAGTTGTCAGAGAGAGAGAGAGGGTGCAGAGAAAGATTCAGGAGGATGTGCAGTTATCAGAGAGAGAGAGAGTGAAGGCGCAGAGAAAGATTCAGGAGGATCTGGAGCTATCAAAGAGAGAGAGAGAGAGAGGGTGCAGAGAAAGATTCAGATGGATGTGGAGTTATCAGAGAGTGGGAGAGAGAGAGAGAGGGTGCACAGAAAGATTCAGAAGGCTGTGGAGTTATTAGAGTGAGAGAGAGGGTGCAGAGAAAGATTGAGGAGGATGTGGAATTATCAGAGATACAGAGAGAGAGATGGTGCAGAGACAGATTCAGGAGGCTATGCAATTATCAGAGAGAGAGAGGGAGAGAGGGTGCAGAGAAAGATTCAGGAGGATGTGCAGTTTTCAGAGAGATAGAGAGAGACAGGGCGCAGAGAAAGATTCAGGAGGATGTGGAGTTACTTGCGCAAGAGAGAGAGGGTGCAGAGAAAGATTCAGGAGGATGTGGAGTTATTAGAGAGAGAGAGATCGGGTTCAGAGAAAGATTCAGGAGAATCTGGAGTTATCAGAGGGAGAGAGAGAGAGAGAGAGGGTGCAGAGAAAGATTCAGGAGGATGTGGAGTTATCAGAGAGAGAGAGAGGGTGCAGGGAAAGATTCAGGAGGATATGGAGTTATCAGAGAGAGAGAGAGAGAGGGTGCAGAGAAAGATTCAGGAGGATGTGGAGTTATCAGAGAGAGAGTTGGTGCAGAGAAAGATTCAGGAGGATGTGGGGTTATCAGAGAGAGAGGGAGGGAGCAGAGAAAGATTCTGGAGGATATGGAGTTATCAGAGAGAGAGAGGGTGCAGAGAATGATTCAGGAGGATGTGCAGTTATCAGAAGGAGAGAGAGGGTGCAGAGAAAGATTCAGGAGGATGTGCAGTTATCGGAGAGTGGGAGAGAGAGAGAGAGGGTGCAGAGAAAGAATCAGGAGGCTGTGGAGTTATCAGAGATAGAGAGGGGGTACACAGAAAGATTCAGGAGGATGTGCAGTTATCAGAGAGATAGAGAGAGAGACAGGGTGCAGAGAAAGATTGAGGAGGATGTAGAGTTATTTGCGCGCGAGAGAGAGAGGGTGCAGAGAAAGATTCAGGAGAATCTGGAGTTATCAGAGGGAGAGAGAGAGAGAGAGAGAGGGTGCAGAGAAAGATTCAGGAGGATGTGGAGTTATCAGAGAGAGAGAGGGTGCAGGGAAAGATTCAGGAGGATATGGAGTTATCAGAGAGAGAGAGAGGGTGCAGAGAAAGATTCAGGAGGATGTGGAGTTATCAGAGAGAGAGATGGTGCAGAGAAAGATTCAGGAGAATGTGGGGTTATCAGAGAGAGAGGGAGGGTGCAGAGAAAGATTCTGGAGGATATGGAGTAATCAGAGAGAGAGAGAGAGGGTGCAGAGAATGATTCAGGAGTATGTGCAGTTATCAGAAGGAGAAAGAGGGTGCAGAGAAAGATTCAGGAGGATGTGGTGTTATCAGAAGGAGAGAGAGGGTGCAGAGAAAGATTCAGGAGGATGTGGAGTTATTAGAGCGAGAGAGAGAGGGTGCAGAGAAAGATTCTGGAGGATATGGAGTAATCAGAGAGAGAGAGGGTGCAGAGAATGATTCAGGAGTATGTGCAGTTATCAGAAGGAGAAAGAGGGTGCAGAGAAAGATTCAGGAGGATGTGGTGTTATCAGAAGGAGAGAGAGGGTGCAGAGAAAGATTCAGGAGGATGTGGAGTTATTAGAGCGAGAGAGAGAGGGTGCAGAGAAAGATTCAGGAGGATGTGGACTTTTAGAGAGAGAGAGATAGGGTGCAGAGAAAGAGTCAGGAGAATGTGGAGTTATCAGAAGGAGAGAGAGGGTGCAGAGAAAGATTCAGGAAGATATGGAGTTATCAGAGAGAGAGAGAGGGTTCAGAGAAAGATTCAGGAGGATGTGCAGTTATCAGAAGGAGAGAGAGGGTACAGAGAAAGATTCAGGAGGATGTCGAGTTATCAGAAGGAGAGAGAGGGTGCAGAGAAAGATTCAGGAAGATATGGAGTTATCAGAGAGAGAGAGAGGGTTCAGAGAAAGATTCAGGAGGATGTGCAGTTATCAGAAGGAGAGAGAGAGTGCGGAGAAAGATTCAGGATGATGTGGAGTTATTAGAGCGAGAGAGAGAGGGTGCAGAGAAAGATTCAGGAGGATGTGGGCTTATTAGAGAGAGAGAGATAGGGTGCAGAGAAAGAGTCAGGAGAATGTGGAGTTATCAGAGGGAGAGAGAGAGAGGGTGCAGAGAAAGATCCAGGTGGATGTGGAGTTGTCAGAGAGAGAGAGAGGGTGCAGAGAAAGATTCAGGAGGATGTGCAGTTATCAGAGAGAGAGAGAGTGAAGGCGCAGAGAAAGATTCAGGAGGATCTGGAGCTATCAAAGAGAGAGAGAGAGAGAGGGTGCAGAGAAAGATTCAGATGGATGTGGAGTTATCAGAGAGTGGGAGAGAGAGAGAGAGGGTGCACAGAAAGATTCAGAAGGCTGTGGAGTTATTAGAGTGAGAGAGAGGGTGCAGAGAAAGATTGAGGAGGATGTGGAATTATCAGAGATACAGAGAGAGAGATGGTGCAGAGACAGATTCAGGAGGCTATGCAATTATCAGAGAGAGAGAGGGAGAGAGGGTGCAGAGAAAGATTCAGGAGGATGTGCAGTTTTCAGAGAGATAGAGAGAGACAGGGCGCAGAGAAAGATTCAGGAGGATGTGGAGTTACTTGCGCAAGAGAGAGAGGGTGCAGAGAAAGATTCAGGAGGATGTGGAGTTATTAGAGAGAGAGAGATCGGGTTCAGAGAAAGATTCAGGAGAATCTGGAGTTATCAGAGGGAGAGAGAGAGAGAGAGAGGGTGCAGAGAAAGATTCAGGAGGATGTGGAGTTATCAGAGAGAGAGAGAGGGTGCAGGGAAAGATTCAGGAGGATATGGAGTTATCAGAGAGAGAGAGAGAGAGGGTGCAGAGAAAGATTCAGGAGGATGTGGAGTTATCAGAGAGAGAGTTGGTGCAGAGAAAGATTCAGGAGGATGTGGGGTTATCAGAGAGAGAGGGAGGGAGCAGAGAAAGATTCTGGAGGATATGGAGTTATCAGAGAGAGAGAGGGTGCAGAGAATGATTCAGGAGGATGTGCAGTTATCAGAAGGAGAGAGAGGGTGCAGAGAAAGATTCAGGAGGATGTGCAGTTATCGGAGAGTGGGAGAGAGAGAGAGAGGGTGCAGAGAAAGAATCAGGAGGCTGTGGAGTTATCAGAGATAGAGAGGGGGTACACAGAAAGATTCAGGAGGATGTGCAGTTATCAGAGAGATAGAGAGAGAGACAGGGTGCAGAGAAAGATTGAGGAGGATGTAGAGTTATTTGCGCGCGAGAGAGAGAGGGTGCAGAGAAAGATTCAGGAGAATCTGGAGTTATCAGAGGGAGAGAGAGAGAGAGAGAGAGGGTGCAGAGAAAGATTCAGGAGGATGTGGAGTTATCAGAGAGAGAGAGGGTGCAGGGAAAGATTCAGGAGGATATGGAGTTATCAGAGAGAGAGAGAGGGTGCAGAGAAAGATTCAGGAGGATGTGGAGTTATCAGAGAGAGAGATGGTGCAGAGAAAGATTCAGGAGAATGTGGGGTTATCAGAGAGAGAGGGAGGGTGCAGAGAAAGATTCTGGAGGATATGGAGTAATCAGAGAGAGAGAGAGAGGGTGCAGAGAATGATTCAGGAGTATGTGCAGTTATCAGAAGGAGAAAGAGGGTGCAGAGAAAGATTCAGGAGGATGTGGTGTTATCAGAAGGAGAGAGAGGGTGCAGAGAAAGATTCAGGAGGATGTGGAGTTATTAGAGAGAGAGAGATAGGGTGCAGAGAAAGAGTCAGGAGAATGTGGAGTTATCAGAGTGAGAGAGAGAGAGGGTGCAGAGAAAGATCCAGGTGGATGTGGAGTTGTCAGAGAGAGAGAGAGGGTGCAGAGAAAGATTCAGGAGGATGTGCAGTTATCAGAGAGAGAGAGAGTGAAGGCGCAGAGAAAGATTCAGGAGGATCTGGAGCTATCAAAGAGAGAGAGAGAGAGAGGGTGCAGAGAAAGATTCAGATGGATGTGGAGTTATCAGAGAGTGGGAGAGAGAGAGAGAGGGTGCACAGAAAGATTCAGAAGGCTGTGGAGTTATTAGAGTGAGAGAGAGGGTGCAGAGAAAGATTGAGGAGGATGTGGAATTATCAGAGATACAGAGAGAGAGATGGTGCAGAGACAGATTCAGGAGGCTATGCAATTATCAGAGAGAGAGAGGGAGAGAGGGTGCAGAGAAAGATTCAGGAGGATGTGCAGTTTTCAGAGAGATAGAGAGAGACAGGGCGCAGAGAAAGATTCAGGAGGATGTGGAGTTACTTGCGCAAGAGAGAGAGGGTGCAGAGAAAGATTCAGGAGGATGTGGAGTTATTAGAGAGAGAGAGATCGGGTTCAGAGAAAGATTCAGGAGAATCTGGAGTTATCAGAGGGAGAGAGAGAGAGAGAGAGGGTGCAGAGAAAGATTCAGGAGGATGTGGAGTTATCAGAGAGAGAGAGAGGGTGCAGGGAAAGATTCAGGAGGATATGGAGTTATCAGAGAGAGAGAGAGAGAGGGTGCAGAGAAAGATTCAGGAGGATGTGGAGTTATCAGAGAGAGAGTTGGTGCAGAGAAAGATTCAGGAGGATGTGGGGTTATCAGAGAGAGAGGGAGGGAGCAGAGAAAGATTCTGGAGGATATGGAGTTATCAGAGAGAGAGAGGGTGCAGAGAATGATTCAGGAGGATGTGCAGTTATCAGAAGGAGAGAGAGGGTGCAGAGAAAGATTCAGGAGGATGTGCAGTTATCGGAGAGTGGGAGAGAGAGAGAGAGGGTGCAGAGAAAGAATCAGGAGGCTGTGGAGTTATCAGAGATAGAGAGGGGGTACACAGAAAGATTCAGGAGGATGTGCAGTTATCAGAGAGATAGAGAGAGAGACAGGGTGCAGAGAAAGATTGAGGAGGATGTAGAGTTATTTGCGCGCGAGAGAGAGAGGGTGCAGAGAAAGATTCAGGAGAATCTGGAGTTATCAGAGGGAGAGAGAGAGAGAGAGAGAGGGTGCAGAGAAAGATTCAGGAGGATGTGGAGTTATCAGAGAGAGAGAGGGTGCAGGGAAAGATTCAGGAGGATATGGAGTTATCAGAGAGAGAGAGAGGGTGCAGAGAAAGATTCAGGAGGATGTGGAGTTATCAGAGAGAGAGATGGTGCAGAGAAAGATTCAGGAGAATGTGGGGTTATCAGAGAGAGAGGGAGGGTGCAGAGAAAGATTCTGGAGGATATGGAGTAATCAGAGAGAGAGAGAGAGGGTGCAGAGAATGATTCAGGAGTATGTGCAGTTATCAGAAGGAGAAAGAGGGTGCAGAGAAAGATTCAGGAGGATGTGGTGTTATCAGAAGGAGAGAGAGGGTGCAGAGAAAGATTCAGGAGGATGTGGAGTTATTAGAGCGAGAGAGAGAGGGTGCAGAGAAAGATTCTGGAGGATATGGAGTAATCAGAGAGAGAGAGGGTGCAGAGAATGATTCAGGAGTATGTGCAGTTATCAGAAGGAGAAAGAGGGTGCAGAGAAAGATTCAGGAGGATGTGGTGTTATCAGAAGGAGAGAGAGGGTGCAGAGAAAGATTCAGGAGGATGTGGAGTTATTAGAGCGAGAGAGAGAGGGTGCAGAGAAAGATTCAGGAGGATGTGGACTTTTAGAGAGAGAGAGATAGGGTGCAGAGAAAGAGTCAGGAGAATGTGGAGTTATCAGAAGGAGAGAGAGGGTGCAGAGAAAGATTCAGGAAGATATGGAGTTATCAGAGAGAGAGAGAGGGTTCAGAGAAAGATTCAGGAGGATGTGCAGTTATCAGAAGGAGAGAGAGGGTACAGAGAAAGATTCAGGAGGATGTCGAGTTATCAGAAGGAGAGAGAGGGTGCAGAGAAAGATTCAGGAAGATATGGAGTTATCAGAGAGAGAGAGAGGGTTCAGAGAAAGATTCAGGAGGATGTGCAGTTATCAGAAGGAGAGAGAGAGTGCGGAGAAAGATTCAGGATGATGTGGAGTTATTAGAGCGAGAGAGAGAGGGTGCAGAGAAAGATTCAGGAGGATGTGGGCTTATTAGAGAGAGAGAGATAGGGTGCAGAGAAAGAGTCAGGAGAATGTGGAGTTATCAGAGGGAGAGAGAGAGAGGGTGCAGAGAAAGATCCAGGTGGATGTGGAGTTGTCAGAGAGAGAGAGAGGGTGCAGAGAAAGATTCAGGAGGATGTGCAGTTATCAGAGAGAGAGAGAGTGAAGGCGCAGAGAAAGATTCAGGAGGATCTGGAGCTATCAAAGAGAGAGAGAGAGAGAGGGTGCAGAGAAAGATTCAGATGGATGTGGAGTTATCAGAGAGTGGGAGAGAGAGAGAGAGGGTGCACAGAAAGATTCAGAAGGCTGTGGAGTTATTAGAGTGAGAGAGAGGGTGCAGAGAAAGATTGAGGAGGATGTGGAATTATCAGAGATACAGAGAGAGAGATGGTGCAGAGACAGATTCAGGAGGCTATGCAATTATCAGAGAGAGAGAGGGAGAGAGGGTGCAGAGAAAGATTCAGGAGGATGTGCAGTTTTCAGAGAGATAGAGAGAGACAGGGCGCAGAGAAAGATTCAGGAGGATGTGGAGTTACTTGCGCAAGAGAGAGAGGGTGCAGAGAAAGATTCAGGAGGATGTGGAGTTATTAGAGAGAGAGAGATCGGGTTCAGAGAAAGATTCAGGAGAATCTGGAGTTATCAGAGGGAGAGAGAGAGAGAGAGAGGGTGCAGAGAAAGATTCAGGAGGATGTGGAGTTATCAGAGAGAGAGAGAGGGTGCAGGGAAAGATTCAGGAGGATATGGAGTTATCAGAGAGAGAGAGAGAGAGGGTGCAGAGAAAGATTCAGGAGGATGTGGAGTTATCAGAGAGAGAGTTGGTGCAGAGAAAGATTCAGGAGGATGTGGGGTTATCAGAGAGAGAGGGAGGGAGCAGAGAAAGATTCTGGAGGATATGGAGTTATCAGAGAGAGAGAGGGTGCAGAGAATGATTCAGGAGGATGTGCAGTTATCAGAAGGAGAGAGAGGGTGCAGAGAAAGATTCAGGAGGATGTGCAGTTATCGGAGAGTGGGAGAGAGAGAGAGAGGGTGCAGAGAAAGAATCAGGAGGCTGTGGAGTTATCAGAGATAGAGAGGGGGTACACAGAAAGATTCAGGAGGATGTGCAGTTATCAGAGAGATAGAGAGAGAGACAGGGTGCAGAGAAAGATTGAGGAGGATGTAGAGTTATTTGCGCGCGAGAGAGAGAGGGTGCAGAGAAAGATTCAGGAGAATCTGGAGTTATCAGAGGGAGAGAGAGAGAGAGAGAGAGGGTGCAGAGAAAGATTCAGGAGGATGTGGAGTTATCAGAGAGAGAGAGGGTGCAGGGAAAGATTCAGGAGGATATGGAGTTATCAGAGAGAGAGAGAGGGTGCAGAGAAAGATTCAGGAGGATGTGGAGTTATCAGAGAGAGAGATGGTGCAGAGAAAGATTCAGGAGAATGTGGGGTTATCAGAGAGAGAGGGAGGGTGCAGAGAAAGATTCTGGAGGATATGGAGTAATCAGAGAGAGAGAGAGAGGGTGCAGAGAATGATTCAGGAGTATGTGCAGTTATCAGAAGGAGAAAGAGGGTGCAGAGAAAGATTCAGGAGGATGTGGTGTTATCAGAAGGAGAGAGAGGGTGCAGAGAAAGATTCAGGAGGATGTGGAGTTATTAGAGCGAGAGAGAGAGGGTGCAGAGAAAGATTCTGGAGGATATGGAGTAATCAGAGAGAGAGAGGGTGCAGAGAATGATTCAGGAGTATGTGCAGTTATCAGAAGGAGAAAGAGGGTGCAGAGAAAGATTCAGGAGGATGTGGTGTTATCAGAAGGAGAGAGAGGGTGCAGAGAAAGATTCAGGAGGATGTGGAGTTATTAGAGCGAGAGAGAGAGGGTGCAGAGAAAGATTCAGGAGGATGTGGACTTTTAGAGAGAGAGAGATAGGGTGCAGAGAAAGAGTCAGGAGAATGTGGAGTTATCAGAGGGAGAGAGAGAGAGGGTGCAGAGAAAGATTCAGGTGGATGTGGAGTTATCAGAGAGAGAGAGGGGGTGCAGAGAAAGATTCAGAAGGATGTGCAGTTATCAGAGAGAGAGAGAGAGTGAAGGTGCAGAGAAAGATTCAGGAGGATCTGGAGCTATCAAAGAGAGAGAGAGAGAGAGAGGGTGCAGAGAAAGATTCAGGTGGATGTGGAGTTATCAGAGAGAGAAAGAGGGAGCAGAGAAAGATTCAGAAGGATGTGGAGTTATCAGAGAGTGGGAGAGAGAGAGAGAGGGTGCACAGAAAGATTCAGGAGGCTGTGGATTTATTAGACTGAGAGAGAGGGTGCAGAGAAAGATTGAGGAGGATGTGGAGTTATCAGAGACACAGAGAGAGAGAGGGTGAAGAGACAGATTCAGGCGGCTATGCAATTATCAGAGAGAGAGAGGGAGAGAGGGTGCAGAGAAAGATTCAGGAGGATGTGGAGTTATTAGAGAGAGAGGGAGAGAGGGTGTAGAGAAAAATTCAGGAGGATGTGGAGTTATCAGAAAGAGAGAGAGGGTGCAGAGAAAGATTCAGGAGGATGTGGAGTTATTAGAGTGAGAGCGAGGCGGTGCAGAGAAAGATTCAGGAGGATGTGGAGCTATTGGAGAGAGAGATGGAGAGGTTGCAGAGAAAGATTCAGGAGGATGTGGAGTTATCAGAGAGAGAGAGGGTGCAGGGAAAGATTCAGGAGGATGTGGAATTATCAGAGTGAGAGAGGATGCAGAAAATTATTCAGGAGGATATGGAGTTATCTGAGAGAGAGAGAGAGAGAGGGTGCAGAGACAGATTCAGGAGGATGTGGAGTTATCAGAGAGAGAGAGGAGGTTCAGAGAAAGATTCAGGAGGATGTGCAGTTATCAGAAGGAGAGAGAGCGTGCAGAGAAAGATTCAGGAGGATGTGGAGCCATCAAAGAGAGAGAGTGTGCAGAGAAATATTCAGGTGGATGTGGAGTTATCAGAGAGAGAGAGAGGGTGCAGAGAAAGTTTCAGGAGGATGTGCAGCTATCAGAGAGAGAGAGAGTGAATGCGCAGAGAAAGATTCAGGAGGACGTGGAGCTATCAAAGAGAGAGAGAGGGAGAGGGTGCAGAGAAAGATTCAGGTGGATGTGGAGTTATCAGAGAGAGAGAGAGGGTGCAGAGAAAGATTCAGAAGGATGTGGAGTGATCAGAGGGAGAGAGAGAGAGAGGGTGCAGAGAAAGATTCAGGAGGATGTGGAGTTATCAGAGAGAGAGAGGGTGCAGGGAAAGATTCAGGAGTATATGGAGTTATCAGAGACAGAGCGAGAGAGAGGGTGCAGAGAAAGATTCAGGAGGATGTGGAGTTATCAGAGAGGTAGATGGTGCAGAGAAAGATTCAGGAGGATGTGGGGTTATCAGAGAGAGAGGGAGGGTGCAGAGAAAGATTCTGGAGGATATGGAGTTATCAGAGAGAGAGAGGGTGCAGAGAATGATTCAGGAGTATGTGCAGTTATCAGAAGGAGAGAGAGGGTGCAGAGAAAGATTCAGGAGGATGTGGTGTTATCAGAAGGAGAGAGAGGGTGCAGAGAAAGATTCAGGAGGATGTGGAGTTATTAGAGCGAGAGAGAGAGGGTGCAGAGAAAGATTCAGGAGGATGTGGAATTATTAGAGAGAGAGAGATAGGGTGCAGAGAAAGAGTCAGGAGAATGTGGAGTTATCAGAGGGAGAGAGAGAGAGGGTGCAGAGAAAGATTCAGGTGGATGTGGAGTTGTCAGAGAGAGAGAGGGTGCAGAGAAAGATTCAGAAGGATGTGGAGTTATCAGAGAGTGGGAGAGAGA
Source organism: Scyliorhinus torazame (assembly GCF_047496885.1). Taxonomy (NCBI): domain Eukaryota; kingdom Metazoa; phylum Chordata; class Chondrichthyes; order Carcharhiniformes; family Scyliorhinidae; genus Scyliorhinus; species Scyliorhinus torazame. The sequence goes on from NC_092718.1 coordinate 92,210,806, forward strand.
GAGAGGGTGCACAGAAAGGTTCAGGAGGCTGTGGAGTTATAAGAGTGAGAGAGAGGGTGCAGAGAAAGATTGAGGAGGATGTGGAGTTATCAGAGACACAGAGAGAGAGAGGGTGAAGAGACAGATTCAGGAGGCTATGCAATTATCAGAGAGAGAGAGGGAGAGAGGGTGCAGAGAAAGATTCAGGAGGATGTGGAGTTATTAGAGAGAGAGGGAGAGAGGGTGTAGAGAAAGATTCAGGAGGATGTGCAGTTATCGGAGTGAGAGAGAGGATGCAGAAAATTATTCAGGAGGATATGGAGTTATCAGAGAGAGAAAGATAGGGTGCAGAGACAGATTCAGGAGGATGTGGAGTTATCAGAGAGAGAGAGGCGGTTCAGAGAAAGATTCAGGAGGATGTGCAGTTATCAGAAGGAGAGAGAGCGTGCGGAGAAAGATTCAGGAGGATGTGGAGTTATTAGAGCGAGAGAGAGAGGGTGCAGAGAAAGAGTCAGGAGAATGTGGAGTTTTCAGAGGGAGAGAGAGAGAAGGTGCAGAGAAAGATTCAGGAGGATGTGGAGCTATCAAAGAGAGAGAGAGGGTGCAGAGAAAGATTCAGGTGGATGTGGAGTTATCAGAGAGAGAGAGAGAGGGTGCAGAGAAAGATTCAGAAGGATGTGGAGTTATCAGAGAGAGAGAGGAGGTTCAGAGAAAGATTCAGGAGGATGTGCAGTTATCAGAAGGAGACGGAGCGTGCAGAGAAAGATTCAGGAGGATGTGGAGTTATTAGAGCGAGAGAGAGAGGGTGCAGAGAAAGAGTCAGGAGAATGTGGAGTTTTCAGAGGGAGAGAGAGAGAGAAGGTGCAGAGAAAGATTCAGGAGGATGTGGAGCTATCAAAGAGAGAGAGGGTGCACAGAAAGATTCAGGTGGATGTGGAGTAATCAGAGAGAGAGAGAGGGTGCAGAGAAAGATTCAGGAGGATGTGCAGTTATCAGAGAGAGAGAGAGTGAATGCGCAGAGAAAGATTCAGGAGGATGTGGGGCTATCAAAGAGAGAGAGAGAGAGAGAGAGAGGGTGCACAGAAAGATTTAGGAGGCTGTGGAGCTATTAGAGTGAGAGAGAGGGGGCAGAGAAAGATTGAGGAGGATGTGGAGTTATCAGAGAGACAGAGAGAGAGAGGGTGCAGAGACAGATTCAGGAGGATATGCAATTATCAGAGAAAGAGAGGGAGAGAGGGTGCAGAGAAAGATTCAGGAGGATGTGGAGTTATCAGAGAGAGAGAGTGTGCAGAGAAAGATTCAGAAGGATGTGGAGATAGTAGAGAGAGAGAGAGAGGGTGCAGAGAAAGATTCAGGAGGATGTGGAGCTATAAGAGAGAGTGATATGGAGAGTTTGCAGAGAAAGATTCAAGAGGATGTGGAGTTATCAGAGAGAGAGAGGGTGCAGGGAAAGATTCAGGAGGATGTGGAGTTATCAAAGAGAGAGAGGGTGCACAGAAAGATTCAGGAGGATGTGGAGTTATCAGAGTCAGAGGGAGAGAGGTTGCAGAGAAAGATTCAGGAGGATGTGGCGTTATCAGAGAGAGAGAGCAGGTGCAGAGAAAGATTCAGGAGGATGTGGAGGTATCAGAGAGAGAGGGAGAGAGCGCGCAGAGAAAGATTCAGGAGGATGTGGAGTTATCAGAAGGAGAGAGAGGGTGCAGAGAAAGATTCAGTAGGATATGGAGTTATCAGAGAGAAAGAGAGGGTGCAGAGAAAGATTCATGAGGATGTGCAGTTATCAGAAGGAGAGAGAGGGTGCAGAGAAAGATTCAGGATGATATGGAGTTATCAGAGAGAGAGAGAGAGTGCAGAGAAAGATTCAGGAGGATGTGGAGATAGTAGAGAGAGAGAGAGAGAGTGCAGAGAAAGATTCAGGAGGATGTGGAGCTATAAGAGAGAGTGAGATGGAGAGTTTGCAGAGAAAGATTCAAGAGGATGTGGAGTTATCAGAGAGAGAGAGGGTGCAGGGAAAGATTCAGGAGGATGTGGAGTTATCAGAGTGAGAGAGAGGATGCAGAGAAAGATTCAGGAGGATGTGGAGGTATCAGAGAGAGAGGGAGAGAGCGCGCAGAGAAAGATTCAGGAGGATGTGGAGTTATCAGAAGGAGAGAGAGGGTGCAGAGAAAGATTCAGTAGGATATGGAGTTATCAGAGAGAGAGAGAGGGTGCAGAGAAAGATTCATGAGGATGTGCAGTTATCAGAAGGAGAGAGAGGGTGCAGAGAAAGATTCAGGATGATATGGAGTTATCAGAGAGAGAGAGAGAGTGCAGAGAAAGATTCAGGAGGATGTGTAGTTATTATAGCGAGAGAGAGAGGGTGCAGAGAAAGAGTCAGGAGAATGTGGAGTTTTCAGAGGGAGAGAGAGAGAGAAGGTGCAGAGAAAGATTCAGGAGGATGTGGAGCTATCAAAGAGAGAGGGTGCAGAGAAAGATTCAGGTGGATGTGGAGTTATCAGAGAGAGAGAGAGAGGGTGCAGAGAAAGATTCAGAAGGATGTGGAGTTATCAGAGAGAGAGAGGAGGTTCAGAGAAAGATTCAGGAGGATGTGCAGTTATCAGAAGGAGAGGGAGCGTGCAGAGAAAGACTCAGGAGGATGTGGAGTTATTAGAGCGAGAGAGAGAGGGTGCAGAGAAAGATTCAGGAGGATGTGGAGCTATCAAAGAGAGAGAGGGTGCACAGAAAGATTCAGGTGGATGTGGAGTTATCAGAGTCAGAGGGAGAGAGGTTGCAGAGAAAGATTCAGGAGGATGTGGCGTTATCAGAGAGAGAGAGCAGGTGCAGAGAAAGATTCAGGAGGATGTGGAGGTATCAGAGAGAGAGGGAGAGAGCGCGCAGAGAAAGATTCAGGAGGATGTGGAGTTATCAGAAGGAGAGAGAGGGTGCAGAGAAAGATTCAGTAGGATATGGAGTTATCAGAGAGAGAGAGAGGATGCAGAGAAAGATTCATGAGGATGTGCAGTTATCAGAAGGAGAGAGAGGGTGCAGAGAAAGATTCAGGATGATATGGAGTTATCAGCGAGAGAGAGAGAGTGCAGAGAAAGATTCAGGAGGATGTGTAGTTTTTAGAGCGAGAGAGAGAGGGTGCAGAGAAAGAGTCAGGAGAATGTGGAGTTTTCAGAGGGAGAGTGAGAGAGAAGGTGCAGAGAAAGATTCAGGAGGATGTGGAGCTATCAAAGAGAGAGAGAGGGTGCAGAGAAAGATTCAGGTGGATGTAGAGTTATCAGAGAGAGAGAGAGAGGGTGCAGAGACAGATTCAGGAGGATATGCAATTATCAGAGAAAGAGAGGGAGAGAGGGTGCAGAGAAAGATTCAGGAGGATGTGGAGTTATCAGAGAGAGAGAGTGTGCAGAGAAAGATTTAGAAGGATGTGGAGATAGTAGAGAGAGAGAGAGAGAGTGCAGAGAAAGAGTCAGGAGGATGTGGAGCTATAAGAGAGAGTGAGGTGGAGAGTTTGCAGAGAAAGATTCAAGAGGATGTGGAGTTATCAGAGAGAGAGAGGGTGCAGGGAAAGATTCAGGAGGATGTGGAGTTATCAGAGTGAGAGAGAGGATGCACAGAAAGGTACAGGAGGATATGGAGTTATCAGAGTCAGAGGGAGAGAGGTTGCAGAGAAAGATTCAGGAGGATGTGGCGTTATCAGAGAGAGAGAGCAGGTGCAGAGAAAGATTCAGGAGGATGTGGAGGTATCAGAGAGAGAGGGAGAGAGCGCGCAGAGAAAGATTCAGGAGGATGTGGAGTTATCAGAAGGAGAGAGAGGGTGCAGAGAAAGATTCAGTAGGATATGGAGTTATCAGAGAGAGAGAGAGGGTGCAGAGAAAGATTCATGAGGATGTGCAGTTATCAGAAGGAGAGAGAGGGTGCAGAGAAAGATTCAGGATGATATGGAGTTATCAGAGAGAGAGAGAGAGTGCAGAGAAAGATTCAGGAGGACGTGTAGTTATTAGAGCGAGAGAGAGAGGGTGCAGAGAAAGAGTCAGGAGAATGTGGAGTTTTCAGAGGGAGAGAGAGAGAGAAGGTGCAGAGAAAGATTCAGGAGGATGTGGAGCTATCAAAGAGAGAGGGTGCAGAGAAAGATTCAGGTGGATGTGGAGTTATCAGAGAGAGAGAGAGAGGGTGCAGAGAAAGATTCAGAAGGATGTGGAGTTATCAGAGAGAGAGGAGGTTCAGAGAAAGATTCAGGAGGATGTGCAGTTATCAGAAGGAGAGGGAGCGTGCAGAGAAAGATTCAGGAGGATGTGGAGTTATTAGAGCGAGAGAGCGAGGGTGCAGAGAAAGATTCAGGAGGATGTGGAGCTATCAAAGAGAGAGAGGGTGCACAGAAAGATTCAGGTGGATGTGGAGTTATCAGAGTCAGAGGGAGAGAGGTTGCAGAGAAAGATTCAGGAGGATGTGGCGTTATCAGAGAGAGAGAGCAGGTGCAGAGAAAGATTCAGGAGGATGTGGAGGTATCAGAGAGAGAGGGAGAGAGCGCGCAGAGAAAGATTCAGGAGGATGTGGAGTTATCAGAAGGAGAGAGAGGGTGCAGAGAAAGATTCAGTAGGATATGGAGTTATCAGAGAGAGAGAGAGGGTGCAGAGAAAGATTCATGAGGATGTGCAGTTATCAGAAGGAGAGAGAGGGTGCAGAGAAAGATTCAGGATGATATGGAGTTATCAGAGAGAGAGAGAGAGTGCAGAGAAAGATTCAGGAGGATGTGTAGTTTTTAGAGCGAGAGAGAGAGGGTGCAGAGAAAGAGTCAGGAGAATGTGGAGTTTTCAGAGGGAGAGTGAGAGAGAAGGTGCAGAGAAAGATTCAGGAGGATGTGGAGCTATCAAAGAGAGAGAGAGGGTGCAGAGAAAGATTCAGGTGGATGTGGAGTTATCAGAGAGATAGAGAGAGGGTGCAGAGACAGATTCAGGAGGATATGCAATTATCAGAGAAAGAGAGGGAGAGAGGGTGCAGAGAAAGATTCAGGAGGATGTGGAGTTATCAGAGAGAGAGAGTGTGCAGAGAAAGATTCAGAAGGATGTGGAGATAGTACAGAGAGAGAGAGAGAGTGCAGAGAAAGATTCAGGAGGATGTGGAGCTATAAGAGAGAGTGAGATGGAGAGTTTGCAGAGAAAGATTCAAGAGGATGTGGAGTTATCAGAGAGAGAGAGGGTGCAGGGAAAGATTCAGGAGGATGTGGAGTTATCAGAGTGAGAGAGAGGATGCACAGAAAGGTACAGGAGGATATGGAGTTATCAGAGTCAGAGGGAGAGAGGTTGCAGAGAAAGATTCAGGAGGATGTGGCGTTATCAGAGAGAGAGAGCAGGTGCAGAGAAAGATTCAGGAGGATGTGGAGGTATCAGAGAGAGAGGGAGAGAGCGCGCAGAGAAAGATTCAGGAGGATGTGGAGTTATCAGAAGGAGAGAGAGGGTGCAGAGAAAGATTCAGTAGGATATGGAGTTATCAGAGAGAGAGAGAGGGTGCAGAGAAAGATTCATGAGGATGTGCAGTTATCAGAAGGAGAGAGAGGGTGCAGAGAAAGATTCAGGATGACATGGAGTTATCAGAGAGAGAGAGAGAGTGCAGAGAAAGATTCAGGAGGACGTGTAGTTATTAGAGCGAGAGAGAGAGGGTGCAGAGAAAGAGTCAGGAGAATGTGGAGTTTTCAGAGGGAGAGAGAGAGAGAAGGTGCAGAGAAAGATTCAGGAGGATGTGGAGCTATCAAAGAGAGAGAGAGGGTGCAGAGAAAGATTCAGGTGGATGTGGAGTTATCAGAGAGAGAGAGAGAGGGTGCAGAGAAAGATTCAGAAGGATGTGGAGTTATCAGAGAGAGAGAGGAGGTTCAGAGAAAGATTCAGGAGGATGTGCAGTTATCAGAAGGAGAGGGAGCGTGCAGAGAAAGATTCAGGAGGATGTGGAGTTATTAGAGCGAGAGAGAGAGGGTGCAGAGAAAGATTCAGGAGGATGTGGAGCTATCAAAGAGAGAGAGGGTGCACAGAAAGATTCAGGTGGATGTGGAGTTATCAGAGAGAGAGAGAGGGTGCAGAGAAAGATTCAGGAGGATGTGCAGTTATCAGAGAGAGAGTGAATGCGCAGAGAAAGATTCAGGAGGATGTGGAGCTATCAAAGAGAGAGAGAGAGAGGGTGCACTGAAAGATTCAGAAGGATGTGGAGTTATCAGAGAGTGGGAGAGAGAGAGAGAGAGAGGGTGCACAGAAAGATTTAGGAGGCTGTGGAGCTATTAGAGTGAGAGAGAGGGGGCAGAGAAAGATTGAGGAGGATGTGGAGTTATCAGAGAGACAGAGAGAGAGAGGGTGCAGAGACAGATTCAGGAGCATATGCAATTATCAGAGAAAGAGAGGGAGAGAGGGTGCAGAGAAAGATTCAGGAGGATGTGGAGTTATCAGAGAGAGAGAGTGTGCAGAGAAAGATTCAGAAGGATGTGGAGATAGTAGAGAGAGAGAGAGAGGGTGCAGAGAAAGATTCAGGAGGATGTGGAGCTATAAGAGAGAGTGAGATGGAGAGTTTGCAGAGAAAGATTCAAGAGGATGTGGAGTTATCAGAGAGAGAGAGGGTGCAGGGAAAGATTCAGGAGGATGTGGAGTTATCAGAGTGAGAGAGAGGATGCAGAGAAAGGTACAGGAGGATATGGAGTTATCAGAGTCAGAGGGAGAGAGGTTGCAGAGAAAGATTCAGGAGGATGTGGCGTTATCAGAGAGAGAGAGCAGGTGCAGAGAAAGATTCAGGAGGATGTGGAGGTATCAGAGAGAGAGGGAGAGAGCGCGCAGAGAAAGATTCAGGAGGATGTGGAGTTATCAGAAGGAGAGAGAGGGTGCAGAGAAAGATTCAGTAGGATATGGAGTTATCAGAGAGAGAGAGAGGGTGCAGAGAAAGATTCATGAGGATGTGCAGTTATCAGAAGGAGAGAGAGGGTGCAGAGAAAGATTCAGGATGATATGGAGTTATCAGAGAGAGAGAGAGTGCAGAGAAAGATTCAGGAGGATGTGTAGTTATTAGAACGAGAGAGAGAGGGTGCAGAGAAGGATTCAGGAGAATGTGGAGATATTAGAGAGAGAGAGATAGGATGCAGTGAACGAGTCAGGAGAATGTTGAGTTATCAGAAGGAGAAAGAGGAGAGGGTGCAGAGAAAGATTCAGGAGGATGTTGAGTTATTCCGGAGAGAAAAAGAGGGTGCAGAGAAAGATTCAGTGAGATGTGGAGCTATCAGAGAGAGAGAGTGGGAGAGGGTGCAGAGAAAGATTCAGGAGGATGTGCAGTTATCAGAAGGAGAGAGAGGGTGCAGAGAAAGATTCAGGAGTTATCAGAGAGAGAGGGTGCAGGGTAAGATTCAGGAGGTTGTGCAGTTATTAGAGTGAGAGTGAGGATGCAGAGAAAGATTCAGGAGGATGTGCAGTTATCAGAGAGAGAGAGTGAAGGCGCAAAGAAAGATTCAGGAGGATGCGGAGCTATCCACGAGAGAGAGAGAGAGAGCGGGTGCAGAGAAAGATTCAGACGGATGTGGAGTTGTGGGAGAGAGAGAGAGAGAGAGGGTGCAGATAAAGATTCAGGAGGATGTGCAGTTATCAGAGAGATAGTGAGAGACAGGGTGCAGAGAATGATTCAGGAGGATGTGGTGTTATTTGTGTGAGAGAGAGAGGGGGGGCAGAGAAAGGTTCAGGAGGATGTGGAGTTATTAGAGAGAGAGATCGGGTTCAGAGAAAGATTCAGGAGAATCTGGAGTTATCAGAGGGAGAGAGAGAGAGAGAGGGTGCAGAGAAAGATTCTGGAAGATGTGGAGCTATTAGAGAGAGAGAGATGGAGAGGGTGCAGAGAAAGATTCAGGAGGATGTGGAGTTACCAGAGAGAGAGAGGGTGCAGAGAAAGATTCAGGAGGATATGGAGTTATCAGAGAGAGAGAGAGAGAGAGGGTGCAGAGAAAGATTCAGGAGGATGTGGAGTTATCAGACAGAGAGAGATGGTGCAGAGAAAGATTCAGGAGGATGTGGAGTTATCAGAGGGAGAGAGAGAGAGAGAGGGTGCAGGGAAAGATTCAGGAGGATGTGGAGTTATCAGAGAGAGAGAGAGGGTGTAGAGTAAGATTCTGGAGGATATGGAGTTATCAGAGAGAGAGACGGTGCAGAGAATGATTCAGGAGGATGTGGAGTTATCAGAAGGAGAGAGAGGATGCAGAGAAAGATTCAGGAGGATGTGGAGTTATTAGAGCGAGAGTGAGAGGGTGTAGAGAAAGATTCAGGAGGATGTGGAGTTATTAGAGAGAGAGAAATAGGGTGCAGAGAAAGAGTCAGGAGAATGTTGAGTTATCAGAGGGAGAGAGAGAGAGAGGGTGCAGAGATAGATTCAGGAGGATGTGGAGCTATCAAAGAGGGAGAGAGGGTGCAGTGAAAGATTCAGGTGGATGTGGAGTTATCAGAGAGAGAGAGAGTGCAGAGAAAGATTCAGGAGGATGTGTAGTTATTAGAGCAAGAGAGAGAGGGTGCAGAGAAGGATTCAGGAGGATGTGGAGTTATTAGAGAGAGAGAGATAGGATGCAGTGAAAGAGTCAGGAGAATGTGGAGTTATCAGAAGGAGAAAGAGGAGAGGGTGCAGAGAAAGATTCAGGAGGAAGTTGAGTTATTACGGAGAGAAAAAGAGGGTGCAGAGAAAGATTCAAGAAGATATGGAGTTATCAGAGAGAGAGGATGCAGGGTAAGATTCAGGAGGATGTGGAGTTATTTGAGCGAGAGAGGGTGCAGAGAAAGATTCAGGAGGATGTGGAGTTATTAGAGCGAGAGAGTTAGGGTGCAGAGAAAGAGTCAGGAGAATGTGGAGTTATCAGAGGGAGAGAGAGAGGGTGCAGGGAAAGATTCAGGAGGATGTGGAGCTATCAAAGAGAGAGAGAGAGAGAGGATGCAGAGAAAGATTCGGGTGGATGTGGAGTTATCAGAGAGAGAGAGAGGGTGCAGAGAAAGATTCAGGTGGATGTGGAGTTATCAGAGAGAGAGAGAGGGTGCAGAGAAATATTCAGAAGGATGTGGAGTTGTCAGAGAGTGGGAGAGAGAGGGTGCAGAGACACATTCAGGATGATATGCAATTATCAGAGAGAGAGGGAGAGAGGGTGCAGGGAAAGATTCAGGAGGATGTGGAGTTATTAGAGAGAGAGGGAGGGAGGGTGCACCCTCCTGGTCCCTGGGCACTGAGCTAGCTGACAGGCATCTTAGCCATGCTGCCTGCTAATGCTTTGAGACTTCCAGAGATTGTGAAAAGCAACCTAAAAAATACACCTTCCCTTCCACCTTCCCTCTCTCTCTCTCTTTTTCTCTCTATTGCTCTTACCTTCCCTCCTTTGTTACTCTTTGCCTTTAGTTCTCCTGCTTGCCTCGCCTCAGCCCGTACACCTTTGCCGTGGGAATCACTGAGCTGAATTGCTCTCCTTTTATATCTATCTATCGCTGGGATCTATTCCAGCAGGGCTAATCCAAGATCAGATGTTAATGTTCCAGCTCAGAGGGCAGGGGTCCAAAGTCTCTCCCAAATCCTTGCTGCCACTCCTTATCTCTGGCGTCCTGGGACAGCTGGGCTCAGATAACATCCAAGGAGGAATTTAAATCCACAAGGAATGTGTGTTTTGAAACAATGCTAGCCCTGTCGGTGAGCCTCTAGGCTCTGGGACTGTCTATGTGTGTCTGTGTGTGTCTCTGGGCCAATTCCTCACCTTTGCATTTTAAAGGAATAGCCCCCTCACCCACCCTACCTCCTCCCTGCAATAAGATCCAAAAGGACCCGGGATCAGAACAAAGCTCCATTGTCCAGCTCCTTAACCACATTAACTGAGAGGCAGACGCTGAGAGTCAGAGGAATCCAGGCTGGGCTCTCCATTGCTGTTGTATTTGCGCATTGATGTTGTCCTCTCTGCTATCTCAGATAACAGTATAACAGTGCTCAGCGGAGGCAGCAGAGTCTGGCCGCACGCTACCTGCCATCTTGATGATATTATTAACACATCCTAAGCAGGATGATTTCCCCCCGGTTATGGGCTTGTTTGGTGGGATGTTCCTCGGTGGCTGCAGCACTCTGTGTGGACATGTTGAATATGTCAGACCAACAAATCACGGGAGTGTGACACCCGGAGTGTGACAGCCGGATTGTGACACCCGGAGTGTGACACCCTGAGTGTGACTGCCAGAGGGTGACACCCTGAGTGTGACAGCCGGAGTGTGACACCCGGAGTGTGACACCCGGAGTGTGACACCCTGAGTGTGACTGCCAGAGGGTGACACCCTGAGTGTGACAGCCGGAGTGTGACACCCGGAGTGTGACACCCGGAGTGTGACAGCCGGAGTGTGACACCCGGAGTGTGACACCCGGAGTGTGACAGCCGGAGTGTGACACCCGGAGTGTGACACCCGGAGTGTGACAGCCAGAGTGTGACAGCCGGAGTGTGACACCCGGAGTGTGACAGCCGGAGTGTGACACCCGGAGTGTGACAGCCGGAGTGTGACACCCGGAGTGTGACACCCGGAGTGTGACACCCGGAGTGTGACAGCCAGAGTGTGACAGCCAGAGTGTGACAGCCAGAGTGTGACAGCCAGAGTGTGACAGCCAGAGTGTGACAGCCGGAGTGTGACAGCCAGAGTGTGACACCCGGAGTGTGACACCCGGAGTGTGACACCCGGAGAGTGACAGCCAGAGTGTGACACCCGGAGTGTGACAGCCAGAGTGTGACAGCCAGAGTGTGACACCCGGAGTGTGACACCCGGAGAGTGACAGCCAGAGTGTGACACCCGGAGAGTGACAGCCAGAGTGTGACACCCGGAGTGTGACACCCGGAGTGTGACACCCGGAGTGTGACAGCCAGAGTGTGACAGCCGGAGTGTGACAGCCAGAGTGTGACAGCCGGAGTGTGACACCCGGAGAGTGACAGCCAGAGTGTGACAGCCAGAGTGTGACAGCCAGAGTGTGACACCCGGAGTGTGACACCCGGTGTGTGACACCCGGAGTGTGACAGCCGGAGTGTGACACCCGGAGTGTGACAGCCAGAGTGTGACACCCGGAGAGTGACACCCGGAGTGTGACAGCCAGAGTGTGACAGCCGGAGTGTGACACCCGGAGTGTGACACCCGGAGTGTGACAGCCAGAGTGTGACAGCCAGAGTGTGACAGCCAGAGTGTGACACCCGGAGTGTGACACCCGGAGTGTGACAGCCGGAGTGTGACAGCCGGAGTGTGACACCCGGAGTGTGACAGCCAGAGTGTGACAGCCAGAGTGTGACAGCCAGAGTGTGACACCCGGAGTGTGACACCCGGAGTGTGACAGCCGGAGTGTGACACCCGGAGTGTGACACCCGGAGTGTGACAGCCGGAGTGTGACAGCCGGAGTGTGACAGCCGGAATGTGACACCTGGAGTGTGACACCCGGAGAGTGACACCCGGAGAGTGACACCCGGAGAGTGACAGCCGGAGTGTGACACCCGGTGTGTGACACCCGGAGTGTGACCCCCGGAGTGTGACAGCCGGAGTGTGACAGCCAGAGTGTGACACCCGGAGTGTGACAGCCAGAGTGTGACACCCGGAGTGTGACAGCCAGAGTGTGACACCCGGAGTGTGACAGCCAGAGTGTGACACCCGGAGTGTGACAGCCGGAGTGTGACAGCCAGAGTGTGACACCCGGAGTGTGACAGCCAGAGTGTGACACCCGGAGTGTGACAGCCAGAGTGTGACACCCGGAGTGTGACAGCCGGAGTGTGACACCCGGAGTGTGACACCCGGAGTGTGACACCCAGAGTGTGACAGCCGGAGTGTGACAGCCAGAGTGTGACACCCGGAGTGTGACAGCCAGAGTGTGACCCCCGGAGTGTGACAGCCAGAGTGTGACAGCCGGAGTGTGACACCCGGAGTGTGACAGCCGGAGTGTGACACCCGGAGTGTGACAGCCAGAGTGTGACACCCGGAGTGTGACAGCCAGAGTGTGACACCCGGAGTGTGACAGCCGGAGTGTGACAGCCAGAGTGTGACACCCGGAGTGTGACAGCCAGAGTGTGACAGCCAGAGTGTGACACCCGGAGTGTGACACCCGGAGTGTGACAGCCGGAGTGTGACAGCCGGAGTGTGACACCCGGAGTGTGACACCCGGAGTGTGACAGCCAGAGTGTGACACCCGGAGTGTGACACCCGGAGTGTGACACCCGGAGTGTGACACCCGGAGTGTGACAGCCAGAGTGTGACACCCGGAGTGTGACACCCGGAGTGTGACACCCGGAGTGTGACACCCGGAGTGTGACACCCGGAGTGTGACAGCCAGAGTGTGACAGCCAGAGTGTGACAGCCGGAGTGTGACAGCCAGAGTGTGACAGCCGGAGTGTGACACCCGGAGTGTGACAGCCAGAGTGTGACACCCGGAGTGTGACAGCCGGAGTGTGACAGCCAGAGTGTGACAGCCAGAGTGTGACACCCGGAGTGTGACACCCGGAGTGTGACACCCGGAGTGTGACACCCGGAGTGTGACACCCGGAGTGTGACAGCCAGAGTGTGACAGCCAGAGTGTGACAGCCGGAGTGTGACACCCGGAGTGTGACACCCGGAGTGTGACAGCCGGAGTGTGACACCCGGAGTGTGACAGCCAGAGTGTGACACCCGGAGTGTGACAGCCGGAGTGTGACAGCCAGAGTGTGACAGCCAGAGTGTGACACCCGGAGTGTGACAGCCGGAGTGTGACACCCGGAGTGTGACAGCCAGAGTGTGACACCCAGAGTGTGACACCCGGAGAGTGACACCCGGAGAGTGACAGCCAGAGTGTGACACCCGGAGAGTGACAGCCAGAGTGTGACAGCCAGAGTGTGACAGCCAGAGTGTGACACCCGGAGTGTGACACCCGGTGTGTGACACCCGGAGTGTGACAGCCGGAGTGTGACACCCGGAGTGTGACAGCCAGAGTGTGACACCCGGAGAGTGACACCCGGAGTGTGACAGCCAGAGTGTGACAGCCGGAGTGTGACACCCGGAGTGTGACACCCGGAGTGTGACAGCCAGAGTGTGACAGCCAGAGTGTGACAGCCAGAGTGTGACACCCGGAGTGTGACACCCGGAGTGTGACAGCCGGAGTGTGACAGCCGGAGTGTGACACCCGGAGTGTGACAGCCAGAGTGTGACAGCCAGAGTGTGACAGCCAGAGTGTGACACCCGGAGTGTGACACCCGGAGTGTGACAGCCGGAGTGTGACACCCGGAGTGTGACACCCGGAGTGTGACAGCCGGAGTGTGACAGCCGGAGTGTGACAGCCGGAATGTGACACCTGGAGTGTGACACCCGGAGAGTGACACCCGGAGAGTGACACCCGGAGAGTGACAGCCGGAGTGTGACACCCGGTGTGTGACACCCGGAGTGTGACCCCCGGAGTGTGACAGCCGGAGTGTGACAGCCAGAGTGTGACACCCGGAGTGTGACAGCCAGAGTGTGACACCCGGAGTGTGACAGCCAGAGTGTGACACCCGGAGTGTGACAGCCAGAGTGTGACACCCGGAGTGTGACAGCCGGAGTGTGACAGCCAGAGTGTGACACCCGGAGTGTGACAGCCAGAGTGTGACACCCGGAGTGTGACAGCCAGAGTGTGACACCCGGAGTGTGACAGCCGGAGTGTGACACCCGGAGTGTGACACCCGGAGTGTGACACCCAGAGTGTGACAGCCGGAGTGTGACAGCCAGAGTGTGACACCCGGAGTGTGACAGCCAGAGTGTGACACCCGGAGTGTGACAGCCAGAGTGTGACAGCCGGAGTGTGACACCCGGAGTGTGACAGCCGGAGTGTGACACCCGGAGTGTGACAGCCAGAGTGTGACACCCGGAGTGTGACAGCCAGAGTGTGACACCCGGAGTGTGACAGCCGGAGTGTGACAGCCAGAGTGTGACACCCGGAGTGTGACAGCCAGAGTGTGACAGCCAGAGTGTGACACCCGGAGTGTGACACCCGGAGTGTGACAGCCGGAGTGTGACAGCCGGAGTGTGACACCCGGAGTGTGACACCCGGAGTGTGACAGCCAGAGTGTGACACCCGGAGTGTGACACCCGGAGTGTGACACCCGGAGTGTGACACCCGGAGTGTGACAGCCAGAGTGTGACACCCGGAGTGTGACACCCGGAGTGTGACACCCGGAGTGTGACACCCGGAGTGTGACACCCGGAGTGTGACAGCCAGAGTGTGACAGCCAGAGTGTGACAGCCGGAGTGTGACAGCCAGAGTGTGACAGCCGGAGTGTGACACCCGGAGTGTGACAGCCAGAGTGTGACACCCGGAGTGTGACAGCCGGAGTGTGACAGCCAGAGTGTGACAGCCAGAGTGTGACACCCGGAGTGTGACACCCGGAGTGTGACACCCGGAGTGTGACACCCGGAGTGTGACACCCGGAGTGTGACAGCCAGAGTGTGACAGCCAGAGTGTGACAGCCGGAGTGTGACACCCGGAGTGTGACACCCGGAGTGTGACAGCCGGAGTGTGACACCCGGAGTGTGACAGCCAGAGTGTGACACCCGGAGTGTGACAGCCGGAGTGTGACAGCCAGAGTGTGACAGCCAGAGTGTGACACCCGGAGTGTGACAGCCGGAGTGTGACACCCGGAGTGTGACAGCCAGAGTGTGACACCCAGAGTGTGACACCCGGAGAGTGACACCCGGAGAGTGACAGCCAGAGTGTGACACCCGGAGAGTGACAGCCGGAGTGTGACAGCCAGAGTGTGACAGCCAGAGTGTGACACCCGGATTGTGACACCCGGAGAGTGACACCCGGAGAGTGACACCCGGAGAGTGACAGCCAGAGTGTGACAGCCAGAGTGTGACAGCCGGAGTGTGACACCGGGAGTGTGACACCCGGAGTGTGACAGCCGGAGAGTGACAGCCAGAGTGTGACACCCGGAGTGTGACACCCGGAGTGTGACACCCGGAGTGTGACACCCGGAGTGTGACACCCGGAGTGTGACAGCCAGAGTGTGACACCCGGAGTGTGACACCCGGAGTGTGACACCCGGAGTGTGACACCCGGAGTGTGACACCCGGAGTGTGACAGCCAGAGTGTGACAGCCGGAGTGTGACACCCGGAGTGTGACACCCGGAGTGTGACAGCCAGAGTGTGACAGCCGGAGTGTGACACCCGGAGTGTGACAGCCGGAGTGTGACACCCGGAGTGTGACACCCGGAATGTGACACCCGGAGTGTGACAGCCAGAGTGTGACACCCGGAGTGTGACACCCGGAGTGTGACAGCCAGAGTGTGACACCCGGAGTGTGACACCCGGAGTGTGACACCCAGAGTGTGACACCCGGAGAGTGACAGCCAGAGTGTGACAGCCGGAGTGTGACAGCCGGAGTGTGACACCCGGAGTGTGACAGCCAGAGTGTGACACCCGGAGTGTGACAGCCAGAGTGTGACACCCGGAGAGTGACAGCCAGAGTGTGACACCCGGAGTGTGACAGCCAGAGTGTGACAGCCAGAGTGTGACACCCGGAGTGTGACACCCGGAGTGTGACAGCCAGAGTGTGACACCCGGAGTGTGACACCCGGAGTGTGACAGCCAGAGTGTGACACCCGGAGTGTGACAGCCAGAGTGTGACAGCCGGAGAGTGACAGCCAGAGTGTGACAGCCAGAGTGTGACACCCGGAGGGTGACACCCGGAATGTGACACCCGGAGAGTGACAGCCGGAGTGTGACAGCCAGAGTGTGACACCCGGAGAGTGACAGCCAGAGTGTGACACCCGGAATGTGACACCCGGAGTGTGACACCTGGAGTGTGACACCCGGAGAGTGACAGCCGGAGTGTGACAGCCAGAGTGTGACACCCGGAGTGTGACACCCGGAGTGTGACAGCCGGAGTGTGACACCCGGAGTGTGACAGCCAGAGTGTGACACCCGGAATGTGACACCCGGAGTGTGACAGCCAGAGTGTGACAGCCGGAGAGTGACAGCCAGAGTGTGACAGCCAGAGTGTGACACCCGGAGTGTGACACCCGGAGTGTGACAGCCGGAGTGTGACACCCGGAGTGTGACAGCCAGAGTGTGACAGCCGGAGTGTGACAGCCGGAGTGTGACACCCGGAGAGTGACACCCGGAGAGTGACAGCCGGAGTGTGACAGCCAGAGTGTGACACCCGGAGTGTGACACCCGGAGTGTGACAGCCAGAGTGTGACACCCGGAATGTGACACCCGGAGTGTGACAGCCGGAGTGTGACAGCCGGAGTGTGACAGCCAGAGTGTGACAGCCAGAGTGTGACACCCTGAGTGTGACAGCCAGAGTGTGACAGCCAGAGTGTGACAGCCGGAGTGTGACAGCCAGAGTGTGACAGCCGGAGTGTGACACCCAGAGTGTGACACCCGGAGAGTGACAGCCAGAGTGTGACACCCGGAGTGTGACAGCCAGAGTGTGACAGCCAGAGTGTGACAGCCAGAGTGTGACAGCCAGAGTGTGACAGCCAGAGTGTGACAGCCAGAGTGTGACACCCGGAGTGTGACACCCGGAGTGTGACACCCGGAGTGTGACAGCCAGAGTGTGACAGCCAGAGTGTGACAGCCAGAGTGTGACACCCGGAGTGTGACACCCGGAGAGTGACAGCCAGGGTGTGACACCCGGAGTGTGACACCCGGAGTGTGACAGCCGGAGAGTGACACCCGGAGAGTGACAGCCAGAGTGTGACACCCGGAGTGTGACACCCGGAGTGTGACAGCCAGAGTGTGACAGCCAGAGTGTGACACCCGGAGTGTGACACCCGGAGTGTGACACCCGGAGTGTGACACCCGGAGAGTGACAGCCGGAGTGTGACACCCGGAGTGTGACACCCGGAGAGTGACACCCTGAGTGTGACTGCCAGAGTGTGACAGCCAGAGTGTGACACCCGGAGTGTGACACCCGGAGAGTGACAGCCAGAGTGTGACACCCGGAGTGTGACACCCGGAGTGTGACAGCCAGAGTGTGACAGCCAGAGTGTGACACCCGGAGAGTGACAGCCAGAGTGTGACACCCGGAGAGTGACACCCGGAGTGTGACAGCCAGAGTGTGACAGCCAGAGTGTGACAGCCAGAGTGTGACAGCCAGAGTGTGACACCCGGAGTGTGACACCCGGAGTGTGACACCCGGAGTGTGACACCCGGAGTGTGACACCCGGAGTGTGACACCCGGAGTGTGACACCCGGAGTGTGACACCCGGAGTGTGACACCCGGAGTGTGACAGCCGGAGTGTGACACCCGGAGTGTGACACCCGGAGAGTGACAGCCGGAGTGTGACACCCTGAGTGTGACAGCCAGAGTGTGACAGCCAGAGTGTGACAGCCGGAGTGTGACAGCCAGAGTGTGACAGCCGGAGTGTGACACCCGGAGTGTGACACCCGGAGTGTGACAGCCAGAGTGTGACAGCCAGAGTGTGACAGCCAGAGTGTGACACCCGGAGTGTGACACCCGGAGAGTGACAGCCGGAGTGTGACACCCTGAGTGTGACAGCCAGAGTGTGACAGCCAGAGTGTGACAGCCGGAGTGTGACAGCCAGAGTGTGACACCCGGAGAGTGACAGCCGGAGTGTGACACCCGGAGAGTGACAGCCGGAGTGTGACACCCGGAGAGTGACAGCCGGAGTGTGACACCCGGAGTGTGACAGCCAGAGTGTGACACCCGGAGTGTGACAGCCAGAGTGTGACACCCGGAGAGTGACACCCGGAGTGTGACAGCCAGAGTGTGACACCCGGAGTGTGACACCCGGAGTGTGACAGCCAGAGTGTGACACCCGGAGAGTGACACCCGGAGAGTGACAGCCGGAGTGTGACACCCGGAGTGTGACACCCGGAGTGTGACAGCCAGAGTGTGACAGCCAGAGTGTGACACCCGGAGTGTGACAGCCAGAGTGTGACAGCCGGAGTGTGACACCCGGAGTGTGACAGCCAGAGTGTGACAGCCAGAGTGTGACACCCGGAGAGTGACACCCGGAGTGTGACAGCCGGAGTGTGACACCCGGAGTGTGACACCCGGAGTGTGACAGCCAGAGTGTGACAGCCGGAGTGTGACACCCGGAGTGTGACAGCCAGAGTGTGACAGCCAGAGTGTGACACCCGGAGAGTGACACCCGGAGTGTGACAGCCGGAGTGTGACACCCGGTGTGTGACACCCGGAGAGTGACAGCCAGAGTGTGACACCCGGAGTGTGACAGCCAGAGTGTGACACCCGGAGTGTGACACCCGGAATGTGACACCCGGAGTGTGACAGCCGGAGTGTGACACCCGGAGAGTGACAGCCGGAGTGTGACACCCGGAGAGTGACAGCCGGGGTGTGACAGCCGGAGTGTGACAGCCGGAGTGTGACACCCGGAGTGTGACAGCCAGAGTGTGACACCCGGAGAGTGACAGCCGGGGTGTGACAGCCGGAGTGTGACAGCCGGAGTGTGACACCCGGAATGTGACACCCGGAGTGTGACAGCCAGAGTGTGACACCCGGAGAGTGACAGCCGGGGTGTGACAGCCGGAGTGTGACAGCCGGAGTGTGACACCCGGAGTGTGACACCCGGAGTGTGACAGCCGGAGTGTGACAGCCGGAGTGTGACCCCCGGAGTGTGACACCCGGAGTGTGACAGCCGGAGTGTGACAGCCGGAGTGTGACACCCGGAGTGTGACACCCGGAGTGTGACAGCCGGAGTGTGACAGCCGGAGTGTGACACCCGGAGTGTGACACCCGGAGTGTGACAGCCGGAGTGTGACAGCCGGAGTGTGACACCCGGAGTGTGACAGCCGGAGTGTGACAGCCGGAATGTGACAGCCGGAGTGTGACACCCGGAGTGTGACACCCGGAGTGTGACACCCGGAATGTGACACCTGGAGTGTGACACCCGGAGTGTGACCCCCGGAGTGTGACACCCGGAGTGTGACACCCGGAGTGTGACAGCCAGAGTGTGACACCCGGAGTGTGACACCCGGAGTGTGACACCCAGAGTGTGACTGCCAGAGTGTGACAGCCAGAGTGTGACACCCAGAGTGTGACACCCAGAGTGTGACAGCCAGAGTGTGACACCCAGAGTGTGACACCCTGAGTGTGACTGCCAGAGTGTGACACCCAGAGTGTGACACCCGGAGGGTGACACCCGGAATGTGACACCCGGAGAGTGACAGCCAGAGTGTGACAGCCAGAGTGTGACAGCCAGAGTGTGACACCCGGAGTGTGACACCCGGAGTGTGACAGCCGGAGTGTGACACCCGGAGTGTGACAGCCGGATTGTGACACCCAGAGTGTGACACCCAGAGTGTGACACCCGGAGTGTGACACCCAGAGTGTGACACCCAGAGTGTGACACCCAGAGTGTGACAGCCAGAGGGTGACACCCGGAATGTGACACCCGGAGTGTGACAGCCAGAGTGTGACAGCCAGAGTGTGACACCCGGAGTGTGACACCCGGAGGGTGACACCCGGAATGTGACACCCGGAGTGTGACAGCCAGAGTGTGACACCCGGAGTGTGACACCCGGAGTGTGACACCCGGAGTGTGACAGCCAGAGTGTGACACCCGGAGTGTGACACCCGGAATGTGACACCCAGAGTGTGACACCCTGAGTGTGACCCCCGGAGTGTGACACCCGGAGTATGACACCCGGAATGTGACACCCGGAGTGCGACAGCCAGAGTGTGACACCCGGAGTGTGACACCCGGAATGTGACACCCGGAATGTGACACCCAGAGTGTGACACCCGGAGTGTGACACCCAGTGTGTGACACCCGGAATGTGACACCCGGAGTGTGACACCCGGAGTGTGACAGCCAGAGGGTGACACCCCGAGTGTGACACCCGGAGTGTGACAGCCAGAGGGTGACACCTGGAGTGTGACACCCGGAGTGTGACACCCGGTGTGTGAGACCCGGAGTGTGACGCCGGGAGCGTGACAGCCAGAGGGTGACAGCCAGAGGGTGACACCCGGTGTGTGACAGCCAGAGGGTGACACCCGGAGTATGACGCCGGGAGCGTGACAGCCGGAGCGTGACAGCCGGAGCGTGACACGCAGAGCATGACAGTGTGTGACAGACAGCGTACGACAGACAGTGTGTGACAGACAGCTTGTGACAGACATTGTGTTAGTATGTGACAAACAGCATGTGACAGACAGCGTGTGACAGACAGTGTGTGACATTGCTCGGTGTAAGTCCCAGAGCAGTAGTTAGCAGGCTCCATGATAACGTGCTCTGTATCGTTATTTGGAGTACTGTGTACAGTTCTGGTCGCCTCATTTTAGGAAGGATGTGGAAGCTCTGGAAAAGGTGCAAAGGAGATTTACCAGGATGTTGCTCGGAATGGAGAGTAGGTCTTACGAGGAAAGTTTGAGGGTGCTAGGCCTTTTCTCATTAGAGCGGAGAAGGATGAGGGGCGACTTGATAGAGGTTTATAAGATGATCAGGGGAAAGATAGAGTAGACAGTCAGAGACTTTTTCCCCGGGTGGAACAAACCATTACAAGGGGACATAAATTTAAGGTGAAAGGTGGAAGATATAGGAGGGATATCAGAGGTAGGTTCTTTACCCAGAGAGTAGTGGGGGCATGGAATGCACTGCCTGTGGAAGTAGTTGAGTCGGAAACATTAGTGACCTTCAAGCAGCTGTTGGATAGGTACATGGATTACGGGAAAATGATATAGTGTAGATTTATTTGTTCTTAAGGGCAGCACGGTAGCATTGTGGATAGCACAATTGCTTCACAGATCCATGGTCCCAGGTTCGATTCCGGCTTGGGTCATTGTCTGTGCGGAGTCTGCACGTCCTCCCCGTGTCTGCGTGGGTTTCCTCCGGGTGCTCCGGTTTCCTCCCACAGTCCAAAGATGTGCGGGTTAGGTGAATTGGCCAATGATAAATTGCCCTTAATGTCCAAATTGCCCTTGGTGTTGGGTGGAGGTGTTGAGTTTGGGTAGGGTGCTCTTTCCAAGAGCTGGTGCAGACTCAGGGGGCCAAATGGCCTCCTTCTGCACTGTAGATTCAATGATAATCTATGATTAATCTAGGACAAAGGTTCGGCACAACATCGTGGGCCGAAGGGCCTGTTCTGTGCTGTATTTTCTATGTTCTATGTTCTATGTTCTATGTATCAGGTTGCTATCTTACCCCATGAGACTCAATAAAAGATTCTGGTTTGGACAAGTCAAAGTGTTTGTTGTGTTCCTTGATGAAGTACAAAGGACCAAACACAACGGTCAGGTCTCATTGGCCTGGGAGCTATTGTCCGCTCAACTCAGCAAGTTCCAATTAATCCCTTATCCCTGACTTGGAGCTCTTTCAATCTCAGTAACCCTAACCCTAATCCAGCCGCCATTTTACCACTGGCCCCTCCTGTTGTACGGAAAAATGGGTCATGACATATTGGATTTCAGTATTGTGAACCCAGGAACAAGAGGCTGGGGGGGTGGGGGGGTTGGCAGTGGGGATGGGGGCGCACAGAACATCAAGATTGGAGTACGGCAATCCAGGGTGATGACAAGAAGCATTGCTCACACAAAGGGCAGTGGAAATCTGGAACTCTCTCCACCCTTGATTAAGAGTAGACACGGCAACAAAATGAATGAATGAGGGCAGAAGAATGGGGAACGCACTCCCATGGTGAGTGGGGAGAATGTGGGACTCGCTCCCACGGGGAGTGGGGCGAATGTGACAGCTGTCAAGCCCACCCTCCGCCTGTGCAGATACACGCACCTTGGTGGGAAATGATAATAGTCAGGATTCTGGGGCATAATCTGGTGAGCACCACACAGCTAATGATGCACATCAGGTGGAGGCAGGGACCCCCAGGTTAGACAGCGGTCAGAGGTGTAGCCATCTGGGATGGCCACGTCCCGATTACAAAATGGACACTTTGCAAAAAATGCAGGGAAAATTGGACAATACCGAAAAAGCAAGCAGGTGCTAGATCTGTCTGTTGATTAGAGCTGTAGCTCTCAGACAAGACCGGTACTGCAGAACCATCTACATACTAATGAGCCATCCCTGGGAACAAAAGGCAACATTTAGGTAAACAATGCTAAGACAGACACCCCAGCGCCAGAGGAGACTAAAACAAAGCAAACCAACAGCCACCTAGGACACGCCCAGCAACCAGGGAACCCACCCCTCTATTGGAGGAAAATCGATAAGGACAATTGGGAAATGGCCCAATTAATTGGGGCCAAGTTCAAGGCCCGCCCAAAAGCGCGCAAAGACCTTTTGGGTATGAAAAGGATTCCCCAAGAGAGAATCGCTCTCTTGGCCTTGGCTCTCAGCGAGGAGAGACCTGCCAAAGCTACGCCAGACCAAGTAAATTCCAAGTCAACGCACGCTACGAGATAGACTCTCCTAGTTGCTATCCTGTAAACAGCTCAACCCAGCAGCCTCAGAACCGAGCAACGGCCACTGTTCCTCTGACTGAGTGGGCACCCGAAGCCAAGTATAGGCTTTTAGTGACAGTGATAGTTTAGGTTGTAGAGTTTTATGCATGAGTATATTTGACTGTGTGTAAATAAATGAGCATTGCTTTTGAACTTACTAACTGGTGTACCGAGTCTTTGATCAGTATTCGGTTTTGAACCTTGTGGCGGTATCGAAAGATATCTGGCGACTCTTGAGCAAACGTAATTAAACAAAGCCAAATTAATAGACAACAGCAAGTTAGCAACAGAGGTCTGCTGGTCCCAGGACTCAGTTGGGTCCCAGCCAGATGCTGAGCCTCTGGAACAGGGTTACCCGGAGCTGATGGAGACATTCGGGTGCGGTCAGGACATTCAGAGGGGATGTCAGTGACAGTCCAGCAGGTCCTCCAATTGGAGGAGTCATGGAATCGTAGAATTTACTATGCAGAAGGAGGCCATTCGGCCCATCAAGTTTGCACTAGCTCTTGGAAAAGACACACTTGTTAAATCCATCCTATCCCCGTAATCCAGTAACCCCGCCAAACTTTTAATCACTAAGGGGCAATTTATCATGGCCAATCCACCTAATCGGCACATATTTGGTCTGTGGGAGGAAACCGGAGCACCTGGGGGAACCACCCAGACACGGGGAAAAAGTGCAAATCTGTCACCCAAGGCCGGAATTGAACCCAGGTCCTTGGAGCTGTGAGGTAGTGTGTTAACCATTGTGCCACCATCCTGCCCCAGAGGCTAAGGGTGCAAGATGCTAGGTTGATGATCGCAGTGGAGAGTCTGGTGCACAACGTCAGCACCATTAGTGAAGGTGTCCAAGGCATCGCACAGTCGGTGACGGCCATAGCTGAGGGTCTCAGCAGAATGTCCGACCCACTGGGGGATGTTACCCAGTACCAGGCTGACCTTGATGAGGTGTTGCGTGACATATCCCGCTCTCAGATGGGAATGGCTGAAATGCTGCAGAGCATTCCCAGTGGCAAGTGGGCACTGCCAAGGCACTGCAAAGCATGGCCCAATTACTAAGGAGCATAGGCAAGGGCATCGATACAATAGTGCAAACATCGGGGAGCTGCCAGGGTTGGCAGAGCCAGATGATGCAGGAGCAGCCGGGGCTCGAACTAGCTGCCCCTCCATCCCATCCCCTGTGGGCAGAACTGGGAGGAGGGGCCACTGGGTGCCAACACAGACCGTCCCATGGAGTGGCGATGGTGGCCCCCAGCTCCCCTGGGTTCCACCCCTCTGATGAGGCCACGTCTCACAGTCAACTCCCAGAGCAGGGCAGCACGGCTGTCCATGAGCCACCGACAAGTGTGCCGGAACCATGCGGCCCCAGAGCCCCCACTGGACGCCCACCAGGGGCATTGAAGGCCACGGGACAAGCTAAGCAGCTGGCTGCCTCCACCTCAGATATGCATCCTAGACGTAGTGGTAGAGCTAGGAAGGTCAAGCACATCGAGGATCACTGAGGGCACCGGGGGAGGTGGGTGTAGGCAGGGGGTGAGGGGGGTGGTGGGTGAAGGGGGGGCGGGGGCTACGACACTTCGGGAGAGTGGGAATTGTATTACACATTCAACACCCTTGTGCACAACCAGTATGATGCCTCTGTCACTTGCTTCTGCAATGTGGGCCGACCTCCAGACCCTTGGCTCATCTCTCTAGGCAGCCCCCCCCCCCCACCCGGGCACACTGCATGTAGGTGATGGGTGTGAGCGAGCACTCAGTAGACAGGCAGCTGTGAGATTGGAATAGATTGAGGAGCATTGGCGCTCACTCTCTGTGGGTTATCACCACCCCCCTGCCCTTGACAGTGACCCGCTGATGATGCCAACAATCCCAGCACCCTGGAGTGATGTGACACAGGAATTGGGAGGATGAGAAATGGGGGTAAGGGTGGCTAAGGAAGCGGGCAAATATGAAGGTCCCTCTGGCCCTCCAGGCTTGCCGGATCCTCACCATTGTCCCCTGTCCTGCAGCCACCGACTGGCCCTCCGGTTCCTCCCTGGGCTCATCCCCTGTTGGCCTGGCACCACCACATCATCCTCCTCCTCGGGGGTGGCAACCTCTTCTCACCAACCACCAGCATGTCACCCTGCTGCTGTGCAAGGTTGTGGAGGGCACAGTAGACCACCACAGAGCGGGCGACCCTCCAGGGGGTGTACTGGAGGGCACCACCGGAGTAGTCGAGGCGTAACCGTATCTTGAGGAGTCCGATGCACCGCGCAATGACAGCCAGAGAGGAGTGGAAGCTATAGCTCTTGATAGCGCATCTGCAACTACAATGTGCTCACCTGGAGTGTAAATTAGATCAAAATCATACCACTGGATCGCTTCTCGGTTTTTTGGCTAAATTCAAGTGTAGTATCTGCTCTGCCTTTTGGCTCAGATCTGGTATGTCTCTCTTGTGGGGCCTGTCATGATATGCGAACATGCAACCAATGACCATTCAGAATAGGACACAACCAATGGGCAGCCAGGACACTCAGAGGTGGCATCACCACAAGGGGGCATGACATAAACACTATAAAAGGGATGAGGCACTCACACCCTGCCTCTTTCCACAGACAGACATCTAGAGAGTTAGACAGGGTTGATCAGCAGCATCACACCCCAGCACGTGGCTTAGAGCAAGCTGGCACAGTTAGACTGAGTTACTACAGTTAGATTAGCAGAGAGTCAAACTCATTTGAGAACTGTGTTAATAGTTCAATAAACACGTTGAACTCATTTCAGAGTCTGGAGCATCCTTAGTTAAGACTGCATCAAGTAGCAGCCTGTGTTATCCGAAGCAGCATAACACAACAGGGACCATGAATTGGATTCAATTTGGATTGGTTTTTGGAGCAGGCAAGGAGCTGGATTAGGGGTTCGCCCCTGTCCACACTCTGAGCCCTGGCTTGGTAACTCAGAAAAAGTTTTTTAAAAATCATACCGCTGGAGATTCATCATCATTCTCTGGATGCATGGTGATATCTCACTTAGGTTTCTTTTGACGATGGCTACTAATGGTCTGTGATCTGTTTCTACCAGAAATGTTGGTAAGCCATACACATAGCTGTGAACCTTCTCCAAGCCTTTAACTAGTCCAAGACATTCCTTCTCAATTTGAGCGTATTGACATTCAGAGTCTGTCATGGACCTAGATGCATAGGCAACTGGCTTCCAAACCTCTCCATCTTCCTGCTGTAACAAAAGTGCACCGAACCCATCCTTTGACGCATCAGTCGAGATTTTTGTTTTCTTGGTCAGGTTGAAAAATGCTGGCACTGGACCTGTTGTCAAAGCTGCCTTCCGAGTAAGCCATTCTTAATCATGCTTATCTGTCCATTCCAAAGTATTCATCTTCTTGATAACTTCCCTCAGACATGTTGGGCTGGATTCTCCATCCTGCGATGCCAAAATCGCTTTCGGCGATAGGGTGGCGAATACGTTTTGACCCCAAAATCAGGAGCGACGGCGGTTTTAAAATTCTCCCCCCCACCCCCCCGAAAACCGGCATACTCCGACTTTGCCGGTCCAGGTCAGCGGGCTAAGTCCGCCATGGGGCATGGCGCGGCCGCTGCAGGCCACCGCCGTGTGCATGCGCGGCCTCTGACCCGGAAGTGCAGGGGACTGTATCGGCAGCTAGAGCTGCGAGCTCCGCATGGCTCCCTGCTAACCCCCAGCAAAATGGTGAATCTGTGGCCTTTTGACACCAGTTTTCCTGGCGTAAAAGACCACAGTTTTCACGACGGCATCATAGAACCGTATTATCATAGAATTTACAGTGCAGAAGGAGGCCATTCGGCCCATCGAGTCTGCACCGGCTCTTGCAAAGAGCACCCTACCCAAGGTCAACACCTCCACCCCATCACCCAGCAACCCCACCCAACACTAACGGCAATTTTGGACACTAAGGGCAGTTTATCATGGCCAATCCACCTAACCTGCACATCTTTGGACTGTGGGAGGAACCCGGAGGAAACCCACGCACACACGGGGAGGATGTGCAGACTCCGCACAGACAGTGACCCAAGCCGGAATCGAACCTGGGACCCTGGAGATGTGAAGCAATTGTGCTATCCACAATGCTACCGTGCTGCCCATGGGGACTTAATCCCAAAAACAGAGAATCCAGCCCATTGTCTTGGCTGACAAATTCGGTAGAACTTTGCCTATAAAATTGATCATTCCTAATATCCTCAGAGCGCCTTGCTTGTCTGCTGGTCGGGGCATATTCATTATTGCCTGTAGTTTCAATTGATCAGGTTGTACGCCTTGAGCAGATGTCTTTAACGTCAAATTGACACTTGGCTTTGTTCAACTTTAGCCCATAATTCTTAACACTCTGTAGTACTTTGATGACTCAGTCATTGTATTCTTCCTTAGTAGAACCCCATACTATTACATCGTCAACATACACACAAACTCCTTGAATACCTTTCACAATGTGCTCCATTGCCCTGTGAAAGATTTCAGGTGCAGATATTATCCCAAACGACATTCGAAGAAAACAGAAGCGCCCAAATGGAGCGTTCATCCAATTTGCGTTGCCAAAAACCCTGCGAGGCATCCAGTTTACTGAAACACATCGCACCTGACATTTCACTCGTGATTTCTCCACGTTTTGGTATTGGATAGTGTTCACGCTTGATGTTGGCATTGGGGTCTTTAGAATCCACGCATAATCTTAAATCGTTATTTCATTTCTTAACACACACCATGGAATTTAACCAATCTGTTGGTTATTGATTTCCTTTTTTTTTAACAAACAATTTTATTGAGGTATTTTAGGCATATAGAAAAAATAACATTGTACAGTACAAACAAAAAAAGAAGTCTAGACACAAATTACACATGAAACATAATGCAAACCAAGCTCTGTTCATGCACGGACCTGCCTCAATATCTCCCTACTCTACTCTACTCGACTCTAGACACCCCCCCCCCTCCCCCCCACCCCCCTCCCCTGCTGATGCTTACTCCTCTGCGAAAAAGTCAATAAATGGCCGCCACCTTCGGGCGAACCCTAGTTGCGAACCTCTCAAGGCGAACTTGACTTTCTCGAAGCCAAGAAAGCTCGCCATGTCCGATGGCCATACCTCAGCCCTCGGGGGCTTTGAGTCCCTCCATGCTAACAGTATTCGTCGCCGGGCTACCAGGGAAGCAAAGGCCTCCCTTTCTCCCTGGACTCCCGGGTCCTCCAAAACCCCAAAGATTGCCACCTCCGGGCTCATTACCACCCCAGTTTCCAACACCCGGGACATGGCATCTGCGAATCCCTGCCAATACCCCCGAGTTTAGGGCATGACCAGAACATGTGTATATGGTTAGCCAGCCCTCCGGCACACCTAGCACACTTGTCCTCCAGCCCTAAGAATCTGCTCATCCGGGCCACCGTCATGTGGGCCCGGTGCACGACCTTAAACTAGATCAGGCTGAGCCTGGCGCATGTTGCGGTCGTGTTTACTCTGCTCAGGGCTTCTGCCCAAATACCGTCCTCCAGCTCCCCCCCGAGCTCCTCCTCCCACTTAAGCTTCAGGTCCTCGGTCTGCGTATCCTCACCTCTCATTAGCTCCTTGTAGGCGTCTAAAACTCTACCCTCTCCCACCTCTCCCCTAGAAACTACCCTGTCCTGCCTCCCCTTCGGCGGGAGACGTGGGAAGGACGGCACCAGTCTGCGTACAAAATCTTTCACCTGCAAGTATCTAAAGTCGTTCCCGCTCGTCAGCCCAAACTTCTCCTCCAGCTCCCTCGTGCTCGGAAAGCTCCCTTAGGAACAGATCCCCCATCCTCACAATCCCCGCGCTCCCCCACAGTCGATATCCCCGTCCATGTTCTCCGGGGCAAATCGGTGGTTGCCGCATATTGGGGTCCACACCGATGCTCTTACCTCGCCTACATGCCTCCTCCACTGGCCCCGGATCCGAAGAGCCGCCACCACTATCGGGCTGGTGGAGTACCGCGCCGGCGAAAGCGGCAGAGGCGCCGTGACCAGGGCTGCTAAGCCAGTGCCCCTGCACGAGGCAGCCTCCATCCGCTTCCAAACCCACCCCGCACCCACCATCCATTTCCTTATCATCGCTATGTTGGCCGCCCAGTAATAGTTGCTGAAGTTCGGCAACGCCAGCCCCCTTCTCCTCTGTTCCTTTCAAGCATCACCCTCTTCACCCGCGGGGACTTCCCTGCCCATACAAATCCCAGAATAATTTTATTCAGCCTCTTAAAGAAGGACCGCGGGATAAAGATGGGGAGACACTGAAGAACAAACAAGAACCGCGGGAGAATCGTCATCTTAACAGTCTGCACCCTCCCCGCCAATGACCGCGGGAGCGCATCCCACTTCCGGACCTCCTCCCTCACTCGTTCCACCAGTCGGGACAGGTTGAGGTTATATAACCTGCCCCGTGCCACCTGAATCCCCAAATTTCGGAAACTCTCCCCCACTAGCCTGAACGGCAACCCCTTCAGCCTACTCCCCTGCCCCCTCACCTGAATTACAAACAACTCGCTCTCAGCCATGTTCAGTTTGTATCCGGAGAACCGGCCAAATTCCTTCAGGGTTGCCGTAATACCGTCCATCCCCACCATTGGGTCCAATACATATAACAGCAGATCATCCGCGTATAACGAGACTCTATGTTCCACTCCCCCCCGGACCAGCCCTTTCCAGCCCCTAGAAGCTCTCAGTGCAATTGCCTGTGGCTCTATGGCCAGCGCAAACAGCAGTGGGGAGAGAGGGCAGCCCTGTCTTGTCCCACGGTGCAGTCTAAAGTAGTCCGAAGTCGTCCTGTTCGTCCTTACACTCGCCTCCGGGGCCTGATACAATAGACTAACCCAGTCGATGAACCCCGCCCCGAACCCGAACCGTCCTAGTACCTCCCACAGATAATCCCACTCGACCCGGTCAAAAGCCTTTTCAGCATCCATGGCTACCACTATCTCTGCCTCCCTACTCTCCGGGAGCATCATAATCATGTCGAGCAGCCTTCTTATATTGGCCATCAGCTGCCTCACCTTTACAAACCCGGTTTGGTCTTCCGCAATTACATCCAGTACACAGTCCTCAATTCTGGTTGCCAAATTCTTGGCCAGTAACTTGGTGCCTACGTTAATCAAAGAGATCGGCCTGTATGACCCACAGGCCTCCGGGTCCTTAACCCATTTCAGAATGAGCGAGATGGTGGCCTGCGACATTGTCGGGGGGTAAACTCCCTCTGTCTCTTGCCTCGTTAAAGACCCTGACCAGCACTGGCCCCACTATCCCAGCAAATTTTTTGTAAAACTCCATCGGATACCCGTCCGGCCCTGGGGCTTTACCCGACTGCATGACCTTAAAGCCCCCCAACACCTCTTCGATCCTGACCAGGGCCTCCAGTCCGTTCACCAACTCCGTCCCCACTCTTGGGAAGGTCAGTCCGTCCAAGAATCGTCTCATCCCCCTCGGTCCCCTGGGTGGTTCCGAAGTGTACAGCTTCCTATAAAAGTCCCTAAAGACCTTGTTCAGCCCTGCTGGGTCACCCACTAGATTCCCCTCCCCATCCACTACCCTCCCTATTTCCCTAGCCGCTTCCCTCTTCCTCAGTTGCTGCGCAAGCATTCTATTGGCCTTCTCCCCAAGCTCATAAATCGTGCCTTTTACCTTTCTAAGCTGCTCTACAGCCTTGCCTGTAGTCAACACCCTAAATTCGGCCTGCAGCCTCTGTTGTTTCCTGAGTAACTCTGGCCTCGGGGATTCCTCGTAACTCCTGTCCACCGTAGAATATCCTTAATCAGTCGGTCCATCTCTGCTCTATCTGTCCTGTCCCTGTACGCCCGGATTGAAATCAGCTCCCCTCTCACCACTGCCTTCAGTGCCTCCCAGAGCACAGCTGCCAAGACTTCTCCAGTATCATTTACCTGCAGGTAATTCTGCATGCATTTCCTCAGCCTCTCGCACACCGCCTCGTCCGCGAGTAGTCCAACTTCCAGCCTACATGGTGGGCGCTGAAAGCTGTCCTTACAAAACTGCAGGTCTACCCAGTGCGGAGCATGGTCCGATATGGCAATTGCCGAATATTCTGCCCCCACCATTCCAGCCAGCAGGTCCCTACTCACAACAAAGTAGTCAATTTGGGAATACACCTTGTGGACGTGGGAGTAGTACGAGAACTCCCTCGCCGTCGGCCAGCTAAATCTCCAAGGATCTGCTCCCCCCATTTGCTCCAAGATCCCTCTCAGTTCCTTTGCCACCACTGGCAACCTGCCCGATCTTGAACATGACCGGTCCAGGCTCGGGTCCAGGACCGTATTAAAGTCCCCGCCCATGATCAGGTTGCGTGAGTCCAAGTCAGGGATCTTCCCTAGCATCCTCCTAATAAAATCCACGTCGTCCCAATTAGGGGCATACACACTGACCAGGACTACTCTCACCCCTTCGAGCTTACCCCTCACCATAACGAACCTGCCACCCCCATCCACGACTGTGCCCTCCGCCTCAAATTGTACCCTTTTATTAATCAGGATCGCAACCCCCCTCGTCTTAGAATCAAGCCCCCGAATGAAAGACCTGGCTGACCCAGCCCTTCCTTAACCTAACCTGGTCTGCCACTTTCAGGTGTGTCTTCTGCAACAAGACTATGTCCGCCTTCAGAACCCGCAGATGAGCAAACACACGGGCCCTCTTCACTGGCCCGTTTAACCCTCTAACGTTCCAGGTGATCAGCCTGGTTGGGGGGCACTTTGCCCCCCCCCCCTTTGCCGATCAGCCATCCCCTTTCCTTGGCCAGCCCCCCAGCCATGTGTCGCGCTTCCTCTGGCCCGCCCCCTGGACGACTCCACTCATGACCTCCTCACTGTTACCATGCCCAGTTTGGTTATTGATTTTCTTAATGATTCCCAGATTCATCATTCGATCAAGTTCAGCTTTCAACCGATCCCTTAATGATGCTGGTACTCTCCTAGGAGCATGTATTATGGGTTGTGCATTATCCTTTAGTTGAATTCAGTAAGTAAATGGCAAGACACTGAAACCTTGAAAGATCTCAGGAAATGCTTGTACTATTGAATCCACCGATCCACTGTGCGCATTCAAAGCATAGTCAGCAGTATATACCCTCTTGACTAACTGAAGTGTTTCACAAGCTTCCACACCTAGTAACGATTCACGATCTGTGGCTACAATTGAAAATGTCACTTTATGGATTCTATCTTTGACTTGAAGTTCAAGCTCATACACACCTAAAGAATTAATCGTTTGACCATTGTAATCTTTTAAAAATACTGGTCTGTTCAAAATCTTGGGCTTGATTCTCATGCTTCAATATCCATGATAGTGATAAGATTCACTGTCGCTCCCGTATCGAGTTTGACATTTAGAAATGTTTGATTTATGAGTAAAGAAACTGTCCAGTTATCTTCATTTACAGTACATACTTCATTATTACTACATCTTAAGTTCGTCGAAGACATTTCATTTTGCTTGGCTATGTTGGCCCTGTCTTCATTAGTAATGACATCAATGAAGGATACATCCTCTAAATTAATTTCTTCAACAGTGTTTATAGATTTTTGTGAGTCGCCTTTTTTGTTGGAAAAACACTGCTTGGCAAAGTGTATTTTGCCCTTGCACTTCACACATATTTTCCCAAAGGCGGGACATTGTGCCTTTTTCCACATCGCTTACACAAAATGGTAGCATCTGGAAATCGCTTAAAATGGCGACCGCTGTTGAGACCACGTTTTGCTTTTGGGTGCGTCACAACATTTATGGCATCGGCTTCATTCCCGATTTTTGTCTCATGTTTAGCGTGTTGATTTGCTGTGCAGCTAATTTGCTTGCATGACAAATTTTTATTGCATCATCGAGCTGGAGGTCATTCTCTCTCAAAAGTCATTCAGGCACTTTATCATTTTTTATGCCAAATACAATTTGATCCCTGATCATTGATGATTTTAATGTGGCAAAATTACAAGCCTGAGCCTTTAATTTTAGATCCTTGAGCAAATTGTCGAACGACTTGCCTGTCTGCTGAGTGCGCGTTCTGTAAATGTACCTTTCAAAATTTTGTTCTTCTTTGGGGTACAATGCTCATCGAACATTTTAACTACTGCATCAAAGTTCTCACTATCTGCCTCTCGCTCAAATACAAACATGTTAAAGATTTTGATCACCTGTGGACCTGCTACAGCGAGCAGCAACTATTTTCTGCTCATCAGGTTGTGCCTGTAAACCCAGAGCGTCTATGTACAAGGTAAAGTGCTGCTTAACAGCACACCAAATTGCATCTACGCTACCAGTTATACAAAGACTTTGTGATGTTTTCAAGCTATCCATCTTTTTCTTCAGTGACCAGTTGAGCATTGAGATGTGTCCTATTGATGCTCTTTGTCGATTAGTAGATTTTTTTTTTCAGTAGTCCCGATTCCTAAGTTCTTTACTTCAGATCTTCAATTTGTAGATCACCACTTCTGGTACCATGTTACGTCCTAGTGCTTTGCAATAATTGAGTCAGTGCAACTAAAGAACGTCTAGATCGTGGCTAGCTACATTACAATAATGTGAGTAGAAAACAATACAAAACTACTAACAAACTGTAAACTGCTAACAACTAGAATACGAGAGCTAATACAAAACATGGCTATCCACGATGACTATCCAGACTCTCCGAGGTTGCAGTGTCACTTGGTGTAACTCTACTGCCACCGACTGGTTGGAGGTCTAACATATACACATGTAGAATTGCTTATGCATATTATTACAGTGTTGCCTTCCGCAGTGTTCAGGCACAGTGTCCAGGCATCGTGGTCTGATTGGGATGCTAGGCAATGACTCCCACATGCTACATGGCCCACCCACCCACAGGAACCCACTTGGGTTGTGTGAAGTGCTCACTTAATCACAATTGCAATTGCCTCAGGCGTATGGCCAGAGGCCTCAGCAATCTGTGGGGGTTATGGGTGCTCAGTGGAGCCGACGGGCAGGGACAAGAATTGCCCACGAAAAGGATACAAATGATCCAGGGGTTAGCATGGTGGTGCCACACACAGTTGCTCCCCGGTTGCCCCTCCCAACACTTCTCCCCCACCCTCCCATGGCGCTCCCTCCACCCCCAGCCGAGCACTGGGGCGGCCGGCCCAGCGTCCCCGGGCTCTTTGCCTGTGAGTGAAGGTGGCTACCCACCTCCTCAGCTCTCCAGAGAAGCCTTTCCGCCAGGTTCACGTTTTTCAAAAGGAGTACTGATCGGCGCCAGCGTGACCACTTGCTGGAGAGGATGATGAATGACGGGAAGCCGTTGGACAAGGAAAGGCTGCTGTTAATTGTATGGAAATTGGACTTAAGTGATGAGAATTGGTTTCTCGCCACGCTACGGCGGGATCCCGATTTCGCCTACGAGAGCAGGTTAGTTTCATCGCAAACTGTTTGGCGCCTGGCGCAGTTCTCATTTTCAGCCTCTCCCACTATTCATCGACCGTGTTTCGCTCGAGCGAGAGCGTAATGAGGCCGGAGAATCACGGCCTTAGAACCTTGTGTCAAAGGGCGACATGGTGGCGCAGTGGTTAGCACTGCTGCCTCGTGCCCCTGAGGACCCAGGTTCAATCCCAACCCCGGGTCACTGCCCGTGTGGAATTTGCACATTCTCCCCTTGTCTGCGTGTGTCTCACCCCCACAATCCTAATATGCGCAGAGTAGGTGGATTGGCCACACTAAACTTCCCCTCAATTGCAAAAGTTAAAAAATAAGAACCTTTGTGTCAAAGATTGGGGTGCATTCACTCTCCAATCTGTCTGCCCCCTGTAAAACTGCCCCATTTAAATTCATATTGCTTCTCGTACACCACTATCGTATTTCACAACCACAAGAGGCCTGGCAGGAATAAGCAGCCAATTTTTATTTCTTTGAAGTGTAGTCACTGTTGTACTGTAGGAAACGCAGCAGACAATTGACACACAACAAGATCCCACACACAGCAATGTGAGAACTATCCAGATTGTTCGTATTTTTTTGAAATGATGTGGGAGAACTTCCCCCACCCTCGTCGCCCCCGATCTTCTTGCGACTTAAAGAGTGATTTACAGCATTTTGAAGCAAATAGCAACAAAGAACACACAGCAATCTCCCTGATAACCCACAGTATCTGTGTATCACCGATACTAGGCTGACGTTTCCACAGATTTGGGTGTTTGTTATATTACTGCTCTCCACAAACACTTACATGCTGTCGCTGAGGCAACCAAGCTGCACTGTCATTCCTGTCTAACTTTATTATATCGATTGCATCAGTTAGTCTTTGTAATTCATCAACAGAACATATATTTTTGATTATACTGGGTCATTATTTAATATAATGCGTTATGGGAAGATTAGGGCTGGAGTCTCCGCTCCCCAAGCCGCGTGTTTCCCAGCCACGTGTCATTCGCTGGTGGCAGCGCTCTCCCTTCCTGCTGCTTCCCAACGGGAGAAGTGAATCCCAACGACTGGGGAATTCCGGCTTAGATTAACTAGTTGCCTGTAATGTGAACCACGACAAAAGTTGGAGATAAAATGATTGCCCATTATTCCTCCCCGGCATCAAGTTCCCACTTGCACCAAATTACTAACTTCTGTATAAAACGCTGGTTAGGCCACAGCTGGAGTACTGTGTGCAATTCTGGTCACCACATGATTGCACTAAAGAGGGTGCAGAGGAGATTCCCCATAGTCCTCAATACAGGAGCCCCACAAGGCTGCGTACTTAGACCCCTACTCTACTCCCTGTACACACACGACTGCATGGCAAAAGTTGGTTCCAACTCCATCTACACGTTTGCTGACGATACGCCCATAGTGGGCCGGATCTCGATTAACGATGAGTCCGAATACAGGAGGGAGATAGAGAACCTAGTGGAGTGGTGCAGCGACAACAATCTATCCCTCAAGGCTAGCAAAACTAAAGAGCTGGTCATTGACTTCAGGAAGCAAAGTACTGTACACACCCCTGTCAGCATCAACGGGGCCGAGGTGGAGATGGTTAGCAGTTTCAAATTCCTAGGGGCACACATCTCCAAAAATCTGTCCTGGTTGACACCCACGTTGACGCTACGACCAAGAAAGCACAACAGCGCCTATACTTCCTCAGGAAACTAAGGAAATTCAGCATGTCCACATTGACTCTTACCAACTTTTACATATGCACCATAGAAAGCATCCTATCGGGCTGCATCACAGCCTGGTATGGCAATTGCTCGGTCCAAGACAGCAAGAAACTTCAGCGAGTCATGAACACAGCCCAGTCCATCACACGAACCGGCCTCCCATCCATTAACTCCATCTACACCTCCTGAGGAAAGCGGGCAGCATAATCAATGATCCCTCCCACCCGGCTTACTCAGTCTTCCAACTTCTTCCATCGGGCAGGAGATACAGAAGTCTGAGAACACGCACGAACAGACTCAAAAACAGCTTCTTCCCTGCTGTCACCAGACTCCTAAATGACCCTCTTATGGACTGACCTCATTAACACTACACCCCTGTATGCTTCAGTTCTATGTTCACCCGATGCCGGTGTTAAGTAGTTACATTGTGTACCTTGTGTTGCCCTATTATGTATTTTCTTTTATTTCCTTTTCTTTTCATGTACTTAATGATCTGTTGAGGTGCTTGCAGAAAAATACTTTTCACTGTACCTCGGTACACATGGCAATAGAGCAGAGAAGGTTGAGGGAGGGACCTGATTGAGGTGTACAAAGTTTTGAGCAATATAGATAGGGTAGATAGGAAAGGACATTTCCCGTTAGTAGAGGGGTCGCTGACCAGGGGGTATAGATTGAAGGTAAGGAGCAGGAGATTTAGAGGTGATTTGAGGAGAAACCTTTTCAGCCAGAGGGTGGAGCGAGTCTGCAGCTCACTGTCTGAAAGGGTGGCAGAGGCGAGAACCCTTACAACGGTTAAGAAGCACTTCAAACGCAAACAAGGCGATGGAACAAGCGCTGGAAAATTGGATGAGGAATGCTTTTGAGCACTTTTCTGATAGCGTACTCAGAACTCCATTTCCCCGCCTGTGGCGAGTGTCCCTTTTAGGGCAACAGCAGAGTAATGGTCCCCTGGCCTAGGTGCCCAATTGGGGCTCAAGGGGCTGGATTCTCGGATTTTGAGGCTAACTCCTCACGTCGGCTTGGAAACGGTGGTGTTTTACAACCAAACATTCGGCGCAAAACGGCCACCGGTCCACCGTTTCACTGGGGGCTAACATGCCGGCAGCGTAGAGCACCCGGCTCCAGCTGCCGATATGGCCTGGAGAATTGCCGGGTCCATGGCCGCTCAGGCACACCTCGGCGGCCTGCAGCAGCCGTGCGCGGACCCGGCCTGCAAAGTGGTGCCCCCCCATTGGCCGGCTCGCGACCCCCGAACCACCCCCCCCGACAGTGCCTCCAGCCCCTGACAAAGTCCCCGCTGCCCGCGGTTCAGCCCTCCCCTGACCGTGGCGGCGCTGGACTGAGTCCGCAACCGAGTTCCCGCCGGATGATAGCACATGCGACTCACGCCGCCGGGATCTCGGCTGGTCGGGGGCGCAGCATCGGCGGTGGGCATCAGGCAATGTCCTGGGGCATTCGATACGGGCCGCAGCGTACTCTTTGGAGGGGGTGGAGCATCGCAAAAGCGTCGCCTCCCCCGATTTGGTCGCAAACGTGTATTCTCCGACCGATCGCCGAATGCGATTTCGCCATCGGCAACCGGAGAATCCTGGCTAAGGTTTTGAATCATCCTACTCGGAATTTAAAAAAACATTCACGCCAGAATTCTTATTTCCCCATTTTACTGTTGTAATGACCAGGAAGCCAGTGAAAGGAAGTACATAGATTTAATTAAGGTAACATAAAGTCTACCCACGGCAACAAACTATTTACATTACACAGTCCCCGTTGGGACAACCAACTCCCTACTCGGGGACTTTTATGCTTGGTCTTACGAGCCCCAGCTGTGTGGGCTTCCACACATTAACATGGAAAATCGTATTCCACGAGCCTCATGGGGAGATCAATTATGGTTTCCCCTTGGGCCTCCTGGGGGTTGTTACAACTGTCTTTCCCTTCTCGGCATGGTGAGAGATGCTCCGGGGCAGAGACATTTTGGGAGCGAGATACAACCTATGCGATTGCTGTACAATTCTTATTAATAAATACCTCTGTGTTCCATCATGGAGTTTGTGAAAATGCATCTTTACACCCCGCTATCCCTTAGTGTCAGAAAGTCTATCGATCTCAGTCTTGTACATAATCAGTGACGGAGCACCCACAGCTCCCTGGGGGGGGTGGGGGCAGAGAATTCCAGAGAGTTACCATCCTCTGGGTAAAAACATTTCTCCTCATCTCAATCCAAAATGGCCGACCCCTTATCACAAGACTCTGACCCCTGAACCCCCTCACCCCCGCTTGAGACAGGACAAAACAATCTCACAGCATTGACCCTGTCAAAGGGCTCTAAGAACGTTGCTCCTTTCAATGAGATCACCTCTCATTCTTCTGAATTGACGCTGATTTGACATGTTGGGTGGTCCTTCTGTCTCTCTCTCCCCCCCCCCCCCCCCCCCCTTTTCTTTCTCTCTCTCTCTCTCTCTCTCAGTCTGTGTGCTCAAGGCCCTGGGTTTCAGAGTCCGTCTCTCCTGAGTCAGATTTGTTCCAGTCAGCTTGCATGATTCATCCACAATAAGCCAGCCTGATATGTAAAGACACAGCATAAACACATCAGTAATCTTATCTCTGGCTGCTTAACTGAGAGCACAATCAGTTCAGGGTCAGGCGTTTACTTTTAATCTCCAACACTCCTTTGAACTTGAGCTCATGCCGAAAATCACGGACATTGGGAATTGTTCGAGATCCAAACGAGATTTGAGAACTGCTGGACTCCAAGAAACTGGGAAAGATAGGAAAAAGGCCGCGCACCACCCAGATCACGTCAACTCGCTGCGTTTAAAATAAAAATTCTCCTTCTGACCCCCTGGCTTGTTTCACATTTCTCTTCAATCTGAGTCACTCCAGTTACCCACCCTCCTGCCAACTGGAAACTCCTTCTCCTTATTTACTCTCTCCAAACCAGTCGCTCAGAACATGGAATTCCTGGCTCAGGTTATCGGGGGATTGGTCGGTAACGGGCAGAATCTCCTTTGGGATGTCTCATCTCTCCCATATTCAACTCAGGCAGTCCCAGCAGTGCCAGCGGCGCAATGGGAATCGAGGGGGTGCTCAAGTGGTCCGAATCGGAGGAGAGCAGAGGTTACAGAGATAGCGAAGGGTTAGAGGCTGGAGCAGGTTACAGGGATAGGGTGGGTTGCAGGGGTTGGAGGGGGCTACAGAGATAGTGAAGATTGTAGGGGCTGAAGGATGTTACACAGATTGGGAGGGTTGTCGGGTCTGAATGATGTTAGAGAGTTTGATGGGGTTGTAGGAGCTGGAGCAGGTTACAGAGATAAGGGAGGGTTGTTGGGGCTGGAGGAGATTACAGTGATAGGGAGGATTGTAGGGGCTAGAGGAGGTTACAAAAATAGGGAGGGTTGAAAGGCCTGAAGGAGGTTATAAAGATAAGGAGGGTTATAGGGGCTGGAGGACGTTACATGGATAGGGAGGGTTGTTGGGGCTGGAGGAGATTACAGAGATAGGGAGGATTGTAGAGACTGGATAAAGTTACAGGGGCAGGGAGGATTGCAAGGACTGGAGGAGGTTATAAAGATAGGGAGGGTTGTAGGGGCTGGAGAAGTTTAGAGATGGGAAGGATTTTGGAAGCTGGCTCCTTCTTCACACTGCCTGCTGCCTCTCTGCTCAGCCGGAGGCCCAAGCAGCAATGCTTGTTGACCAAGTAATTTAGGGTGGGACGGTAGCACAGCGGTTAGCACTGTTGCTTCATAGTACCAGGGACCCGGGTTCGATTTCCGGCTTGGGTCACTGTCTCTGCGGAGTCTGCACTTTCTCCCCGTGTCTGCGTGGGTTTCCTCCGGGTGCACCAGTTTCCTCCCACAACTCCCGAAAGACGTGCTGTTAGGTAATTTGGACATTCTGAATTCTCCCTCCGTGTACCCAAACAGGCACCAGAATGCGGCGACTAAGGGATTTTCACAGTAACTTCATTGCAGTGTTAATGTAAGCCGACTTGTGACAATAAAGATTTTATTATTATTCAGCTAGCCTGCACCTCTTAAAGGCAGGCTGTCCTTCATAATGGGAAACTAGACCCTGTAGAAGATTTCTGCAATTCAACTGGTTGCGAAGTGAAGAACAGAGTGGAGAGAGGAATAAAGGAGGCACTTGATACAAATTGGTGATGTGGGCAGAAATGATGATGCCATTGTTCCCTGGAGTGGCATGGAGGCAGGAGATCATCTTGTGGAGGGTTGGATGCTGTTGGCCAGAGAGGACAACTCCTACAGTCCTGTCTGAAGGATCTGGCAGCAGGGCTAGCACAAGTTCAATGACCCCACAAGGGTGGCGAACCTCAGTAAATGCATCCTCACATGATGCCCCCTGGCCACTATATCACCAATCTCTCACATTGCTCAATATGCTGCACCAAACCCCATCTCTCATCCTGCTGTACTTCCTGGAATGTAGGACTCATGACGAATGGTCAAACAACCTCATATGCCCAGCAATGCTGTCAGCCTCACACCCACATCCCACTGCTAT
Organism: Scyliorhinus torazame; assembly: GCF_047496885.1. Lineage (NCBI taxonomy): Eukaryota > Metazoa > Chordata > Chondrichthyes > Carcharhiniformes > Scyliorhinidae > Scyliorhinus > Scyliorhinus torazame. Next base: position 92,250,791 of record NC_092718.1, read on the forward strand.
GGCATGGCAAGCTCATCAACCAAGCTGCTGGACCTTCTGCATCCCTCACCCCAACCGTACGGTTATGAGTTCCTCTTTTCAGACACTCAAGAACTACCAGTCGGAGCAGCCCCAGGGGCAGCGGGTGTAGCAGCACAGCCTTTGACGAAGGGGCCCTGTCACTTAACCTGACACTGACGGCTCCCCCGCACCCTCCAGCTCAGACGCTGCCACTGCCCGTACATTGGAGACTGGTATAGAGTCGAGGCCAGCGCATGATGAGCCACTCGGGCATCAGCTGCCACAGCCAGGGGCAGCCTGAAAGGATAGTTCATGTTTGAAGGCCGAGGCCTCAGGAGATTTCCGTTAGGGGGCCCTGATGAGCACTTTGATGGAGACGGCATGCAAGAAAGGGCGACAGGAATGCCCGCCCCGGGAAGCTATGCGAATCGGCAGGCCAAACCACACAGCCCGTCTGCAATTACCAAAGAGCATGGAGGAGTCCAGTACCCAACTTAGCACAGGGCATGGTGCAGAACCAGCCCCCTGTGTAACGTCTGTTCTATATCAGCTACGGTGAGGGACCACTGGTCCAGCAGTCCCCCTCCAGTTTTCTCCCACTCCTGAAGGTTATGTGTGGCCATAGCCTGGGGAGGGGGAAACAGAAAACGACAGTGTTTGACAGTCCAACACATGTAGCCCAAGGGGTGGGTGGCTGGTGGCCTCAACAGCCAGGATACCAGGCCATGGCAGTCAATGTGGGTACCGCCATGTGGTGCAGGGTGGGAGTTCAGCCGCCCTCCTGGTTTGGGGAGGTGGGGGGTGGGATTACGGGTGTGTGGGACGGGGGTTAGTCCGGGGCATGGTGTTGTCTCCTCACTTTGGCTGCCCTGAGGAGGTTGTGCAGTTTCTTCCTGCACTACTGGCTGGTCCGGTCGGTATTGCTGGTGGTGCTGACCGCCTCTGGCACCTGCAACCAGGCACGGTGAATGGCAGCAGTAGGCAGCCTCCTTCCCAGGCCAGCGTACAGTCACCCACCTCTCCCCCACAGCGTCTCGGAGGGTCTCCAGCTCGGCATCCGTAAATCATGGTGCTGCTCTCCCCAATGCCATCTTGTTGACTGGGATGGTGTGTGTGCGGAGTGAAGTGTATATATGCAGCTGCAGCTTGTCAGCCGCCTGCGTGTCATAGAATCATAGAATTTACAGTGCAGGAGACCATTCAGCTCATCGAGTCTGCACCGGTCCTTGGAATCAATCGCAAATCCGGCACTGTGTCTCATTGTAATCGATTGTGTTCCACGTGGTGCCGGTGCTAGCCCCTCCACAGTCACTGAATCAGTCCAGGTGCAGCACCAGTTTTGCTGTCACGGACGTTCACGAATCCTGCGCCGGCGATATCACTTAGGGCTGGATTCTCCATTACCCGTCGCCGATATCGTAATCGACGATCAGGCGCAGAATGGGCTCCGACGCCCAAATCGGCGCTTCTGAATTGGTGTCATCGCACGAGCGCTGCGCGCCGCTGCAACGGCCTTGGGGCATCATCGGAATGCCCTCCCGCGATGGCCCAAGTTCCCGACGGCGCGGGACACGTGTGATCTCAGCGGTCGGGAACACAGGGTGCCGGCTGCGGACTGTCCAGCACCACTACACTCGGCCGGGATCCGTGCCACTGGCCGGGCGGGGCTTCAGGAAGGTCTGGGGAGACTCGTGGGGGGTGGCCAAGGGGAGGCCAGTTAATGGCCTGTTGGGTCACGGATGGCTGGTCTGGTATCCGCATGGCCTTCTCCTCTGGGACATACAATCCTCCCTACTTCTTAACCTCCTCCAGCCCCTGCAACACTCCCTATCTCTGTAACCTCCTCCAGCCCCTGCAACACTCCCTATCTCTGTAACCTCCCCCAGCCTCTCCAACCCTCCCTGTCTCTGTAACCTCCTCCAGCCCCTACAAACCTCCCCATCTCTGTAATCTGCTCCAGCCTTACAACCCTCCCTATCTCCGTAACCTCCTCCAGCCCCTACAACTCTCACTATCGCTGTAACCTCCAGCCCCTACAACCCTCCCTAACTCTGTAACCTCCTCAAGGCCCTTTGATCTCTCTATCTCTATAAGACCATAAGACATAGGAGTAGAATTAGGCCACTCGGCCCATTGAGTCTGCTCCACCATCAATCATGGCTGATATGTTTCTCATCCCCATTCTCCTGCCTTCTCCCTATAACTCCTGATCCCCTTAATCAAGAACCTATCTATCTCTGTCTTAAAGACATAGAACATAGAAAAATACAGCACAGAACAGGCCCTTCAGCCCATGATGTTGTGCCGAACCTTTGTCCTAGATTAATCATAGATTATCATTGAATTTACAGTGCAGAAGGAGGCCATTCGGCCCATTGAGTCTGCACCGGCTCTTGGAAAGAGCACCCTACCCAAAGTCAACACCTCCACCCAACACTAAAGTCAATTTTGGACACGAAGGGCAATTTATCATGGCCAATCCACCTAGCCTGCACATCTTTGGACTGTGGGAGGAAACCGGAGCACCCGGAGGAAACTCACGCAGACACGGGGAGGATGTGCAGACTCCACACACAGTGACCCAAGCCGGAATCGAACCATGGGACCCTGGAGCTGTGAAGCAATTGTGCTATCCACAATGCTACCGTGCTGCCCTTAAGAACAAATAAATCTACACTATATCAGTGATTTGGCCTCCACAGCCTTATGCAAACATGAGATCCACAGATTCACCACCCTCTGGCTGAAGAAATTCCTCCTCATCTCAGTTGTAAAGGAGATGAGGCTGTGCCCGTGGGTTAGAGAACATAGAACATACAGTGCAAAAGGAGGCCATTCAGCCCATCGAGTCTGCACCGACCCACTTAAACCCTCACTTCCACCTTATCCCCTCACTTTCACCTTATCCCCTTAACCCAATAATCCTTCCGAACCTTTTTGGTCACTAAGGGCAATTTAACATGGCCAAGCCACCGAACCTGCTCGTCTTTGGACTGTGGGAGGAAACCGGAGCACCCAGAGAAGACTCATGCAGACACGGGGAGAACGTGCAGACTCCTCACAGACAGTGACCCAGCAGGGGTCTCTCCCTATCTCTGTAACCACCTCCAGCCCCTGGAACCCTCCCTATTTCTGTAACCACCACCAACCCCTTAACCCTATCTATTTCTGTAACCTCCTCCAGCCCCTCCAACCTTCATTAGTTCTGTAACATCCTCCAGCCCCTTCAATCCTTCCTGTCTTGGTAACATCCTCCTGCCCCTTCAACCTTCCCGATCTCTGAACCTCCTCCAGCCCCTACAACCTCCCCACCTGTGTAACCTCCTCCCGCCCCTACAACCCTCCCTATCCCTGTAACCACCTCTAGCCCCTGGAACCCTCCCTATTTCTGTAACCTCCTCCAGCCCCTACAACCTGCCTTAGTTCTGTAACCTCCTCCAGCCGCTACAACTTTCCCTATCTCTGAAACTGCTCCAGCCCCTACAACACTCCCTATGTGTGCAAACTCCTCCAGGCCCTCCAACCTTCCTTTGTTCTGTAACCTCCTCCAGCCCTCCAACCCCCCTATCTCTGTAACCTCCTCCAGCATCTACAACCCTCTCTATCTCTGTAACCTCGTCCATCCCCTAAAACACTCCCTATCTCAGTGACCTCCTCCAACCCCGACAACCCTCCCTATCTGTGTAACTTCCTCTAGCCCCTACACCCCTCCCTATCGTGTAACCTCCTCCAGCACCTACAATCCTCCCTATCTCTGAAACTGCCTCCAACCCCTACAACCCTCCCTATCTGTGCAACCTCCTCCAGCCCCTCCAACCTTCCTCAGTTCTGTAACCTCCTCCAGCCCTACAATCCTCCCTATCTCTGTAACCTTCTCCAGCATCTACAATCCTCTCTATCTCTGTATCCTCCTCCAGCCCCTACAACCCTCCCTCTCTGTGTAACTTCCTCTAGTCCCTACAACCCTCCCTATCTGTGTAACCTCCTCCAGCCCCTCTAACCTTCCTTAGTTCTGTAACCTCCTGCAGTCCTACAATCCTTCCTACCTCTGTAACCACCCCCAACCCCTACAATCCTCCCTATCTCTGTAACCTCCTCCAGCATCTACAATCCTCTCTATCTCTGTAACCTCCTCTAGCCCCTCCCTATCTCTGTAACCTCCTCCAGCCCCTATAACCTGCCTTAGTTCTGTAACCTCCTCCAGCCGCTACAACCTTCCCTATCTCTGAAACTGCTCCAGCCCCTACAACCCTCCCTTTCTCTGTTATCTCCCCCAGCCCCTACAATCCTCCTTATCTCTGTATCCTCCTCCAGCCCCTACAACCCTCCCTATCTGTGTAACCTCCTCCAGCCCCTCTAACCTTCCTTAGTTCTGTAACCTCCTCCAGTCCCTACAACGCTCCCTATCTCTGTAACCTCCTCCAACCCCTACACCTCACCCTATCTCTGTAACCTCCTCCAGCCCCTCCAACCCTCCCTATCTGTGCAACTTCTTCCAGCCCCTCCAACCTTCCTTAGTTCTGTAACCTCCTCCAGCCCCTCCAACTCTCCCTATCTCTGTAACCTCCTCCAGTCCCTACCACACTCCCTATCTCTGTAATGCTGCCTGGCAGTATTCAGAACCCACCACAACAACTTCCAAAACTTCCCATCACTTTCCAGCAGGAATAGAAATCCTGAAAGGATTACCTCGTCTGATACTTGTGCACCCGGACCATTAAGTAAAGGCTGCTGCTGTGGGCTCCAGCCTGTGGCTTGGCACTTGTTGCAATGCAGAGTGAGGGTTTCGCATCCGCCTGCGTTTGCCCGAATGCACAGTTTGGCGCCATGCCAGTTGGTCGGCGAGTGTGACGAGTATCTCATGTGGGATTACCAAGTGCATTTACCGAGGGAGCAAATGGACAACTTTGTATGCTGCTCGTTCTCCGGCATGTCAAACGGTCCTATTTTTAACAGTTACACAAGGCCCATTGTTGAATTTCTGGCTCGAGGTGATAGGACTTACGAACGAGCATGTGAACAAGCTCAACATCAATCAGAGACCAGTGCTGAAACTGATCCTGGGTAATGGGCATGCTGGCACACTCAAACAACCAAACTTGTGTCTCTGTCTGAACAAAGAAGTCTCCACTTCAGTGGGAAAACTTTTCAACCCCAACTCCCATCACCTGGATCTCTGGCACAAACACTCCAAAGAAAATATGCAATGTTATCGAGGAGAGAAGGCACCATCCCACCAATAAGACACAGAACGGCTACACACAGGAGGCAGCCAAACATCTGCTTCATAAAACTCAGAAATAGTGTATAAACAATGGAGGAATTTGATGAACTCAGACTGACAGCAGATGATCTATGAACTTTTATCAAAAGTGGAATGAATTAAACCTTTTATCTTTATTCTGTAAATTAATGGAATCTGCATTTTACTATGTGTTGTAATTATTTGTATGCAGAAATGTTCATGTTGTGCAATCCTTTCCTTATTTTACACTGTATTTTTATTTTAGTGCTTGGCTGTAACTGTTATTAATTTTGATTTGTTGTAAAGCCATCTCAATTCATGCCACCACGGTGGTTTTTCAATAAACTAAGCATCTATTTATCTATAGGACATCAGTGAATCAGAATGTTCGGGAAACCTCTGGGGACGCCCTCAGCATGGGTCCTTCCCTTACCAGAATGCCACTCAGGAGGCAGCCAATGGCACTCAGATAGATGGAGTCATCATCACAAATTTTACCCCATCCCACCCTGTATATTACAACACACAAGGTATCCAGAATGTGTGTGATGGGTGAGATAGACCGATGGGGGAATGGAAATGGGGGAGGGTGGAAATGGATTATCATTGTTCACTCGTAACCCCATCCTGGCTAAGACAACACGCTCGAGGGATCAGAGTTGATGACATCATGGTCTCCAAGCACCGAGATTTGCTGAGGGAAAACTGATTACTTCAGAAACTAAAAGGGAAGAGGGTGAAAAAGAAGGTAATCCACATTTATGAGATTCTAGCACAAAATTTATTTCAAATTGGTACAGAGGTCACACTTAGCTGCAGAGCATGAAGAGAATTTATAACACCACGAGTGGGGAATACCCCACCTGCCCCCAGAGTGAGAAGCAGTACATTCAGACAGTTGAGAGAGAAATGGGAAAGGGAATCTCAAGAACATTACTTCATTTATTCAATGGAGAGGGGGAGTTAGACCTCCTCTTCTGTGTTATCCCACACAGAATTCAACCTTTCCCGCACTTGCTGGTCATAGTTTTGCAATGTGTCACTCAGGTCCTCAGCGTAAGGGACTAGGTTTTTCTGCAGTTCTTGGGCCTTCTGGACAATCTTGACCTGAAGCTCGGACACGAAGGGAATGAGCCCCTGACGGAACTGCTCAATGCCCTGGTTCACCTTCGACTGGATCTCCTCGGAATAAGGAGCTGTCTTCTCCCGGAAGGTCTCCATGCTGAGCTGAACCATCTCCTGGAGCTCCTCAACGCCAGCGGAGAGGTCACGGCGGATGGTCCCGGCGTTGAGGTCGACCTGTTCACTGAGAGTCTCCCGCAGGTTCTGGAGGCCCAGGTTGATCTTCTCGTTCAGCTGCTCGGCATATGGCGATATATTGTGGTTAACGTCCCGCAGGTTCTGCACAATCTGCTGCCTCATCATCTCAGCGTTGGTGTTCAGCTTGTCCACCAGGTCCTGGGCGAGAGGGTTCATCACATTGCTGAACTCAAGGGCGTAGAGGTTGGCTTTGTCCATGCTCTGCAAGATCCGGTCACTTGATTCAAGAGAAGTGGGCAAGAGCAATTAGTATATCAAAGGGTTCATTCATCAATTCATTAGTTAATTCATTCATTTGTTCCATTGTTTCATCAATTTATTTGTTAAATCGCTACCTAATGAATCAATTGGCAAGGAAATCATTTCTCAACGGATTAAAACAATTAGAAAGGCCCAACTAAAGATGACAGTGCAGCACTCCCTCAGTACTGACCCTCCGACAGTGCAGCGCTCCCTAAGTACTGAACCTCCGACAGCGCAGCGCTGCCTCAGTACTGAACCTCCGACAGTGCAGTGCTCCCTCAGTACTGACCCTCCGACAGTGCAGTGCTCCATAAGTACTGAACCTCTGACAGTGCAGCACTCCCTCAGTACTGACCCTCCGACAGTGCAGCACTCTCCTCAGTACTGACCCTCTGACAGTGCAGCGCTCCCTCAGTACTGACCCTCTGACAGTGCAGCGCTCCCTCAGTACTGACCATTTGACAATACAGCACTCCTTCAGTACTGACCCTCTGACAGTGCAGCGCTCCCTCAGTACTGACCATCTGACAATGCAGCACTCTCTCAGCACTGACCCACTGACAGTGCAGCGCTCCCTTAGTACTGATCCACTGACAGTGCAGCGCTCCCTCAATACTGACCCTCCGACAGCACAACACTTCTTCAGTACTGACCGTCCAACAGTGCGGCATTCCCTCAGTACTGACCCGCCTACGGTGCACCACATCCTCAGTGCTGACTCGACAACAGTGCAGTGCTCTCTCAGTACTGATCCTCTGACAGTGCATCGATCCTTCAGTGCTGACCTCTGGCACTGCAGCACTCCCTCAGTACTGACCCTGTGACACTGCAGCACTCCCTCAGTACTGGCCCTCTGACAGTGCAGCCCTCCCTCGATACCGACTCTCCAACAGTACACACTCCCTCAGCACTGACCCTCTGACAATGCAGCACTCCCTCAGTACTGATCCTCCAACTGTGTAGCACTCCCTTAGTACTGATTTGGTGAATTGGATTTATATGGGATACCAAGGAGACTAGAGAGATAGGTTTCGATTAGAGAGTTAGGGGATTAGCAGAATGGTCTTCGAAGGAAAATTAAGATATTAGAGGGATGACTTTCAATGAGGGAGTTAGTGAAGTAGGGGGATGGTCTTCGATGCAGAGTTAAAGGGTTAGAGGGCTGGCCTCGAATGGGAGAGTTAGGAGATTGGAGAGTTGATATTCAATGGTGTGTTCAGGGGATTAGAGGAACGGTCTTTGATGGGATAGTAAGGGGATTAGAGAGATGGTATTCGATGGCAGAGTTGGGGATTAGAAGGGTAGTTTTCAATGGGATGGTTAGGGATCTTGAGGGTGTATGTGGATGGTGGAGTTCGTGGATTAGAGTGGTGGATGTGGATGGGGCATTAGGGGATTAGAGGGGTGGTATTAATGGCAGTCAGGTGATTAGAGGGGTGATCTTCGATGGGAGAGTTAGGGGATTAAGGGGTGGTGTTCAATGGCAGAGTTAGGGGATTAGAGGGATGGTCTTTGATGGGGGAGTTAGGGCATTATGGGGCAATGTTCAATGGCAGATTTAAGGGATCAGAGGTAGATGTGGATGGGGTGAATGAGTCTTTCTACTTTCCATATTTTCACTTTTCAGTCTGTGATGGTAAACCTAGACGTACTTGATTTCCGCTCCCAGTTCTGACTGCTTGATGGTGTCAATTTTTTCCTGAGCGATATCAGTTGCTTGGCTGATATAGTCCCAAAATGCAGCTTTGGCTTCCTCAAACCTGGTGCGATGCTCCTGTTGCCATGGAAACGTGAAGGCCTGAGACCCTGGGGGGAATGGAAAGATCATTCAGAAGGAGATGGAGGCCGGATTAGCCATGAGAAGAACAATAAACAATTTGCATTTATATAGCGCCTTTGACATTGTAAAACACCTCGAGAAGTTTCACAGGTGCGATTATCAAACACATTCTGACCCTGAGCCAAGCAAGGAGGGTCATGTGACAAAAAGCTTGGTCAAAGAGCCATTTTTAAGGAGCATCTTAAAGTAGGGAGAGAGAGAGAGAGAGAAAGAGTTGGAGAGGTTAGGGAGGGAATTCCAGAGCTTAGGGCCTCAGTCTGTTGAAGGCATAGCCGCCAATGGTGGAGTGATGGGAATTGGAGAATGAGGGGTCAGAATATGTAGAAGCCGAGACACTGGAGGGTTGAAGGGACTGGAATAATAATAAAATTAATATCATAAACCACAACATTAAATACATTAGGGAGGCATATTTATGCAGAGAGTTAAAGCACTTGGCACACAAGGATGCCTTAACCTGCTACGGCAATTAGCTAGGCAGACAGCCAAGTTGTGCACAGGAGGATCCCACATACAGTTGTGAATAGCAGCAGTCACCAGCTGACCTGTTTGTGGTGCTTATTCATCCTGGAAAAATGTTGGTCACGACAGTAGCTCTGCTCTCATCCTAGACTCGAGAAAGTCACATGAGAGAAGAGATAGGTTGTGATGACTCAGATAAACAGAGGCAATTTGATCCAGTTTTGTCCGATTTGCCATTACTTATAGGTTGAGAGAGTAAAGTTGTTTATCAGCAACAGACACACAAGCCTGGCCACTATCAGATTACCCCGCTTTGTCCTGTTTAAAGTACCTGGCACCCGAAGATTGTCTTGCATTTTTATCACATCATTCGCAACCTCGGGGTACCGCACATGGCTTGAAGTGCTTCTGCCAAAGTGTGGTCACTGTGGTAATGGAGGAAACATCAGCAGCTAATTTGTACACAGCAGGATCCCACAAACACCCATGTGATAGTGGTCCAGATCATCTGTGTTTTGTTCAATGTTGGTTTAGGGATGAACATTGCTCGAAGGACACTAGGGAGAACACCACCCGCCCCAACCCCACTGACCCCTCTTCCCCCCATCCCTCCCCCTCCCCACGCCAACCCACTACTTCTTCCAGATAATGGCCTTGTCGTCTTTTGATTCCATCTGAGGGCGTTTGTCATCTCATCCAAATGAGGGCACTACTGATGGCACAGCACTCCCTCGGTGCTGGCACTGGGTGCACTGGCCTGGATCACGTGCTCAAGTGGCAGAGGGTAAGCGAAGAGCCTTCCGACCCGAGCAAGTCTAAGGGTGAGCATGGCTCAATTTATAATAAGAATAATAATGATAATCTTTATTGTCACAAGTAGGCTTACATTAACACTGCAATAAAGTTACTGTAAAAAGTCCCTGGTCACCACATTCCGGCACCTGTTCGTGTAAACAAAGGGAGAATTCACAATGTCCAATTCACCTAACAGCACGTCTTTCCGGACCGTGGGAGGAAACCGGAGCACCCGGAGGAAACCCACGCAGACACGGGGAGAACGTGCAAACTCCGCATAGACAGTGACCCAAGCCTCTAGCAGTTTGATTCAACTGATGACTTGCTCGGCCATTTCACAGAGCAATTTAAGAGTCAACATGATCGCTGTGGGCCAGGAGTCACATGTAGGCCTGACCTGGTAAGGATGACAGATTTCCCTCCCTGAAGGACATTAGTGAGCCAGAAGGGTTTTTACAATTGATGGCCATTATTAATGAGACCATGTTTTTAATTCTAAATTTAACTTCTAATTGTGCTTAAATGTCCCCGGCTGCCTTGATGGGATTTGAACTCACACTTCAAGAGCATTAATGTGGATCTCTGCATTGTTAGCACAGTAACATTACCACTTAGCTGCCATCCCCTCGCCAGAACAGGACCCCCAGTGATACTCACCAGTCAGGACTGTCAATGCCAAGACGATGCTGATCAGCTTCATGGTATTGGGGGCTTTGGGTTCAATTGCAAATCTAGAAAAGATCCAAAAATAGAAAGAGACATGAATATTTTTCACCTCAATATCCAAAGAAGCGGACTAGAATGCCTGATCACAGTCCAAAGCAAGCCACTTGGCATTAGAATTACCCTTATATCGGACAACACTGTCTCCATTGGAAATGGTTTTGGTTGAGAGAGAGAGAGGTCAGACTGGCATTGATATGGCATCCTCATGCAACAAGCCAATGAAGTCTAGCTTCATGTAGGAAGCCCAATTTGCACACAGCAAGCTTCCACAAGCAGCAATATAGATGGCTGGGTTACCTCTTCTTGGCCTTTAGGGGAGGGGTAAATGTTTGCCCCAAGACATCATGGAGAACATTCCGCCCCCACCCCACCACACCACCTCCACCCCACCACACCCACTGCTCTTGTGGACAGGAGTCACGGTTTCACATCTCATTAAAAGCTCCTACACCCTAAAATACTTCACTCGCTATGAAGGGCTTCGGGACATCGAGGGGGCAAGTAAGGTTGCCGAGAAATCTGGGACCTTTTTTTCTTGGACCTTTTACAAGTTGAGAGCAGCTCTGGCCAATGTGCCCTCCCAGCATTTCCACTGCCCAGCTCCCACTTCAATCAGTAATGTGTAAAAAACACCCGCAATTTTTCAGATTAACCTTCACCACTGGCGCAGCACAAGGCTAATGCATAACTAGCTCTATTGGGACAAGGCAGGACTCTCAAATCATTACGACTGATTGAATCACAAGAAACATAGCCTTCAATACAAGTCAAAACAGAATACTACATCATTGGCTCCGCTCAGAATCACAAGGTACTCTTCACATAACCACTCACCTCCTTAGATTAGCAGCTCTGAGGAAGGCTGGCAATCTGCTTTGGGTAAGCTATATATAGGCATCTCTCGTGGGTGATAAAGGTGTGCTGCTATTCCGTTGGAATCTTAAAGTCCAACCACTTAACTACTCTTTGACCTCAACTTCCAGCACCATTTATGACCCTCTCCCACTGCCTTGTTGTAACTCAAAGGCTGGGAACAAACTGTAAAATGATTGGTTTCGGGTAATTAGGGGACATTTATTCTTACAAAGAGACCACTGATTAAACACGTGTTGTAATATTTAGAGAGGTTTAGAATTAGCTTTGTACAATCACTGTTACTTTTCAGAAAGATGTTTAACAGTCTGGCAAGGTGGTGTGAGCATTGTTTTGTCAGTGACCAAAACCGTCTTTATACCAGTCAAAGGGGGAAACAGGGTGCTAGTCCCTATAAGGTTTGATGAATTCCCACAACATGAGGTTGCTTAGGTCCTTTCCCACTGGACGAGGGTGCACTGCTGATCGCAACCTGAAATTCTCAGCTGCAACTCTCAACGCCACACCCGGGGACAGCCTGGAGCAGGGCTCGAACCCGAGACCTTCTGACTCAGAGGCAGCAATGCTAACTACTGAGGTAAATGCTGGGTCCTCAGCTACCAGCGAAAAGGAACTCACATGAATGGCAAACAATGAACATCCACATCTGAGAACTTACCAACAAGGGGATGGGCATGATCACCATAATCAACACATATCCAAAACACTGACTAAGATTGGTTAATTCAACAGGCACTGTGGTTCAAATGTGGGATTTTGCTATTCTGTATCGCTCAATCCCACTACCTGCAATCTATTAAAATGTTTTTGGACATCTATCGATGTTTCTGGTGGTTTATCAATGGAGGCTCTGTTTAACAAAAATACAAGTGTATTATTTTGCTGTCACAGATTTGTTAACAATGTGTATTCATTTAAGGACTCAAGGTGTAAGTAGGGTCACTTAGAGAATAATTGTTCTCAGGAAGATGAACAAGTCAATTATCCTCTAAATGACCGGCCGGAGAAAAATTATCTTTTATCTAAACTATCTCAATAGTTAGAGGATAATTGACTTGTTCATCTTCCTGAAAACAATTATCATGAGATTGACATGCTGGAGAAAAATTAGCTTCTAAATGACCTGTCGATCTGCCGGAGAACATTTAATCTCTCTGTCTCAGAACAATTCATCTCTAACTGGCCTGTTGATCTGCTGTAAAACAATTAAACACAAACTGATCTGTTGGTCTGTAAGAGAACAATTGCCCTCTAATTGACCTGATGTTATCCAGGATGAGGGTGGCATGATTAGGAAGGTTAGGGGGTGACCTGATCAATGGCTTGAATACCATGACAGGTTCAGGTAGGATAAGTGATGAAAAATACATTGAAGAGAATCACAAAAACAAATGAAGAGGAATCAGAAAAATGTCTTCAAATATTGGATGGTTAGTAATTCTGCCACAACCCATTACTAAATGGATAAAAGCAAATTACTGCAGATGCTGGAATCTGAAACCAAAGAGAAAAAATGCTGGAAAACCTAAGCAGGTCTGGGTTAAATTAAATGAATTCAATTTAAATTCATTTTCAAAATGAATAGTCACTTGGGAAAATAATTAAGGAAAGGCAATGCAGATTGGTTAAGAGCAAATCATACTTAACTAACTCGCTGGAGTTTTTTGAGGAGGTAACAGAAAGGGTTGATGAGAGTAATGCTGTGGATCTGGTGTACATGGACTTCCAGAAGACATTTGATACAGTGTCACACAACAGACCTATGAGCAAAGTTAGAGCTCATGGGGAAAAAACGGACCATGAATACAAAATTGGCTGAGTGACAGGAAATGGAGAGTAGTGGTGAATGGATGTTTATTGGGCTGGAGAAAGGAATTTGGGCTGGAGGAAATGGCTATCCCAGGGATTGGCATTAAGACCCCTGTTCCTCCTTGTATTGGTTAATAAACTAGACATTGGTGTTCAGAGCACAATTTCAAAATTTATGGATGATAGAAAATTGGAAGCATTGGAGGACATTACAGAGTTTCAAAATCACATGTACATGTTGGGTGGCATGGGCAGACAAGGGACACATGAAGGTTAATGCAAAGAAGTGTGAAGTGATTCATTTTGGCAGAAGCAGAGGAACCTGGGTGTATATGTGCATAAATCATTGAAGGTGGCAGGACAGGTTGAGCATGTGGTTATTAAAGGGCCTTTATCAATAGTGGCAGAGAGTACAGCAACAAGGAAGTTATGTTAGTAAGTAAAGCAAAGTCACCATTGTCCAGTCCAAAGATGTGCAGGCTAGGTAGATTGGCCAGGATAAATTGCCCCTTAGTGGGGTTACTGGGTTAGGGTGGAGGCATGGACTTAAGTAGGGTGCTCTTTCTGAGGGTCGGTGCAGACTCGATGGGCCGAATGGCCTCCTCCTGCACTGTAGGATTCTATGATTCCCAGATGACCATAGGCTGCTTTCCCTTGAGCGAGGGAGCTGACTGGTGGTGATTTAACCTGAGGATCACCACACCTCAGGTGAGGGGCAGGTTTGATGATGGAGCCCTTCATGAATAGCCTCAACTGGAATTGAACCCATGCTGTTGGCCTCGCTCTGTGTCACAAACCAGCTGTCCCGCCAACTGAGCTAAACCGCCGTTGGGATACAGGTTCAATCAAGGCTTTTGATAGCGAATTCGAACATGATCGGAAAATGGACTAATTACAGGGCTACGGGAGAAGGCAGTGGAGTGACACAAGGTGAATTGCTTCTTCAGAAGGACAGCACAGACTCGACAGGATGAATGGCCTCCCTCGATGCTGTAACCGTTAAATGATTTTATGATTTAAAGAAGAATTGGACAGTTGCTTAAATGGTGGACAGGGCAGAGAATTAACCCAGGAGGCGCCTATGAAGGTAATATTGGAATAGAGTTGATGGGCTGAATAGCCTCTTTTTGTGCCAGAGCATGATAAACTTTGTTAAACTAGAACCTTTAACAAAGTAGAAAATTGCAAATAGCTTCATGGGGGATAAATCAGACATGTGTGACACCAAGTCACAGAAGGACCAAAAGCTTGGTCGAAGAGCTCGCTTTTTAAAGGAGCGTGTTAATGGAGAGAGCAAGAGAGGTGGAATGAGAAAGAGAGACAGAGAGAGGTGGAATGAGAGAAAGGGAGATGGAAAGATAGACGTGGAGTGCGAAAGAGAAAGATGGAGTGAGAAAGAGAAAGAGGGAGAGGTGGAGTGAGAGAGAAAGAGAGGTGGAGTGAGAGAGAAAGGCGGAGTGAGAGAGAAAGAGAGGTGGAGTGAGAGAGATAGGTGGAGTGAGAGAGAAAGCGAGAGAGGTGGAAAGAGAGAAAGGTGGAGTGAGAGAGCAAGAGAGGTGGAGTGAGAGAGAAAGGTGGAGTGAGAGAGAAAGTGAGAGTGGTGGAAAGAGAGAAAGGTGGAGTGAGAGAGAAAGGTGGTGTGAGAGAGAAAGGTGGAGTGAGAGAGAAAGTGAGAGTGGTGGAAAGAGAGAAAGGTGGAGTGAGAGAGAAAGTGAGAGTGGTGGAAAGAGAGAAAGGTGGAGTGAGAGAGAAAGGTGGTGTGAGAGAGAAAGCGAGAGAGGTAGAAAGAGAGAAAGGTGGAGTGAGAGAGAAAGGTGGTGTGAGAGAGAAAGCGAGAGAGGTGGAAAGAGAGAAAGGTGGAGTGAGGGAGCAAGAGAGGTGGAATGAGAGTGTGAAAGAGAGAAAGGGGGGTGAGAGAGAGTGTGTGTGTGTGAGAGAGAGGTGGAGAGGTTTAGAGAGGGAATTCCATAATTGAATCGGGGATTTTTTTCAGAATGTGTGCATTGCTGGCAAGGCGCAGTTAGTGCCCATTCAATTGTCTTCAGGAGATGATGGACGGCCTCGTCTTGACTCAGTGTCTTTTACCATTAGGTGTTTTGTTTGGAGAAGCTCAGGGGACATTAAGGGTCAACCTTAGATGCATTGTTGACTGGAGTTTGAAGGGCTAGTCAACCTGAAGTGTTTAAGATGATTAAAGTATTCATTGGCATAAATAGAAACCTCTAGTGGGACTCGCTCCCGCAGTGGCAGGGAAGCAGAAAAAGAGGAGGGGAGTCACAGCCTTAAAACTGGAGCCAGGCCGCCCTGGGGGTGATGTCAGGAAGCATTTCGTCACTCAAAGAGGAGCGGCAATCCGGGACACCCTCCTCCACTCCCCTAAAAAAAAATATTGTCGAGGCTGGGAGGAGGATCAATTGAAAATTTGAAAACTGATTTTTGTTAGGGAATGCGATTCAGGATTAGAGGACCAAGGTGGGAATATGAAATGAAAATGAAGATTAGCCCATGAACTGATCGAATGGCAGGCTTGAGGGGCTGAATGGCCTTCTGATCTCCTGGGGCATGCGATGTGGGGCTCGATTCACTTGGAGGCCAAAGCCGGAACATTAGTTGAAGACGTTTGTTTGCGGGATAATTGTTCATAGCCATCTCGTCTGTGGTCCCACTCCTGACTCCATCCAGTTTGTTTATCTTATTTGCTCATCTTGGTCAGTTGGGATTTGAACTCTGGACTGTGGGTTCGTAGTTCGATATCAAAACCATTACTGTACTCGAGATATGACTGTGGGGAATTGAAGTGACAGAGGCAACCTTCGGACTTCTGCCAGTTATATGGCGGGATTTTCCAGGAACTTTAATCCTTAAACATTGCAGTGTTCCAAAGTTTCACGCCAACGAGGCTCCTGACTGCCTCATTGAGTCAAAGAGTGAGTCAGGGATAAAATGAGGCCCAAATTGGCACAACCCTCACATAAGATCTAATAATGTTTTACTGCTCCATGTTGTGCAACAGTATTACATCAGATTTACAGCCCTCAAATGGGCCATTCAGCCCATCAGCTCTGTGCCGGTGTTTCCACCTCCACACCAAGATTTTCCAGCATTTTCTCTTTGGTTTCAGATTCCAGCATCCGCAGTAATTTGCTTTTATCCACTAATGCTATTCACCTCATCCACTCCCTGCGGGAGTGAGTCCCTCATTCTGCTGACTCCCTGTGGGAGCAAGTCCCACACTCTCCCTACTCCCTGTGGGAGCGAGTCCCACATTCTCCCCACTCACCGTGGGAGTGAGTCCTACTTTCTCTCCACTCCCTGTGGGAGTGAGCCCCACATTCTCCCCACTCCGTGTGGGAGCAAGTCACACATTCATCCCCCTCCCTGTGGGAGTGAGTCCCACATTCGCCCCACTCCCTGTGGGAGCAAATTCCCATATTCTCCCCACTCCCTGTGGGAGCAAGTCCTACCTTCTCCCCACACCCTGTGGGAGTGAGTTCCACATTCTCCCCACTCCCCATGGGAGCGAGTCCTAGGGTGCGATTCTCCGGCCTTGCTATGTTCTCGCTCAAGCAAAGTGAGGCAGGTGAATAGGCAGGGAGAGACCAAAAAACAAGAATCGCACCAGGTTTGCGATGCAACCGACCCGCTCCCATAGGTGAAATCAGGATCTCACCGTAGCTTAGCATGAAACCCATTATCACCAGTTAAGCCCCTTTTCCATCCACCCCATATCCAACAGCATCCTGTCATTCAGCGGCCTCCCCAGCAAGTGCTCACACTGGCGTTGATTAGTACTCCTTTTGAAAAATGTGAACTTGGCGGAAGGGCTTCTGTGGAGAGCCGAGGAGGTGAGTAGCCACTTTTGCCCGCAGGCAACGAGCCCGGGGTACTGGGCTTGCTGCCCCTCTGCTCGGTGGGGAGTGGGGACCCTTAGCTGGGGGTGGGGGATTGTCGCAGGGGTGACTGCCAAGGGAGGGTGGGGGGGGTGCCGATGGCCGCCATCCCCTCTCCATGGGATGGGTCCGGGTTGGCACTCAGCGCCCCCTCCTCCAGGTCGGTGCCCATAGGGACCTGGGGTTCACTTTGGGATGGAGGGGCAGCTGGTTCAAGCCCCAGCTGCCCTGCATCATCTGGCTCTGCCAGCCCTGGCAGTTCCCCATGGACTGCATCATCGTGTCGACACCCTCGGCGATGCTCCTCAGTGACTGGGACATGCTCGACAATGTCCACCTGCGACTGGGACAAGCTCCGCAATGCCTCAGCCATGCCCATCTGAGAGTGGGACATAAGAACATAAGAACTAGGAGCAGGAGTAGGCCATCTGGCCCCTCGAGCCTGCTCCACCATTCAATGAGATCATGGCTGATCTTTTTTGGACTCAGCACCACTTTCCGGCCCGAACACCATAACCCTTAATCCCTTTATTCTTCAAAAACTATCTATCTTTATCTTAAAAACATTTAATGAAGGAGTCTCTACTGCGTCACTGGGCAAGGAATTCCATAGATTCACAACCCTTTGGGTGAAGAAGTTCCTCCTAAGCTCAGTCCTAAATCTACTTCCCCTTATTTTGAGGCTATGCCCCCTAGTTCTGCTTTCACCCGCCAGTGGAAACAACCTGCCCGCATCTATCCTATCTATTCCCTTCATAATTTTATACCTTTCTATAAGATCCCCCCCCCCTTATCCTTCTAAATTCCAACGAGTACAGTCCCAGTCTACTCAACCTCTCCTCGTAATCCAATCCCTTCAGTTCTCGGATTAACCTAGTGAAACTCCTCTGCACACCCTCCAGTGCAAGTACGTCCTTTCTCAGGTAAGGAGACCAAAACTGAACACAATACTCCAGATGTGGCTTCACTAACACCTTATACAATTGCAGCAGAACCTCCCTAGTCTTAAACTCCATTCCTCTAGCAATGAAGGACAACATTCCATTTGCCTTCTTAATCACCTGTTGCACCTGTAAACCAACTTTTTGCGACTCATGCACTAGCACACCCAGGTCTCTTTGCACAGCAGCATGTTTCAATATTTTATCATTTAAATAATAATCCCTTTTGCTATTATTCCTACCAAAATGGATAATCTCACATTTGTCAACATTGTATTCCATCTGCCAGACCCTAGCCCATTCACTTAACCTATCCAAATCCCTCTGCAGGCTTCCGGTATCCTCTGCACCTTTTGCTTTACCACTCATCTTAGTGTCGTCTGCAAACTTGGACACATTGCCCTTGGTCCCCAACTCCAAATCATCAATGTAAATTGTGAACAATTGTGGGCCCAATACTGAACCCTGAGGGACACCACTAGCTACTGATGCCAACCAGAGAAATACCCATTAAACCCCACTCTTTGCTTTCTATTAATTAACCAATCCTCTATCCATGCTACTACTTTACCCTTAATGCCATGAATCTTTATCTTATGCAGCAATCTATTGTGTGGCACCTTGTCAAAAGCTTTCTGGAAATCCAGATATACCACATCCATTGGCTCCCCGTTATCTACCGCACTGGTAATGCCCTCAAAAGAGTCCACTAAATTAGTTAGGCATGACCTGCCCTTTATGAACCCATGCTGCGTCTGCCCAATGAGACAATTTCCATCCAGATGCCTCGCTTTTTCTTCCTTGATGATAGATTCCAGCATCTTCTCTACTACCGAAGTTAAGCTAACTGGCCTATAATTACCCGCTTTCTGCCTACCTCCTTTTTTAAACAGTGGTGTCACGTTTGCTAATTTCCAATCCGCCGGGACCACCCCAGAGTCTAGTGAATTTTGGGAAATTATCACTAGTGCATTTGCAATTTCCCTAGCCATCTCTTTTAGCACTCTGGGCTGCATTCCATCAGGGCCAGGAGACTTGTCTACCTTTAGCCCCATTAGCTTGCCCATCACTACTTCCTTCATGATGATAGTCATCTCAAGGTCCTCAGATGTCATAGCCTCATTTCCATCAGTCACTGGAATGTTATTTGTGTTTTCCACTGTGAAGACCGACCCAAAAAACCTGTTCAGTTCCTTAGCCATTTCCTCATCTCCCATTATTAAATCTCCCTTCTCATCCTCTAAAGGACTAATATTTACCTTAACCACTCTTTTTTGTTTTACATATTTGTAGAAATGTTTACTGTCTGTTTTTATATTCTGAGCAAGTTTATCTCATAATCTATCTTCCTCTTCTTTATAGCTTTTTTAGTAGCTTTCTGTTGCCCCCTAAAGATTTCCCAGTCCTCGAGTCTCCCACTAATCTTTGCCACTTTGTATGTTTTTTCCTTCAATTTGATACTCTCCCTTATTTCCTTAGATATCCACGGTCGATTTTCCCTCTTTTTACCGTCCTTCCTTTTTGTTGGTATAAACCTTTGCTGAGCACTGTGAAAAATTGCTTGGAAGGTTCTCCACTGTTCATCAACTGTTTCACCATGAAGTCTTTGCTCCCAGTCTACCTTAGCTAGCTGTTCTTTCATCCCATTGTAATCTCCTTTGTTTAAGCACAAAGGACCGCTTGTTCCCTTGTAGGTTCCATTACATACTGTTCTAGGAAACTATCGCGGATACATTCTATAAACTCCTCCTCAAGGCTGCCTTGACCGACCTGGTTAAACCAATCGACATATAGATTAAATTCCCCATGATAACTGCTGTACCATTTCTACATGCTTCAATTATTTATTTGTTTATTGCCTGCCCCACCATAATGTTACTATGTGGTGGCCTATCGACTACTCTTATCAGTGACTTTTTCGCCTTCCAATCCTGATTTCCACCCAAATGGATTCAACTTTATCCTCCATAGCACCGATGTCATCCCTTACTATTGCCCAGATGTCATCCTTAAATAACAGAGCTACACCACCTCCGTTACCATCCACTCTGTCCTTCCGAATAGTTTGATACCCTTGGATATTTAACTCCCAGTCGTGACCATCCTTTAACCATGTTTCAGTAATGGCCACTAAATCATAGTCATTCACGATGATTTGCGCCATCAACTCATTTACCTTATTCCGAATACTACGAGCATTCAGGTAAAGTACGCTTATGTTGGCTTTTATACCTCTGTTTTGAATCTTAACACCTTGATCAGTAATCTCTCCTAAGTTATTTTTTCTTTTAACATTTCTTAATGGCACAACATCGAGGGCCGAAGGGCCTGTTCTGTGCTGTACTGTTCTATGTTCTCCTAATTTTCCTTGTCGTTGAACCCATATCTTCTTGTAACAACCTGCCGCGTCGCTTTCCATTTATGTTTTTACTTCCCGTTTTATTCCTTTTAGTATTACTGGGCCTATTCACTGAGCTCCCCTCAGTCACTGTACCTTGTACTGTCGCCCTTTTTGATTTTTGACTATGGCTTCTCTGCCTTACACTTTCCCCCATACTGCCTTTTGTTTCTGCCCTTGTTTTACTACCTTCCAACTTCCTGCATCGTTTCCCAACCCCCTCCCACATTAGTTTAAACACTCCCCAACCGCTCTAGCAATTAGCCGCCCTGCGACATCAGTTCCAGTCCTGCCAGGTATAACCTGTCCAATTTGTACTGGTCCCACCTCCCCTAAACCGGTCCCAATGCCCCAGGAATCTGAAACCCTCCCCCTGACACCATCCCTTCAGCCACGTATTCATCCTATATATCCTGTTGTTTCTACTCTGACTAGCACGTGGCACCGGTAGTAATCCTGAGATCACTACCTTCGAGGTCCGATTTCTTAACTTCCTTCCTCGCTCCCTGTATTCTGCTTTTAGGACCTCATCCCTTTTTTTACCTATGTTATTTGTACCGATGTGTACCACAACCACTGGCTGTTCACCCTCCCCCTCCAGAATGTCCTGTACCCGCACCGAGACATCCTTGACCCTAGCACCAGGGAGGCAACATACCATCCTGGAGTCTCGTTTGTGGCCACAGAAACGCCTGTCTATTCCGCTTACAATTGAATCTCCTATAACTATTGCACTGTCACACTTATCACCCCTCCCCTCTGCAGCAGAACCTACCGTGGTGCCACGAGTTTGGCTGTTGTTCTTTTCCCCTGAGAGGCCATTCCCTTTAACAGTATCCAAAGCGGTATATCTGTTCTGCAGGGGAATGGCGACAGGAGATCCCTGCACTACCTGCCTCGCTCGCTTGCTCTGTCTGGTGGTCACCCATTCCCTTCCTGCCTGCGGAGCCTGAGCCTGCGGTGTGGCCACCACTCTATACATGCTATCCACGATGCTCTCCGACTCGGGAATGCTCCACAGTATCACCAGCCGCCGCTCCAGCTCTGAAACTCGAGCTTCCCGGAGCTGTAACTGCTGACCCTGGGGACTGGAACTGTCCCCAGCCTGCCACATGGAGCAAGAGGAGCAGACCACGCCTTGGAGCTGTCCTGCCATGAATCTTTCCTTTAAATTAAACCTTTACAATTAAACTTAAGATGTTTTCGTGTCAGATTAAATCCAATCCCCGTGTACTATTTAATTAGCTTCATCCCTGAGTATTTATCTTGCTTGATCTTACAACAAATTAAATAGTTATTTAATTGAAATTTTAAAAGTTATTTAATTAAAATTTAAAAAGTTATTTAAATCAACTTAAAAATAGTAATTTAAATCAACCCAAAATAGTTACTTAAGTGAGAATTTAAAATTTAAGAAATAGTAATTCAAATCAACTTAAAAATAGTAATCTAAGTCAAGATTTTAAAAATAGTAATTCAAATCAACTTAAAAATAGTAATTTGAATCAAATTAAAACTAGTAACTCCACAAATATTCAAATTTAGCCCAGTCTGCCTTTCAGCCAATCAGGTCACAGTCTCCTGTGACGCCACTTTACCGGGTTTTTTTTTTCAATTTTGTAGCTGTCCTACCTGCAGCACAGTGACCTGCGTAGGTCCACTCCTCTCTGCTCCTGGAAGGAGTGAAGGCCTCGAGCCTGGCGCTGCCTTTATACTCTCCCCTGCAGCAGTGTCCCGCGCAGGTTTGCTTCTCTCTGCTCCCACTGAACGTCATCAAGGTCGGCCTGGTACTGGGTGACATCCCCCAGCAAGGTGGACATTCTGTCGAGATCCTCAGCCATGGCCATCAGCGCCTGAGCGACGCCTTGGACACCTACACCAATGGTGCTGACATTGTGCACCAGGCTCTCCACTGCGGTTGCTACCCTAGCAGCGTTGGCCGCGGTGCAGACCCCCGACTGCTGTCTCGTCTGGGTGTTCCTGCCTCACCAGAATGTGCCCCAACAGCCTGTCCACTAACATGTCCCACTGAGGTGCATGTATTTGCGCTGGTGGAGGATGGAGATGACAGCTGTGCCATGATCATTATGGTGTCTTCCTCAGAGCTCACCCTCCAAGATGGTCTCGTGGGAGGCTGGAGAGGGTGCTGCCTGGGATGGGCCGGCACTGTCGACCGGAGGACCTGTGGGAGAATGGACATGTGATCAGTAGGAGGGATGGGTCAGTCAGTAAGGCAATAACAACTCGCGTTTGACAGGTCCTTCGGGTGAGGCCCAGTGGTTCCTCACTTCTGCGGCAACCCCCAGCCTCCACGTGGGTTACTGTTCTGTCCTCGGCCACCCCAGTCACCACCAGGGCCCGCTCCTCGAAGGTGGTGAGGATTCTTATGTCCGGCATACTACCGCCAGTCTGGGCCCTCGCTCGGCGATTCTGGGAGATCTTTTCCTGAGGAGATACAGAGAGGGTGTCATTAGCCACACACCTGGTTCACAGTGGTGGTGAGGGATTGGTGTGAAGGAAGACTTAGGGGGGGGTTGAATGGGGAGGAGGTGGAGGAAGGGGTGGAGGAAGGGTTGAAGGGGGACAGGCGGGCAGACGCTCCTGTGGGGGCGGAAAGGTCTTGGGGAGGGGGGGGGGTTCATTTGTGCCTACTCACTCGTGCTACCCGGTGTAGACTATTGACCTTCTTCCTGCACTGAAGGCCAGTCCTCCTGGTCACACTCCCTGAGCTCACTGTCACCGCCACCTCGTCCCAGGAAGCACTGGCTGCCCTATGACTTACCGTCCTGGACCCTCGGAGGAATAGGACATTGCTCCTGGCCACCACTGTGCCTAGTAGCCTCCCCAAGTCAGCATCACCGAATCTTGGGGCTGGTTTCCTCAACGCCATTGTTGCGAGCTGACTGCGGTTGGCTGAGCAAGTGCAGCTTAGTGCTGCTCGATCTTGTTAAGACCATAAGACAGAGGAGCAGAATTAGGCCACTCGGCCCATCGAGTCTGCTCCGCCATTCAAAAATGGCTGATATGTTTCTCATCCCCATTCTCCTGCCTTCTCCCCCAAACCCCTGGCTCCTTATTAATCAAGAACCTATCTATCTCTGTTAGCGAGGGGCTGGCGAGCGCATGCCAGCGAATCAGCTGGTGAGCCTTCATTTGTAGCGAGAAGCCCGTGAAGCCTTGTTAAGTGGACCAATTAATGTTGAATAGCCTCACTCGGCTGAGCACCAGGAGGCTCGCGGCAATTTCCATTCGCTACAGCACTTAAAAATCTTCCCAGAGAACCGCGCCCCCCTCATTTCACCTGAATTCCCCCTTGGATTTATTAGTGACTGTCGCACATTAATAGCCCCTTATTCTGGTCTCCAACTCAACAGTAAACATCCTCGCTCCATCGATCCTATCAAAATCCACTTCATAACCATGCAACAGGCTTCTCCCTCAAACCTCTCTTTCACCGAGGCAAGAGGCCAGGCCTGTACAATGTAGAACCCCTACGTTCCGGTAGAATCCTTGCCAATCGCTTTCCACATTCCCCAGTGTCACTTTTTCTGGAATAAAAACAAAACACAGCAGATCTGGAGATTGAAAATTTGAACAGAAAGTGCTGGAGAAACTCAATAGGTCCCCAGCACCTGTGGAGACAGTAACTGAGTCTGTTTCAAATCCAGAATCGCTCCTTTGGAAGATGCTGCCAGGCTTGGTCAGCTGTTACGGCACTTTCTGTTTCTATAAATCTCTGTCTGTGTTTTTTTAATAAGAAGGTGAGTTGCATTCAGTGTTCACAGAGGGCCCGTAGGCATGTCTGGAAATTGGGTATTGTTAACAATTCAATGCTCCGGAATTTGGGATAATTTGGAGAGTTTCTGTTGGCAGTCTTCCAGAAATAAATTGTACAACATCAGGTTAAAGTCCAACAGGTTTGTTTTGAATCATTAGCTTTCGGAGTGCAGCTCCTTCATCAGGTGAATCCTGAGGAAGGAGCTGCGCTCTGAAAACTAGTGATTCGAAACAAACCTATTGGAGTTTAACCTGGTGTTGTACGATTTCTTACTGTGCTCACCCCAGTCCAACGCTGGCATCGCCACATCAAGTCTTCCAGAATTCACTGCTGCAGGAGGTGCCATTCAAATTCCCATGCCTGCTTTCAATACCATTCGCTGTCTCAGCCCCTCCCTATCTCTGTAACCTCCTCCAGCTCCTGCAACCCTCTCTATCTCTGTAATCTCCTTCAGCTCCTACAACCCTCCCTATCTCTGTAACCTCCTCCAGCTCCTGCAACCCTCCCTATCTCTGTAACCTCCTCCAGCTCCTGCAACCCTCCCTATCTCTGTAACCTCCTCCAGCTCCTACCACCCACCCTATCTCTGTAACCTCCTCCAGCCCCTACAGCCCTCCCTATCTCTGTAATCTCCTCCAGCTCCTACAACCCACCCTATCTCTGTAACCTCCTCCAGCCCCTACAGCCCTCCCTATCACTGTAACCTCCTTTAGTCCCTACAACCCTCCCTATCTCTGTACTCTACTTTAGCCCCTACAACTCTCCCTATCTCTATAACCTCCTCCAGACCCTACCACTCTCCCTAACTCAGTAACCTCCTTTAGCCCCTACAACTCACTCTTTCTCTGTAACTTCCTTCTGGCCCTACAACCCATCTATCTCTGCAACCTCGTTTAGCCCCTACAACTTTCCCTATCTCTCTAACTTCCTCCAGCCCCTACCACGCTCCCTATCTCTGTAATCTTCTCCAGTCCCTACAGCCCTCCTTATATTTGTAACCTCCTCCAGCCTCGACAACCGTCCCTAAATCTGTGACCTCCTCAAACCCCTATAACTCTGATTATCACTGTAACCTCCTCCAGACCCTGCAACCCTCCCTATCTCTGTGACACCATTCACTAACACCTCTCCTCAGCCACCCTCTGCCCCCCGCTTAGGACACTGGGGAAAACCCTTCCCACCATCCGTGACCCCAACCCCACCCAAGACACCAATGGAAACTGCCTCCACCATTCATTAACCTCTCCACCCCCACCCAGGACACTTGGGGGATAGTTCCCACTACTGTTCACTAACTACTTCCACCCCGCCCCACAACCCCCCCCCCCCCCCCACCCCAAACCAGGGCACTGCGAGAACTCTCCAATACGGTTGCCCACACCCCCACTCTCCTTTGAAATAGTGCCTCTGGTATCTTTTGCATTCACCCAAGGGGACATATTCCATTACGCCTCCTACCTGAAGACAGAATTAAGTGTCAATCACTCAAACATGTGATTTCACTGCACTTACCTCACTTTAGTGTGGTCAATGCTTACAAATATTGGGGTTTTACCACTTAGGCCACAGAAGAATGAAAGGATCTGATTGAATCAAAGCTGCAGGTGGTTTGTACAAGCTGTCAAGCACAGAACACTTTCAAAGCCAAGAATGGTTTGCAGATAATGGATCTGTGGGAACCAGACCCAGGCACAGCTGTTCTCCTTCTGAACTGCAAGGTAAGTATTACAGCTATATTGCTTCCCACTGCCCTCTAGCTTCCAGACAGGGGTCCATTTTCGGGGGGAGGCGGGGGGGGGGGGGGAGGGGGGGGAATGGTCTCTGTGTGGAGTGGGGGGATTGTGTCTGTGTGGAGGGAGGGAGGGGTAGTGGAAGGGATTCCTTCAGGCAGGGTGTCCCTGATGGAGGTTCCCCATTACAGGGCTCCTGTGGGGGGGGGTCCCCTATAACAATGCTCCCTGTGAGGGTCTCGCTATTATAGTGTTGCCTGCCGGGGTCCCCCTATTACAGGGGTCCCCGGGGGGGGGGGGTGCCTCATCGAAGAATACTTCCTAAAGGACTCTGGGATGAAGATTATCAGGCTCTGAAGATTTATCTGCCTCCAATCCCATGAATTTCCCGAAAACCATTTCTCTACTAATATTGATGTAGCTCCTAACTAAAACTTGTGTTTCTGAGATTCCCATCCATAGTGGAGATAATGGGCTGGATACTCCATTTGTGAGACTACGTGCGCGATTCACCCAAAAGGGAAAAAAGTCCCCCAGTGAGCGCGTTTAGCCGCGTGTTTCCCATCGCTCGCACATAACCCCGTTTTGTACAATGGAAACTCCAGTAGCTCACCGGAACTCCCCAATGTAGCAAGAGATGGGGACACCATTTTTAAATCTCCAAGGTCCCCAAAGCGATCCCCGACCTCCCCCACCAGCCGGAAGACGCTAAGGGAGGCCATTGGATCACGCCCTACATCTTCCCACCGGAGCTGAATTGCATTAGTTTTACGATCCCCTTACAGTCGTAAAGTGGGGTACAATTCATTATTCCACACCAGGCAACTTTATGCATGGCGTGGAATACGGGGGACTCCCAAGGAAATCTCGCTAATGGGCCATCACCTTCAGCAGGCAGCCCAATAGCGAGGTCCCACGGCGGACCACCCTCCCCGCACCGCAAATCGGCCCCAACCCCCGCCTGTGTAAATTAGGCTTGACAACGCCCCCCCTCCCTCCCCCACTAACCACCACACAAAAGGCCCCCCCCCCCCGGATTTCCTGGGTGGCCCTCCCCACCCCTAAGTAAGGGGGTGGCCCGGCCCTCTCTCTCTCTCTCCCCCCCCCCGGAAACCCTGCAATAGGGGATCCCCCAGGGACCGCTGTATTAGGGGGAGCCCCCACAGGGACTCCTGTAATGGGGTGAACCCTCACAGATGCCTGTAATAGGGGATCCTGCACAAGGACCCCTGTAATAGAGGGCCCCCTGTAATGGGGACCTCCCACAGAGACCCCTGCATTAGGGAGGCCGCTCAGGGACCCCTATAACAGGGGACCCCCCCCACAGGGACCTCTGTATTAGATGGGACTCTGCAATGGGGACCCCCCCACAGGGACCCCTTTTTCTGATTGGCGGGCAGTGACTCGTGGGATACCACATGGATCAGTGCTAGGACCCCAACTGTTCACAATATATATTAATGATTTGGACGAGGGAACTAGATATATTAGGCGGGATTCTCCGTACCCCCGCCGGGTCGGAGGATACCCGGGGGGCGCCGCAAATCCCACCCCGCCGTCCCGACAGCGGCTGCCGAATTCTCCGGCGCCGTTTCTCGGGCGGGGGCGGGGTTCACGCCACGCCGGTCGGGGGCCTTTGGCATCGCCCCCCCCCCCGGCAATTCTCCGGGCCCCGATGGGCCGAGCGGCCGTCCGTATTTGGCCAGTCCTGCCGACGTGAATCACTCAGCTCACGTACCAACGGGACCTGGCAGGTAAGTCGGCTGGAGCCGTCGTCGGGGGGGCATCCGACCCCCCCACAGTGGCCTGGCCCGCGATTGGTGGCCCACCGATCTGCGGGCGGGCCAGTGCCTTGGAGGCACTCCTTCCTTACTCGCCAGCCCCCGTAGGGCTCCGCCATTTCTGGCACAGAGAAGAGAACTCTCGCGCATGCGCCAAAACACGTCGGCGGTTCCGCGCATGCGCAAGATCACGTCGGCCCTATGGCAGGAAGATTTCCCCCACTTATTGTATCTTAATGACATTGTAAGTACGGCAGGACGATTCCTCCCACTCATTGTGTCTTAGTGACATCGTAAATATGACAGGAAGGTTTCCCCCACTTATTGTATCTTAATGACATTGTAAATATGGCAGGAAGATTTCCCCCACTTATTGTGCCTTAGTGACATCGTAAATATGGCAGGAAGATTCCTCCCACTCATTGTGTCTTAGTGACATCGTAAATATGGCAGGAAGATTCCCCCCACTCATTGTGTCTTAGTGACATTGTACATATGACAGGAAGATTTCCCCCACTTATTGTATCTTAATGACATTGTACATATGACAGGAAGATTTCCCCCACTTATTGTATCTGAATGACATTGTAAATATGACAGGAAGATTTCCCCCACTTATTGTATCTTAATGACATCGTAAATATGGCAGGAAGATTTCCCCCACTTATTGTATCTTAATGACATTGTACATATGGCAGGAAGATTCCTCCCACTCATTGTGTCTTAGTGACATTGTACATATGACAGGAAGATTTCCCCCACTTATTGTATCTTAATGACATTGTACATATGACAGGAAGATTTCCCCCACTTATTGTATCTGAATGACATTGTAAATATGACAGGAAGATTTCCCCCACTCATTGTGTCTTAGTGACATCGTAAATATGACAGGAAGATTTCCCCCACTTATTGTATCTTAATGACATTGTACATATGACAGGAAGATTCCTCCTCACTCATAGGGCGGAATTCAATGGAAAAATTTCAAATTTCATTTTTGGGGTGTTTTTAAGGCAATTTCCCACCGGCTCTGCCAGCAAGTTCCCCGCCGCTATCTAATGCCACTTAGGGTGCAATTCTCTTGACACATTGCGCTTGAGCGAGAGCAGAACACAGCCGGAGAATCCCAGGAGAGGCTTCTAGCAGACCTCCCGACAGCCTCTGCGCCTCGCTGGGTTCACCCAAGTCTCATGAGACGTCGGAGTCGGAGCTACGCCCAAAAGGGGCAGGACCAAATAACCTCACTTAATTAGGTCTTAAACCTACTTATGATCTACCTGCCTGGAATCCACTGGGCTCCTTTGATTCATCGGTCTCCCCAGAGGGGCTGCAGCCGGGCACCGTTCAGTGCTGGTCTGCGCATACAGGTGGAACAGCACCAACGGAGACCACTGCTTAGGGTAAGTGCAGCGTGGCTCCCTGAACCCCCCCCCCCCTCCCCCTCCCCCCCCGGAATGCATAATCTTGGCACTGCCCAGCTTTCACCTTGAAACTGCCACCCTGGCACTGCCAAAGTGTCTGGATGGCGCTGCCAAGTCATGAGGAGCACTGCCTGGGTGCCGGAATGGCAGTGCCAATGGTCAGGGGGTGAGGGGGGCCATGCCCATGAAATTAGGGAGGTGGGGGTTTGAAGGGTGGGGGAGTGCAGGACAGGGAAGTAGGGGCCTCCGGGAGGTTGGAGGGCTGACAGGTAGGGGTCCTGGAACCTGTAATGGGGCTTGGGGAGGCCTGAAGGTGGGGGTGCCCATAACGGGGTGTCCTCACTTGAGGGATGTGGGGGAGCGCCCATGTGTGTGGGGGGTGAAATAACTCATGGGTGGGAGGTGTGGGGACCCACAAGTTCACTTAGAGATCGGGGCACCCTTTTCAAAATGGTGGCCCGATCTCTGGGTTCAGCTCCCCAGTGCTAAAAATAATGTTGAATGCAATTCTACGGCAAGAGTTCCAAATGTGGTAGCGAGGGGGAATTGCCGCGAACTTCCCAGCGCTCGGCCCAGCAAAGCGATTCAACCTTAATTGGTCCACTTAACGAGGTCTAACGGGCTTCCCGTTGCAAATGAAGGCTCAGCAGCTGATTCGCCGGCAGCACACTTGGCCCCGCTAACATGGTCGAGCACCACTTCAGCTGCACTTGCTCAACCAACCCCAGCCAGCTCGCAACTATGGCGCCGAGGAGACCGGCCCCAAGATTCGGATGTTCAGATCTGGGGATGCTGCTGGACGCAGTGAAGGCCAGGAGGGATGTCCTGTTCCACCAAGGGTCCAGGAGGTGCCTGGGATGAAGTGACGGCAGCTGTCAGCTCGGGGAGTGTGACCAGGAGGACCGGCCTCCAGTGCCAGGAAAAGGTTAATGACCTACACCGGGCAGCACGAGTGAGTAGACACCAACGCTCCCCCCACCCCTCAGGGAGCATCTACTCCCCAATTCCCCATGCAATCCCCCAGTCCTTCCCTCACTCCCCTCCCCTTTCAAACCGCCCCAACCCGCCCTTCACACCCCTTCTCCCACCCATGTGGTTAGTGATGTCCCTTCTGCGTCTTAGAATCATAAAATTTACAGTGCAATTCGGAGGCAATTCGGCCCATCGAGTCTGCGCCGGCCTTTACAAAGAGCACCCAACTGAAGCACACGTATCTACCCTATCCCCGTAACCCCCACATAACATTTTTGGGATACTAAAGGCAATTTATCATGGCCAATCCGCCTAACCTGCACCTCTTTGGACTGGGAGGAAACCGGAGCACTTGGAGAAAACCCACACAAACACGGGGAGAACGTGCAGACTCCGCACAGGCAGTGACACAGCCGGGAATCGAACTTGGGATCCTGGAGCTGTGAAGCAACTATGCTAACCACTATGCTACCGTGCTGCCCGTGCTGTCTCCTCAGGAAAAGCTGTCAGGAATAACTGTCAGGAGAGGGCCTAGACTGGCGGAGGGGTGCCAGACATAAGAATCCTCATCTCCTTCGAAGAGCGTGCCCTTTGGTGACTGGGGTGACTGTGGACAGGTCGGTCACCAACGCGGAGGCTGGCGGACGCTGCAGAAGTGAGGAACCACCAGGCCCCACCTGGACGACCTGTCAAACGTGAGTTGTTATTGCCTTACTGACCACATGTCCTTCCCTCCCACTGACAACATGTCCATTCTCCTGCAGGTCCTCCAGCCGACGATGCCAGCCAATCCCAGGCGGCACCCTCTCCTGACTCCGAGGAGGACACCTCGAGGGGAGCTCTGAGGATGCAACCATAGTCGCGGCACAGCTGTCATCCCCACCCTCCACCAGCGCAGATAAACACACCTCGGTGGGCATGTTAGTGGACAGGCTTTGGGGGCACAATTTGGTGAGCACCAAACTGTTGATGATGCACATCAGGTGGAGGCAGGACCCCTCAGGCTAGACAGCAGTCAGGTTCCAGCCTGATGCTGAGCCTGTGGTACAGAGGTACCCGGATTGAGACGATAGGGAGCAGTGGGAACATTCAGAGGGAGATCTCAGTGTCACTCCAGCAGATCCATAGCCACTTGGAGGAGTCCCAGAGGCCACGGGTGCAGGAGATGGCACCGGCAATGAGTGACACCAAGGCCAACCCTGCGAGGGTGACGACCACAGTGGAGAGCCTGGTGCACGACGTCGGCACCATGAGTGAAGGTGGCCAAGGTGCCGTGCTGTCGATGGCGGCCATGGCCGAGGGTCTCGGCAGAATGTCTGACTTGCTGGGGGATGTCACCAGGCCGACCTTGATGAGACTCTGAGATTCTCCCAGCCACTGAGGAGCATCGCTGAAGGTGTCGACACAATGGTGTCGACCGTGGGGACTGCCAGGCTGCCAGAGTCGGGGTTTGAATCAGCTGCCCCTCCATTCCAAGGTGAACCCCAGGGCCCTATGGGCACCGAGCGGGAGGAGGGGGCGGTGAGTGCCAACCCGGACCCGTCCCATGGAGTTGGGTTGTACAACACATGAAACACCTTTTCACACAACCATTATTTTTTTATTTAAAAAAAAAAATTTAGAGTACCCAATTATTTATTTTTTCCAATTAAGGGGCAATTTAGCGTGGCCAATCCACCTAACCTGCACATCGTTGGGTTGTGGGGTTGAAACCCACGCAGACACGGGGAGAATGTGCAAACTCCACACGGTGAGTGACGTAGGACCGGGATTCGAACCTGGGACCTCGGCGCCGTAGGCGGCAATGCTAACCATTGTGCCACATGCCACCCTTTCTCACAAGCATTATGATGTCTCTGTCACTTCTTTTGCAATGCAGGCTGATCTTTGAACCCTTGGCCCATCTCTCCAGGCATCCCCCCCTCCCTGTGGCGTTCAACCACCCTCTGGCCATGGGCATGTCCCTGGAGCTGTGTCCCATCCCCTGGGTATTCGGAGGTTGCGTTTGTGGTGTTGCCTCCCGCAGTGTTCAAGCACAGTGTCCAGGTATCAAGGTGTGATCAGGATGCTAGGCAATGACTCCCACATGCTACATGGCCCGCGCACCCACGGGAAACCAATTAGCATCTGCGAAGTGGTCACTTAACCACGATTGCCAATTACCTATTCGCAATAGCCTCAGGCACACGGCCAGAGGCTTCATCATTCAGTGTTACAGGTAGTAAGGGGTTGCTCCCGGAATGGGTACACACGATCCAGGGGTTGGCATGGTGGTGCCACGAGCGGTTGCACCCCCCAGCACAGCCTCCCACACCCCCTAAGGCGGCCCACCCCTGTGGAGGGTCCCCGACCCCCAGCCGAGGGTCCTCCACCGAGTCCTGCGGTGCCTTGCCCAGCACACCCTGGCTCATTGCCTGTGAGCAAAGATGGATACTCAGCTCCTCGACTCCCCACAGAAGCGTTTTTCAAAAGGAGTACTAATCAACGACAGCTTGCTGGGGAGGCCGATGAATCAGGGGAGGCAGTTGGATATGGGATGGGACCCGTTAATTGTATGGAAATGGGGCTTAAGTGGTGATAATTGGTTTCTCGCTACACCATGGCGAGATCCTGATTCCGCCTACGGGAGTGGGATGGTTGCACTGCAAACTGTTTGGTGCCTGGCGTAGATCTCGTTTTTGGCCTCTCCCACTATTGACTAGCCTTGTTTCGCTTCAGTCAGAGTTGGGAGAACAAGGCTGGGAGTCGAGCCCCCTAAAATGTGGGCTAAACCAGTGAGAAACTCCCCAGGGCCCAAGAAGATGACTAAAGGCGGGATTCTCCGTTTCGTCCGGCCGGCGACCGGAGAATCCCTCCCGAGGGCAATGGATTTTTACATTGTCAGCGTCCCGCCCGTGGCGTTCTTGCGGCGGCAGGGCAGGAGAATCCAGTCCTAAATGTCATTGATGTTATGGGCCAGGGTTTAGAGAACCCCAAAGTGTATCATGGAGTTCACCTGACCCACAACTTTTAATAGATTGTGGTTATGGGGAGCACACGGCCCACTCTACAGGTGTGGTACAGCGGAAATCGAAATGTATTTTTTTAAAGCAAAACAATGTTTATTCTATGAACTCAAGTTACCCTTTTGAAAACATACAGTGAGCATCTTAGCAACCATTAATTCAAATACAAACCCCCAAAGAATACAACACTAAGTAATCCTTAATAAATTCCCAAACAACATCCAGAAGGCAAAAGAAACACCTTTTAACAGAGGCACATCAGGTTTAAATTCACTCCTGAAAACATTCATAATTCTGAATTCACCAAATCATCAAGAGATAGTCTTTTCATGGCAGAGAGATCAACAGTACTCCTGCTTGGTCTGGCTTCAGCTCCAACACTGAAACGAAACCAAAAAAACACAGACACACCCAAGCTTTTCTCAAAGTGAAACTAAAAAGCAGAACCAGAGCTCAGCTCCACCCACACTCTGACATCACTGCAGTAACATGAGCAGTCAAGCATTTCTTAAAGTGACATTCTCATGACATCAAATAGCGGTGGGGAACCCGCTGGCAGAGCCAGTGGGAAACTCCCTGAAAACTCCCCACGAATAAACTTAGACAATTTTCTGGAGCTAAGGTGCTGAGGACTCGGGTTCGATCCTGGCCCCGGGTCACTGTCCATGTGGAGTTTGCACATTCTCCCCGTGGCCATGTGGGCTTTACCCCCACAACCCAAAGATGAGCAGGTTAGGTGGATTGGCCATGCTAAATTGTCCCTTGATTGGAAACAAATAATTAGATACTCTAAATTAAGAAAAAAACAGAAAAAGCTCTGGAGAATCACACCCTCAGTCACCTTTTTGGGCCCTGGGAAGTTTCTCATCGGTCTATCCCACAATGATGTGATTCAATGGCCTTGTTGCACTAGAGTGAGAGCGTGAGGAGGCTGGTGAATGGCAGGAGAGGTCAAAAATGAGAACTGCACCGGGCACCAAACCATTTGCGATGCAATCGGCACGCTCCCACAGACAAAATCGTGATCCTGCAGCAGCGTGGCGAGAAACCAAGGGTGCAATCCAACGGAAAAAGTTCCACCACTATCCAATGAAATTGCGAGCGCCGGGAAACGTGCAGCTTACTGCGCTCGCTCGGGGACTTTGTTCACTTTTGGGAGAATCACGACATTTGAATTTTTTTCAGCACTCGAAAGCTGAACTCAGAAATTGGGCCGCCATTTTGAAAGAGTGTCCTGATCTCGAAGTGAGCTTGTGGGCCCCCCCCCCCCCCCACCCATGAGCAATGTCGGCCCCCACACACATGAGCGTCACCCCACACACCCCCAAGTGAGGTTACCCCACTACGGGGTCTCTGGGTGTCCCCCCTCTTCAGGCTCCCCCACACCCCCTTCCAAGCCGCCACTTACAGGACCCCACCCGTGAACCCTAAAACTCCCTGAGGCCCCTACTTACCGGTCGTACACCCCGCCACCCTACAACCCGCCCCCCTCCCCACCCTCCTTTCATGGGCAAGGCCCCCTCAGTTTCTGAGCTTTGAAAATGACACCCTGGCACCGGGCAACCTTGCACTGCCACCTTGGTACCTGGGCAGTGCTCCTTCCAGCTTGGCAGTACCACATGGGCACCTTGGCAGTGTCAGTGCCAAGATGCCAGTTGGGCCGTGCCAAAGGGCTCATGGTCCAGGGGAAAGGCCAGTGGGCCACCCGGCACTGTTCCTGACCACCCATGGGTCTCCGATAGTCCGGAAGCCTCCCCAGACGTTGTTCCGCCTGATCCACATCTGTCTGGACCAGTGCTGAACAGCACCCAGCTGTGGCCTCACTGGGGAGGCTGGTAGTTCCAGGGTAAGTTCGCCAAAGTCAGTTTAAAACTGACTTGTGTGTGCGCCTTTGGCCCTGCACCTTTTTGGCATGTATCTGACTCCGATGCCTCGCGGGACTTGGGTCCCACGGGGGAAGGCTATTGGGAAACCCACGGGAGACCTCTCCCAGCATCCACCGGCCCCACCGTGCCCATCCAAATCACCACTTAGGCCCTATTTCCATACAATTAACGGGAGCCACCCCATATTCTTTATTTAAAAATAATTTTTATTCAAAATTTTTCACAGATTATCACAACAAAAAAATAGAACCCCCCGCCCCTTTACACAAATAATAAAACAACAAGAACAAAAGTGCATAAATAAACAAATAAATGTTAAACAGTAAACAATAGTGCATCCCCTACCAGACACAAACGCACCGATCCCCTTAAGGCAAATTTCACCTTCTCCAATTTAATAAACCCTGCCATGTCGTAATCCAGGATTCCATGCTTGGGGGCCTCACATCCTTCCACTGAAGCAGAATCCTTCGCCGGGCTACCAGGGACGCAAAGGCCAGAATACCACCCTACCCGCCAGGGAGAGCGGCAGCATATCCCACCTTTTGAACTCCTCCTCCATTTGCTCCACCAGCCTCGTTAAGTTGAGCTTATGCAAGGCCCCCCAGCTCCTAGCCACCTGAACCCCCAGGTATCTAAAACTTCTTTCTGCCCTTTTTAGCGGAAGCTCACCAATCCCCCTTTCCTGGTCTCCGGGGTGCACCACGAACAGCTCGCTCTTCCCCATGTTGAGCTTATACCCGGAGAAATCCCCAAACTCCCTTAGGATCCGCATCACCTCCGGCACTCCATCCACCGGGTCCGCCACATACAATAGCAGATCGTCCGCATACAACGATACCCGGTGCTCCTCCCCTCCCCGTACCAACCCCCTCCAGTTCCTAGACTCCCTCAAAGCCATTGCCAGGGGCTCAATCGCCAGTGCAAAGAGCAGGGGGGATAGAGGACACCCCTGCCTCGTCCTTCGGTATAGCCGGAAATATTCTGACCTCCTCCTGTTCGTGGCCACACTCGCCACCGGGGCCTCGTACAGCAACCTCACCCAACTGACGAACCCCTCCCCGAACCCAAACCTCCTCAACACCTCCCACAGGTACCCTCACTCCACCCTATCAAAGGCCTTCTCCGCGTCCATAGCTGCCACTATCTCCGCCTCCCCCTCCACCGCCGGCATCATAATTACATTCAGGAGCCTACGTACGTTGGTATTCAACTGCCTCCCTTTCACAAAACCCGTCTGATCCTCGTGTATGACCCCCGGAACACAGTCCTCAATCCTCATGGCCAATACCTTTGCTAGCAGTTTTGCATCCACATTAAGGAGTGAAATCGGCCGATACGATCCGCACTGTACAGGGTCCTTGTCCCGCTTCAGAATTAGAGAAATCAGCGCTCTAGACATCGTGGGAGGCAGGACCCCCCCCCTTGCCTCGTTGAACGTCCTTACCAGCAGCGGGCCCAACAGGTCCACGTACTTCCTATAGAATTCCACCGGGAACCCATCTGGCCCCGGTGCCTTCCCCGCCTGCATACTCCCACGTCCCGTGACCAGTTCCTCCAACCCAACCGGCGCCCTCAGCCCCGCCACCTGCCCCTCCTCTACCCTCGGGAACCTCAGCCGGTCCAGAAAGCGACCCATTCCCCCCCTCCTCCGATGGGGGCTCAGGCCGATACAGTCCCTCGTAAAAGTCCCTGAAGACCCCATTAACACCCACCGCACTTCGCACCGTGCTCCCCCCCTCCATCTCTAACTCCCCCGATCTCCCTCGCTGCCTCCTGCTTCCTAAGCTGGTGTGCCAGCATCCGGCTAGCCTTCGCTCCGTACTCGTACACCGCCCCTTGCGCCATCCTCCACTGCACCTCTGCCTTCCTGGTGGTCAACAGGTCAAACTCAGCCTGGAGGCTCCGTCGCTCCTTGAATAGTCCCTCCTCGGGGGCCTCTGAATACCTCCTATCCACCCTTACCATCTCCCCCACTAGCCTCTCTCTCTCCCTCCTCTCCTTCCCCTCTCTGTGGGCCCTAATGGAGATCAACTCACCCCTGATCACCGCCTTCAGCGCCTCCCGGACCACCCCTACCTGCACCTCCCCATTATCATTGGCCTCCAGGTACCTTTCTCTACACCCCCGGACCCGGCCGCTCACCTCCTCGTCCGCCAACAACCCCATCTCCAAACGCCACAGCGGGCGCTGGTCCCTCTCCTCCCCCAGCTCGAGGTCCACCCAATGCAGGGCATGGTCAGAGATGGCTATCGCCGAATACTCCGTGTCCTCCACCCTCAGAATCAGCACCCTGCTCATTACAAAAAAGTCAATCCGAGAGTAGGCCTTATGAACATGGGAGACGAATGAGAATTCCCCGGCCCCCGGCCTCGCAAACCTCCACGGATCCACTCCTCCCATCTGGTCCATAAACCCCCTCAGCACCTTGGCCGCCGCCAGCTGTCATAATGTACACCAGTATATCATGGTGCAGACACACACACACACCGATGGACACACAGCAAGACCAATCAACACACACAACACCGCAGCCAATCACCAGTTAGAGCACACGCACTATAAAGACAGAGGGCATCAGAGTTCCCGGTCATTCGGGATGCAGCCTCTCAGAAGGACAGAGCTTACAGCTTACAGCACAGATCTTCACCATGTGCTGAGTGCATAGACTGGTTAGGACAGGCATAGGTCTTTAGTTTAATCTAACATCGTGTTAACCCACAGTGAAAGTACGTTCAACAGTTTAGAACTTAATAAAATAGTGTTGCACTATTTTAAGTGTTGGTGGCCTGTATGTGTTCCACAGATCCAGAGCACCCAACACATCATGGTACCAGGAGTTGAGGGATATTAGAACTTCTTAGACCTACCTGCAAGGGATCTGTCTTCCACCAGCATACAGTCATCCTGCAAAATGGACAGTGTCCGCCCGCCGCCGCTCTGCATCACCGGTAACCTTGGGGCCAACTGGAAGATATTCAAACAACGTTTCCAGCTCTATCTTGAAGCCACAGACCGGGAGGATGCCTCAGACACCAGGAAGATCGCTCTCTTCCTATCCACGGCCGGGGAACATGCCATCCACATTTTCAATTCTCTCACCTTTGCTGATGGTGAAGATAAATCAAAATTCAAGACGGTCCTCCTTAAGTTTGACAGTCACTGCGACATCGAGGTGAATGAAAGTTTCGAGCGCTATGTATTCCAACAGCGTTTTCAGGGTAAGGATGAACCATTCCAGCCCTTTCTCACCCACCTCTGCATCCTTGCGCAGTCCTGTAATTATGGGCCCACCTCCAACTCCATGATACGCGACCAGATCGTTTTTGGTGTTCAGTCGGACCCCCTACGCCAGCAGCTCCTCAAGGTAAAGCAGCTCACACTAATGGCTGCCATCAAGACCTGCGTGCTACACGAACACGCCACTCGTCGGTATTCCCACATCCAAGCGGCTGAAACGGCGCGGCAAGGTCCCCACGAGGCAGAACGGGTCCAAGCAATCGAGCAACTCCAGGGCCTCAGCCTGGATGAGGGCGGGCATTTCGCGCGCTTTTCGCGGACTCCCGCACTTGTGCGCACCGAACGAGGGGACGTCGACGTCGACAAATGTACTGCGCAGGCGTGCACCATGTACGACCGCACTGCGCATGCGCGGTGGCGTAGCGAACGTACTGACGCTACAACGTGCAGCAACTGTGGCCCCACCCACTTAAAGAGGCAATGTCCTGCCAAATCCCGACGATGCCTGCGATGTGGCAAACTTGGCCACCATGCTGCTCTTTGCAGATCAGCTCAGCCTGCCAACTCTCGTCGCTCCAGCCAGCCTCGCAGGAATGTCCGGGCCATTCAATCCACGGTCACCGAGTCCGATTTGGACCTGCTACCCGATATTGACACCGAGGACCCGAAGGCGCCTTTTCGAGTCGGTATCATTACAAAAAACAGGGTGTCCCCGAAGCAAAGAATCCAGCCTCTATCGGTATACAGCATCGATCCGGACGATGAGTGGTGTGCCACCCTTACGGTCAACCAGAATTCGTCGCCCACCTCAGAGACTAAATTTATGAACTTTTTGAATTTATGGACTCTCTGAATTGTTTCTTTGCTTTGTTTGATCGTTTCCCTGGTTTGTATATCGTGTTGATCTCGGTACTCTTGTTGCATACTGCTTCTCTGCACCAGGCACCTTCCCATGTAAATTGCTTAGTTCTCATGTACGTAGTCCTGTAAATATGTCTTCGCACCCCACACGTAGTTAGGAACATTCTCACCACACATTATTTATTGCCCCACACACATTTTTTTATAAAGGGGGGATGTCATAATATACACCAGTATATCATGGTGCAGACACACACACAGATGGACACACAGCAAGACCAATCAACACACACAACAACGCAGCCAATCACCAGTTAGAGCGCACGCACTATAAAGACAGGGGGCATCAGAGTTCCCGCTCATTCGAGATGCAGCCTCCTAGTAGGACAGAGCTCACAGCTTACAGCACAGATCTTCACCATGTGCTGAGTGCATAGACTGGTTAGGACAGGCATAGGTCTTTAGTTCAATCTAATATCATGTTAACCCACAGTGAAAGTTTGTTCAACAGTTTCTAACTTAATAAAATAGTGTTGCACTATTTCAAGTGTTGGTGGCCTGTATGTGTTCCATGGATCCAGAGCACCCAACACATCACCGGCCTCCTGCCCATCCTAGACCTCGAGCGATCCAATGCCGGATCCAGCACCGTGTTGAAGTCCCCCCCCCATTATCAAGCCCCCTGTCTCCAAGTCCGGGATCCTGCCCAACATGCGCTGCATGAACCCCGCATCATCCCAGTTCGGGGCGTATACATTTACCAAGACCACCCACACCCCCTGCAGCTTACCACTCACCATCACTTACCTACCTCCATTGTCTGCCACGATGCTCAACGCCTCAAACGACACCCGCTTCCCCACCAAAATCGCCACCCCCCCCCCACACCCGATTTTTTTCATCCAGCCCCATATGGAACACCTGCCCTACCCACCCCTTTCTTAGCCTTACCTGATCTGCCACCCGCAGATGCATTTCCTGGAGCATGACCACATCTGCCTTCAGCCCCTTCAGGTATGCTAAAACACGGGCCCGTTTGACCGGCCCATTCAGGCCTCTTACATTCCAGGTTATCAGTCGGATCGGGGGGCTGCCTGCCGTACCCCCACCCCCCTTGCCGAATAGCCATAACCCTTTCTAGGCCCGTGCCCCCCCCGCACTTCCCGTTCCCCCCAACGGCAGACCCCCGCCCCGACCTCCTCTACAGACTCCAGCTCCCTCTTGGCCATTCCAGCAGCAACCCGGTCCCCCCCCCCCCCCCCCCCCCCCCGCCCCCCCCCCCCCCCCCCCCCCCACGCAGCTAGGTCTCCCCCTAGCCGCATTGCTCCCCCCATTGCACTCCCGTGAGTCAGCCGACTCCTGCTGACCCCGGCCACTCCCGCCGCTCCATCGACCCCCCCAGTGTGGGAGTCTCCCCTCTCACCTCCTGTCCGTCAACGGGCTCCCCCCTCCCCCCCGACCCCATCCCTTTCCAGCACTGGCCCCGCCCCTTTCCACCCTTAACGCAGGAAAAAGCCCGCGCTTTACACCCACCCGACACCGCCTCCTCTGGCGCAGCTCCCTTTCCAGGCCCAGTCCCAATTCCCCCGGCTCGGGCCTCCCCCCCCATGGGGCCCCATCTACATTTCCAGCCCCCGACGCCCACAGACTTTTACCTGCCCCCCCCTACAAACCCACCCGACAGACAGAGAAGAAACATTGTCCAAACAACCGCACAATCCCCCCAAAACACGACACAACAGTCCCAACCATCCCCCATCAGCATCCCCTCACCCCAGCCCTCAATCCGAGTCCAGCATTTCGGCCTGAATAAAGGTCCACGCCTCCTCCGGCGTCTCGAAGTAATGGTGACGGTCCCTGTAGGTGACCCACAGTTGCGCCGGCTGCAACATGCCGAACTTCACCCCTCTTCGATGCAGCACCGCCTTAGCCCGATTGTACTCGACCATCTTCTTAGCCACCTCCGCGCTCCAGTCCTGATAAATCCAGACCTCTGTGTTCTCTCACCTGCTGCTCCGCTCCCTCTTGGCCCACCTTAAGACACAGTCTCTGTCCACGAAACGGTGGAACCGCACCAGCACCGCCCGCGGCTGCTCGCTGGGCTTGGGCCTCCTTGCCAGCACTCGATGGGCCCCCTCCAGCTCCAGGGGCCCCTGGAAGGCCCCCGTGCCTGTCAGCGTGTTCAACATGGTGACCACGTAGGTTCTGACATCCGATCCTTCCAGCCCCTCCGGGAGACCCAGAATCCGCAGATTCTTTCTTCTCGACCGGTTCTCCATGTCCTCGAACTTCGCCTGCCATTTCTTATGGAGCGCTTCGTGCGCCTCCACCTTCACCGCCAGGCCCAAGATCTCGTCCTCATTCTCCGAGACCTTTTGCCGGACCTCCCGGATCGCCGCCCCTTGGGCCGTCTGAGTCTCAAGCAGCTTGTCAATTGACGCCTTCATCGGCTCCAGCAGCTCTGCCTTCAGCTGCGTGAAGCAGCACTGGAGAAACTCCTGCTGCTCCTGTGACCACTGCGCCCACGCTGCCTGCTCTCCACCCGCCGCCATCTTGGTCTTCCTCCCTCGCACCTTTCTCTGCTCCAATTCCACTTTTTTCACCGCTCCACTCCTGGTCCAATCCATACAGTGCCGGGGGAATATTGCTGTCCCCTTCCCACACTGGGAATCGTCGAAAAAGTACCGTTGCGGGCCCTAAAAAGAGCCCAAAAGTCCGTTTCTAGCGAGAGCTGTCGAACGTGCGACTTAGCTCCGCATAGCCGCAACCAGAATCTGCCACCCCATATTCAATGGACTCCCATGATCCAGCCCCCTCCCCAGCAAGTGGTCACGCTGGCACCGATTAGTACTCCTTTTGAAAAACGTGTACCTGGCAGTAGGGCTGCTGCGGGGAGCCGAGGAGATGAGAAGCCACCTTCACTCACAGGCAATATGCCCAGGGGCACTGGGCTTGGTTTCCATGTGCTCTGAGAGGGTTGGGGGCAACCTGACTGGGGGCAACCGGGTAGGGGGGCCCACCCTCAATTGGTGTGGTCTGCCGGGGGGGTCAGAGTTGGGGGGTGGAGGGGCTGATCTGCTGGTGGGGGAGGGGGGGGGGAGAGAGAGAGGGGGGGGGAGGGCGGCAACCACGCGTGGCTCCGCCATGCCAATCCCTGGATCATGCGTACAGTTCTGGGGGCAACCCTTGTCCATGCCCATCTGTCCTACCAACTACCCATAACCCCTATTGACCGCAGAGGCCTCTGGCCTTGTGGCTGAAGGCTATTGCTAATTGGGATCTAGCAATCGTAGTTAAGTGAGCATTTCACACAACCCAAGTGGATTCCCATGGGTGGGTGGGCCATTTAGCATGTGGGAGTTATTGCCTAGCATCCCAATCAGACCGTGATGCCTGTACACTGTGGGAGGGAACACCATGGGCACAGCAGACAGCACCCGACCACCCAGGGGCTGGGCTCAAGCCCTGGGGTCATGTCTACGGCCAGAGTGCAACGGCAAGGGACCAGGGGCTGGTCCAGATATCATTTTGTATGGGTGTTAGGGGTATCGGGTCTGGGGTCAGGTGAGCGGGGTCCCCTCTCCAGCCGGGTGTGCATGGGCAGGGCATTCTGGGTGTGGGGGAGTGAGGATCAATGAGGGAATGTAGGGTCCCGGGTGGAAGGCATCGCTGTTTGTCAGTCTGACACCCCTCCCAATTCCTTACAGTGAGGATGATATTTTGGACCATGTGGAACTTGCCCTAGTGGCAGGCCGGGGGCTGGAGACAGCAGCATCGACAGAGGCTCGAGGCGGAAGTCCATGTACCAGATCCTGTCCTACACCCTGAGGACCCAACCGCCCATCAGGCCAGGATGAGACCCAGAGGGGGAGGCCAACGACGGCCCAAGATGTGCAAGTGTCACTGGTCCTTCGTGAAAATAACGAACAGTGCAGAAGCTCCGCCCCAACAAGCAGGTGGTGCGGCATCTCTGCCATGTCCATGCAGACTTGGCACCACGTGGAGGATGAGAACACCCGCTGTCCGTGACCGTAAAGGTCACCACATCCCTAAACCTTTATGCCTCGGGATCATTCTAAGGCTCCAGCGGGGACCTGTGTGATGTCTCTCAATCTATAGCCCACAGATGCATCCGACAGGTCACGATGCCCTATTTGCCCGGGCAGAAGATTATGTAAACTTTGACATGGACCAAGCCCAACCGGATGCCTGGGCAACAGGATTCTCCACCAGCGCCAGGATGCCCAGGTCCAGGGGTGTTAGACTACACGCATGTCGCCTAGCATGCATCACGCCATCCAGGAGTGCCCT
This sequence comes from Scyliorhinus torazame, assembly GCF_047496885.1. Classification (NCBI taxonomy): domain Eukaryota; kingdom Metazoa; phylum Chordata; class Chondrichthyes; order Carcharhiniformes; family Scyliorhinidae; genus Scyliorhinus; species Scyliorhinus torazame. Next base: position 92,294,321 of record NC_092718.1, read on the forward strand.
TCGTTAACAGGAAGAGGTTCCCGGCCCTAAATATCAAGCTCATGTGTGATCACCACATGAAGATCAAACACGTGTGTGCATGCTTCCCAGGGAGTGTGCACGACAGCTACATCCTGGGCAGTCAGACATCACCGGCCTCTTGGAGGACCACCCCAGGATGTCTGGTTGGCTCTTGGGGGATAAGGGGTACACGCTGAGTGTGATGATAAGTAGATTGTCATCTGTATTATCATTTGTATGTAAATAATAATATATGTATAACTGCTGTAGTTCCACCATCCGACCACCAAGTGGTGTGAGTATGCAGACACGTGATCCAGACATGCCATGTGTTCCTGAAGAAGGTGTTAGTAAGGAGTTGGTAGCAGTCACATATTAGAGTAGCTCTGTGGTATCTTAGTGTAAGTTAGAGTTAGACCATTATTTCCAACTGTATTAATCTTAGACATTTTAGTAATTCGTTAGTGTAGTGTTAGTAATAAATAGCTTTGTTTAGAAAACAAAGTCTAATGTTCTTTGTTCACACTACATATCAAGATTCAACATCATCCAATCAAAGAACATTACACCGAGGACCTGGTTAATGATGCCAGTTTGGAGACCGGAGACCAATGTGGAGACCCGATACAACGAGGCCCATATGGCGGCCCGGGCTGTCATTGACTAGTGCATTGGACTGCTCAAAATGCAGTTCCGATGCTTCGACCGCTCCAGCGGTGCCCTGCAGTACACCCCTAGGAGGGTCGCTGCTTTATGGTGGTCTACTCTGTCCCACACAACCTGGCGCAGCAGCGGCCGACGTCCTGGAGGTGGAGGTTGAGGAACATGTGGCCACCTCTGAGGAGGATGATGATGAGCTGGCACCAGACCAGCGGGGGCTGTAGGATGATCCCGAGGAGGAACAAGAGGGCCAGCCAGAGGCAGGAGGACAGGCTGCAGTGGTGAGGGTCCCACAAGCCCTGAGAGTCGTGGAGGGCTCATACTCACCCACTTCACATAGGACATGGCCTGGTCCGTCAACGCCTGCCTGCTGAGTGCTCACTCATACCCATCACCTGTACACGGTGTGCCCGGGGTGGGGGCAGGACCTCCATGCCTGTGGGGAGATGGGGCAAGGGGTCGAAGGTCAGCTCACATTGCGGAAGAAAGTGCCAGTCGCTTGATCTTGGTTTCGGACAATGCTCGGCACAACATCGAGGGCCGAAGGGCCTGTTCTGTGCTGTATTGTTCTGTGTTCTATGTCACACTGGTTGTGATGAAGGATTTTCAATGTAGAACACAAGTGTCCACCACTGCCCCACTCTCCCAGTGGTGTCGCCCCACTCTTCCCCACCCCAACGCAGGCTCTCCCCCCCTTACCTCTACCTACCCTCCTCTTCCCTCCATTCCCCAAGTGCCCTCTCAATGATCCTCGATGTGCTTAACTTTCCTTGCTCTACCACTGCATCTAGGTGCATTCCATAGATACACATCAGAGGTGGGGGCAGTCAGCTATTTACCATATCCTGCCCTGGTGGGTGTCCTTTGGGGGCTCTGGGGCTGGGGTCCCCAGCTCACTTGACGGTGGCACACGCACAGCTGTGCCACCCTGTCCTGGGTGCCGACTTCGAGATGCGGCATTGTCAGAGGGTTGATACTCCTGGGAGCTGGTGGCTACCATCACCACTCCATGCAATGGGTCCGGGTTGGCACCTAGTGCCACCTCCTCCCGGTCGGTGCCCATAGGACCCTGGGGTTGACCTCGGGACGCAGAGGCATCTGGATTGAGGCCCGGCTGCCCCTGCGTTATCTGGCTCTGCCAGCCCTGGCCGCTCCCCAGTGTCAGCGTCCTCGGCGATGCTCCTCAGCGACTGGGACAATGCTCTGCAGCGCCTCGGCAATGCCCACCTGTGACTGGGACAAACTCCGCAACGCCTCTGCTACTCCTAACTGGGACCAGGACAATTCCCGCAGAACTTTCTCAAAGTCAGCCTGGCACTGGGTCACATCCCCAGCGAGTCGGACATTCTGCCGAAACTCTCAGCCATGTCCGTCATCAACTGCGCGATGCCTTGGACACCTTCACCCATGCTGCTGGTGCCGTGCACCAGGCCCTTCACTGTGGTCGCCACCCTAGCAGTGTTGGCCTCAGTGCCACGCATTTCCGGCGCCATCACTTATGCCTGTAGCCTCTGGGACTCCTCCAATTGCTATGAACCTGCTGAAGTGTCGCTGATATCCCCCTCTGAATGTCCCGGCTGCTCCCTAACGCCTGCATAAGCTCCGGGTAAACCTGTCCCAGAGACTCAGCATCAGACTGGGACCCAGCTGGGTCCTCGGATCCAGCAGACTTCCCGACTGCTGTCTTGCCTGGGCGTTCCTGCCTCCACCTGATGTGCATCGGCAATTGTGTGGTGCTCACCAGATTGTGCCCCAAAAGCCTGACCACGACCATTGCCCACCAAGGTGTGTGTCTCTGCAATGGAATGCGGCAGAGGGTGAGATAACAGTTGTGTCGCATCTATGGTGGCATCCTCAGAGCTCTCATAGAACATAGAACACAGAAACTACCACATTGTACAGGCCCTTCAGCCCACGATGTTGTGCCGACCATTTATCCTAATCTAAGATCAACCTAACCTACACCCCTTCAATCTACTGCTGTCCATGTGCCTCTCCAAGAGTCACTTAAATGTCCCTAATGACTCTGACTCCACCACCTCTGCTGGCAGTGCATTCCAGGCACCCACCACTCTCGGTGTAAAGAACCTACCTCTGACATCTCCCCTATACCTTCCTCCAATCACCTTAAAATTGAGTCCCCTCGTGACAGCTATTTCCACCATGGGGAAAAGTCTCTAGCTATCCACTCTATCCATGCCTCTCATCACCTTGTACACCTCTACCAAGTCACCTCTCTTCCTTCTTCGCTCCAGTGAGAAAAGCCCTAGCTCCATCAACCTTTCTTTATAAGACATGCCCTCCAGTCCAGGCAGCATCCTGGTAAATCTCCTCTGTACCCTCTCCAAAGCATCCACATCCTTCCTATAATGAGGCGACCAGAACTGGACACAATATTCCAAGTGTGGTCTAACCAGGGTTTTACAAAGCTGCAGCAAAACCTCGCGGCTCTTAAACTCAATCGCTCTGTTAATGACAGCCAACACACCATACGCCTTCTTAACAACCCTATCAACCTGGGTGGTGTTGCTCTATTAATAATGTTGGTGAACCACAAGCCTTCCCTTATATTGATCAAATGACCACACAACCAGTTAATTAGTTCAAAAGATGGTTTATTTACATACACAAGAGTTATCTCGACATGCAAACACAATATCTGCTACGAGTTAAACTACACCTATCAGCTACAATAAGACACTTAACTTCAGGGCGACCGGCACTGTGCAAATGGATAAGACCTTTATCTGGATTTCACTTGGCTGGTTCAAAGAGAGTAGCTCTGTCTCTGCTGGGCTCATCCATCCGGTAGCGATCGTTGGTCTTGAACTTGGCTGGCTGTTCCTGCTACGATTGGGTAGGCACAGGCCGGATCCAAAAGAGACAAAACACATGGCTGTGACCTCTTATATCCCTCTGGGATTTCACGCTCTTTGGGGCGCTCCTTAACCTTGGACACAATAGTTCGACAGGGCTCTGATCACTGTCTTCGATTTCGGCCAATAAATGGGCGGGTGCCTTGGTAGCTGGGTGGGTCCTTAGCGGTCATTGACCTTGGCAGTTTTGCTTTCTGAGTAAGGGGAGTGGCGCCGATCAGTCTGTGGCTGTACAGGTTGTTTGATTGGAGTTCTATTGTCCTGGGAAAATGGGCCATTAAAATGCAAACGAGCGGGGGGTTTCGGTCAGGTCTGGTTACCTGTGTTTCAGATACACATAGACTCTGTATCTGTCTGAGTCCTGGGTTGGCCATAATTCCCATGGTCCTTCGTAGGTGGCCATCTTAGATGGCTACATTGGCAACTTTGAGGGATCTATGTATGTGAACCTCAAGATCCCTCTGTTCCTCCACACTTCCAAGAATCCTGCCTTTAACCCTGTATTCAGCATTCAAATTCGACCTTCCAAAATGAATTACTTCACATTTACCGAGGTTGAACTCCATCTGCCACTTCTCAGCCCAGCTCTGCATCCTGTCAATGTCCTGTTGGAACCTACAACAGCCCTCAACACTATCTACAACTCTCCCAATCTTCGTGTCATCGGCAAACTTACTAACCCACCCTTCCATTTCCTCATCAAAGCCATTTGTAAAAACCACAAAGGGCAGAGGTCCCAGAACAAATCCCTGCGGCACACCACTGGTCACCGACCTCCAGGCAGAATACTTTCCATCCACTACCATTCGCTGTCTTCTTTCGGCCAGCCAATTCTGTATCCAGGCAGCCAAATTTCCCTGTATCCCATGCCCCCTGGTTTTCTGAATGAGCCTACCATGGGGAACCTTATCAAATGCCTTACTGAAATCCATATACACCACATCCACTGCCCGACCTTCATCAATGTGTCTCTTCACATCCTCAAAGAAGTCAATGAGGCTTGTGAGGCATAACCTGCCCTTCACAAAGCCATGCTGACTATTTTTAATCAAACTATGTTTTCTAAATAATCATAAATCCTATCTTTCAGACTCCTTTCCAGTATTTTGCTCACCAGAGACCTAAGACTCACTGGCCTGTAATTCCCAGGGATTTCCCTATTCCCTTTCTTGAACAGGGGAACAACATTCGCCTTCCGAGGTGTTCTCCTGGGAAACTTGGGGTGGGGGGGTGACTACCCCGGATGGGCCGGTGCCATCGGCTGGAGGTCCTACGGGAGAATGGACATGTGGTCAGTGGGAGGGATGGGTCATTCAGTATGGCAATAACAGCTCACGTGTGACCATCCATCTGGGAGGGGCCCAGTGGATCCTCACCTCTGCTCCATGTACCAATCTCCACGTTGGTGACCACTCTGTCCTTGGCCACCCCCGTCACCTCCAGGGCCCTTTCCTCGAAGGTGGTGAGGATTCTGAGATTCAGCAGGCTGCCGCCAGTCTGGACCCTCGCCCGACGGTTGTGGAACAACTTCTGCTGCGGAGATACAGAGAGGGCATTGTTAGCCGCACATGTTGTTCATCGCGGGCGGAGGGGGAGGAGGTTTGGAGCGGGGAGATGGTTGGAGAGGGGTTTTGGGGGTTGGTGGTTTGTGTGGGGGAGGCAAATAAAGTTTCAGGGAGGGATTTGGAGTGGTGGGTTGTTTGTGTGGGGGAGGCGAATAAGGTTTCAGGGAGGGATTTGGGGAGGAGGCGGCATGGGATGGGCCAGGGCACGGCGCGGTGCTGGGCAGGGACGACGCCAGGTAAAATCACGTGATGGGGGCGCAGTGTCAATTCACCCGGTGTACGTCGTTATCCTCTTGCGGCGCTGGGTGCCGGTCCTCCTAGTGATGCTGCCCGAGCTGACGGCCACTGCCACTTCCTCCCAAGCGGCACTGGCTACCCTGTGGTTGGCTCTCCAGGACGTTCGGGGGAACAGGACATCCCTCCTTGTCATGACCGCCTATCGGAGCCTCCTCAGGTCTGCATCCCCAAACTGTGGGGCTGGTCGTCTCAGCACCATGGCTGCAGGCTGAGTGGGGTTGGATGTACAAGAGCAGTTTATGTGCTGCTCTACCTTGTTAGTGGGGGGGGCTGGCGAGTGTGGTCCCAGCAAATTGTCTGGTGAGCCTTAATTTGTGGCATGAAGCCTGTGGGACCTCTTTAAGTGGGCCAATTAACGTTGTATTGCAGTGACGGTCTCGCTAGGCCGAGCGCCGGGAGCTCACAGAAGTTCCCACTCGCTACCACACTTTGAAACTTTTTACACAAATCACGCCTTAGATTTTGTTTTAGTATTGGGGAGATGAACTCAGAGATCAGGCTGTCATTTTGAAAGGGTGCCGATGATGACCATTGATGGCAGACCATAACCAGAACTGGGTTAATCGATCAACGTTAAGACCCTTTGCAGCAAGTAGATTACAGGCAGGAAACAGATTGGATTATTAACTCGTGTACTGTCAGAGCAGTGTAAATCCCCGTGTCTGTTAATTGCTCCTTTGACCTTGCTGCTTTTGCTGACACTTTGTCCCTCTCCACATCTCTCTGTGGCTGCAGACTCAAAGTGCAAAGCTCGGATATTCAGGGATGATGGCAGGAAGCACTTCTTTACATAAAGGGGAGTGGAAATCTGGAACTTTCTCCACCAAAAGACTGTGGATGCTGGAAGACACCCCAATTCCTGAATCCTGCCCATCCCCCATTAACTTTGCTCCCCCATTGGGTAAGTGCCTTCAGTCTTCAGCTGCCTGGGGCCCCAGACTCAGTGTGGCGAGGTTGGCCTCACTGACTGGAATAGAAGAGGAAGGTGAGACCAGACAGTGCTGATCACAAATGAAAAAGCAGACAGTCTTGTGACAATGATTCAACTGTGTGTTTCCTGAGTCACTTGAATGGTGCAATAGCAGCTCCCATCTCTACAGTCTTTTAGAGAGAGGGTGGTCTGTGGAGCAACGGCCAACAGATAGCAGTACTCTGGGCCCATGTCCTGCATCAACTATACATATGTGTCACTGTGTAAACTCATGGAATGGGTAACATTTACACACAGGCACTCATACACACGGTAGCATTGTGGATAGCACGGTAGCATTGTGGATAGCACAATTGCTTCACAGCTCCAGGGTCCCAGGTTCGATTCCCGGCTTGGGTTACTGTCTGTGCGGAGTCTGCACATTCTCCCCTTATGTGCGTGGGTTTCCTCCGGGTGCTCTGGTTTCCTCCCACAGTCAAAAGATGTGCAGGTTAGGTGGATTGGCCATGCTAAAATTGCCCAAAGTGTCCAAAATTGCCCTTAGTGTTGGGTGGGGTTACTGGGTTATGGGGATAGGGTGGCGGTGTGGATGTTGGGTAGGGTGCTCTTTCCAAGAGCCGGTGCAGACTCGATGGGCCGAATGGCCTCCTTCTGCACTGTAAATTCTATGATTATTACACACAAACACAACACACAATCTCATACACACTCATACTCATACTCACACACAAACACAACACACACACTCATATACATAAACACATTCTCACACACAAACACAACGCATAATCTCACAAACGCTCTCACACTCATACACATGACAATCTGTCTTTCATACACGTAAACGCTCTCTCTCACACACACCCGCACATGCAAACACACTCTTATACAGATTTGGGGATATGTAGCCAGTGAGATTTGGGGATGTTTACACAGTGAGATTTGGGGATATTAATCCAGTGAGATCTGGTGATATTTATCCAGTCAGATTTTGGATATTTACCCAATGCGATTTGAAAATATTTATCCAGTGCAATTCAAGAATATTAATCCAGTGGAATTTGGGGATCTTTATACAGTGCGATTTGGCGATATTTATCCAGTGAGATTTTGGATATTTACACAGTGAGATTTTGGAGTTTTACCAGGGCAATTGGGGATAGTTACCCAGTGCTATTTGGGGATATTTATCCAGTGTAATTCAAGGATATTTATCTAGTGAGTTTTTTATTTATTTTATTATTTTTTTGTTTTAATGCAGAAGCTTTCACCAGTGAGTTTTCCATATTGGACCTAATTTTGCTAGCGCATTTATATCAAATGTACAATATTTATTTATTTTTTCCTTTTTCTAAATTTAGAGTACCCAATTATTTTTTTTCCAATTAAGGGGCAATTTAGCTTGGCCAATCCACCTACCCTGCACATCTTTGGGTTATGGGGGTGAAACCCATGCAGACATGAGGAGAATGTGCAAACTCCACATGGACAGTGACCCAGGGCCGGGATTCAAACCTGGGTCCTCAGCGCCGCAATCCCAGTGCTAACCACTGCGCCGCATGCCGCCCCATCTGGTGAGTTGTGAGGATATTTATCAGGTGCGATTTCTGGATATTTACTCAGTGGGATTCAGGGATATTTTTCCAGTGATAGTTAGGATATTTCTCCAGTGAGATATGAGGATATTTTTCCATAAGAGATATTTTCTATTCCGATTTAGGGATATTTCCAGGGATATTTATCCCGTGAGATTTGAGGATATTTATTCAGTGCGATTTGAGGATACACATCCAATGCAATTTTGGGTTACTTATCCAGTGCAATTGAGGGATACTTATCCAGTGTATTTTGTGGGTATTTATCCAGTGGGATTAGGGATATTTATCCAGTGAGATTTGGGGGATATTTGCACAGTGAGATTTGGGGATATTCATCCAGTGAGATCTGGGGATATTATTTCAGGGAAATTTGGGAGTATGTATTCAGTGAGATTTGGAGATATACATCCAATTTATGAATATTTATCAAGTGCAATTTGTGGATATTTACACAGTGAGATTTGGGGATACCTAACCAGTAAAATTTGGGGATGTTTCCACAGTGCAATTTTGGGATATTTACCCAGTGTGATGTTGGGGTATTTTATCCAATGACATTTGGGCATATTTATCCAGTGTGATTTGGGGATATTTAACCAGTGCAATTTGGAATATTCATTCAGGACAATTTGTGGATATTTACCCAGTACAATTGGGGATATTAATCTAATGAGATTTGGGATATTTAGCCATGAGGGTTAAGGATATTTATCCAGTCGGATTCGGGATTCATATCCAGTACGATTTGAGAATATTTTTAGAGGCAATTTGGTGATATTTACACAGTGAGATTTGGATAATTCATATCATGAAATTTGAGGATATATATCCAGTGAGATTTGACAATATCTACCCAGTGAAATTTGGGAATATTTATACAGTGAGATTTGGGGACATTTATGTAGTGGGATTTCGAGATATTTACCCAGTGAGATTTGGAGATATTAATGGGTGATTTTTGGGATATATATATATATATATAGAGTGAAATTTGGGATATTTATCCAATGACTTTTGAGGTTATTTATCCAGTGGTATTTGGGATATTTATCCAGTGCTATTTGGGGATATTTATACAGTAAGATATGGGGACATGTGTTCAGGGGATTTGGGGAGGTTTGCACAGTGAGATTTGGGGATATTAATCCAGTGAGATCTAGGAGTATTTATCTAGTGAGATTTAAGATATTTAAATCGTAAGATTTGGGTATTATATCCAGGGATATTTGGGATATTTACCCAATGCTATTTGGGGATATTTATCCAATGCAATTCGAGGGTATTCACACAGTAAGATTTGAGAATATTTACACAGAGCGATTTGGCAATATTAATCCAATGGGATTTGGGGAAATTTATCCAGTGAGATTTGGAATATTTCCACAGTGAGATTTGTGGATATTAATCCAGTGAGATTAGATGATATTAATCCAGTGAGATTAGATGATATTAATCCAGTGAGATTTGGGGATATTTATCCAGTGAGATCTGGGGATATTCATCCAGTGAGATTTGGGACATTCAAATAGTGAGATTTGGGGATTTTGCCCAGGGTGATTAGGGGTTTGTTACCCAGTGCAATTCAAGGTATTTATCCAGTGAGATTTGAGCATGTTTATCCATTGCGATTAAGGGATATTTATCGAGTGAGATTTGGGGATATTTATCTAGTGAGATTTGGAGATATTTATCGATTGAGATTTGGGGATATTTATCCAGTGAGATCTGAGGATATTTATCCAGAACGATTTGAGGATACATATCCAGTGGAATTTTTTTTTTTTTAATCCAGTGCCATTTCGGGATATTTATCCAATATGATTTGGGGATACATATCCAATACGATTTGCAGTTATTTATCCAGTGCAATTTGTGAGTATTTATCCAGTGAGATTTGAGATATTTATCCAGTGAGATTTGGGGATATGTATTCAGTGCGATTTGAGGATAGTTAAACAGTGTAATTTGGAGTTATTTATACAGTGAGATTTGGGGATATTTATCCAATGCGATTTGGTGATATTTATCCAGTGAGATTTGGCGGTATTTATCCAGTTCAATTTGGGAAACTATTCAATGCAATTTGGGAATATTTATCCAGTGTGATTTCGGAATTCTTAGCGAGTGATTTTGGGGCTATTTACTGAGTGAGATTTGGGATATCTATCCAGTGACATTTGAGATTATTTATTCAATTAAATTTGGGGACATTTATCCAGTGAAATTTGGGGATATTTACCCAGTGTGATACATATCCAGTGCTCTTTGGGCATATTTATCCAGTGCGATTTAGGGATATTTATCCTGTGAAATTTTGGATATTTATTCAACGTGATTTGGGGATATTTACAAAGTGAAATTTGGGGATATTTATCCAGTGTGATTTGTGAATATTTACCCAGTGCAATTTGCGGTTATTTATCCATTGAGATTTGAGGATGCATATGCAGTGCTATTTGGTAATGTTTACACAGTGATATTTGGAATATTTACAGTGAGATTTGGGGATATTTATCCAGTGCAATTTTGGGGTATTTATCCCGTGAGATTTGGGCATATTTATCCAGTGAGATTTGAGGATATTTATTCAGTGACATTTGGGGACATGTGCATAATGAGATTTGAGAATAGTTAACCAGTGAGATTTGGGGATATGTGCTCAAATTAGATTTGGGAATATTTACCCAGTGAGATTTGGGATGTTAATCCACTGATTTAAAAAAATATATTTATCCAGTGAATTTGGGATATTTATGTTGTAATATTTGCGATATTTGAACATTAATCTTTCAGTATGTTGTGATCAGAAAGACATAAACAGGATGATTAAAGGCTTAATTCGGGGGAGCAGTTTGAACTTGCAAAACCAGGGGAGGTTGTTGGTAACAGGCTGACATCATCCAACTTGACATCGAGCCAATCAGATCTTCAGAACACATTCACTGGAGATAGCTGGGAGTTATATTGCCATGGGATTTTCACGAGTTATGTGTTGATTCCCAGTATTCTGTAATTAGGGAGACAGGTTTAAAGAGTTAACCGTTTCTGTTGTGAATTGGGTAAAAGGGCTCTTGGCACAATGTGAGTTTGTTGACGTGGTTCTGGGTCCCTGGTTAATGACCTGAAATAATACTCAGCTCCTGTGTTTTTTTGAAAATGGTTTTGTGGTCACCTGTGGCTGATTCGTTGCCCTCACAATGATTGCACACTGCAGCATTTCCCTCTCCCAAAACAACATAACCAGCCAAAAAAAATACAGACAGCTCAGCATTAACCCCTGGCATCCCGTCAGAATCAAACCACACGTAACGCTTGCAGGCAGTGAGAGTCCTTCAGGATGTTGAAGAGGTTTGAGAGGCTGTTGGACAGAATTGAACATCCACTTGCATCTACATGGTGCCTCTAATGTAATAGAACATCCCGAGGAGAGTCACAGGAGTGATTATCAAACACAAACACGAGCCACATCAGCAGATATTAGGGTCAGGCAACCAAATGCTGGGCCAAAGAGGGAGGTTTTAAGTATCATTTTAAAGGAGGAGAGGGAGAAGAGAGAGAAAGTGGTCGAGAGGTTTAAGGAGGGAATTCCAGAGCTTAGCCACCCCCTCCCCAGGCAGCTGAAGGCACAGCGTACCAGCCTCCCCGAACAGGCGCTGGAATGTGGCGACTAGGAGCTTTTCACAGGAACTTCATTTGAAGCCTACTTGTGACAATAAGCTATTTTCATTTCATTTTTCATTTCAATGGTGGAGTGATGGAAATCGGGGGATGCTGAAGAGGCTGGAATTGGAGGAGCACAGAGATCTCGGAGGGTTCATAGAATCACAGAATTTACAATGCAGAAGAAGGCCATTTGGCCTATTGAGTCTGCACTGGCCCTTGGAAAGAGCACCCTACTTAAGCCCAGGCTTCCACCCTATCCCTGTAACCCAGTAACCCCACCCAATCGTTTCAGGCACTAAGGGGCAATTTAGCATGGCCAATCAACTTAACCTGCACATCTTTTGACGATGGGAGGAAACCGGAGCACTCGGAGGAAACCCACGCAGACATGGGGAGAAAGTGCAAACTCCACATAGACAGTCACCCGAGGCCAAAATTGCACCTGGGACCCTGGAGCTGTGAGGCAATGCTAACCACTGTGACGCGGGTTGTAGGGGCTGGTGGAGGTTATACAGATAGGAAGGGTTGTCGTGACTGGAGGAGGTTACAGAGATATGGAGGGTTGTAGGGGCTGGAGGGGGTTACAGAGATAGGGAGGATTGTAGGTGCTGCAGGAGGTTACAGAAATCAAGATGGTTGTTGGGGCTGGATGAGGTTACAGAAATAGGGAGGGTTGTAGGTGCTGGAGGAGGTTATATAGATAGGGAGGGTTGTAGGAACCTGAGGAGGTTGCAGAGCTAGGTAGCGTTGTGGAGACTGGAGGAGGTTACAGAGATGGGGGGGCATATCGGGACTGGAGGAAGTGACAGAAATTAAGAGGGTTGTAGGGGTTGGAGGAGGTTACACAAATGGGGAGGGTTGAAGGAGAGGAAAGAGATAGTGAGGGTTATAGGGGTTGGAGGAGGTTACAGAGATAGGGTTGTAGGGGCTGGAGGAGGTTACAGAGATAGGTAGGGTTGTAGGGGCTGGAGGACGTTACAGAGATAGGGAGGGTTGTGGGGATTGGAGGTGGAGACTGGAGGAGGTTACAGAGATGGGGTGGATGTAGGTGCTGAAGGTTACCAAAATAAAGAGGGTTGTAGGGGCTGGAGGAGGTTACAGAGATAGGGAGGGTTGTAGGGGCTGGAGGAGGTTACAGAGATAGGGAGGGTTGTAGGAGCTGGACGAGGTTACAGAGATAGGGAGGGTTGCCGGGGCTGGAGGAGGATAGAGATAGGGAGGTTTGTAGGGGCTGGAGGAGGTTACAGAAATCAGGAGGGGTGAGACAATGAGAGGATTTGAAAACAAGCTTGAGAATTTTAAAATCGAGATGTTGTTTGACCAAGAGCCAAAGCAGGTGAGCAACAAAAGTATGATGATGTATTGGGGGTTGGTGTGAGTTAAGGCAGCAGAGATTTTTAATGGAGGGTAGAATGTGGGAGACCAGCCAGGAGAGTGTTGGAATAATCGAGTCAAGAGGTAATAAAGGCACTGATGAGTGTTTCAGCAGCCAATGAGGTGAGACAGGTGTGAAATCGGCTGATGTCATGAGTATGAGGCCATAAACTCATCACGTGGCCAAATGTGACACCAAGTTTGAGAACGGTCTGGTTTTGTCTCCAACTGTTGCCAGGGAGAAGGATGGAGTTGGTTACTAGGGAACAATGGCTGGAAACAATGGTTTCACATTTCCCCATATCTAATTGGAGGACATTTCTGGGAGCGGGAAGAGAAGTGGCGTGTTGAGATTTTGGATTTGCACAGAATGCAATGAAAGGCATAGTATACTTGGGCCAAATGGTCATGGTGTGCAGTCAATGTCCCAAACTTACTCTCCAGCCCAGTATGTCTTGGGGTGAAGCCTTTGGTTGATTTACCTGAGCCTGTAAATGTTTACTTTGTCTCTTCTGTGGGCACACAGGTTTTCATGCTTCCTCTTCATTGACATAGACATAGAATTTACAGTGCAGAAGGAGGCCATTCGGCCCATCGAATCTGCACCGGCTCTTGGAAAGAGCACCCTACCCAAGGTCCAAACCTCCACCCTATCCCCATAACCCAGTAACCCCACTTAATCCCCATAACCCAGTAACCCCACCCTACACTAAGGGCAATTTAGCATGGCCAATCCACCTAACCCGCACATCTTTGGACTGTGGGAGGAAACCAGAGCACCCGGAGGAAACCCACGCACACACGGGGAGGATGTGCAGACTCCGCACAGACAGTAACCCAAGCCGGGAATCGAACCTGGGATCCTGGAGCTGTGAAGCAATTGTGCTAACCACCATGCTACCGTGCTGCCCGTGTGTTGGTTACAGGACACCCCATTCTCAGTGAACCGAGGCCTCAGCTGGAAGGGATTGGGGAACTGGGAAAAGCAGATCAGGAGGCACAGGGCTGTAATCAGGACCGACTGCCGGATGGCCGGGGGTTTTGGAGGCAGAACCATGAGCAAAGCAGATCTCTGCGATGAATGATTCCAGTTTGTGGGTGGGCTCTGTCGTACTGGGTGGGTTCGACACTGAGAACTGGAAGCATGGGTTCAAACCCAGCTCGGGCAACTGGGATTCCTTTTGTGTGGTGAGTTTGGTTAGCCCCAGACCCGGCTATTGGTGGGCATGATGATAAAGCAGAACACTGGGCCAGCGCTGCACCGATTGGCAAACTCAATCAGGTGGTGGGCCTCAGTGCACCCCACACATTGTGGCAACAAAAGGTTTTACCACAAACACATTTTATTTCTCTTTCTTTCTCGGTCAGAAGGTGAGAACTTCGAGATCCTCTACAGAGACACAAACAGATAGCCCAGGACGAGAAAAATTCCCAGTGCCAATAGCGAGGAGGGCGCTGTCCTGCTGAAGTTGCAGTCTTTCGGAATGAGAGCTCCCACCTGTCCTCTTGGGTGGGATTTAGTGATCCCACAGCTAGCATCTGGAAGGAGAACGGGGTAGGGAGCAGGATGTCAGGGAACTGGGGTGGGTGCGGTGGAAGGGGCGTGCTGAGTGATGGCGAGTTCTCCCCCGCGACCCGGATTCACTATTTATTCCTCAATGCAACACCACTGGAAAAAGGGACAATCGAGTTACGTGGCCCATTTGGGATCTTGCTGTGCTCTGATTGGTGGCCAGGTGACCACCGTTCATACGGAGCACTTCATTGGCTGTGAAGCACGTCGGGTGTTGAAAGTCCTTGGCCGGAGATCCTACACCTCGCCACACCCATTTTCTGTTACAGCGCGCCCCTCCCGGCAGCGGGATTCTCCGTCCCAGCAGCCGGCCAATGGGTTTTCTGGAACCCCCACACCGTCGGGAAATCCGCGCCATGAGTGCACTGTCCGCAAAGCAGACAATCCTGCTCCTTGTTTTTCTGCTCAGATGTCAGCTCCTGGGTGGGGGAGAAAGGGATGGGAAACCGAAACACAGAGCGAAGAATCAACAACTCGCTGGTGATCAACACTGCTGGACGTGCTGGGACAGGCTCACAGAGCCTGAATTGACAAAACAACAACTGCAGTCACACACAGCACAGGATCTTACAGGAACAGGGTGGGCTGCAGTGCAGACATTATGTCTCAAGTTTATAAGGTCTGGTCAGACCCTTCCTCCTCCCTCAGTACTGAGGGAGTGCTGCACTGTCAGAGAGTCAGAACTGAGGGAGTGCTGCACTGTCAGAGGGTCAGTACTGCGGGAGTGCTGCACTGTCAGAGGGTCAGTACTGAGGGAGTGCTGCACCGTCAGAGGGTCAGTACTGAGGGAGTGCTGCACTGTCAGAGGGTCAGTACTGAGGGAGTGCTGCACTATCAGAGAGTCAGTACTGAGGGAGTGCTGCACTGTCAGAGGGTCAGTACTGAGGGAGAGCTGCACTGTCAGAGGGTCAGTGCTGAGGGAGTGCTGCACTGTCAGAGGGTCAGTACTGAGGGAGTGCTGCACTGTCAGAGGGCCAGTACTGAGGGAATGCTGCATTGTCAGAGGTTCAGTACTGAGGGAGTGCTGCACTGTCAGAGGGTCAGTACTGAGGGAGCGCTGCACTGTCCCAGGGTGAGTACTGAGGGCGTGCTGCACTGTCAGAGGGTCAGCACTGAGGGCGTGCTGCACTGTCAGAGGGTCAGCACTGAGGGAGTGCTGCACTGTCAGAGGGTCAGTACTGAGGGAATGCTGCACTGTCAGAGGGTCAGTACTGAGGGAATGCTGCACTGTCAGAGGGTCAGTATTGAGGGAGTGCTGCACTGTCAGAGGGTCAGTACGGAGGGAGCGCTGCACTGACAGAGGGTTAATACTGAGGGAGCACTGCTTTGTTTGAGGGTCAGTACTGGGAGAGTGCTGCATGGTCAGGGGGTCAGTACTGCGGGACTGCTTCACAATCAGTTTTGCACTGAGTGCTGAATTTGGTGCATTTGAATGCTACAGTGAGAGTTTGGTGACCAAGGGCGTATAAGGCTTAATTTTTATCTAAAGTCTAGTCTTTCTTTTATTTAGTTAATTAACTTAAAAGTTGCTGTTTGGTTTAGAAGAAGGTGAATTTTCAATCAGCTTTAAACAAAGCTTCTACTTGAAGGCACTTGCAGCTGGAGCTTGTGAATTAGTTCATTGGATTAGGCCAATTTTCAGAGGCTAGATTCACAGTATAAAAGTGATCCCCTACAGTGCAGACTGTGTTTGCACTGAGTGCTGAATTTTGTGCATTTGAGTACTATAGTGAGAGTTTGGTGACTGAGGGAGTGCTGAATTTGGTGCATTTGAGTGCGATAGTGAGAGTTTGGTGACTGAAGGAGTTAGGTGAGGAGGGAGTAAGGTGCTCCTTTCATTTTGTTTCCTACATTTCCGCAAAGAGTGAGAAGAGAGCCAGGAGTTTACAGAGAATGCAGCTGACTGGGAGCAGAGTCGGAGGGCGGAGATCCAGTTGGTCCACACGGCAGCTATATTCTGTAAGATAAGAGGAGATGGAGGCTAGGCCAGTTGCATGCTCCTCCTGTAGGATGTGGGTGGTGAGGGATACCACCGGTATCCCCGCTGACTATACCTGCGGGAAGTGCACCCAACTCCAGCTCCTCAAAGACAGTGTTAGGGAACTGGAGCTGAAGCTGGATGAACTTCGGATCATCCGGGAGGTAGAGGGGGTGATAGAGAAGAGTTACAGGGAGGTAACCACACCCAAGGTACAGGACAAGAATAGCTGGGCTACAGTCAGGGGAAAAAAAAAAACAGGCAGACAGTGCAGGGATCCCTCGTGGCCGTTCCCCTTCAAAACAAGTATACCGTTTTGGATGCTGTTGTGGGGGGATGACCTACCGGGGGAAGGCCCTAGCGGCCAGGTCTCTGGTACTGAGACTGGCTCTGGGGCTCAGAAGGGAAGGGGGGAGAATAGAAAAGCAATAGTTGTAGGAGATTCAATGGTTAGGGGAGTAGATAGGAGATTCTGTGGTCGCGAGCGAGACTCCCGGAAGGTATGTTGCCTCCCGGGTGCCAGGGTCAGGGATGTCTCGGATCGTGTCTTCAGGATTCTTAAGGGGGAGGGGGAGCAGCCAGAAGTCGTGGTGCACATTGGTACCAACGACGTAGGTAGGAAAAGGGGTGTGGAGGTAATAAACGAGTTTAGGGAGTTAGGCTGGAAGTTAAAAGCCAGGACAGACCGAATTGTCATCTCTGGTTTGTTGCCGGTGCCACGTGATAGCGAGGCTAGGAATAGGGAGAGTGCAGCTGAACACGTGGCTGCAGGAATGGTGTAGGAGGGAGGGCTTTCAGGTATTTGGATAATTGGAGCGCATTCTGGGGAAGGTGGGACCTGTACAAGCAGGACGGGTTGCATCTGAACCAGAGGGGCACCAATATCCTGGGAGGGAGGTTTTCTAGTACTCTTCGGGAGGGTTTAAACTAATTTTGCAGGGGAATGGGAACCGGATTTGTAATCCAGCAACTAAGGTAGCCGATATTCAGGACGCCAAAGCGTGTAATGAGGCAGTGGGGAAGGGACACTGACAAAGGAGAGTACTTGCAGGCACGGAGATGGGTTGAAGTGTGTATACTTCAACGCAAGAAGCATCAGGAATAAGGTGGGTGAACTAAAGGCATGGATCGGTTCTTGGGATTACGATGTGGTGGCCATCACGGAAACTTGGATAGAAGAGGGGCAGAAATGGTTGTTGGAGGTCCCTGGTTATAGATGTTTCAATAAGATTAGGGAGGGTGGTAAAAGAGGTGGGGGGGGGGGCGGCATTGTTAATTTAATTAAAGATAGTATAACAGCTGCAGAAAGGCAGTTCGAGGAGTATCAGCCTACTGAGGTAGTATGGGTTGAAGTCAGAAATAGGAAAGGAGCAGTCACCTTGTTCGGAGTTTTCGATAGGCCCCCCAATAGTAGCAGAGATGTGGAGGAACAGATTGGGAAACAGATTTTGGAAAGGTGCAGAAGTCACAGGGTAGTAGTCATGGATGACTTTAACTTCTCAAACATTGAGTGGAAACTCTTTAGATCAAATAGTTTGGATGGGGTGGTGTTTGTGCAGTGTGTCCAGGAAGCTTTTCTAACACAGTATGTAGATTGTCCGACCAGAGGAGGGGCAATATTGGATTTAGTACTTGGTAATGAACCAGGGCAAGTGATAGATTTGTTAGTGGGGAGCATTTTGGAGATAGTGACCACAATTCTGTGACTTTCACTTTAGTAATGGAGAGGGATAGGTGCGTGCAACAGGGCAAGGTTTACAATTGGGGGAAGGGTAAATACGATGTTGTCAGACAAGAATTGAAGTGCATAAGTTGGGAACATAGGCTGTCAGGGAAGGACACAGGTGAAATGTGGAACTTGTTCAAGGAACAGGTACTACGTGTCCTTGATATGTATGTCCCTGTCAGGCAGGGAAGAGATGGTCGAGTGAGGGAACCATGGTTGACAAGAGAGGTTGAATGTCTTGTTAAGAGGAAAAAGGAGACTTATGTAAGGCTGAGGAAACAAGGTTCAGACAGGGCGTTGGAGGGATACAAGATAGCCAGGAGGGAACTGAAGAAAGGGATTAGGAGAGCTAAGAGCGGGCATGAACAATCTTTGGCGGGTAGGATCAAAGAAACCCCAAGGCCTTTTACACATGTGAGAAATATGAGAATGACTAGAGCGAGGGTAGGTCCGATCAAGGACAGTAGCGGGTGATTGTGTATTGAGTCTGAAGAGATAGGAGAGGTCTTGAACGAGTACTTTTCTTCTGTATTTACAAATGAGAGGGGCCATATTGTTGGAGAGGACAGTGTGAAACAGACTGGTAAGCTCGAGGAAATACTTGTTAGGAAGGAAGATGTGTTGGGCATTTTGAAAAACTTGAGGATAGACAAGTCCCCCGGGTCTGACGGGATATATCCAAGGATTCTATGGGAAGCAAGAGATGAAATTGCAGAGCCGTGGGCAATGATCTTTTCGTCCTCACTGTCAACAGGGGTGGTACCAGGGGATTGGAGAGTGGCGAATGTCGTGCCCCTGTTCAAAAAAGGGACTAGGGATAACCCTAGGAATTACAGGCCAGTTAGTCTTACTTCGGTGGTAGGCAAAGTCATGGAAAGGGTACTGAAGGATAGGATTTCTGAGCATCTGGAAAGACACTGCTTGATTAGGGATAGTCAGCACGGATTTGTGAGGGGTAGGTCTTGCCTTACAAGTCTTATTGAATTCTTTGAGGAGGTGACCAAGCATGTGGATGAAGGTAAAGCAGTAGATGGATTTTAGTAAGGCATTTGATAAGGTTCCCCATGGTAGGCGTATGCAGAAAGTAAGGAGGCATGGGATAGTGGGAAATTTGGCCAGTTGGATAACAAACTGGCTAACCGATAGAAGTCAGAGAGTCGTGGTGGATGGCAAATATTCAACCTGAATCCCAGTTACCAGTGGCGTACCGCAGGGATCAGTTCTGGGTCCTCTGCTGTTTGTGATTTTCATTAATGACTTGGATGAGGGAGTTGAAGGGTGGGTCAGTAAATTTGCAGACGATACGAAGATTGGTGGAGTTGTGGATAGTGAGGAGGGCTGTTGTCGGCTGCAAAGAGACATAGATAGGATGCAGAGCTGGGCTGAGAAGTGGCAGATGGAGTTTAACCCTGAAAAGTGTGAGGTTGTCCATTTTGGAAGGACAAATATGAATGCGGAATACAGGGTTAACGGTAGAGTTCTTGGCAATGTGGAGGAGCAGAGAGATCTTGGGGTCTATGTTCATACATCTTTGAAAGTTGCCACTCAAGTGGATAGAGCTGTGAAGAAGGCCTATGGTGTGCTAGAGTTCATTAACAGAGGGATTGAATTTAAGAGCCGTGAGGTGATGATGCAGCTGTACAAAACTTTGGTAAGGCCACATTTGGAGTACTGTGTACAGTTCTGGTCGCCTCATTTTAGGAAGGATGTGGAAGCTTTGGAAAAGGTGCAAAGGAGATTTACCAGGATGTTGCCTGGAATGGAGAGTAGGTCTTACGAGGAAAGGTTGAGGGTGCTAGGCCTTTTCTCATTAGAACGGAGAAGGATGAGGGGCGACTTGATAGAGGTTTATAAGATGATCAGGGGAAAGATAGAGTAGACAGTCAGAGATTGTTTCCCCGGGTGGAACAAACCATTACAAGGGGGCATAAATTTAAGGTGAATGGTGGAAGATATAGGGGGGATGTCAGAGGTAGGTTCTTTACCAAGAGAGTAGTGGGGGCATGGAATGCACTGTCTGTGGAAGTTAGTTGAGTCGGAAACATTAGGGACCTTCAAGCAGCTATTGGATAGGTACATGGATTATGGCAAAATGATATAGTGTAGATTTATTTGTTCTTAAGGGCAGCACGGTAGCATTGTGGATAGCACAATTGTTTCACAGCTCCAGGGTCCCAGGTTCGATTCTGGCTTGGGTCACTGTCTGTGCGGAGTCTGCACATCCTCCCCGTGTGCGCGTGGGTTTCCTCC
Organism: Scyliorhinus torazame; assembly: GCF_047496885.1. Taxonomy (NCBI): domain Eukaryota; kingdom Metazoa; phylum Chordata; class Chondrichthyes; order Carcharhiniformes; family Scyliorhinidae; genus Scyliorhinus; species Scyliorhinus torazame. Next base: position 92,314,812 of record NC_092718.1, read on the forward strand.
GGGTGCTCCGGTTTCCTCCCACAGTCCAAAGATGTGCAGGTTAGGTGAATTGGCCAATGATAAATTGCCCTTAGTGTCCAAAATTGCCCTTAGTGTTGGGTGGAGGTGTTGGCTTTGGGTGGGGTGCTCTTTCCGGGAGCCGGTGCAGACTCGGGGGGCCGAGTGGCCTCCTTCTGCACTGTAAATTCTCTGATAATCTATGATTAATCTAGAACAAAGGTTCGGCACAACATCGTGGGCCGAAGGGCCTGTTCTGTGCTGTATTTTTCTATGTTCTAATCAGAGGGTCAGTGCTGAGGAAGTGCTGCACTGTCAGAGGGTCAGTACTGAGGGAGCGCCGCACTGTCAGAGGGTCAGCACTGAGGGAATGCTGCACTGTGTTCTCTTGTTCACGTGAGACATTGAACTAATATTCCCCCCCCCCCCCCCCCCCCACAGCTCCGCCCACTTCCCTCTCCTGTGGGCAAAGATCCCGCAGCTGCTCTTTGGAAGAAGAGCTGGTATCCTTCCCGTTGTCCCGAGGCCAGAATTTACCCCGGAACCAACACCACTGATGTGTCATTATGACATGCTGTGGGATCTTGCTGTGCACAGTTTGGCTGCTGCACTCACTGTAACACAATTAGTGACAACACTGGAGGCGCATTTCATTGGCTGTGAAGCACTTTGGCACATCCCGAATTTCAGAAGGGATCTGTCGAGAATCTTCTTGTTATTGGATTCCACTGTTTGTGATGGTGACCGGGAGATTATTGCGAGACTTTGTTCTGTATTGATTGTCCCTGGTCTGACCGGACCAGACAGCACCTCATTCAGGGGAGAGCTGTCTCTGTGCAAGAGGTCACTGACCCTTCGAGATGGCAGTGAATTTGGATGAATAGTTCCTTCCTGATTTGAGGCTACTGTCTGGGCAAGTGATATCTTCCTCTTTCACAGGCCTCTCTCATTTCCTCCCCCCCCCCCATATCCTATTATAGACACCCAGCTGGCTCTGCCACTCTCTCCGTCCTGTGAGTTTACTGGAGTTGGACAGGGAAAAAGGCAGATTTATTTTGGGGGACTATTGGGAGGGGGTGGAGAAAAAACGAGGTTTAATTGCCCCCCTACCCAAAATCAAAACAAACGATTGCTCCCCCCTCCCACCTAAAATGAGAAACGGCAAGGCCAGTGCTCAATTGTCCTGAAAGTATTGGTACATCTGAGAGGATAGGAACAGGCCATTCAGCCACTCGAGCCTGTTCCACCCTTCAATGACCAACCAACATCTTACCCTTGTTTTTCCATATCCCACATCAACTTGACCCAACAAAACTCCATCCATCTCAACCGTGAAAGCTCAATTGGGGGTAGGAGAAAAGAGTCCCATATTTTCACTCCCCATTATGAGGAGTGTTTTCTGATATCACCCCTGAACATCATGGCACAAATTTTAAGGTTCTGCAGCACCCCCCCCCCCCCAACCTACCTCTTATTCTGGACTCTCCCCACCCAGAAGAAATAAGTTCCCCCGATCTTTGCAATTTTTAGGATCAAGCCCAATGTGAAGATGATTAGTGGTTCCCTTGTTCCCTGTGCGACCCTTCAGCAATATCCTAGAATAACCACTGCCAAGGGATGTAACGCCATAACATTCCACCCTGCCCCCACCGTGTTACTTCACCGTTGGCCTATGGGTAATTCCAGCATCAAGGTTGAAATCTGCTGCTGGCAAAGAACGAGATCCAGATCATGATCATTCACTTTTCTCCGTGGAACCAGATCAAGTATCCACATGCGGATCATTGACAGAACCGGATCAAGAATCTGGGAACTTCATTACCCTCCGCACGCCCGGATTAACAATCAGGGTGGAGATTCAGATTATTCACCTCGTTCCACAGAACGGGAGCAAGTCACCAGGCTGGAGAAGGCGCACGGGGATTCCTGGTTTATACCAGCAACCGGGAGCTGTGCAGCTGAAATTATTTGCCTCCCAGGGGATTTAATGAAGGTTTACTCGGCTGATTCCTGGGAAGAGAGGGCCATCCCATAAGAGGTTGAGTAGAACTTGTTGATATTCCCTGGAGTTCAGAAGAAGGAGATGATCTCACTTCTATGCATAAAATTCAAGGAGGTTTTGACACGGTTGATGCCAAGTTGCTGTTTCCTTCCCCTGACTGCGTTCTCCCCCATCACCAGGCTGGAGAGTTCTGATCTCAGGGGTCACACTCTCAGGGTGCAAGGGCACAGCCATTTTGAACTGAGAAATAACTTCACTCGGAGGATCTTTGGACATTTTCTCCCCCCAGAGAGCTACCGAGTATGATTATTATTCTATTCAGGACAGAGATATATTTATTGGCACCAAGTGATATACTCGGGAAAGCGGAGTGAGGTACAAGATCAGCCATCTTATTGAACAGGGCAGCAGGTTTGAAGGGCCGAGGGCACATTCCTTCCCTCGGGAGTGTTTGATGGGGACAGTGTAGACAGACCTTTATTCTGTATCTAACCCCATGCTATACCCGTCCTGTGAGTGTTTGATGGGGCCAGTATAGAGGGAGCTTTACCCTGTATCTAACCCCACACTGTACCCGTCCTGGGACTGTTCGATGGGAACAGTGCAGAGGGAACTTTACTCTGCATCTAGCCCCGTGCTGTACCTGTCCTGGGAGTATTTGATGGGGACAGTGTACAGGGAGCTTTACTCTGTATATAACCCCGTGCTGTACCTGTCCTGGGAGTATTTGATGGGACAGTGTAGAGAGAGCTTTACTCTATATCTAACCCCATGCTGTACTTGTCCCAGGAGAATTTGACCGGGGACACTGGGGGTTAAGTGGGAAGAGCGTGCGATTGTTTGAGATTAACGTACCCCAGAAAAATCTATTGCAGGATCAATACAAACACGTGAGGCATTTCAGGCTCAGCTCGATAAGATGATAAACAGAATGGCAGCAGTGAGGCTTGTCCATGTCATTTATTAACACAGTACAACGCAAAACATCATTTGCAAAAACAGGTTTGTTTGTTTTAAGTTATCAAACATGATTTACACGGTGTCCTTTCACTTACAGTATCAAACACTCTGTACATCTCTTCCCCAGGGGTTTAAATCTCTTGCCCCCACATCAGAGGGCCTCTGACTGCCACAAACGCGATGAGCGAGGGCTAGTTAACAGTCTGTATGATTACAAAAGGAAGTAATCAGGACGCAAGGCTGAAGGTGAAGGGAACACAGCCCTCGCTTCTCGGCTGTGCCAAAAGAGCCCATGGCTCACTGCCAACTCTTCCCAGCAGGAGAGGCAGACAGTTCCTTAAACCCTCCCCACCTCAGCTCCGATCCCTCAGCAGCTCACCGCCTCTCTCTCCCTTCTGTCAGTGCGGCCTGCTCGTCAGACTGGCATCGCGCCACTCTCCCTCAGCCCACGTTGCTGTGGAGAATCTTCAAAGACCAGCTCGTGCCTTTGCAGTCAGAGGGGAGTGGCGTTGGGACGAGGATGTGGGAAATCAAAGTTCTAAAGGCTGCACCGACCTGGGGTCAGGGCTATGTGTGGCGTGGCGGGAGAGAGAACAAGAGGACAAAATCCAGCAACTGTGAATCTCATCTTCTGCCTCCTGCCCCCCCCAGCTCACAAACACCTCGCCTGATACAGTCCATAACAGCTGTGAAGAGGGATAATGTAAACCAAACCGAAAGGGGAGGGGAGGGGGCTGGATTTACTTGCTGCACAGATTCAGGGGTGAACTAATCGAAGGGTTTAAAGTGATTAAAGAATTCGATAGGGGCGAGAGAGAGAAACTATTTTCTCTCTGGGTGAGGGAAAAGTCCAGAATAAAGGGTCAGAATCTTACAATTGGAGCCAGGCTGTCCAGGGGGTGGCATACAGCCCTGAGGGTTCGATCCCGGCTCCAGGTCACTATCTGTGTGGAGTTTGCACATTCTCCCCGTGTCTGCGTGGGTTTCACCCCCACAACCCAAAATGTGCAGGTTAAGTGGATTGGTCACACTAAATTGCCCCTTAATTGGAAAAAAAAATAATTGGGTACTCTAAATTTATAAAAAACAAAGTGGGAATCCAGAACTTTCTCCCCACCAGCAAAGTTATCAAGATCCCAGAGATTGATGGATTTTTGTTGGATGGAGGGGTGTGGTTGAGGATTATGGAACCAAGGCAGGTAGATACAATGGAGCTTAGATACAATGAATTGTGATCTGCAAGAATGGTGGAAGGGGCTCGAGGGGCTGAATGACCTCGTCCTGTGCCTCCAAACCCCAGGAAGATAGAATAATCCGTGCTCAGACCCCTTTCAATTTAGCATTTCGATGTTACTCGCTAACCAGCAATAAACAAATCTCCACCCGCCCCCCGGGATGTGTGGCGCTGTGACAGCACCTCCACGGACTGCAGCAGCTCAACAAGGTGACTCGTTGCCTCCTTCTCAAAGGCAACAAATGCTGGCCTGGACACCCACATCTCGTCAATGAATAATAAAAAAAATGCGCCACCTTCATATAAAAGATTCATACTTAAGATTCTGCCTAGGGATCAATCAGAACAGATCCCAAGCTCGTTCCTTGTCCCTGGAAGAAATAAAACAAAGATTTGGAAAGACGATAGCACGGTCCCGAGAGGGGAGGGAGGAGCAGAGAGCCGTTTTAACATTGCACTGTTACTAAAGAGATTGTCTCGGACTGTTCAGAACAATTCCCATAGGAGGATTAAATTCCAGTCACAGGCTGAATTTGTACTCAGCAGCTCACATCCCAGAGAGAGAGAGAGAGAGAGGAAGGGGTTGGTTGAGGCAGGCGTGTGAGAGAAGGGGGGCATGCAGGGGGGACAGGCGTGCAGGATAGAGGGCAGGCATGCGGGAGAGGGTGCACAAAAGGGAGCGAGAGAGAGACACTTAGTGTGTGAGAGAGAGAGAGAGAAAACACACAAGACAGAGAGGGAAAGAGAGGAAGACAACACGACATTAACAACTTTACACATCAGAGAGAGGTCTTCGTGCTGGATCACAGCCTGTTCCCTTTGGGATAAAGCCCCGCTGAGGTGCGTGGGGGTGAGCAGAGCGAGAGAGGTGGCGAGGGCACTCCTCAGGACAGACCCCCCAAGTTGGCAGGGTGTCGACCAACTCCAAACGCAGCCTCATTGCAGTCAGGGAAATTCACACATTTCTTCTTGCCCCCAATTGATCATCCCTCACATCCCCCCTCCCCTCCTCTCTGTTGTAGCGACGTGTGTTGTACCATCAGTGAATGATCCAAGATATCAAGGTCTCTGTACATTCCAGTAAAAATAAAAACTTGTCTTCCTTTGCTCGATGCCATGGATGTGGCTCTTCCACAGTCTTCCCCCCTCCTTCCGGTTAACCAATCGTCAGGCCAAAACCACACTGGAACTTGTTCTTCCTGTGGTTGAGGAAGGCTCCCATTGCTAAGGTCAAAGGTAACGGAACTAGCTTCTTCTCTAAAGTCGCTCCAACAACCCAGTTGCTGTCTACGGACCCTGCAGAGAGAGACACGCACAGGATAAACAGCATGTTCAATCCTTCAACATATTTCCACAGTCTGTAACTACAGATCACTGGGTAGTAAAGCGTGGCAATCAGGCTGGGAGACAACTCCAGGACTGAATTTACACATGTTATATGTATTCTGGAACTATCCTCCACTTACTTGGGTGGCATGGTGGCACAGTGGTTAGCACTGGCTAGTATAAAAAGTCATGCTACAGCTGTATAGAACATTGGTAAGGCCGCACTTGGAATATTGTGCACAATTCTGGTCACCACACTACCAGAAGGATGTGGAGTCTTTGGAGAGGGTTCAAAGGAGGTTTACAGGATGTTGCCTGGTCTGGAGGGTGTTAGCTATATGGAGAGGCTGAATAGAACCGGACTTTTTCCATTAGAAACAAGGAGGTTGAGGGGTGATCTGATAGAGGTCTACAAGATTATGAGGGGCATGGATAGAATGGATGGGCTGGCACTCTTTCCCAGCGTGGAGCGGTCAGTCACCAGGGGCCATAGGTTTCAGTTCCGTGGGGCAAAGTTTAGGGGAGATGTGTGAGGCAGGGTTTTTACGTAAAGGGTGGTGAGTGCCTGGAACACATTGCCAGGGGAGGTTGTGGAAAGTAGACACATTATAGAGGGATACGGCAATAGGAATTGTTGAGGGCTTTTGGCAAAGGTTGGTATCATGACTGGTACAGGCTTGGAGGGCCAAAGGGCCTGTTCCTGTGCTGTATTGTTCTTTGTTCACTGTTGCTTCACAGCTCCAGGGATCTAGGTTCAATTATGGCCTTGGGTGACTGTCGGTGTGGAGTTTGCACATTCTCCGTGTGGGTTTCCTCCCTGTGCTCCGGTTTCCTCCTATGGTCCAAATATGTGCAGGTTAGATGGATTGGCTATGCTAAATTGCCCCTTAATGTTCAAAAGGCTAGGTGGCATTACTGGGATAGGATAGAATTGAGGGCTTAAGTTGGGTGCTCTTCCCAAGAGCCGGTGCAGACAATGGGCCGAATGGCCTTCTTCAGCACTATAATTTCTATGATTCTACTGCATTGTTAGGAGACTTTGTTGTAGTTAACTATCCTCCACTCACTGCATTGTCAGGAGACTTTGTTGTAGTTAACTATTCTCCACTCGCTGCATTGTCAGGAGACTTTGTTGTAGTTAACTATCCTCCACTCACTGCATTGTCAGGAGACCTTGTTGTAGTTAACTATCCTCCATTCACTGCATTGTCAGGAGACTTTGTTGTAGTTAACTATTCTCCACTCGTTGAATTTCAGGAGACTTTGCTGTAGTTAACTATTCTCCACTCACTGCATTGTCAGGAGACTTTGTTGTAGTTAACTATCCTCCACTCGCTGAATTTCAGGAGACTTTGATGTAGTTAACTATCCTCCACTCACTGCATTGTCAGGAGACCTTGTTGTAGTTAACTATTCTCCACTCACTGCATTGTCAGGAGACTTTGCTATAGTTAACTATCCGCCAACTACTTTGTTGTCAGGAGACTTTGATTTAATTTTAGTCCTGGGCCCAGTTTGCTGTAGTTCACAGAGGCTCTGTTTAAACAGATGCCGCTTGTTCTATGTCCTACCACAGCCACAACTCAATGAAATTCCTGCATTCTATCGCACCCTTCACAACCATAGGATATCTCAAATGCTTTACAGTCAATGAAGTTCTTTAAGCGTAATTTCTGTCGTGGTGTAGAACATAGCAGCTATTTGTACACAGGCCCCCCAAAACAAACAGTGTAATACCCATAAGAAATAGGAACAGGAGTCAGGCTATTCAACCCTTCAAGCCTGCTCCACCATTTAATAAGATCATGGCTGATCTAACACTAAGTCTACTTTCCTATCTTATGTCCGTAACCTTAATTCCTCGACTGATTAAATACTGATCTCAGTCTTTAAAATGTTCAAGGACTCGGCCTCCACAGCTTCCCGGGGTAAAGAATTCTAAATAATCACTGCTTTTTGAAAGAAGAAATTCTTCCTCAAATCCGTCTTCAATGAGCATCCCCTTATTCTGCGGCGATGCCCTCTGGTCCTACACTCTCCCATGAGTGGAAATACCCTCCCAACATTTACCCTGTCTGACCCCTAAGAATTGTAAATGTTTCAATCATATCACCTCTCATTTTTCTAAATTCCAAGGACCCAAACTGTTTAATCTTTCCTCATGTGGCAGTCCCTCCATATCGGAGATCATCAAAGAAACAACAAAGAACAAAGAAATGTACAGCACAGGAACAGGCCCTTCGGCCCTCCAAGCCCATGCCGACCATGCTGCCCGACTAAACTACAATCTTCTCCACTTCCTGGGTCCGTATCCCTCTATTCCCATCCTATTCATGTATTTGTCAAGATGCCCCTTAAATGTCACTATCGTCCCTGCTTCCACTACCTCCTCCGGTAGCGAGTTCCAGGCACCCACTACCCTCTGTGTAAAAAACTTGCCTCGTACATCTATTCTAAACCTTGCCCCTCTCACCTTAAACCTATGCCCCCTAGTAATTGACCCCTCTACCCTGGGGAAAAGCCTCTGACTATCCACTCTGTCTATGCCCCTCATAATTTTGTAGACCTCTATCAGGTCTCCCCTCAACCTCCGTCATTCCAGTGAGAACAAACCGAGTTTATTCAACCGCTCCTCATAGCTAATGCCCTCCATACCAGGCAACATTCTGGTAAATCTCTTCTGCACCCTTTCTAAAGCCTCCACATCCTTCTGGTAGTGTGGCGACCAGAATTGAACACTATACTCCAAGTGTGGCCTAACTAAGGTTCTATACAGCTGCAACTTGACTTGCCAATTCTTATACTTAATGCCCCGGCCAATGAAGGCAAGCATGCCGTATGCCTTCTTGACTACCTTCTCCACCTGTGTTGCCCCTTTCAATGACCTGTGGACCTGTACACCTAGATCTCTCTGACTTTCAATACTCTTGAGGGTTCTACCATTCACTGTATATTCCCTACCTGCATTAGACCTTCCAAAATGCATTACCTCACATTTGTCCGGATTAAACTCCATCTGCCATCTCTCCGCCCAAGTCTCCAAACAATCTCAATCCTGATGTATCCTCTGACAGTCCTCATCGCTATCCGCAATTCCACTAACCTTTGTGTCGTCTGCAAACTTACTAATCAGACCAGTTACATTTTCCTCCAAATCATTTATATATACTACAAAGAGCAAAGGTCCCAGCACTGATCCCTGCGGAACACCACTGGTCACAGCCCTCCAATTAGAAAAGCATCCTTCCATTGCTACTCTCTGCCTTCTATGACCTAGCCAGTTCTGTATCCACCTTGCCAGTTCACCCCTGATCCCGTGTGACTTCACCTTTTGTACTAGTCTACCATGAAGGACCTTGTCAAAGGCCTTACTGAAGTCCATATAGACAACATCCACTGCCCTACCCGCATCAATCATCTTTGTGACCTCCTCGGCATCCTAGTAAACCTCCTCTGTACTGCCTCCAATGATAATGCCTTTCCTTAAATAAGGGGACCGAAGCTGTACACAGTATGCTAAATGTGGCCTCACTAGTCCCTTGCACAGTTGCAGCAACACCTCTTTACTTTTATACTCCAGCCCCTTGAAATAAAAGGCAGCATTCCATTTGCCTCTCCTATTACCGTCTGCAGCTGTATGCTAGCCTTCTGGGGTTCATGACCCCCAAGCAACAGCTTAAACCACATCATTTGGATTTTGAAAAAGTGATATTGAGTGACAAATAGTAACCCCAAGACACAAGGAAAGAATTTCCTTGCGATGGTGTAGACGTGCTGTTAGGTAAATTAGACATTCCGACTTCTCCCTCAGAGTGTGGCGAGATTTTCAGTGACGTTAATGTAAGCCTACTTGTGACACTAATAAAGATTAATACACAATTCCTATAAACTCCCTCCTGCTTCAAGCACCAGCCCTGTTAAGTCCCAGGCTCTCTTCACCCCGCCCCCCCCCCCCAAATTCAATCTCCCCCTTAACCTTCTATTCTCCGAAGGGCAGCACGGTGGTGCAGTGGTTAGCAATGCAGCCTCACAGCAATGAGGACCTGGGTTTGATCCCAGCCCCGGAGTTTACACATTCTCCCCATGTCTGCGTGGGTCTCACCCTCACAAGCAAAGAGAAGTGTATGGTAGGTGAATTGGCCACGCTAAATTGCCCTGAATTGAAAAGAAAAGAATTGGGTACTCTAAATTTAAAAAGAAAAACTTCTTTCTACAAGGAGAACAATCTCAGCCTCTCCACCATGAAGTGGAGTCCCTCACCCCCGGGAGCATGCACCCTCTGAGGGGCCCTGACATCCTTCCTGACGTGGTGGGCAGAATTGGACAGAATCTTCCAGCTGCGTGGAATCCAATGTCTTCTGAGAGGATGGAGGAGCTCAGAAACAGGAGGGTGTGCTTCTATCAGGGACTGATTCACCCACACAGATTGAAGCCCCAATTTAAACTCTATTCTGGGCTGATTCGAGACGGTGTCCAAGGCCTCAGCAGAAATCCTCAAGGGGCTTTGCCACCTGATTCGGATAGGAGCCTGCAGCAATTCACAATGTCCCAGTGCAGTAAAATGACCTTCCAGTTCCAGGTGAGTGAGACCTGGTCCTTGGGATCGGCAGGAGATAGTTAAACAATTACGTTACTGACCTTTAAACAGGAGGTTTGCTTTGGGAAGGTCCAACTGATAACCGAACGTCACACTAGTGTCCTGCATCCGGAGACTGGCTTCCAGTTCCACACCAACTTGTAACTGAGACGGAGAAAGAGTGGAGTGTGAGAAAAGTGGCCGAAAAGAGGGAGGGGGCCGGAAAAAGAGCGGTGAAGTGATGGAGGAGAGATTGGGGAGGGGGGTTAGTGTGCGAGAGCTTGAGCGCGCCTGAGAGAGCGAGAGTTCGCCCGAGAATGCCCCCGGGAAAGCGCCCGAGACGGCGAGCGCGCCCGAGACGGCGAGCGCGCCCGAGACAGCGAACGCTAGAGCCCAAGAGCTAGACGAGGGGGCGCGCGGCCGGGACGGGCCGGGACGGGCCGGGGGGGGGGGCGTGCGACGGCGCGCCGGGACGGGGGCGTGCGACGGGACGGGGCGTGCGGCCGGGACGGGGGGCGTGCGGCCGGGACAGGGGGGCACGCGGCCGGGACAGGGGGGCACGCGGCCGGGACAGGGGGGCACGCGGCCGGGACAGGGGGCCTGCGACGGACCGACAATCAGGACTTTGGGGGGGGGGGGGGGGGGGGCGTAGTGGTCGGCACAGAACAATAGAGGCTGCAAATTAACCTGAGAGTGGGGATTATTTGAACTATTCCTACCTGCTCATTGGCTTTGTGGTAATAGGAAGCATGCGCTCCTGCCTGACTCAGTGTCAGTGTCCCAATCCAATTGCTCCCTGTGGGGGTGTAAGGCAGAGGAGCGGGATCAGATCATGCACACAGCTCCATTCTGAATCCTACGCTGACAAACAGCAGCAATCTACACACCAACAGCAGCCCCGTCACGGCTCGTGCTACTGTAACCTTTATCCCTGTCCTTGTAACCGCTGGACCTCACCACACTCCAAGTGAGCTTCCCACACTGTGCCCCCTTCCAGCCCAAACAACCCTCAGTTCTGTAATCTCCTCCAGCCCTTACAACCCTCCCTTTCTCTGTCACCTCCTACAGCCCCTACAACCCTCCCTATCTCTGTAACTTCCTCCAGTCCCCTACACCCTCCCTATATCTGTCCTCCTGCATTCCCCTATAATTCTCTCTATCTCTTTCATCTCAAGCATCTACAACCCTCCCGATCTGTATAACCTCCTGCAGCCCCTACAACCCTCCCTTTCTCTTTCACCGCGTCCAGCCGCGACAACCCTCCCTATCTCTGTAACCTCCTTCAGCCGCGACACCCCTCCCTATCTCTGTAACCTCCTTCAGCCGCGACAACCCTCCCTATCTCTGTAACCTCCTGCAGCTCCTACAACCCTCCCTGTGTCTTTAACCTCCTCAAGCCCTCCAAGATCTCTGCGCTCCCACCCAATTCCGGCCTCCTAAGCATCCTCTGATTCCCATCGCTAAGCCATTGGCGGCTGTGACCTCAGCTGCCTGGAACCCTTAGCTCTTGAATTCCCTCCCTAAACCTTGCCATCTCATTCCCACCCCCTGCCTCTCCTTTAAGTGGCTCCTTAAAACCAACCTCATTGACTAAGCTTAAAGTGTAATATCTGCTCATCTGGTCCAGGGTCAGATCGATGTTCCTCTGATACTCCTTGGCATGTTTTGCAATGTTAAAGGAGCTATATAAATCTAACCAGGGAAATGGGATGGGGGGGGGGGGGGGGGGGGGGGTTTGCTCCATTAGGGGTTCCGTTGGAGGAAACCGACAGGAGCCCCACACATTGCCAAGTCTCCAGCACACATACAGAGCACTGTCAAAGCTACTCGCTCAGCCCTCCGGGTTTCCCTCTTCTTCCCAACTTGGGATTGAAAGCTGTCCCGAGTATGGGCCATTCTGTTTTGAGAGGGTGGTCTGGTTCGCCAGCATCCAGGAAATCACAAAACCATCATCCTCAGCAACCAATTTGGTGGGGGACAGATTCAGGAGTCAGAACGGCTGAAGAACGAGTGCCGTTAAACAGAATGAAGCAACACCACCACCTGCTGGCGGGAAATGAAACTATGGCAATGCTTGTCCATCAAGTCTGAGAGGTAAATTCACCATCATACCAGATGTTCCCAGATGACCATAGGTTGCTTTCCCCTTTGAGGGGGAGAGCTGACTGGTGGTGGTCCTACGTCCTACTCCGTCCTACGTACGAAGTGTTTCCGGCAACGATGGGCCGAAGGGCCTCATTTTGTGCTGTAAACGTCTTTGACATCACCCCATAATAGCCAGGCTCAGATTTGAATGTTCTGCCCCTTGTTCTCGATTCCCCAGCCCCCTGCTCCCCCGCCCCCACCAGACAGGGTTTCCCTCTATTGAGCATATAGAATTCTGTAGCCATCTTTAACATTTGACATTACCCATTAACCTTCGATACGCGGGGTAATACAAACCTAGTCTCCACAACCTGCCCTCTGAATTTAACCCATGCCTCTCCGCAGAACAATGGCATTGCTAATCATCCATTCAGTGCATACCACTATAGCCCCTGGTAGACTGCTGGCATCCAATTTAACTTGTGTGTGATGTCAGAAAGACAGGTGGAGACATGGTCTAAACAAGTGTACTGGGCACGCCTGGCTGACGTACCTGTATACCTGCCAGCGACAGACATCACAGCACCCTCCTCCCCGGGTCGGCGGTGATAGACGAGCTCTCCTCCCAGGGCCAGGCTGGCTGTGATACTCTGCAGATAGTGGGCCACAAAGATACCTGCCAAAACAACATGAGAAAGGTTCACACGCCACAAATAAATCACATCACACCTTCTGCAGTATACGTTAATCACCGAACAGAGAGGTACCGCCCATCGCTGTGTAACTCTGGGACACGGTGCCAATGGGGACGGGTCTGTCACTTGCTGTGTAACATTGACACAGTGCTGGTGGGGTGCGTCTGTTGCTGTGTAACACTGGGATATGGTGCAGGTGGGGATGTGTCAGTTGCTGTGTTAACACTAAGACACGATGCTGGTGGGCAGTGCCCATCTATGTAACACTGGGACACTGCTGGTGGGGACGGGATGAGCCTGTCGTTGTGTAACACTGGGACACAGTGCTAATGAGGACGGACCTGTCGCTATGTAACACGGGGACACGGTGCTGGTGGGGGGTTGTCGCTGTGTAACACTGTGCTGGTGGGGACGGGTCTGCGCTGTGTGACACTGGGACACGGTGCGTAGGGGGTCGGGTCTGTCGCTGTGTAACACTGGGACACGGTGCTGGTGGGGGGGGGGGGGTCTGTCGCTATGAAACACTGGGACACGGTGCTGGTGGGGGGGGGTCTGTCGCTATGAAACACGGGGACACGGTGCTGGTGAGGGGGGGCGTCAGTCGCTGTGTAACACTGGGACACGGTGGTGTGGGCGGGTCTGCGCAGTGTGACACTGGGACACGCTGCTCGTCAGAGGGGGGCGCAGTGTCTGTCGCTGTGTAACACTGGGCTGGTGTTCACGGGTCTGTTGCTGTGTAACACTGGGACACGGTGCTGGTGGGGACGGGTCTGTTGCTGTGGACCACTGGGACACGGTGCTGGCGGGGACGGGTCTGTCGCTGTGTAACAGTGGTACACGGTGCTGCTGGGGACGAGTCTGTCGCTGTGTAACACTAGGACACGGTGCTCGTGGGGACTAGTCTGTCGCTGAGTAACACAGGGACACTGAGCTGGTAGGGGTGAGTCTGTCGCTGTGTAACACTGGGGAACGGTGCTGGTGGGGACGAGTCTGTTGCTGTGCAACACTGGGACACGGTGCCGGTTGGGATGGGTCTGTCGCTGTGTAACACTGGGACACGGTGCCGGTTGGGATGGGTCTGTCGCTGTGTAACACTGGGAAACGGTGTTGGTGGGGATGGGTCTGTCGCTGTGCAACACTGGGACACGGTGCTGGTGGGAAAGGGTCTGTCGCTGTGTAACACTGGGAAACGGTGTTGGTGGGGATTGGTCTGTCGCTGTGCAACACTGGGACACGGCGCTGGTGTGAATGGGACTGTCGCTGTGCAACACTGGGCCACGGAGCTGGTGGGGACGGGTCTGTCGCTGTGCAATACTGGTACACGGTGCTGGTGTGAACGGGCCTGTCGTTGTGCAACACTGGGACACGGTGCTGGTGGGAAAGGGTCTGTCGCTGTGTAACACTGGGACACGGTGCTGGTGGGGACGAGTCTGTTGCTGTGTAACACTGGGGAACGTGTGGGTGGGGACGGGTCTGTTGCTGTGTAACAGTGGAACACTGTGCTGGTGGAGGCGAGTCAGTTGCTGTGTAACACTGGGACACAGTGGTGGTGTGGACCAGTCTGTCGCTGTGTAACACTGGGATCCGGTGTTGGTGGGGGTGAGTCTGTCGCTGTGCAACACTGGGAGACGGTGCTGTGGGGTAGGGTCCGTCGCTGTATAACACTGGCACATGGTGCTGGTGGGAACGGGTCTGTCGCTGTGTACCACTGGGACACTGGGCTGGTGAGAACGGGCCTGTCGCTGTGCAACACTGGGACATGGTGCTGGTGTGAATGGGGCTGTCGCTGTGCAACACTGGGACACGGTGCCGGTGGGGACGGGTCTGTCGCTGTGCAACACTGGGACCCCGTGCTGGTGTGAACGGGCCTATCGCTGTGTAACACTAGGCCACGGTGCTGGTGGGAAAGGGTCTGTCGCTGTGCAACACTGGTACACGGTGGTGGTGTGAACGGGCCTGTCGCTGTGCAACACTGGGACACGGTGCTGGTGTGAATGGGGCTGTCGCTGTGCAACACTGGGACACGGTGCCGGTGGGGACGGGTCTGTCGCTGTGCAACACTGGGACCCCGTGCTGGTGTGAACGGGCCTATCGCTGTGTAACACTGGGCCACGGTGCTGGTGGGAAAGGGTCTGTCGCTGTGCAACACTGGTACACGGTGGTGGTGTGAACGGGCCTGTCGCTGTGCAACACTGGGACACGGTGCCGGTGGGGATGGGTCTGTCGCTGTTTAACACTGGGACCAGGTGCTGGTGGGGACGAGTCTGTCGCTGTGCAACACTGGTACACGGTGCTGGTGTGAACGGGCCTGTCGCTGTGCAACACTGGGATACGGTGCCGGTGGGGACGGGACTGTCGCTGTGTAACACTGAGACACGGTGCTGGTGGGAAAGGGTCTGTCGATGTGTAACACTGGGCCACGGTGCTGGTGGGAAAGGGTCTGTCGCTGTGCAACACTGGTACACGGTGCTGGTGTGAACGGGCCTGTCGCTGTGCAATACTGGGACACGGTGCCGGTGGGGATGGGTCTGTCGCTGTGTAACACTGAGACATGGTGCTGGTGGGAAAGGGTCTGTCGATGTGTAACACTGGGACACGGTGCTGGTGGGAACGGGTCTGTCGCTTTGTAACACTGAGACACGGTGCTGGTAGGGACGGGTCTGTCGCTGTGTAACACTGGGACACGGTGCGGATGGTGACGGGTCTGTCCCTGTGTAACACTGGGACACGGTGCTGGTAGGGACGGGTCTGTCGCTGTGTAACACTGGGACCCGGTGCTGGTGGGGACGAATCTGTTGCTGTGTAACACTGGAGAACGCGCAGTTGGGGACGAGACTGTTGCTGTGTAACAGTGGAACACGGTGCTGGTGGTGGCTAGTCAGTTGCTGTATAACACTGGGGAACGTGCTGGTGGGGACGAGTCTGTTGCTGTGTAACACTGGGACACAGTGGTGGTGTGGACCAGTCTGTCGCTGTGTAACACTAGGACACGGTGCTGGTGGGGACTTGTCTGTTGCTGTGTAACACTGGGACACAGTGCTGTGGGGTAGGGTCCGTCGCTGTATAACACTGGCACATAGTGCTGGTGTGAACGGGCATGTCGCTGTGCAACACTGGGCCACGGTGCTGGTGTGAACGGGCCTGTTGCTGTGTAACAGTGGGACACGGTGCTGGTGTGGACCAGTCTGTCGCTGTGTAACACTGGGACAGGGTGCTGGTGTGAACGGGCCTGTCGCTGTCTAACACTGGGACCCGGTGCTGGTGGGGACGGTTCTGTCGCTGTGTAACACTGGGACACGGTGCTGGTGTGGATGGGTCTGTCGCTGTGTAACACTGGGACACGGTGCTAGTGGGAAAGGGTCTGTCGCTGTGTAACACTGGGACACGGTACTGGTGTGGATCAGTCTGTCGCTGTGTAACACTGGGACACGGTGCTGGTGGGGATGGGTCTGTCGCTGTGTAACACTGGGGAACGGTGCAGGTGGGGGTGTCGCTGTGTAACACTGGGACACGTTGCTGGCGGGGACGGGTCTGTCGATGTATAACACTGGGACACTGTGCTGGTGGGGTGGGGTCTGTTGCTGTGTAACACTGGGACACGGTGCTGGTGTGAACGGGCCTGTTGCTGTGCAACACTGGGACACGGTGCTGTGGGGTAGGGTCCGTCGCTGTATAACACTGGGACAGGGTGCTGGTGGGGACGTGTCTGTCGCTGTGTAACACTGGGACACGGTGTTGGTGTGAAGGGACTGTCGCTGTGTAACACTAGGGCACGGTGCTGGTGGGGACGGGTCTGTCCCTTTGTAACACTGGGACCCGGTGCTGGCGGGGATGGGTCTGTCGCTGTGTAACACTGGGACACGGTGCTACTGGGAAAGGGTCTGTCGCTGTGTAACACTGAGACACGGTGCTGGTGGGAACGGGTCTGTCGCTGTGTAATAGGGGACACGGTATTGGTGGGTATGGGTCTGTCGCTGTGTAACACTGGGACACGGTACTGGTGTGGACCAATCTGTCGCTGTGTAACATTGGGACACGGTGCTGGTGGGGATGGGCCTGTTGCTATGTAACACTGGGACATGGTGCTGGTGGGGACGAGTATGTTGCTGTGTAACACTGGGCCACGGCGCTGGTGGGGACGGGTCTGTTGCTGTGAAACACTGGGGAATGGTGCTGGTGGTGTGGGGTCTGTCGCTGTGTAACACTGGGACACAGTGCTGGCGTGAACGGGTCTGTCGCTGTGTCACACTGGGACCCGGTGCTGGTGGGGACGAATCTGTTGCTGTGTAACACTGGAGAACGCGCAGTTGGGGACGAGACTGTTGCTGTGTAACAGTGGAACACGGTGCTGGTGGTGGCTAGTCAGTTGCTGTATAACACTGGGGAACGTGCTGGTGGGGACTTGTCTGTTGCTGTGTAACACTGGGACACAGTGCTGTGGGGTAGGGTCCGTCGCTGTATAACACTGGCACATAGTGCTGGTGTGAACGGGCATGTCGCTGTGCAACACTGGGCCACGGTGCTGGTGTGAACGGGCCTGTTGCTGTGTAACAGTGGGACACGGTGCTGGTGTGGACCAGTCTGTCGCTGTGTAACACTGGGACAGGGTGCTGGTGTGAACGGGCCTGTCGCTGTCTAACACTGGGACCCGGTGCTGGTGGGGACGGTTCTGTCGCTGTGTAACACTGGGACACGGTGCTGGTGTGGATGGGTCTGTCGCTGTGTAACACTGGGACACGGTGCTAGTGGGAAAGGGTCTGTCGCTGTGTAACACTGGGACACGGTACTGGTGTGGATCAGTCTGTCGCTGTGTAACACTGGGACACGGTGCTGGTGGGGATGGGTCTGTCGCTGTGTAACACTGGGGAACGGTGCAGGTGGGGGTGTCGCTGTGTAACACTGGGACACGTTGCTGGCGGGGTGGGGTCTGTCGCTGTGTAACACTGGGACACGGTGCTGGTGTGAACGGGCCTGTTGCTGTGCAACACTGGGACACGGTGCTGTGGGGTAGGGTCCGTCGCTGTATAACACTGGGACAGGGTGCTGGTGGGGACGTGTCTGTCGCTGTGTAACACTGGGACACGGTGCTGGTGGGGATGGGCCTGTCGCTATGTAACACTGGGACATGGTGCGGGTGGGGACGGGTCTGTCCCTGTGTAACACTGGGACACGGTGTTGGTGTGAAGGGACTGTCGCTGTGTAACACTGGGCCACGGCGCTGGTGGGGACGGGTCTGTTGCTGTGAAACACTGGGGAATGGTGCTGGTGGTGTGGGGTCTGTCGCTGTGTAACACTGGGACACAGTGCTGGCGTGAACGGGTCTGTCGCTGTGTCACACTGGGACACGGTGCTGGTGGGGACGGTTCTGTCGCTGTGTAACACTGGGACACGGTGCTGGTGGGGACGGGTCTGTCCCTGTGTAACACTGGGACCCGTTGCTGGTGGGGACGGGTCTGTCCCTGTGTAACACTGGGACCCGTGCTGGTGGGAATGGGTCTGTCGCTGTGCAACACTGGGACACGATGCTGGCGGGGATGTCGCTGTGTAACACTGGAACACGGTGCTGGTGTGAACGGGCCTGTCGCTGTCTAACACTGGGCCACGGTGCTGGTGGGAAAGGGCCTGTCGCTGTGTAACACTGGGACCCGGTGCTGGTGGGAAAGGGCCTGTCGCTGTGTAACACTGGGCCCCGGTGCCGGTGGGGATGGGACTGTCGCTGTGTAACACTGGGACACGGTGCGGATGGTGACGGGTCTGTCCCTGTGTAACACTGGGACACGGTGTTGGTGTGAAGGCACGGTCGGTGTAACACTGGGACCCGGTGCTGGTGGGGATGGGTCTGTCGCTGTGTAACACTGGGGAACGGTGCTGGTGGGGGTGTCGTGTGTAACACTGGGACACGGTGCTGGTGGGGACGGGTCTGTTGCTATGTAACACTGGGACACGCTGCTGGTGGGGACGGATCTGTCGCTGTGTAACACTGGGACATGGTGCTGGTGGGGACGAATCTGTTGCTGTGAAACACTGGGGAACGGTGCTGGTGGGGGTGTCGCTGTGTAACACTGGGACACGTTGCTGGCGGGGACGGGTCTGTCGCTGTCTAACACTGGGACATGGTGCTGGTGGGAACGGGTCTGTCGCTGTGTAACACTGGGACACGGTGCTGTGGGGTAGGGTCCGTCGCTGTATAACACTGGAACAGGGTGCTGGTGGGGATGAGTCTGTCGCTATGTAACACTGGGAACCGGTGGTGGCGGGGATGGGTCTGTCGTTGTGCAACACTGGAACACGGTGCTAGTGGGAAAGGTTCTGTCGCTGTGTAACACTGAAACACGGTGCTGGTGGGAATGGGTCTGTCGCTGTCTAACACTGGGACACGGTACTGGTGTGAACGGGTCTGGCGCTGTGTAACACTGGGACCCGTGCTGGTGGGAATGGTTCTGTCGCTGTGTAACACTGGGACACGGTGCTGGTGTGAACGGGCCTGTCGCTGTTTAACACTGGGACACGGTGCTGGTGAGGACGGTTCTGTCGCTGTGTAACACTGGGACACGGTGCTGGTGTGAATGGGCCTGTCGCTGTCTAACACTGCGACACGGTGCTGGTGGGAAAGGGTCTGTCGCTGTGTAACACTGGGACCCGGTGCTGGTGGGGATGGGTCTGTCGCTGTGTAACACAGGGGAACGGTGCTGGTGGGGGTGTCGTGTGTAACACTGGGACACGGTGCTGGTGGGGACGGGTCTGTCGCTGTGTAACACTGGGCCACGGCGCTGGTAGGGACGGGTCTGTTGCTGTGAAACACTGGGGAACGGTGCTGGTGGGGGTGTCGCTGTGTAACACTGGGACACGTTGCTGGCGGGGACGGGTCTGTCGCTGTATAACACTGGGCCCCGGCGCTGGTGGGGACGGGTCTGTTGCTGTGAAACACTGGGGAACGGTGCTGGTGGGGGTGTCGCTATGTAACACTGGGACACGTTGCTGGTGGGGACGGGTCTGTCGCTGTATAACACTGGGACATGGTGCTGGTGGGGTCGGGTCTCTTGCTGTGAAACACTGGGACACGGTGCCGGTGGGAATGGGTCTGTCGCTGTGTAACACTGGGACACGGTGCTGGTCGGGACGAGTCTGTCGCTGTGTAACACTGGGACCCCGTGCTGGTGTGAACGGGTCTGTCGCTGTGCAACACTGGGGAACGGTGCTGGTGGGGGTGTCGCTGTGTAACACTGGGACACGTTGCTGGCGGGGACGGGTCTGTCGCTGTATAACACTGGGACATGGTGCTGGTGGGAACGGGTCTGAGGCTGTGTAACACTGGGACACGGTGCTGTGGGGTTATGTCCGTCGCTGTGTAACACTGGGACAGGGTGCTGGTGGGGGTGAGTCTTTTGCTGTGCAAAACTGGGACAGGGTGCTGGTGGGGACGTGTCTGTCGCTGTGTAACACTGGGACACGGTGCTGGTGGGGATGGGACTGTCCCTGTATAACACTGGGACATGGTGCTGGTGCGAACGGGTCTGTCGCTGTGTCACACTGGGACACGGTGCTGGTGGGAAAGGGTCATGCGCTGTGTAACACTGGGAAACGGTGTTGGTGGGTATGGCTCTGTCGCTGTGTAACACTGGGACCCGGTGCTGGTGAGGACGGTTCTGTCGCTGTGTAACACTGGGACACGGTGCTGGTGTGAACGGGCCTGTCGCTGTGTAACACAGGGACACGGTGCTGGTGGGAAAGGGTCTGTCGCTGTGTAACACTGGGACACGGTATTGGTGGGTATGGGTCTGTCGCTGTGTAACACAGGGACACGGTGCTGGTGTGGACCAGTCTGTCGCTGTGTAACACTGGGACACGGTGCTGGTGGGAACGGGTCTGTCGCTTTGTAACACTGAGACACGGTGCTGGTAGGGACGGGTCTGTCGCTGTGTAACACTGGGACACGGTGCGGATGGTGACGGGTCTGTCCCTGTGTAACACTGGGACACGGTGCTGGTAGGGACGGGTCTGTCGCTGTGTAACACTGGGACCCGGTGCTGGTGGGGACGAATCTGTTGCTGTGTAACACTGGAGAACGCGCAGTTGGGGACGAGACTGTTGCTGTGTAACAGTGGAACACGGTGCTGGTGGTGGCTAGTCAGTTGCTGTATAACACTGGGGAACGTGCTGGTGGGGACGAGTCTGTTGCTGTGTAACACTGGGACACAGTGGTGGTGTGGACCAGTCTGTCGCTGTGTAACACTGGGACCCGGTGCTGGTGGGGACGAATCTGTTGCTGTGTAACACTGGAGAACGCGCAGTTGGGGACGAGACTGTTGCTGTGTAACAGTGGAACACGGTGCTGGTGGTGGCTAGTCAGTTGCTGTATAACACTGGGGAACGTGCTGGTGGGGACTTGTCTGTTGCTGTGTAACACTGGGACACAGTGCTGTGGGGTAGGGTCCGTCGCTGTATAACACTGGCACATAGTGCTGGTGTGAACGGGCATGTCGCTGTGCAACACTGGGCCACGGTGCTGGTGTGAACGGGCCTGTTGCTGTGTAACAGTGGGACACGGTGCTGGTGTGGACCAGTCTGTCGCTGTGTAACACTGGGACAGGGTGCTGGTGTGAACGGGCCTGTCGCTGTCTAACCCCGGGGCCCGGTGCTGGTGGGGACGGTTCTGTCGCTGTGTAACACTGGGACACGGTGCTGGTGTGGATGGGTCTGTCGCTGTGTAACACTGGGACACGGTGCTAGTGGGAAAGGGTCTGTCGCTGTGTAACACTGGGACACGGTACTGGTGTGGATCAGTCTGTCGCTGTGTAACACTGGGACACGGTGCTGGTGGGGATGGGTCTGTCGCTGTGTAACACTGGGGAACGGTGCAGGTGGGGGTGTCGCTGTGTAACACTGGGACACGTTGCTGGCGGGGACGGGTCTGTCGCTGTATAACACTGGGACACTGTGCAGGTGGGGTGGGGTCTGTTGCTGTGTAACACTGGGACACGGTGCTGTGGGGTAGGGTCCGTCGCTGTATAACACTGGGACAGGGTGCTGGTGGGGACGTGTCTGTCGCTGTGTAACACTGGGACACGGTGCTGGTGGGGATGGGCCTGTCGCTATGTAACACTGGGACATGGTGCGGGTGGGGACGGGTCTGTCCCTGTGTAACACTGGGACACGGTGTTGGTGTGAAGGGACTGTCGCTGTGTAACACTAGGGCACGGTGCTGGTGGGGACGGGTCTGTCCCTTTGTAACACTGGGACCCGGTGCTGGCGGGGATGGGTCTGTCGCTGTGTAACACTGGGACACGGTGCTACTGGGAAAGGGTCTGTCGCTGTGTAACACTGAGACACGGTGCTGGTGGGAACGGGTCTGTCGCTGTGTAATAGGGGACACGGTATTGGTGGGTATGGGTCTGTCGCTGTGTAACACTGGGACACGGTACTGGTGTGGACCAATCTGTCGCTGTGTAACATTGGGACACGGTGCTGGTGGGGATGGGCCTGTTGCTATGTAACACTGGGACATGGTGCTGGTGGGGACGAGTATGTTGCTGTGTAACACTGGGCCACGGCGCTGGTGGGGACGGGTCTGTTGCTGTGAAACACTGGGGAATGGTGCTGGTGGTGTGGGGTCTGTCGCTGTGTAACACTGGGACACAGTGCTGGCGTGAACGGGTCTGTCGCTGTGTCACACTGGGACCCGGTGCTGGTGGGGACGAATCTGTTGCTGTGTAACACTGGAGAACGCGCAGTTGGGGACGAGACTGTTGCTGTGTAACAGTGGAACACGGTGCTGGTGGTGGCTAGTCAGTTGCTCTATAACACTGGGGAACGTGCTGGTGGGGACGAGTCTGTTGCTGTGTAACACTGGGACACAGTGGTGGTGTGGACCAGTCTGTCGCTGTGTAACACTAGGACACGGTGCTGGTGGGGACTTGTCTGTTGCTGTGTAACACTGGGACACAGTGCTGTGGGCTAGGGTCCGTCGCTGTATAACACTGGCACATAGTGCTGGTGTGAACGGGCATGTCGCTGTGCAACACTGGGCCACGGTGCTGGTGTGAACGGGCCTGTTGCTGTGTAACAGTGGGACACGGTGCTGGTGTGGACCAGTCTGTCGCTGTGTAACACTGGGACAGGGTGCTGGTGTGAACGGGCCTGTCGCTGTCTAACACTGGGACCCGGTGCTGGTGGGGACGGTTCTGTCGCTGTGTAACACTGGGACACGGTGCTGGTGTGGATGGGTCTGTCGCTGTGTAACACTGGGACACGGTGCTAGTGGGAAAGGGTCTGTCGCTGTGTAACACTGGGACACGGTACTGGTGTGGATCAGTCTGTCGCTGTGTAACACTGGGACACGGTGCTGGTGGGGATGGGTCTGTCGCTGTGTAACACTGGGGAACGGTGCAGGTGGGGGTGTCGCTGTGTAACACTGGGACACGTTGCTGGCGGGGACGGGTCTGTCGCTGTATAACACTGGGACACTGTGCTGGTGGGGTGGGGTCTGTCGCTGTGTAACACTGGGACACGGTCCTGGTGTGAACGGGCCTGTTGCTGTGCAACACTGGGACACGGTGCTGTGGGGTAGGGTCCGTCGCTGTATAACACTGGGACAGGGTGCTGGTGGGGACGTGTCTGTCGCTGTGTAACACTGGGACACGGTGCTGGTGGGGATGGGCCTGTCGCTATGTAACACTGGGACATGGTGCGGGTGGGAACGGGTCTGTCCCTGTGTAACACTGGGACACGGTGTTGGTGTGAAGGGACTGTCGCTGTGTAACACTGGGGCACGGTGCTGGTGGGGACGGGTCTGTCCCTTTGTAACACTGGGACCCGGTGCTGGCGGGGATGGGTCTGTCGCTGTGTAACACTGGGACACGGTGCTACTGGGAAAGGGTCTGTCGCTGTGTAACACTGAGACACGGTGCTGGTGGGAACGGGTCTGTCGCTGTGTAATAGGGGACACGGTATTGGTGGGTATGGGTCTGTCGCTGTGTAACACTGGGACACGGTACTGGTGTGGACCAATCTGTCGCTGTGTAACATTGGGACACGGTGCTGGTGGGGATGGGCCTGTCGCTATGTAACACTGGGACATGGTGCTGGTGGGGACGAGTATGTTGCTGTGTAACACTGGGCCACGGCGCTGGTGGGGACGGGTCTGTTGCTGTGAAACACTGGGGAATGGTGCTGGTGGTGTGGGGTCTGTCGCTGTGTAACACTGGGACACAGTGCTGGCGTGAACGGGTCTGTCGCTGTGTCACACTGGGACACGGTGCTGGTGTGAACGGGCCTGTCGCTGTGTAACACTGGGACACGGTGCTGGTGGGGACGGTTCTGTCGCTGTGTAACACTGGGACACGGTGCTGGTGGGGACGGGTCTGTCCCTGTGTAACACTGGGACCCGTTGCTGGTGGGGACGGGTCTGTCCCTGTGTAACACTGGGACCCATGCTGGTGGGAATGGGTCTGTCGCTGTGCAACACTGGGACACGATGCTGGCGGGGATGTCGCTGTGTAACACTGGAACACGGTGCTGGTGTGAACGGGCCTGTCGCTGTCTAACACTGGGACCCGGTGCTGGTGGGGACGGATCTGTCGCTGTGTAACACTGGGAACCCGTGCTGGTGTGAACGGACCTGTCGCCGTGTAACACTGGGACACGGTGCCGATGGTGACGGGTCTGTCCCTGTGTAACACTGGGACACGGTGTTGGTGTGAACGGGCCTGTCGCTGTGCAACACTGGGCCACGGTGCTGGTGGGAAAGGGCCTGTCGCTGTGTAACACTGGGACCCGGTGCTGGTGGGAAAGGGCCTGTCGCTGTGTAACACTGGGCCCCGGTGCCGGTGGGGATGGGACTGTCGCTGTGTAACACTGGGACACGGTGCAGATGGTGACGGGTCTGTCCCTGTGTAACACAGGGACACGGTGTTGGTGTGAAGGCACGGTCGGTGTAACACTGGGACCCGGTGCTGGTGGGGATGGGTCTGTCGCTGTGTAACACTGGGGAACGGTGCTGGTGGGGGTGTCGTGTGTAACACTGGGACACGGTGCTGGTGGGGACGGGTCTGTTGCTATGTAACACTGGGACACGCTGCTGGTGGGGACGGATCTGTCGCTGTGTAACACTGGGACATGGTGCTGGTGGGGACGAATCTGTTGCTGTGAAACACTGGGGAACGGTGCTGGTGGGGGTGTCGCTGTGTAACACTGGGACACGTTGCTGGCGGGGACGGGTCTGTCGCTGTATAACACTGGGACATGGTGCTGGTGGGAACGGGTCTGTCGCTGTGTAACACTGGGACACGGTGCTGGTGGGGTGGGGTCTGTCGGTGTGTAACACAGGGACACGGTGCTGGTGTGAACGGGCCTGTCGCTGTCTAACACTGGGACATGGTGCTGGTGGGAACGGGTCTGTCGCTGTGTAACACTGGGACACGGTGCTGTGGGGTAGGGTCCGTCGCTGTATAACACTGGAACAGGGTGCTGGTGGGGATGAGTCTGTCGCTGTGTCACACTGGGACCCGGTGGTGGCGGGGATGGGTCTGTCGTTGTGCAACACTGGAACACGGTGCTAGTGGGAAAGGTTCTGTCGCTGTGTAACACTGAAACACGGTGCTGGTGGGAATGGGTCTGTCGCTGTCTAACACTGGGACACGGTACTGGTGTGAACGGGTCTGGCGCTGTGTAATACTGGGACCCGTGCTGGTGGGAATGGTTCTGTCGCTGTGTAACACTGGGACACGGTGCTGGTGTGAACGGGCCTGTCGCTGTTTAACACTGGGACACGGTGCTGGTGAGGACGGTTCTGTCGCTGTGTAACACTGGGACCCGTGCTGGTGGGAATGGTTCTGTCGCTGTGTAACACTGGGACACGGTGCTGGTGTGAATGGGCCTGTCGCTGTCTAACACTGGGACACGGTGCTGGTGGGAAAGGGTCTGTCGCTGTGTAACACTGGGACCCGGTGCTGGTGGGGATGGGTCTGTCGCTGTGTAACACAGGGGAACGGTGCTGGTGGGGGTGTCGTGTGTAACACTGGGACACGGTGCTGGTGGGGACGGGTCTGTCGCTGTGTAACACTGGGCCACGGCGCTGGTAGGGACGGGTCTGTTGCTGTGAAACACTGGGGAACGGTGCTGGTGGGGGTGTCGCTGTGTAACACTGGGACACGTTGCTGGCGGGGACGGGTCTGTCGCTGTATAACACTGGGCCCCGGCGCTGGTGGGGACGGGTCTGTTGCTGTGAAACACTGGGACACGGTGCCGGTGGGAATGGGTCTGTCGCTGTGTAACACTGGGACACGGTGCTGGTCGGGACGAGTCTGTCGCTGTGTAACACTGGGACCCCGTGCTGGTGTGAACGGGTCTGTCGCTGTGCAACACTGGGGAACGGTGCTGGTGGGGGTGTCGCTGTGTAACACTGGGACACGTTGCTGGCGGGGACGGGTCTGTCGCTGTATAACACTGGGACATGGTGCTGGTGGGAACGGGTCTGAGGCTGTGTAACACTGGGACACGGTGCTGTGGGGTAGGGTCCGTCGCTGTGTAACACTGGGACAGGGTGCTGGTGGGGGTGAGTCTTTTGCTGTGCAAAACTGGGACAGGGTGCTGGTGGGGACGTGTCTGTCGCTGTGTAACACTGGGACACGGTGCTGGTGGGGACGGGTCTGTCCCTGTATAACACTGGGACATGGTGCTGGTGCGAACGGGTCTGTCGCTGTGTCACACTGGGACACGGTGCTGGTGTGGACGGGCCTGCCGCTGTGTAACACAAGGACACGGTGCTGGCGGGAAAGGGTCTGTCGCTGTGTAACACTGGGAAATGGTGTTCGTGTGCATGGGTCTTTCACTGTGCAACACTGGTTCACGGTGCTGGTGTGAACGGGCCTGTCGCTGTGCAACACTGGGCCACGGTGCTGGTGGGAAAGGGTCATGCGCTGTGTAACACTGGGAAACGGTGTTGGTGGGTATGGCTCTGTCGCTGTGTAACACTGGGACCCGGTGCTGGTGGGGATGGGTCTGTCGCTGTATAACGCTGGGACACGGTGCTGGTGAGGACGGTTCTGTCGCTGTGTAACACTGGGACACGGTGCTGGTGTGAACGGGCCTGTCGCTGTGTAACACTGGAACACGGTGCTGGTGGGGACGGATCTGTCGCTGTGTAACACTGGGACATGGGGCTGGTGGGGACGAGTCTGTTGCTGTGAAACACTGGGGAACGGTGCTGGTGGGGGTGTCGCTATGTAACACTGGGACACGTTGCTGGTGGGGACGGGTCTGTCGCTGTGTAACACTGGGACACGGTGCCGGTGGGAATGGGTCTGTCGCTGTGTAACACTGGGACACGGTGCTGGTCGGGACGAGTCTGTCGCTGTGTAACACTGGGACCCCGTGCTGGTGTGAACGGGTCTGTCGCTGTGCAACACTGGGGAACGGTGCTGGTGGGGGTGTCGCTGTGTAACACTGGGACACGTTGCTGGCGGGGACGGGTCTGTCGCTGTATAACACTGGGACATGGTGCTGGTGGGAACGGGTCTGAGGCTGTGTAACACTGGGACACGGTGCTGTGGGGTTATGTCCGTCGCTGTGTAACACTGGGACAGGGTGCTGGTGGGGGTGAGTCTTTTGCTGTGCAAAACTGGGACAGGGTGCTGGTGGGGACGTGTCTGTCGCTGTGTAACACTGGGACACGGTGCTGGTGGGGACGGGTCTGTCCCTGTATAACACTGGGACATGGTGCTGGTGCGAACGGGTCTGTCGCTGTGTCACACTGGGACACGGTGCTGGTGGGAAAGGGTCATGCGCTGTGTAACACTGGGAAACGGTGTTGGTGGGTATGGCTCTGTCGCTGTGTAACACTGGGACCCGGTGCTGGTGGGGATGGGTCTGTCGCTGTATAACGCTGGGTGACGGTGCTGGTGAGGACGGTTCTGTCGCTGTGTAACACTGGGACACGGTGCTGGTGTGAACGGGCCTGTCGCTGTGTAACACAGGGACACGGTGCTGGTGGGAAAGGGTCTGTCGCTGTGTAACACTGGGACACGGTATTGGTGGGTATGGGTCTGTCGCTGTGTAACACAGGGACACGGTGCTGGTGTGGACCAGTCTGTCGCTGTGTAACACTGGGACACGGTGCTGGTGGGGATGGGCATGTCGCTATGTAACACTGGGACATGGTGCTGGTGGGGACGAGTATGTTGCTGTGTAATACTGGGACACGTTGCTGGTGGGGATCGGTCTGTCGCGATGTAACACTGGGACACGGTGTTGGTGTGAAGGGACTGTCGCTGTGTAACACTGGGACAGGGTGCTGGTGGGGATGAATCTGTCGCTGTGTAAAACTGGGACATGGTGCTGGTGGGGACGGGTCTGTCCCTGTATAACACTGGGACATGGTGCTGGTGTGAACGGGTCTGTCGCTGTGTCACACTGGGACACGGTGCTTGTGTGCACGGGCCTGCCGCTGTGTAACACAAGGACACGGTGCTGGCGGGAAAGGGTCTGTCGCTGTGTAACACTGGAACACGGTGCTGGTGGGGACGGATCTGTCGCTGTGTAACACTGGGACATGGGGCTGGTGGGGACGAGTCTGTTGCTGTGAAACACTGGGGAACGGTGCTGGTGGGGGTGTCGCTGTGTAACACTGGGACACGTTGCTGGCGGGGACGGGTCTGTCGCTGTAAAACACTGGGACATGGTGCTGGTGGGAAAGGGTCTGTCGCTGTGTAACACTGGGAAATGGTGTTCGTGTGCATGGGTCTTTCACTGTGCAACACTGGTTCACGGTGCTGGTGTGAACGGGCCTGTCGCTGTGCAACACTGGGCCACGGTGCTGGTGGGAAAGGGTCATTCGCTGTGTAACACTGGGAAACGGTGTTGGTGGGTATGGCTCTGTCGCTGTGTAACACTGGGACCCGGTGCTGGTGGGGATGGGTCTGTCGCTGTATAACGCTGGGACACGGTGCTGGTGAGGACGGTTCTGTCGCTGTGTAGCACTGGGACACGGTGCTGGTGTGAACGGGCCTGTCGCTGTGTAACACTGGGACACGGTGCTGGTGGGAAAGGGTCTGTCGCTGTGTAACACTGGGACACGGTATTGGTGGGTATGGGTCTGTCGCTGTGTAACACAGGGACACGGTACTGGTGTGGACCAGTCTGTCGCTGTGTAACACTGGGACACGGTGCTGGTGGGGATGGACATGTCGCTATGTAACACTGGGACATGGTGCTGGTGGGGACGAGTATGTTGCTGTGTAACACTGGGACACGTTGCTGGTGGGGATCGGTCTGTCGCGATGTAACACTGGGACACGGTGCTGGCGGGGAGGGGTCTGTCGCTGTAAAACACTGGGACATGGTGCTGGTGGGAACGGGTCTGTCGCTGTGTAACACTGGGACACGGTGCTGGTGGGGTGGGGTCTGTCGGTGTGTAACACTGGGACACGGTGCTGGTGTGAACGGGCCTGTCGCTGTGTAACACTGGGACACGGTGCTGTGGGGTCGGGTCCGTCGCTGTATAACACTGGAACAGGGTGCTGGCGGGAAAGGGTCTGTCGCTGTGTAACACTGGGAAATGGTGTTCGTGTGGATGGGTCTTTCACTGTGCAACACTGGGAAATGGTGTTCGTGTGGATGGGTCTTTCACTGTGCAACCCCACCAGCACCGTGTTCCAGTGTTACACAGCGACAGACCCTTTCCCGCCAGCACCGTGTCCTTGTGTTACACAGCGGCAGGCCCGTGCACACAAGCACCGTGTCCCAGTGTGACACTTTTCACACTTTAGTAATGGAGAGGGATAGGTACGTGCAACAGGGCAAGGTTTACAATTGGGGGAAGGGTAAATACGATGCTGTCAGACAAGAATTGAAGTGCATAAGTTGGGAACATAGGCTGGCAGGGAAGGACACAAGTGAAATGTGGAACTTGTTCAAGGAACAGGTGCTACGTGTCCTTGATATGTATGTCCCCGTCAGGCAGGGAAGAGATGGTCGAGTGAGGGAACCATGGTTGACAAGAGAGGTTGAATGTCTTGTTAAGAGGAAAAAGGTGACTTATGTAAGGCTGAGGAAACAAGGTTCAGACAGGGCATTGGAGGGATACAAGATAGCCAGGAGGGAACTGAAGAAAGGGATTAGGAGAGCTAAGAGAGGGCATGAACAATCTTTGGCGGGTAGGATCAAGGAAAACCCCAAGGCCTTTTACACATATGTGAGAAATATGAGAATGACTAGAGCGAGGGTAGGTCCGATCAAGGACAGTAGCGGGAGATTGTGTATTGAGTCTGAAGAGATAGGCGAGGTCTTGAATGAGTACTTTTCTTCTGTATTTACAAATGAGAGGGGCGATATTGTTGGAGAGGACAGTGTGAAACAGATTGGTAAGCTCGAGGAAATACTTGTTAGGAAGGAAGATGTGTTGGGCATTTTGAAAAACTTGAGGATAGACAAGTCCCCCGGGCCTGACGGGATATATCCAAGGATTCTATGGGAAGCAAGAGATGAAATTGCAGAGCCGTTGGCAATTATCTTTTCATCCTCACTGTCAACAGGGGTGGTACCAGGGGATTGGAGAGTGGCGAATGTCGTGCCCCTGTTCAAAAAAGGAACCAGGGATAACCCTGGGAATTACAGGCCAGTTAGTCTTACTTCGGTGGTAGGCAAAGTAATGGAAAGGGTACTGAAGGATAGGATTTCTGAGCATCTGGAAAGACACTGCTTGATTAGGGATAGTCAGCACGGATTTGTGAGGGGTAGGTCTTGCCTTACAAATCTTATTGAATTCTTTGAGGAGGTGACCAAGCATGTGGATGAAGGTAAAGCAGTGGATGTAGTGTACATGGATTTTAGTAAGGCATTTGATAAAGTTCCCCATGGTAGGCTTCTGCACAAAGTAAGGAGGCATGGGATAGTGGGAAATTTGGCCAGTTGGATAACGAACTGGCTAACCGATAGAAGTCAGAGAGTGGTGGTGGATGGCAAATATTCAGCCTGGATCCCAGTTACCAGTGGTGTACCGCAGGGATCAGTTCTGGGTCCTCTGCTGTTTGTGATTTTCATTAATGACTTGGATGAGGGAGTTGAAGGGTGGGTCAGTAAATTTGCAGATGATACGAAGATTGGTGGAGTTGTGGATAGTAAGGAGGGCTGTTGTCGGCTGCAAAGAGACATAGATAGGATGCAGAGCTGGGCTGAGAAGTGGCAGATGGAGTTTAACCCTGAAAAGTGTGAGGTTGTCCATTTTGGAAGGACAAATATGAATGCGGAATACAGGGTTAACGGTAGAGTTCTTGGCATTGTGGAGGAGCAGAGAGACCTTGGGGTCTATGTTCATACATCTTTGAAAGTTGCCACTCAAGTGGATAGAGCTGTGAAGAAGGCCTATGGTGTGCTCGCGTTCATTAACAGAGGGATTGAATTTAAGAGCCGTGAGGTGATGATGCAGCTGTACAAAACTTTGGTAAGGCCACATTTGGAGTACTGTGTACAGTTCTGGTCGCCTCATTTTAGGAAGGATGTGGAAGCTCTGGAAAAGGTGCAAAGAAGATTTACCAGGATGTTGCCTGGAATGGAGAGTAGGTCTTACGAGGAAAGGTTGAGGGTGCTAGGCCTTTTCTCATTAGAGCGGAGAAGGATGAGGGGCGACTTGATAGAGGTTTATAAGATGATCAGGGGAAGAGATAGAGTAGACAGTCAGAGACTTTTTCCCCAGGTGGAACACACCATTACAAGGGGACATAAATTTAAGGTGAAAGGTGGAAGATATAGGAGGGATATCAGAGGTAGGTTCTTTACCCAGAGAGTAGTGGGGGCATGGAATGCACTGCCTGTGGAAGTAATGAGTCGGAAACATTAGTGACCTTCAAGCAGCTGTTGGATAGGTACATGGATTACGGGAAAATGATATAGTGGAGATGTATTTGTTCTTAAGGGCAGCACGGTAGCATTGTGGATAGCACAATTGCTTCACAGATCCATGGTCCCAGGTTCGATTCCGGCTTGGGTCATTGTCTGTGCGGAGTCTGCACGTCCTCCCCGTGTCTGCGTGGGTTTCCTCCGGGTGCTCCGGTTTCCTCCCACAGTCCAAAGATGTGCGGGTTAGGTGAATTGGCCAATGATAAATTGCCCTTAATGTCCAAATTGCCCTTGGTGTTGGGTGGAGGTGTTGAGTTTGGGTAGGGTGCTCTTTCCAAGAGCTGGTGCAGACTCAGGGGGCCGAATGGCCTCCTTCTGCACTGTAGATTCAATGATAATCTATGATTAATCTAGGACAAAGGTTCGGCACAACATCGTGGGCCGAAGGGCCTGTTCTGTGCTGTATTTTCTATGTTCTATGTTCTATGTTGGTTCACGGTGCTGGTGTGAACGGACCTGTCGCTGTGCAACACTGGGCCACGGTGCTGGTGGGAAAGGGTCTGTCGCTGTGTAACACTGGGAAACGGTGTTGGTGGGTATGGCTCTGTCGCTGTATAACGCTGGGACACGTTACTGGCGGGGACGGGTCTGTCGCTGTATAACACTGGGACATGGTGCTGGTGGGAACGGGTCTGTCGCTGTGTAACACTGGGACATGGTGCTGGTGGGAACGGGTCTGTCGCTGTGTAACACTGGGACACGGTGCTGGTGGGGTGGGGTCTGTCGGTGTGCAACACTGGGAAACGGTGCTGGTGTGAACGGGCCTGTCGCTGTCTAACACTGGGACATGGTGCTGGTGGGAACGGGTCTGTCGCTGTGTAACACTGGGACACGGTGCTGTGGGGTAGGGTCCGTCGCTGTATAACACTGGAACAGGGTGCTGGTGGGGATGAGCCTATCGCTGTGTAACACTGGGCCACGGTGCTGGTGGGAAAGGGTCTGTCGCTGTGCAACACTGGTACACGGTGGTGGTGTGAACGGGCCTGTCGCTGTGCAACACTGGGACACGGTGCCGGTGGGGATGGGTCTGTCGCTGTTTAACACTGGGACCAGGTGCTGGTGGGGACGAGTCTGTCGCTGTGCAACACTGGTACACGGTGCTGGTGTGAACGGGCCTGTCGCTGTGCAACACTGGGATACGGTGCCGGTGGGGATGGGACTGTCGCTGTGTAACACTGAGACACGGTGCTGGTGGGAAAGGGTCTGTCGATGTGTAACACTGGGCCACGGTGCTGGTGGGAAAGGGTCTGTCGCTGTGCAACACTGGTACACGGTGCTGGTGTGAACGGGCCTGTCGCTGTGCAATACTGGGACACGGTGCCGGTGGGGATGGGTCTGTCGCTGTGTAACACTGAGACATGGTGCTGGTGGGAAAGGGTCTGTCGATGTGTAACACTGGGACACGGTGCTGGTGGGAACGGGTCTGTCGCTTTGTAACACTGAGACACGGTGCTGGTAGGGACGGGTCTGTCGCTGTGTAACACTGGGACACGGTGCGGATGGTGACGGGTCTGTCCCTGTGTAACACTGGGACACGGTGCTGGTAGGGACGGGTCTGTCGCTGTGTAACACTGGGACCCGGTGCTGGTGGGGACGAATCTGTTGCTGTGTAACACTGGAGAACGCGCAGTTGGGGACGAGACTGTTGCTGTGTAACAGTGGAACACGGTGCTGGTGGTGGCTAGTCAGTTGCTGTATAACACTGGGGAACGTGCTGGTGGGGACGAGTCTGTTGCTGTGTAACACTGGGACACGGTGCTGGTGGGGACTTGTCTGTTGCTGTGTAACACTGGGACACGGTGCTGTGGGGTAGGGTCCGTCGCTGTATAACACTGGCACATAGTGCTGGTGTGAACGGGCATGTCGCTGTGCAACACTGGGACACGGTGCTGGTGTGGACGGTTCTGTCGCTGTGTAACACTGGGACACGGTACTGGTGTGGATCAGTCTGTCGCTGTGTAACACTGGGACACGGTGCTGGTGGGGATGGGTCTGTCGCTGTGTAACATTGGGGAACGGTGCAGGTGGGGGTGTCGCTGTGTAACACTGGGACACGTTGCTGGCGGGGACGGGTCTGTCGCTGTATAACACTGGGACACTGTGCTGGTGGGGTGGGGTCTGTTGCTGTGTAACACTGGGACACGGTGCTGGTGTGAACGGGCCTGTTGCTGTGCAACACTGGGACACGGTGCTGTGGGGTAGGGTCCGTCGCTGTATAACACTGGGACAGGGTGCTGGTGGGGACGTGTCTGTCGCTGTGTAACACTGGGACACGGTGCTGGTGGGGATGGGCCTGTCGCTATGTAACACTGGGACATGGTGCGGGTGGGGACGGGTCTGTCCCTGTGTAACACTGGGACACGGTGTTGGTGTGAAGGGACTGTCGCTGTGTAACACTGGGGCACGGTGCTGGTGGGGACGGGTCTGTCCCTTTGTAACACTGGGACCCGGTGCTGGCGGGGATGGGTCTGTCGCTGTGTAACACTGGGACACGGTGCTACTGGGAAAGGGTCTGTCGCTGTGTAACACTGAGACACGGTGCTGGTGGGAACGGGTCTGTCGCTGTGTAATAGGGGACACGGTATTGGTGGGTATGGGTCTGTCGCTGTGTAACACTGGGACACGGTACTGGTGTGGACCAATCTGTCGCTGTGTAACATTGGGACACGGTGCTGGTGGGGATGGGCCTGTTGCTATGTAACACTGGGACATGGTGCTGGTGGGGACGAGTATGTTGCTGTGTAACACTGGGCCACGGCGCTGGTGGGGACGGGTCTGTTGCTGTGAAACACTGGGGAATGGTGCTGGTGGTGTGGGGTCTGTCGCTGTGTAACACTGGGACACAGCGCTGGCGTGAACGGGTCTGTCGCTGTGTCACACTGGGACCCGGTGCTGGTGGGGACGAATCTGTTGCTGTGTAACACTGGAGAACGCGCAGTTGGGGACGAGACTGTTGCTGTGTAACAGTGGAACACGGTGCTGGTGGTGGCTAGTCAGTTGCTGTATAACACTGGGGAACGTGCTGGTGGGGACGAGTCTGTTGCTGTGTAACACTGGGACACAGTGGTGGTGTGGACCAGTCTGTCGCTGTGTAACACTAGGACACGGTGCTGGTGGGGACTTGTCTGTTGCTGTGTAACACTGGGACACAGTGCTGTGGGGTAGGGTCCGTCGCTGTATAACACTGGCACATAGTGCTGGTGTGAACGGGCATGTCGCTGTGCAACACTGGGCCACGGTGCTGGTGTGAACGGGCCTGTTGCTGTGTAACAGTGGGACACGGTGCTGGTGTGGACCAGTCTGTCGCTGTGTAACACTGGGACAGGGTGCTGGTGTGAACGGGCCTGTCGCTGTCTAACACTGGGACCCGGTGCTGGTGGGGACGGTTCTGTCGCTGTGTAACACTGGGACACGGTGCTGGTGTGGATGGGTCTGTCGCTGTGTAACACTGGGACACGGTGCTAGTGGGAAAGGGTCTGTCGCTGTGTAACACTGGGACACGGTACTGGTGTGGATCAGTCTGTCGCTGTGTAACACTGGGACACGGTGCTGGTGGGGATGGGTCTGTCGCTGTGTAACACTGGGGAACGGTGCAGGTGGGGGTGTCGCTGTGTGACACTGGGACACGTTGCTGGCGGGGACGGGTCTGTCGCTGTATAACACTGGGACACTGTGCTGGTGGGGTGGGGTCTGTCGCTGTGTAACACTGGGACACGGTGCTGGTGTGAACGGGCCTGTTGCTGTGCAACACTGGGACACGGTGCTGTGGGGTAGGGTCCGTCGCTGTATAACACTGGGACAGGGTGCTGGTGGGGACGTGTCTGTCGCTGTGTAACACTGGGACACGGTGCTGGTGGGGATGGGCCTGTCGCTATGTAACACTGGGACATGGTGCGGGTGGGGACGGGTCTGTCCCTGTGTAACACTGGGACACGGTGTTGGTGTGAAGGGACTGTCGCTGTGTAACACTGGGGCACGGTGCTGGTGGGGACGGGTCTGTCCCTTTGTAACACTGGGACCCGGTGCTGGCGGGGATGGGTCTGTCGCTGTGTAACACTGGGACACGGTGCTACTGGGAAAGGGTCTGTCGCTGTGTAACACTGAGACACGGTGCTGGTGGGAACGGGTCTGTCGCTGTGTAATAGGGGACACGGTATTGGTGGGTATGGGTCTGTCGCTGTGTAACACTGGGACACGGTACTGGTGTGGACCAATCTGTCGCTGTGTAACATTGGGACACGGTGCTGGTGGGGATGGGCCTGTCGCTATGTAACACTGGGACATGGTGCTGGTGGGGACGAGTATGTTGCTGAGTAACACTGGGCCACGGCGCTGGTGGGGACGGGTCTGTTGCTGTGAAACACTGGGGAATGGTGCTGGTGGTGTGGGGTCTGTCGCTGTGTAACACTGGGACACAGTGCTGGCGTGAACGGGTCTGTCGCTGTGTCACACTGGGACACGGTGCTGGTGGGGACGGTTCTGTCGCTGTGTAACACTGGGACACGGTGCTGGTGGGGACGGGTCTGTCCCTGTGTAACACTGGGACCCGTTGCTGGTGGGGACGGGTCTGTCCCTGTGTAACACTGGGACCCGTGCTGGTGGGAATGGGTCTGTCGCTGTGCAACACTGGGACACGATGCTGGCGGGGATGTCGCTGTGTAACACTGGAACACGGTGCTGGTGTGAACGGGCCTGTCGCTGTCTAACACTGGGCCACGGTGCTGGTGGGAAAGGGCCTGTCGCTGTGTAACACTGGGACCCGGTGCTGGTGGGAAAGGGCCTGTCGCTGTGTAACACTGGGCCCCGGTGCCGGTGGGGATGGGACTGTCGCTGTGTAACACTGGGACACGGTGCGGATGGTGACGGGTCTGTCCCTGTGTAACACTGGGACACGGTGTTGGTGTGAAGGCACGGTCGGTGTAACACTGGGACCCGGTGCTGGTGGGGATGGGTCTGTCGCTGTGTAACACTGGGGAACGGTGCTGGTGGGGGTGTCGTGTGTAACACTGGGACACGGTGCTGGTGGGGACGGGTCTGTTGCTATGTAACACTGGGACACGCTGCTGGTGGGGACGGATCTGTCGCTGTGTAACACTGGGACATGGTGCTGGTGGGGACGAATCTGTTGCTGTGAAACACTGGGGAACGGTGCTGGTGGGGGTGTCGCTGTGTAACACTGGGACACGTTGCTGGCGGGGACGGGTCTGTCGCTGTGTAACACTGGGACATGGTGCTGGTGGGAACGGGTCTGTAAATGTGTAACACTGGGACACGGTGCTGTGGGGTAAGGTCCGTCGCTGTATAACACTGGAACAGGGTGCTGGTGGGGATGAGTCTGTCGCTATGTAACACTGGGAACCGGTGGTGGCGGGGATGGGTCTGTCGTTGTGCAACACTGGAACACGGTGCTAGTGGGAAAGGTTCTGTCGCTGTGTAACACTGAAACACGGTGCTGGTGGGAATGGGTCTGTCGCTGTCTAACACTGGGACACGGTACTGGTGTGAACGGGTCTGGCGCTGTGTAACACTGGGACCCGTGCTGGTGGGAATGGTTCTGTCGCTGTGTAACACTGGGACACGGTGCTGGTGTGAACGGGCCTGTCGCTGTTTAACACTGGGACACGGTGCTGGTGAGGACGGTTCTGTCGCTGTGTAACACTGGGACACGGTGCTGGTGTGAATGGGCCTGTCGCTGTCTAACACTGCGACACGGTGCTGGTGGGAAAGGGTCTGTCGCTGTGTAACACTGGGACCCGGTGCTGGTGGGGATGGGTCTGTCGCTGTGTAACACAGGGGAACGGTGCTGGTGGGGGTGTCGTGTGTAACACTGGGACACGGTGCTGGTGGGGACGGGTCTGTCGCTGTGTAACACTGGGCCACGGCGCTGGTAGGGACGGGTCTGTTGCTGTGAAACACTGGGGAACGGTGCTGGTGGGGGTGTCGCTGTGTAACACTGGGACACGTTGCTGGCGGGGACGGGTCTGTCGCTGTATAACACTGGGCCCCGGCGCTGGTGGGGACGGGTCTGTTGCTGTGAAACACTGGGGAACGGTGCTGGTGGGGGTGTCGCTATGTAACACTGGGACACGTTGCTGGTGGGGACGGGTCTGTCGCTGTATAACACTGGGACATGGTGCTGGTGGGGTCGGGTCTCTTGCTGTGAAACACTGGGACACGGTGCCGGTGGGAATGGGTCTGTCGCTGTGTAACACTGGGACACGGTGCTGGTCGGGACGAGTCTGTCGCTGTGTAACACTGGGACCCCGTGCTGGTGTGAACGGGTCTGTCGCTGTGCAACACTGGGGAACGGTGCTGGTGGGGGTGTCGCTGTGTAACACTGGGACACGTTGCTGGCGGGGACGGGTCTGTCGCTGTATAACACTGGGACATGGTGCTGGTGGGAACGGGTCTGAGGCTGTGTAACACTGGGACACGGTGCTGTGGGGTTATGTCCGTCGCTGTGTAACACTGGGACAGGGTGCTGGTGGGGGTGAGTCTTTTGCTGTGCAAAACTGGGACAGGGTGCTGGTGGGGACGTGTCTGTCGCTGTGTAACACTGGGACACGGTGCTGGTGGGGATGGGACTGTCCCTGTATAACACTGGGACATGGTGCTGGTGCGAACGGGTCTGTCGCTGTGTCACACTGGGACACGGTGCTGGTGGGAAAGGGTCATGCGCTGTGTAACACTGGGAAACGGTGTTGGTGGGTATGGCTCTGTCGCTGTGTAACACTGGGACCCGGTGCTGGTGGGGATGGGTCTGTCGCTGTATAACGCTGGGACACGGTGCTGGTGAGGACGGTTCTGTCGCTGTGTAACACTGGGACACGGTGCTGGTGTGAACGGGCCTGTCGCTGTGTAACACAGGGACACGGTGCTGGTGGGAAAGGGTCTGTCGCTGTGTAACACTGGGACACGGTATTGGTGGGTATGGGTCTGTCGCTGTGTAACACAGGGACACGGTGCTGGTGTGGACCAGTCTGTCGCTGTGTAACACTGGGACACGGTGCTGGTGGGGATGGGCATGTCGCTATGTAACACTGGGACATGGTGCTGGTGGGGACGAGTATGTTGCTGTGTAATACTGGGACACGTTGCTGGTGGGGATCGGTCTGTCGCGATGTAACACTGGGACACGGTGTTGGTGTGAAGGGACTGTCGCTGTGTAACACTGGGACAGGGTGCTGGTGGGGATGAATCTGTCGCTGTGTAAAACTGGGACATGGTGCTGGTGGGGACGGGTCTGTCCCTGTATAACACTGGGACATGGTGCTGGTGTGAACGGGTCTGTCGCTGTGTCACACTGGGACACGGTGCTTGTGTGCACGGGCCTGCCGCTGTGTAACACAAGGACACGGTGCTGGCGGGAAAGGGTCTGTCGCTGTGTAACACTGGAACACGGTGCTGGTGGGGACGGATCTGTCGCTGTGTAACACTGGGACATGGGGCTGGTGGGGACGAGTCTGTTGCTGTGAAACACTGGGGAACGGTGCTGGTGGGGGTGTCGCTGTGTAACACTGGGACACGTTGCTGGCGGGGACGGGTCTGTCGCTGTAAAACACTGGGACATGGTGCTGGTGGGAAAGGGTCTGTCGCTGTGTAACACTGGGAAATGGTGTTCGTGTGCATGGGTCTTTCACTGTGCAACACTGGTTCACGGTGCTGGTGTGAACGGGCCTGTCGCTGTGCAACACTGGGCCACGGTGCTGGTGGGAAAGGGTCATTCGCTGTGTAACACTGGGAAACGGTGTTGGTGGGTATGGCTCTGTCGCTGTGTAACACTGGGACCCGGTGCTGGTGGGGATGGGTCTGTCGCTGTATAACGCTGGGACACGGTGCTGGTGAGGACGGTTCTGTCGCTGTGTAGCACTGGGACACGGTGCTGGTGTGAACGGGCCTGTCGCTGTGTAACACTGGGACACGGTGCTGGTGGGAAAGGGTCTGTCGCTGTGTAACACTGGGACACGGTATTGGTGGGTATGGGTCTGTCGCTGTGTAACACAGGGACACGGTACTGGTGTGGACCAGTCTGTCGCTGTGTAACACTGGGACACGGTGCTGGTGGGGATGGACATGTCGCTATGTAACACTGGGACATGGTGCTGGTGGGGACGAGTATGTTGCTGTGTAACACTGGGACACGTTGCTGGTGGGGATCGGTCTGTCGCGATGTAACACTGGGACACGGTGCTGGTGGGGACGGATCTGTCGCTGTGGAACACTGGGACATAGGGTTGGTGGGGACGAGTCTGTTGCTGTGAAACACTGGGGAACGGTGCTGGTGGGGGTGTCGCTGTGTAACACTGGGACACGTTGCTGGCGGGGAGGGGTCTGTCGCTGTAAAACACTGGGACATGGTGCTGGTGGGAACGGGTCTGTCGCTGTGTAACACTGGGACACGGTGCTGGTGGGGTGGGGTCTGTCGGTGTGTAACACTGGGACACGGTGCTGGTGTGAACGGGCCTGTCGCTGTGTAACACTGGGACACGGTGCTGTGGGGTCGGGTCCGTCGCTGTATAACACTGGAACAGGGTGCTGGCGGGAAAGGGTCTGTCGCTGTGTAACACTGGGAAATGGTGTTCGTGTGGATGGGTCTTTCACTGTGCAACTCTGGGAAATGGTGTTCGTGTGGATGGGTCTTTCACTGTGCAACCCCACCAGCACCGTGTTCCAGTGTTACACAGCGACAGACCCTTTCCCGCCAGCACCGTGTCCTTGTGTTACACAGCGGCAGGCCCGTGCACACAAGCACCGTGTCCCAGTGTGACACTTTTCACACTTTAGTAATGGAGAGGGATAGGTACGTGCAACAGGGCAAGGTTTACAATTGGGGGAAGGGTAAATACGATGCTGTCAGACAAGAATTGAAGTGCATAAGTTGGGAACATAGGCTGGCAGGGAAGGACACAAGTGAAATGTGGAACTTGTTCAAGGAACAGGTGCTACGTGTCCTTGATATGTATGTCCCCGTCAGGCAGGGAAGAGATGGTCGAGTGAGGGAACCATGGTTGACAAGAGAGGTTGAATGTCTTGTTAAGAGGAAAAAGGTGACTTATGTAAGGCTGAGGAAACAAGGTTCAGACAGGGCATTGGAGGGATACAAGATAGCCAGGAGGGAACTGAAGAAAGGGATTAGGAGAGCTAAGAGAGGGCATGAACAATCTTTGGCGGGTAGGATCAAGGAAAACCCCAAGGCCTTTTACACATATGTGAGAAATATGAGAATGACTAGAGCGAGGGTAGGTCCGATCAAGGACAGTAGCGGGAGATTGTGTATTGAGTCTGAAGAGATAGGCGAGGTCTTGAATGAGTACTTTTCTTCTGTATTTACAAATGAGAGGGGCGATATTGTTGGAGAGGACAGTGTGAAACAGATTGGTAAGCTCGAGGAAATACTTGTTAGGAAGGAAGATGTGTTGGGCATTTTGAAAAACTTGAGGATAGACAAGTCCCCCGGGCCTGACGGGATATATCCAAGGATTCTATGGGAAGCAAGAGATGAAATTGCAGAGCCGTTGGCAATTATCTTTTCATCCTCACTGTCAACAGGGGTGGTACCAGGGGATTGGAGAGTGGCGAATGTCGTGCCCCTGTTCAAAAAAGGAACCAGGGATAACCCTGGGAATTACAGGCCAGTTAGTCTTACTTCGGTGGTAGGCAAAGTAATGGAAAGGGTACTGAAGGATAGGATTTCTGAGCATCTGGAAAGACACTGCTTGATTAGGGATAGTCAGCACGGATTTGTGAGGGGTAGGTCTTGCCTTACAAATCTTATTGAATTCTTTGAGGAGGTGACCAAGCATGTGGATGAAGGTAAAGCAGTGGATGTAGTGTACATGGATTTTAGTAAGGCATTTGATAAAGTTCCCCATGGTAGGCTTCTGCACAAAGTAAGGAGGCATGGGATAGTGGGAAATTTGGCCAGTTGGATAACGAACT
The DNA here is from genome assembly GCF_047496885.1 of Scyliorhinus torazame. Lineage (NCBI taxonomy): Eukaryota > Metazoa > Chordata > Chondrichthyes > Carcharhiniformes > Scyliorhinidae > Scyliorhinus > Scyliorhinus torazame. The sequence goes on from NC_092718.1 coordinate 92,356,517, forward strand.
GGCTAACCGATAGAAGTCAGAGAGTGGTGGTGGATGGCAAATATTCAGCCTGGATCCCAGTTACCAGTGGTGTACCGCAGGGATCAGTTCTGGGTCCTCTGCTGTTTGTGATTTTCATTAATGACTTGGATGAGGGAGTTGAAGGGTGGGTCAGTAAATTTGCAGATGATACGAAGATTGGTGGAGTTGTGGATAGTAAGGAGGGCTGTTGTCGGCTGCAAAGAGACATAGATAGGATGCAGAGCTGGGCTGAGAAGTGGCAGATGGAGTTTAACCCTGAAAAGTGTGAGGTTGTCCATTTTGGAAGGACAAATATGAATGCGGAATACAGGGTTAACGGTAGAGTTCTTGGCATTGTGGAGGAGCAGAGAGACCTTGGGGTCTATGTTCATACATCTTTGAAAGTTGCCACTCAAGTGGATAGAGCTGTGAAGAAGGCCTATGGTGTGCTCGCGTTCATTAACAGAGGGATTGAATTTAAGAGCCGTGAGGTGATGATGCAGCTGTACAAAACTTTGGTAAGGCCACATTTGGAGTACTGTGTACAGTTCTGGTCGCCTCATTTTAGGAAGGATGTGGAAGCTCTGGAAAAGGTGCAAAGAAGATTTACCAGGATGTTGCCTGGAATGGAGAGTAGGTCTTACGAGGAAAGGTTGAGGGTGCTAGGCCTTTTCTCATTAGAGCGGAGAAGGATGAGGGGCGACTTGATAGAGGTTTATAAGATGATCAGGGGAAGAGATAGAGTAGACAGTCAGAGACTTTTTCCCCAGGTGGAACACACCATTACAAGGGGACATAAATTTAAGGTGAAAGGTGGAAGATATAGGAGGGATATCAGAGGTAGGTTCTTTACCCAGAGAGTAGTGGGGGCATGGAATGCACTGCCTGTGGAAGTAATGAGTCGGAAACATTAGTGACCTTCAAGCAGCTGTTGGATAGGTACATGGATTACGGGAAAATGATATAGTGGAGATGTATTTGTTCTTAAGGGCAGCACGGTAGCATTGTGGATAGCACAATTGCTTCACAGATCCATGGTCCCAGGTTCGATTCCGGCTTGGGTCATTGTCTGTGCGGAGTCTGCACGTCCTCCCCGTGTCTGCGTGGGTTTCCTCCGGGTGCTCCGGTTTCCTCCCACAGTCCAAAGATGTGCGGGTTAGGTGAATTGGCCAATGATAAATTGCCCTTAATGTCCAAATTGCCCTTGGTGTTGGGTGGAGGTGTTGAGTTTGGGTAGGGTGCTCTTTCCAAGAGCTGGTGCAGACTCAGGGGGCCGAATGGCCTCCTTCTGCACTGTAGATTCAATGATAATCTATGATTAATCTAGGACAAAGGTTCGGCACAACATCGTGGGCCGAAGGGCCTGTTCTGTGCTGTATTTTCTATGTTCTATGTTCTATGTTGGTTCACGGTGCTGGTGTGAACGGACCTGTCGCTGTGCAACACTGGGCCACGGTGCTGGTGGGAAAGGGTCTGTCGCTGTGTAACACTGGGAAACGGTGTTGGTGGGTATGGCTCTGTCGCTGTATAACGCTGGGACACGTTACTGGCGGGGACGGGTCTGTCGCTGTATAACACTGGGACATGGTGCTGGTGGGAACGGGTCTGTCGCTGTGTAACACTGGGACACGGTGCTGGTGGGGTGGGGTCTGTCGGTGTGCAACACTGGGACACGGTGCTGGTGTGAACGGGCCTGTCGCTGTCTAACACTGGGACATGGTGCTGGTGGGAACGGGTCTGTCGCTGTGTAACACTGGGACACGGTGCTGTGGGGTAGGGTCCGTCGCTGTATAACACTGGAACAGGGTGCTGGTGGGGATGAGTCTGTCGCTGTGTAACACTGGGACCAGGTGGTGGCGGGGATGGGTCTGTCGCTGTGCAACACTGGGACACGGTGCTAGTGGGAAAGGTTCTGTTGCTGTGTAACACTGAAACACAGTGCTGGTGGGAATGGGTCTGTCGCTGTGTAACATGGGACACGGTATTGGTGGGTATGGGTCTGTCGCTGTGTAACACTGGGACACGGTACTGGTGTGGACCAGTCTGTCGCTGTGTAACACTGGGAGCCGTGCTGGTGGGAATGGTTCTGTCGCTGTGTAACACTGGGACACGGTGCTGGTGTGAACAGGCCTGTCGCTGTTTAACACTGGGACACGGTGCTGGTGAGGACGGTTCTGTCGCTGTGTAACACTGGGACACGGTGCTGGTGTGAACGGGCCTGTCGCTGTCTAACACTGGGACCCGGTGCAGGTGAGGACGGTTCTGTCGCTGTGTAACACTGGGACACGGTGCTGGTGTGAACGGGCCTGTCGCTGTGTAACACTGGGACACGGTGTTGGTGTGAACGGGCCTGTCGCTGTGTAACACTGGGACACGGTGCTGGTGGGAAAGGGTCTGTCGCTGTGTAACACTGGGACACGGTATTGGTGGGTATGGGTCTGTCGCTGTGTAACACTGGGACACGGTACTGGTGTGGACCAGTCTGTCGCTGTGTAACACTGGGACACGGTGCTGGTGGGGATGGGCATGTCGCTATGTAACACTGGGACATGGTGCTGGTGGGGACGAGTATGTTGCTGTGTAACACTGGGACACGTTGCTGGTGGGGATCGGTCTGTCGCTATGTAACACTGGGACAGGGTGTTGGTGTGAAGGGACTGTCGCTGTGTAACACTGGGACACGGTGCTGGTGGGGATGGGTCTGTCGTTGTGTAACACTGGGGAACGGTGCTGGGGGGGGGGGGCGTGTGTAACACTGGGCCACGGCGCTGGTAGGGACGGGTCTGTTGCTGTGAAACACGGGGGAACGGT